>NC_139978.1:6287706-6916039 GCF_963993115.1 Abramis brama
ATTTTATGATGTGGCTACTTCGTATGAATTTGTATGATTTGAATCGTGCGACTTTATACGATTTAAAAAATAAATAAAAATAAAAATAAATGTCACCAGGAAGGACAACTCCTAACCCTGGCCCTTAACTTACCTGTCACTGGGGTCTAAACCAATCAAAGTCTCCATTGACAGCTATGCAGCTACCACTTTGACTCTTCAAAAAGTTCATAAAAAGATCATTAGACTAATCCATATGAATTGAGTGGTTTAGTCAATTTTCTGAAGAGACTCGAATGCTTTATATGATGAACAGATTGAATTTAGGCTTTTATTCACATTTAAACATTCATAAACTCACACATCAGTTATGGTAAACGGAAGCTCAAGCATGTTCGCTTGACATGCGAGAACCAATGAGGATCATTCTCGTGTTACACATCACGTTTGAGCTTCAGCAAGAACCAATGAGGTTCATTCTCGTGTTACGCATCACGTTTGAGCTTCAGCAAGAACCAATGAGGTTCATTCTCGTGTTATGCATCACGTTTGAGCTTCTGCAAGAACCAATGAGGTTCATTCTCGTGTTACGCATCACGTTTAAGCTTCTGCAAGAACCAATGAGGTTCATTCTCGTGTTACGCATCACGTTTGAGCTTCTGCAAGAACCAATGAGGTTCATTCTCGTGTTACGCATCATGTTTGAGCTTCTGCAAGAACCAATGAGGTTCATTCTCGTGTTACGCATCACGTTTGAGCTTCTGCAAGAACCAATGAGGTTCATTCTCGTGTTACGCATCACGTTTAAGCTTCTGCAAGAACCAATGAGGTTCATTCTCGTGTTACGCATCACGTTTGAGCTTCTGCAAGAACCAATGAGGTTCATTCTCGTGTTACGCATCACGTTTGAGCTTCTGCAAGAACCAATGAGGTTCATTCTCGTGTTACGCATCACGTTTGATCTTCTGCAAGAACCAATGAGGTTCATTCTAATTTTATGCTTACAGAAAGCTTAATGTTTTGGTCTCTTTTGGAACAATTCATTGGTAGATGAAAAAAAAGCAAACTAACTGGCCAGTTACTTGCTAATAATAGCACTCTTGTTCATGTGATATTGCAGAAATGAACTCAAAATCTAGATAGGATTTCTTATGAACATTTACTGTCAGAACAACTGCAGAAGTAACCCTGCACCACAGTCTAAATAAATTGTGTAGAAACAATCTTTACTCAGACATTGCTAGTAAATTTAGCAAACAATTACAAAGAAATGGCACCTAACACATTGTATTAAACATAAAATTTAGAAAAAGTAGAAAAAGTGAAATTGTATTTTCTTGTAAAACATATTTCATTAATCTTTGTTTTATTAAAAAAACACAGTGCATTTAAAGAACATTAGTGCATTCAAGCAATCTTGGAAATGCCCACACATAAATGGCACCACAATGTCAAGAGATTTTACGAGAGGGATTTTCTTTAAGCCTTGAGTTTCTGAGTTTTGGGTCAGTGAGAAAACATGGCTGACACAATAGAAGCAGTGTCTTTATTTATGGTAAATTGGTTTTGTATTGTACAATTATGATGAGAATATATAATTCAGTTAACCTTTATAAATTAAATAAAACGCACATATTTTTATTCATCATTTTGTAGAAATATACAGTTAAAAACCTTGCTGAATTTCTTGTAGAAAGGATACATCGCCATCTTGCTCTGACCTGACGTCCTAATTACAATTTCCCAACTTACAACATAAATACAAACTTCCCTTGAGTACTTAAATGCTAATATTGTTTTGCAAGCATTTTACGGCAAAAATATACAGAAAAATATACGTGCACAATTATGCTTAAAAACCCACTTGTGACCTTTCAAAATAATGGTGAAAGTCTGAGAAGTCACAGATGAACAGAATATCAGTGAAAAAGAAACAAGTTTTTTAGGAGATGCTTTATTCACAAAAACGGGGAACCAGTATCATATGCTGACCTGAACTGGAATCCAGCAGTGCGAATATACAAGCAGAAATATGTAGAGATGAAAACAAGTGTCGGATGCTACCAAGTGTCTAAATAGGAGGTTGTCAATAAGCATCATTAAGCTGAACAGGCAAACTTTTGGACTACATAAACATGTCGTCACTGCATTGATCCATAACTAATATTAAATATTGGGTCCCACTTTATATCAGGTGTCTTTAACTACAATGAACGAACATTTAAATTAAACATTTGATACAATGCACTTATTGTGTCCATACATGTTTTTGCATTTGTACTTATTTTAAAAATACCTGCATGTAATCATAGCTGTAATTAATTTATGTAATTACATCTATAATTACACTGTTGACCTCACCCTCAAACCTGTCCCTAACCGTACCCGTATACCATCCTATTAGCAGAGAAAGTGTTTTGCAATACATTATGAACACAAGTACATAGTAGTAAAGGACACCTAATATAAAGTGGGACCAACTACTGCATATTTACGTGCTTTATTTAAAATAATTGATATTGTGTTATAATGCAAGGACATCCAGGACTTTTAAGTGTGACTTGAGTGTTCTAATATTTTTCCAGTACAACTTGTTCTCTAATACGATCCATGATTTTAAAGCTTTCCAACAGGAAGTGCTCTGAAGCCATTGGTTCACATTTGCCTGACTCTCTATCTATCTCTCCCTCTCTTTTCCCTTTTTCTCAGAGCTCTGATAAGGAGTATTACACTGTCACATACAGTGGGGGGATGGCTAATCTGAGAAAGAAACATTGCTCCCTGTTTTCCAATTTGCATGCTAATAGAGTTCCCATGCTCATCTGATCATCTGATATAGCCTGAACATAACCAGAGGCATCAACCATTTCTTTTTTTATTTGAGGGGGCACCAGCGGCTCTTCTGACTTGTATCATCATATACAGTAGATCTGTTAAGGCTGGTGTACATAGCCCTAATATTTCAAACATTAATAATCAAAATTGAATGGGTCAAAAGTTTAAAAGGGCACATTCATTTTGAACGGGCATGGAGCTGCAGGTTAAAACATATTATACAAATATAAATATAGTAAAGAAGGCCCCTGGCAGTGTAAAAATAGCTTGTGCTCCTCATAAAGACATTACATTTAATTCAGCTTAATCCACTTTAAAACCCAGACACAAACACACACCCACAAACACACACCAACCTTTAATTCAGACTAGACTTGTAAGAGACAGATACGCACACATACCAACATTTGATTCAGATATACAGGAGGTCTTGAAATGGGTTAATACACCATAAGCAGGTTAAATCATTTTGCAACACATGTAAATTTTAAAACCGTGCATGTGTAAAACGACCCATGAATTTAGATCAAAAGAGGAACTGTGAACACTTTTGGAGTAAGGTATTGCAGCATGAAAGAGAGCTTTGTTTTGGAAAGTGTGTGTCTGTGTGTGTCCGTGTCTGTGTGTGTTCCGCTGAACACAGCAGCATCCTTCCGGCCGGAAGCTGTAGCCCAAGTACATCAGCAAGTCAATTACACCGGTTAAGGGACTTTCTCAGAGATTTGTGTGTGTGTGTGTGTGTGCGTGCGTGCGTGTGTGTGTGTGTGTGTGTGTGTGAATGAATGCCAGAATAAATGTCTGACTCATGCTCAACACCATACAGTATCCCAAATCAAATTATTTTCACATGAGCAGCTATTTAAATTTTCACCTTTTCATATTATACTTTCATATTTCATATCATATTATTTGTACTTTTTCTTTTCTAAACAATTTTTTTTCTTTGCTCTCAAGTAATGTAATTCTCTAAAATGTGCAATCTACTAAAATATGGAGTGATAATCTTCTAAATGATATGGCGAATATGAACCAATCAAGTATGTTGACATTACTGAAACTGGCTCCCAGCATGCCTTGCATGGGACTTGTTGGTATATAATTATGTTGGAACCGTTTCAATTACCATTGTGGAGAAGAGTTGAGCTGTTGCTTATAGACTGCCTGGGAAGTAAAGATAATGTGCATGCTACTTTATTCACGGAGCCTTAAATACTTAGCATTTTAGCAAGCTAATATGTGTTATTGCTAGATAATTGTTGCTAATGTTAATAAAGTGTAACTTCACTGATTTTCAACCCTCTTTGTATTTTTACAATGCCGGTGGTATATGTAAATGAACAATGTTTACTCATTCTCTGTGTTTCTACTTACCTGCTTTCTTACCTGTACATGACGCGTTTTGCTTCAGGCGGTTGGGCGGAACTGACAGAACGACAGATTCTTTCAGTATTTCCTCTCTGTTTGGCCTAAAACACTTTGTTTGTGGTAATCCAGTTTGAAATGTTTAGTACAAACACAGAGGTTTTTAAGATTTTGCGTTGCGCCGTTCTCTCCATATTTGCGTTTAGCCACTGCCTACAATGCGCTATATCACTGGAAACCAAAAGTTACTCACTTCTGCTAAACATTTACTCTTTGAATTCTTGCACCCGGGAATAATACAAATCGACACCATTATGACTAAAAGTTTGCTAAGAAGTATTTCATACTAAAGCAAAGCGGAATGTCAGCAGCTTTTTTTCTCGGTTTTCTATAGTCAAGCTGCACCGATAAAAAAAAAATGCTTTTCTACTGTATACACTGTAAAAAAAAATTACATCCCCAAGTAAAAAATTTCAAGTGACCGATAACATCTAAATTTTTCAATTAGTCTGACGTATTATTTCTCATTGAGCCAATGTTAACAGACTATTGCAACAAGAATTTCACTTGGGCCAATTGAAAAATTTAGATTTTTAAATTTAAATTTTTGATTTGGGAGGGTTAGAAATTTTTTACAGTGTAGGTGTCACGGTTTAGGTCCACAAAGATTATGTAAACGGCGAGATTCAAATAACAATATCTCTTTTAATAAACTTAAAGAAAAAGCAAACAATACAATGAATCAGCGATGTAGCAATGCGTCTTAACACAAACAACACCAGCCAATAAACAGAATGATCTGAAGGGCTTAAATACACAATATAATCAACTAAATGCAAACAGGTGTGATACAATTAATCATATAATGAATTGTCATGACAACCAAGGAACAAGCGGGAGCATAGAACCAAGAAAACGGGAACAAAGAGAAACATACTAAAAGTCATTTGAAAACGAGACCAAAACAGACTAAACTAAGTATAACTGTGACAATAGGCAGCCAAGTTTTTATTAAAGACCCATTTTGCCAGAGGTAAAGTACCCCTTGTAATTCAGTGATGTGATACAAACATACTGTATATGAAAATGAATAAATTAATCCTGTCAGGGAACCATTTAAATTCATTTTGAGGCAACTTGATTGATTTCCTTCCATGATATTGAAGTTACAAGTACAGTTTATTTTTATGTAACTTTATTGGTTCCTTTGGAACTGATGTACATGATTAAATATTGTAAATTCAACACAAGTACGACAAATAGGTTCTGTACTCATAAAACGAGGCATTGGAAAGTTTGGAAGTACATCAGGAGTTTATTTAAATAGCACGTGCCTGATGGCTTATGCTACTGCTAACCCGGACGTCGAGGTCACTTCAGTGGTTTGGGAAAAGTGTCACAGTGTCTGGTTTGTGTTTCCCTGGGTGTCCACTAGAGGTCCTCTTCCCCACGGTGTCATTCACATTAGGAACTGCATTCCCCACAATCCTTGTCTGCACTCATCACTGTTCATTGCACCCAGCTGTTCCCCATCATGATGATCATGTTAGTTTCTGTGTGTATATAATCCCTGCCTGTTTAGTGTTTGTTACGGAGTCCTTGTTATTCGTCACACCACTTCTGTGTTACTGTTTCTGATGGCGAAGTGTAGGCTCCGGGCTGGACAGGACCAACGGTGAAAGGAGCTCTGGGTCGAGGGGAGACCGAAGCGCAGAGTGGTGCTGGAAGTCCCCTCGAGTATCTCCTCCTCTGCGGCCTCCGCGGGTCCCAGAAAATTTGACCAGGCGGGTTCCCTCAAATGATTGTCTATGCTTGCTGGAAGGGAGCTCAGGGGATTTGGCCGCCATGATCTCCTCCATCTGCTGGGCCCATAACGCAAAGCATTGAAAAATGTTAATGCGAGGTGGAACCTCTTCAGCTTGCAAATTCCCCCTCTCTGTGGTTGGGGAAGAGCCACGAAAACCCTTACCGCTGGATCTAGACATGACGGAGTCCTTCTGTCATGATCCACACACGGGAAACGGGTAAGATCCAAAAGCAGTTTATTGGGTAATCCGTAAATCGTAAACCAGTCCAGGGAAGGGTCAAAACCATATAAGCCTAATGTGAATGACACCGTGGGGGAAGAGGACCTCTAGTGGATACCCAGGGAAACACAAACCAGACACTGTGACAAAAAGTGTAGACAAATTGGTGTTAACTAATAATTGTTGCAAACTGGTACTACCAACAAAATATTAGTGCATTCCTGGAACTGGGCGTTGTTACACTACATCCTTATGCATCGCTTTCTGCCAGGACTTTTACGTGCTTTTCCCAAACCACTGAAGTGACCTCGATGTGCGGGTTAGCGGTAGCATAAGCCATCAGGCAAGTGTTATTTAAATAAACTCCTGATGTACTTACAGACTTTCCAATGCCTCGTTTTATGAGTTCAGAACCTATTTGTACTACTGTAGAAGTTTGGTTCCATTCTGGGCATTATTAGTGGGGTAATTTACGAGATACAACCTTGGATCCATTAACGCCTGCACTAAGCCATTTGGCTGATATCTCTAAATAAGCTCTAACTTTAATAATGTTCAACCAAGGGGGAAAAAGGGGGGTGTGTGTGTGTGTGTGTGTGTGTGTGTGTCTGACTCGAGGTCATGGTGCAAAGGACCCTAGGTTAAAATTACTCCGAACCATCCCTTTAAGTACTTAGTAATATTAATTAACGTACTTACTATAGGGTTAGGATTAGGGTGTGGTTTAGGTTAGTTGCATGTAATTAAGAACAATTTAGTAATTACTATAGTAACTGTAATGTGTGTAACAAGGACACTATAAAAATAAAGTGTTACTGAGAGTCATATGAGTTTAGAACAACATAAGGGTGAGTAAATGATGACAGCATTTTCATTACTGGGAACTATTGTGAGCTGTCTGAGCTATTCCGTTAAATAGTCCTGTAGCGTGTCATGAAATAACATGTATAATATTTATAAAAGAATCATGCTGTTTGAAATAGTTTTAGGATTATAATGAAAGTAACAGTTGCCAGATTCCATCTCCATATTTTCAATTGTCACTGCATACTTCAGGTCCCTTGGTTTTGTTCACAGTATCGTGCTTCAGAATTCTCTGAAAACATGCATATTTCTTTTAGCATCTTTCAGAGAATGCAAGGCAAAAGCAGTCTCGGCATGCCTTGGGAATAAAGACGAACAAAAGCCAGATGTGAGCATGTTTACTCGGCCCATAGTTTCTGTCGACAGCGCTGTACACAACCCCCTCCCTCCTCACACCCATATTTTTCCATACCCATCTAACTCTTCCAGTCCTTACAGCATTAGGAAGGTTACATTAGACGTGTGGGCCAGTGACAGCGGGGTCACCGACAGGGTCGACTGTGACGGTATTGAGAGTGACGTCTGTTTGAGACGATTGTGAAGAAAGACACCTTGCGAGAAGTGTTAAGCGGTTTACACATTTCCTGTGAGATCACAGGCATTTCATATTGATTTATGAATGGAGAAGGTCCATAACACTTAACTATAGAAAGGATTTGCATCTCAGAGCACGGCTTTACAATCTTAATAAAAATGCAGGGGAGAATGGCATATATAAATAGAATATTCATAGTCATAATCTCTGAGAAGCCATGGGAAGTTATAGGCTCATATATCATTTACATGAATACTTATAAATCATTATATAAAATATATCTAAAATAGCTTTCAAATGTAACATATATGTTTTTCTCTAAAGAAATGATCCAAATCATGTAACAGCGCAAGCACACCCAATAAATAAAGTTACAGACATTAAAGCAAACTGTGTAACCATTCCCACACTTATCCAAGTGAAACGGCTTCTCCAACAATAAAAAAAAAGTAGAGCGGGACTTGATTTTGTCCGTGGGGAATTGATTGGATGGTTGTGTTTTGCTATTCGTCAATCTCTAATGCGAGTAAATGTATCATCAAAGAAGAGAATATGGAAGTAAAATAATGCCAAATGTTTTTGAAACAAAATAGCTTGTTGAATTGAACTACTTGAAAAAATATACATTGCATTAACCAACCAAAACAACAAGCTAATGCTGCGTTCATGCCATGGTGTAACCGTAATTACGAGATGGCAACCTGTGACGTTCTACCTTGAGCTGTTCTCTGATTTATGAGAGTCAAGTGGTACGACTAGACCTCTGTAAGTTGTTTACGTTCATTATTATTGTAATGTTATGTGCTTTGAGACAGGTAATTTAACGTGTCTCTCGTGTTTACTCCATGCTGTATGCGTTCATGTGTTTTGGAGGAGGTGTGACTTT
This sequence comes from Abramis brama, assembly GCF_963993115.1. NCBI lineage: Eukaryota > Metazoa > Chordata > Actinopteri > Cypriniformes > Leuciscidae > Abramis > Abramis brama. The sequence continues at coordinate 6,296,195 of NC_139978.1, forward strand.
GGAGATGCTCTGAAAGGAGGGTGGGATCGCATGCTTTCAAAGCTAGTTCGCTATTGCTAGCCTCTCTGAAAGGAGGGTGGGATCGCATGCTTTCAAAGCTAGTTCGCTATTGCTAGCCTCTCTGAAAGGAGGGTGGGATTGCATGCTTTCAAAGCTAGTTCGCTATTGCTAGCCTCTCTGAAAGGAGGGTGGGATCGCATGCTTTCAAAGCTAGCTCGCTATTGCTAGCCTCTCTGAAATTGCCTACCCTACCTTTAAGTTCAACTAATTGAATGTAATATAAATTTAAACTATAATACATTTTCATTTAATCGTTATTAATCGTCATTCAATTCACACTTATGTATATTCTTTTAAAGTATATTTTTCCATAATAAGTACTCTTTTTAAAATTATATGCTAAAGTGTACTTCTTTTTCACAAGGGCAGTCTCCCGTACCCGAAGCTGCTCTTTAAAATGATAAAGAGACTGACCATGAGGCACATCTGGACATACGCTCTTCTGCATCATTTTATCATCATTATTTGATGAATTACTGCTACCATGCTCAACAGAAATGCACTAATATTTCTCTTTTAAATGAAATTGTTTACCTATTGCTTTCTGTGTTATGCAGCCCCGAGTTCTGTGAATTAGGTGTATTCAATAAAAAGCCTAAAACTGCTGAATAAATGTGCAAACATTTATATTTGGTTTATTTGGCAACTACATTTTTGATTTAGGCCTAATGAATGGTGTTTTAGATGATCAAAGTGAGCATGACTCAGTGAGTCAAAAAACAACTCTCATATGAACTCGATGACCGCTTCCAATTTTAGCCTCTATACTTAAACTTAATTAGATTTGTCCTTTTCATTTGCACAAGACGTATTATAAAATATGGATAGAGTTCTTGATGCCATATATTGGTCCCGGGAAATTTATAATAGGAGTAGTTAATAATAATAAAAACAATCTGAATTAAGTTGAATGGTTCTGTTAATTTTAAACTAACACACGAAGCGATTTAATCAATAAAACAAAAGCTCTAGCACATTTTTTCATTTATTGACTTTGTGGCAGCCTCAGCCCGTCCAACTTGCTTGAGTTCCATTTTGGGAACAGTTAAAAAGTTGGAGATGGGTCAAGTGGAAAAATGACGTACTGTATTATGTAAATAACCTGTGTCAAAAAATAGCTCTTCAAATGAAATGCAGAGACAAGACCATTTTAGCTGTTTATGTGCTTATGACCACTAAGTTGGCTGTGTAATGCATCCAAGCTGCAGGGACCTATTGCAAACAGTTGTATTCCACATCAGTCGGTAACCATCTGCATTCACACACCCTTTGCCAGGGACAGCAACTCGAACAAGCAAGGGAGACTGGTAGAAAGTGTGTTACACATTCACCAAAAGTTAACACTCTACCCAGCAGTTCTTACCGCGACTTGGATTGTACAAAAAACATATTAGCGTCCAAAGCATGATAACGATCTGTTTATTATAAACAGGCACTGTAGTTTTGCCACTAAATGCTCCAGCTCTTTAAAGTCGGGTGGATTCTGGCTCTCAATGTTTTTATCAGTAATTAGCTGGTTAAAAAACATTCTGAAAGTGATTCCAAAGATGTTTCCTCCGTGTCAGAGAATTAGAATGATTATTAAAACATTACAGTTATAGTGAGTGCATTCATTACCAGTAATGCGAGTTATGTAATCGGATTACTTTTTCAAATAAGTAACACAAGTTACTTTGTTTTCATATTTATTGATTGACACCTCTCCTGTCCCCATGTTGAGAAAATTCAGGATTACTGCTGCCTTCACGTACTATCGGAATTATCGTAAATACGAGTTTCCTACTTAAAAATTGGACATGAACGCCTACTCAAGTTGTATTTACCACTTGGAAGCTCGGGGATCATTTTGATACCCTAGTTTTCGAGTTGGGCGGGCCATAAGCTCTAAACATGGTGGAGGGGAAAACGATTGCTCCTGTATTAGTGTCACACAGTCCAATTTTCCAATCACCACGATCCGCCCACTCTTTCCCAATCACCCGATTACTGACTCTCTGCACCTGCACTCCCTCATCACACACACTATGGGTGCTTCTCATTTCTTATTTGTGCATCCTCGTTTCCTTTCCTCGCTTCCTTTCCTGGCGTCTCAGCTCCACCCCTGTAGGATGCGAGGGAAGGCTGCAAGGGAAGCTTATTTATACATTGGAATACTTGAACACTCGAGCGTCACTTCCTTGCGTCATCAGCTGCGCTCAAAGGATCTGCCCTTATGTTGTTAAAGTTTGGTTCTTTATGAAATTCCTAATACATAATGAAGCAAGATACCCTGTTGAAATATGTGAGATGTGTGGTTTATATAAACTGCAAAGTTAAAGTACAGTATACATTTAAATTATTGTGACCGATGTGAAGGGGGAGGATAATTTATACGTGCGTCACGTTTAGTCGAGAAAACTCTTCCGCAAAGGATACATCCGTGTATCCTCGCTCATGAATCATCAGGAAGCCTCTTCACTCCTCAATCCTTGACTCCTCATGGTGCATTTAGAGAATTGAGATGTCCTTCAAGATGGCTAAGGAGGGATATTGAGAAGCACCCTAGACATCCAGACTCCTTACCTGGATCCTTACCAGTGTAAACTCACCTGAGATTGCTGGTTAACAGTCAACACCATCCTTGACTCACAAGGACAGGGCTCTGAGTATCTCATCGACTGGGAGGCTGCCTTTCCGTCTGCCTTTCATCAGTCTTCAAGATCCCGTTCGCCTGCCGTCTCAACCCTTCACCATCTACAAAGAAACCATACATCAGTCAACAACCAGCTTAGTCACCATCTTCAATCTCCAGTCACCATCTACTCACCATCGCCTGGTTCCCGCTGTCATCTCCACCCTCTGCTATTAATAAACATTACGTTTTACATTCACCTGTCTGTTTCCTTCTGTTGTGTGACAATTAGTTCTTTCCACAAATCAATGTTTATGGTTGTCAATGAATGGGACATTAAATATCATTTAATAAATGCCAATAAATAGGCAAGAATAAACCAGTGTGTGCTTTTTTGGTTTAATTTTTTGGTCACACTTTAGATTAGGATACACATTCACTGTTAACCAGGGCCCATATTCATAAAAAATCTTAATGCAAAGAGTAGCTCCTAGTGACAAAATTCTAAGAAAATTCTTAGAAATGTGGGCGTTTACTCTTAAAACTAAATAAAAATCCTAGTAAAGAAAAAAGTAATTCAGAAAGCATCTTAACCCTTAAAAGAGGACTTAAGGTCAAAATTGTTAGGAGTACAGACGAGGACTTTTAAGAGGCTTAAGAGTTTCTTTAGCAGAGGAGAAAATGGCAGAAAGACGAAGGAGAAGAAATTTTTTGCAGACAATGGATGACAGTGAGATCGTGCAGGGATCATGTTTGTGACAGATCTTATTAGAGACACGCTAACATCTCCGACACAGCGCAGAAATGCCATAGCGCCAGAAATGAAAGTAATCACTACATTAAGATATTTGGCCACTGGGAAAATGCAACAATGCAGCAGTGACGGTGTCACTGAGTGTAAAACGCGAAAGGCGAAGCTTGAATATCCAGGTATGTCCCTCTTTGGCGAATGTATTTTCAAGACGGAGGTGCAACATGGCTGCCGCCATTCGAGCGACTCGCTCGTATGTATTATAAATGGCAGGTTTTACGCTTACGAGAATACTTTATTAGTTGGTGGAAGTAATTACACATGAATGAGCACATATACTTTTGATAGAACAAAGTGTTTTTTGCTAAGAATCAACTTAAAAAGTTACACAGTGTAGCTTTAAGCTAAGACTCCTACGTAGAAGTTTTTAAGCTAAATTAGGAGTTTTCTGAGAGAATTCTTAGAAGCTTTAATATGGGCCCAGGAGTTTTACCTCAATAAACTCCTAATTACTGCTTATTGATAGTAAGTAAGGTAGTTGTTGTAGTGTTTTTTTTTAGGTATTGGGTAGCGTTAAGGGATCTAGAATATGGTCATGCAGAATAAGGCATTAATATGTGCTTTAAAAATAGCCTACTAATAAACAGCTCATATGCTAGTAATATGTATGTTTATAAGGAACGTAATAGTGAATATGTGTACCTTTTAAAGTGTTACTGATTTTGTTTTTGTTTTTATTGAAGTAAGAGTGTTGAACTTGTCCTGAGTCCTATTCTTCTGCAATCCAGGATGGCACCACAGCTGAAAGGTTTGTTTGAGCTGCGCCCCCTACTGTACGGGCATGGATTTACATTTCCTTCAGCCTGAGGCTTATTCATTTCACTTTTGGTGTGAAAGCACCTTTACATTTGCCAAACTTTTTTTGTTTGTTATTAAAAAAACAAAAACAAGCAAGCCCAGGTGACAAAAAGTAACACATAAGTAATGTAACGCATTACTTTCCATAAAAAGTAACTCAATAAATTACTTTTTTGGGGAGTAACGCAATATTGTAATGCATTACTTTTAAAAGTAACTTTCCCCAATACTGGTTATAGTTATAATTATCATCCTTGCTGTGAACAGGCCTCTAAATGTTATTGATTAGCAATGGATCTGAATGTCAACTGTTTTGATGAATGAAGCTGATTCATTATTTCGTGAGCACTTTCTGGTTATTTTAACAACAGGGAATCATTAGTTTACAAAAATGAAAACACTATTATGAGTATATTTTAATTTTTGTGTTTTTTATTGTCTATGATACAGAAATAGCATTTGTAAGAATTGTACATATTTCACAGCCATCAGCTATATCTACTAAGAGTGCTTGAAAAAATAGTGTAAAGGGTAAAAGTCAAAGCTGTGCGGTTTAGCACAGTGTCCTCAACCGCTATGTGAATTTAAGAACACTTTGTTCTTTCCTAATCACACAGAAATACTCTACAAAACCTCTTACAAATAAATCAGACATCAACCCACACTCAACATTAACAGCAAAATTAGAAGCAGCCATCATCTTTGTTGCTTGTTCTCATGTAGTCTATCTCTTAATCTTTATCTCTTGCTAAAACGCACGTTACTATAAAACCAGATCAACAAAAGACACAGTACACCTGCAAACAGAAACACACTACAAAACATAGCAACAATATAGTATCATTTAACTAAGCTGGATTGCTGTTAGTATATGACGGAATGGAGAGTTTTTGTCAAAAGGAGCGAGTCATTATTGATCTGTATGGGAAAAGAAGAAAAACAGTTTGGAGCTGAATGAAAGGAGGGTTGCTGTTAAGTGAACAAAACTGCTAATGGAAACTTTAATAGGCACTTTGAATAGAAAAAAACAGGAATCTTTGCAAAGAACTTTCAGTGGTATGACTCAGAGTTAGTGGCACCATGACACACCCAAACCTATTTGATGTTCAATGGCCATTAAGTTTAACTTTGGGGGTTAAAAAAGCGTGGAGTCAACAAAACTGGAGTAGGGGCCCTACAAAAGAACAAAAGCGCACTCATGTTTTATAGAGTCACGTGTCTCTTAAATTAGAAGACAAAATACCTATAAAGACAATTACAAGACAACAATCATTTACTCACCCTCATGTCATTCCAAACCTGAATGAACAAAAGAAGATATTTTGAAATATGTCTCTCTTTTTTTTTTCTTCAATACAATAAAAGTCAGTGGGGTCCAATGTGGTTTGAACCCCAATGTTCTTTAAAATCTCTTCTTTTTGTGTTCTATATAAGAAGGTTTGGAACAACATGAGGGTGAGTAAATGTTTATACTGTAACCCTGTTTGAATGAAATTACATACATCAATATTTTGTAAAAGATACATTGTGAAAGAGTAATAAATCATTAGATAAACAAATAGTACATTTAGTTAAGAATCATATTTTGAACAAGGGCATGATTAAATTGCTTTTAAGTTATTATTATTATTTTTCTTTAATCCCTCCAAAGTTTAAATGTTAAATGTGCATATCATCATCATTATTAATTGGCAACTCATTCACATCACTAAAGACTAATTGTTGAACTCATGAAGTCAAATTATCCATGAATATTGATGCACTGCCCAATATTCCACCTGAAAACTTGAAATTGAAAACTGCATTGTATTTTATGGAACCAATCACTTTATTTTTATTTTTATTGAGCAATCGCATTAGCCAAACTCAGGTCCATTTATGTATCTTTACAGTCGATCAGTTGACGCTGATCCAGGGAAATGGAGGCTTGCTCAATTCAGTGAGGACCAATTTGGGAATAAAGAGAATCTGTTTGTAGCCAGCTCATTTTTCTGACATTACTTTAAAATGAATGTATGTAACAGTAACTATTAGTTAGCCTGGCTGTTGCAATCTAAGTCTCGACTTCTGGCACCTTTGCAGTCAATTACAAACACCTACTCAGAATCACATTAAAATGTACTGGCACAGCTCCAATGTCACACCTTACATTACTTCCAATCAGTCAAGGTTAGCCTATTATGTTTTTTTTGTTTTTTGTTGCAAATAATGTCTCCCAGCGATTTGTAAACTGGCCATCACAATCACAATTTCACAATAGCAAGTGTTTTAGGTTGGCGAAGCAAGCAAATTGATTGATTTTCTTGAGCCTGGACCAGTAAAATTTAATAGTTACGCTTTTACAACATGTATGATGATATGTGATCCATGTTAGCTGGCCATAAATTATTTGAGAGGACAGTTTAATATTCTCTCATAAAGACGTTATAAAACCGGCCACCCACCACACAGCCAGGCCTGTCTAACACTTTGCCTGGGTTAGTTTGGCACAGATCCTGACCAATAGTACCAGGGCTATATTTAAATATAACTGACAATTGTTGTTTTAATATGTTACAAAGCATGAGCTCAGAGTGCATGTGCAGCTTTCCCTCTCCAGCGAGTACAGATACTCTTCACAGCCCCTTCCTGCTCAAGACAAGCTGGTGTTTACAAGGTAATAATGTTGATCATGGAAAATCAGTGCGCTCCCCCACACTTCCATCTCTGGTGGAGCAATCTCGCCCTCACCTTGCCTTTTCCACATAAAACCCAGCAGCTCCTGCGCACAGCCGCTCCGCTATAGGTGCCACTATAACAATAAAAAAACCAGAGCGACTCATTTCGCCACCAAGACATCCAATCTCAAAAGCATTTGGAGTAAAGGACTCCAAAATATTTACTTTATAACATATTAAAAAGACCTGGACGTTATGATAAAACAGTCATCATTTTTATGTTATGGTCAAAAAGCCACAAATGGCCAATAGGGTTGGGGCGATACACCTATGTTGGGTGCCGATACGACATGTATTGTGATTTTTAAGAATTTCTATTGCGGTTTTTGTTTGCTTTTTTAACTCTAGACCATGGGTAAAAGTTGAATGAAACACTAATACATGATGGTGCAGGTTGTATATCCATAGATGTCTCACTTTCTCGTGTCCACTAATAAGAGATATGATAAATAAGTAATAAATAAATAGAATAGGCCTAGTTATTGTCTTCGTTGTTTTTAAACCATAAACTTTATAAATAAGGTTGATACACCAAAAACTATAACTCATATAAATTTCAAATATTGTTAAAGAGAAGTTAACCATCAGTAATAAAATAAGAACAAATTAAATTACGGGCAATAGCACAAATATAATGAATCAAACATGCAAATAAAATAAACTCTTTCAGGTAAGTATAATTTTCAGGTAGAGAAAATGAATAATCGCATAATAAAATAGCATAGTCTTTACTGTATGAATTAAATATAGATTAATCCTTATTTAAGTTACAAAAGTTATTTAGTAAAGAGGAGGGAGTGATATTATTTTTCTTTGATTAACATTAAAACAAAGACAGCAGCAGGTTTATTTGGTTTCTGTCACTTTAAAAGCTGCATGAATCCAATATACTGTTACACATGCATTTTATTTCTCAGCTGTTTATGTCACTTAAGATATAACACACTATGGTTACTAGGATACTCACCGAGACTGGCATTTTCTTATGGAAAGGTTTTTTTGTTTTTTTTTTTGTATGTATGTTTTGCCTTTTATTATGATAGGATAGTTTATTTACAGGAAGTGAGGTTGAGGAGAAAGAAGGGGACGGGATCGGGAAAGGTCCACGAGCCGGGACTCAAACTCGGGACGCCCGAAGCACAACTGCGGATGTGCGCTCACAAAACGTCTCCCACTATTGAACTGAGTTCTCTTTCCCGTCTTCTTGTGCTTGAATATATAAATTGACAACTGATAAACGGTTGTGATGCAGCACTGGCCTTGCTTCATCTCGTGTTTTTAACAGCAAGAACGCGTTCTGTATGAACCGGCCCTAACACTGCAATGTTTCACACTGTGCGAGTTTGAAACGCTCCTTTACCCGGGGATAAAACTGGTGTTTAGAACGACAATAACCCAGGGTTAAGCACAGTGTGAAAAGCCCTATTGTGATGTAGACATCTGAGGAAGTAATATCTGGACTTTGATCGAGGCGTTTTAGGCAGGTCTGGATCAGTCTTCTCTGTTAGAATAAATCTTTACAAATGTTTTACATGCACAAACAGATACATTACACACTAAAGGAAAAGGAAAACATTAAAAAGCACCATATGACCCTTTTAAGGGCTATTTCAGCCTGGATTATAGTGGTGCAGCAATGCTAGTACACTGTAGCATAGGCACGTTTGCACCTTTACGTGATTTGCATAATTCCTTTAATGAATCGGGTGTTTAAAACAATGCAGTAAGTGCGTGTAAATAAACCATTTGTGATTTCCAGCTGATTTATCTGGACAGAAAGATTCCTGCAGCAGAGCATGTCTGCACATTCTGGTTTGGGTTTAAGGGAGGCTCATTTAATATGTTTTCAAAGTTTTGGAGAGTCTTGTTGTAAGGACAGAAGCAAATTGCCCTCATTAAGTGCAGTACTTGAGGTTGTTTAATTTGTAATCCAGACATCATTCCTTACATATCTTCGATTTTTAGAGGCATGTGATTTTATAATACTGCACCCAGAAGGAGAAACAGATATGAAAGAATGCTTCTCATTCTCCTGACTCTACAGGGAGGCTATATTAGATGAGGACATGTTTGGGTCATCAGTTTCTTTAAGGTAAGACTAAGTTTGTAAGCTCTCTGTAAATTGTGTGTATTTTGGTAATGACATTTATTTAATCAATCATCTGCCTTCAGATTTGCAAATACAAAGTAGTGTTTCTGAGTAGCCGATCTTTTATGTTTATGCTGTTACATCTGAAGATTCTAATTTCTTTTGTAATTAAAGATATTTATTGATTTTAAATGTGTTGAAACCTGGCATACACAAGTAGTGGCACAAGTACTGTAGTTCCAGTTATGTTTAATAGTTCAACACACTAACATTTTGTAGTGTTTAAAGAGTAACATAGAGCGCATTTACACTAGCAATGCCAAGTTGTAATTTACGAATGGCTGGTGCAAGCAATCCTAGATCTCTATGGGATTTATTGGTGTTTTTCCCACTGGGTGGAAACCCTTCGAGAAGGCTGAGCTGTCCAAATAAGAGAGTTTCAGTTGCACCTGTAGCTGGGCTAAACAGTGACTCACAAAAGTCTAATGGTGTGCGTTAGTAACACACTTACTCACCCAAAAAAACCTGAAGACAACAACAATGAATAGAGGAAGATAAGTGTAGGCCAGGTGTGGATCCATTTGTGTGGTCAATGAAGTGCCATTGAGATTTCTTTGACAGCCAGATTTCCAATGAATAGGCTGTGTTTTTCATATTTACATATTTTGCTTTATTTCATAGTGGTGAATAAATGTCTGTTGTATATCCTACAGTTGGCTTGTAATTCATCTAATTTTACTTCTCATGACTAGCTATACATTTAGTCAATTTAGTAATTTTATTATAAATGTACTTTTTTTTTCTCACTTTTCTTTTTTCAGAAAATGCATGTGGCCCAAGTAATCTCACCGCCATGATTCTTTCAGATAATGTTGTCAAAAGTGCAGACTTCGATACCAAGTCGGTACTGACATTTTAAAAATGTGACGATACCAGCATTTCCCTATAGAATTTTGAGCGCTGTTGAACGGATTCTTAAACACCTTAGATTGGCCATTGTGTTCACACGCTCAACTTATATATCTCTGATTGACCATTGTGTTCACACACTCAAAATATATATCTCTGATTGGCCATTGTGTTCACACGCTCAACATATATATCTTTGATTGGCCATTGTGTTCACATGCTCAACATATATTGTATGTCTGTGATTGGCTACAATGATCAACGCTTCAAAAACATGTTGTCTTCACCGAGTGCTTACACATACACACGGGAGCGTGTGAATGCAGGCGTTTATCAGCAGATCCGTCTATCAGTGGATATATTAAGGATCCGCTGATAGACGCCTGCTTTCAATGCTCGGTGAAGACAACATGTGTTTGAAGCGTTGATCATTGCAATGGCCAATGGAAAAGGGAAATGCTTGTATCGTCACATAATTACATTTTTTAAACTTGGTACCGAAGCCAGTACTTTTGACAACACTACTTTCAGATTTACCAGGGCATTGCTATGCATTTGCGAAGCAAGACCGGTTCTAATTCACAGCAGGTTCCATTTAAAAAAATAAAAAAATCTTGAACCAAGAGCTCATTAATGGTTCTCGCACATGCATGCATTCTTCCGATGAAGCAGATGGAACGCGAACATGGTAGGCTACTAAAATACTCGGACAGAGTTTTCTTCATTAGCCTACTATTTAGCGCCACTAAATCAACGAAACACACAACTCGACCAGTGTAGCCTATTATTCCAGAGTGAATGACTCTTTACGCCAGTTCTTTTTAGTAAATCAAAAGCATACAGCAATTCTAGGTTACCTTTCGAGGGAATTCTACACTGAATCTGTTGTTAATGCTATGGGGACACGTCCTCGCGAAACCCGGTGGCTGAGGCACGTGTAACATCATGCCATTCATTGGCCGATGCAGTGCAATGACATCACAAGGTGCTTATAAGAAGGGCGCCTGAGAACACGCCATTAGCTTCTTTGTCTTCAGGAAGCCACTTGTTTGTGTGCGGTGTGAAGATGTGTGTGTGTAAAGAGAAAGAAAGGAAGAAAGGTAAGAAATGAATGGAGAGCAGACAGTTCAAACAGTGTGTCCCTCCATGCCCTTGTTTTATAACGCCTGGCGATGGTCATAAGCTGTGTGTTATTTGTCTGGGAGCAGATCACGCACGTTCAGCCCTCATGCATTCATTGCAGCACCTGGTGGACTCTCTTAACAAGTCAAGCCGCTGAGCCTCGCATTTGCCGATGCAGAGCGCAGGCAGCGAGAGTGAGGTTTGCAGATGGAGCTGGTAGAAGAGCTTGAGGGAGTTTTCTTTCTCATCTCTTATGCCAAAAGAGGCTTATGCCACTTATGCCAGAAGCCCGCTCAGCGGCTTCTTCTGCGGTAAACAAGGACTCATTGCTTGCCTCTATATCTGACGATATGGACATGGTCGGTAGAGGCAGATATGTCTAAAAGATCTGTTTCCTGCTCCATGCAGCAAAGTGAGCAGAATACGATGAGCTAGTGGAGCTTATGACTAGTGCCACAGCGCCACTTAGCCTGAACTGGTCCAGCTCAAAACATGGGACTGCAGATGGCCGTAAGTCATTAAGTGTACAGCTCCGGTGAGCCTTCCTTTTCTCCCAGACTTGGACACTGACATGTCAGGTTCATGGACGCATTCATACTTTGCTCGCTTGGTTCACTTGGCTTTGAGTTGTTCCAGAAGGGTTATGGGAGTATGCCTCGGGTGGAAAGGAATTTAGTGAATTACCTTTCCCCGGGGTCATCATCATCACCGAAGGCTCCTGTTTTGCCCTCTAAACCATGTCAGGCAGCATCCAGGCTAGTGGGCAGAGCATATGCATAAGCCGGTCAAACTGGTGGAGCTTTGCAAACAAAGGCAGTACTGCAAGCTTACCAGGGAGATTTGCTCAAAGACCTGGATCAGAGGGAGGGTTTATCCCCTGAGGCAGTCTCTGAACTGCGTATAGCCAGTCGATCTAACTCTCCATGCCACCAAGAAGGCGGCCCGCCCCATTGGCCGGTCTATGGTGGCAACGGAGTGGCATTTATGGCTTAATTTGTCAGGCATCAAGGAATGTGATAAAACTGTCCTCTTTGATGCCTGTCTCGACTTTTTGGCACTGCCGTCGAGGGCCGAGAATGCAGGCGGCCATATCCTTGCGAGATATAACAATCCTGGATATCGCAATTCTGAGTTGTTGTTTTTTTGCAATTGTGACATATTTCTTGCAATTGAGACTTTTTTTCCTCTCAGAATTGCAAGTTTATATCTCGCAATTCTGACTTTATAACTCGCAATTGTGAGTTTATATATTGCAAATCTGAGAAAAAAAGTCAGAATTGTGAGATAAAAAGTAGCAATTACCTTGCGGAAAAAAACTTCCATAATTATCATCATGTGGCAATGAAAATACATTTCTTTTTTCCAAATATTTCTTTGCAGACAATGTGTGACAGTGAGACAACGCTTCCCCGCCATTGACTGAATTTTCCAGCTTTCCATGTTTTCACTGTTATACGGTAGGGGGCGCTGTTAGGCATCTTCTGAAAGAGTACTGAATCTCCTGATCAAAACATATGCGAAGAAGACGCAGAAACAAGAGATAACGTGTAAGCAGATGCATATGTAAAATAACGCGATCATCAAACATTAAACAGCATATAAATCAAAACTGCCTAATGTTACTGAATGAAATGTCGACCCAGGTCGAGCAACATAACTTTGAAGCTTTGGGGGTGTTGATGAACTTAATCTACTCCATCTATGTTTGATCATCATTCTGCATCCCATCTGGATGTAGTCTTTTACAAACGTGATTTTCTCAGCTTTGTGCTCAAAATGTTGCTTTTTTATGAAACTTACCGACATTCAAGTGTTGATAAAAAAATAAAGGATGAAGCTAGAATAATTTTTATTTGTTTGATTGTTTCAAAGCAGAGGCTCTGTTCTTTCCTTTGATATATTGCATTCATACAACAAAATAGTCTGGGGGTCATGAAATTTTTATTTCTGGCAAAAAAAAAAAAAAAAAAAAAAACACTAGCAGGGAAAGAGTTAATGTCTGAAGTCAGAGTCCACCCTCAAGTCTCTGATATCTCTGTATGGTTTGGATCTCTATATCAATGCAAGTCTTAAGGGGTTTATTTACCATTTTATCACCCGCAGAATGAAAATTACACTTGAAATTGCTTAGTAACAGTAAAGGTAACAGTTGATTTTTTTAATAATTTCTGTAGCACAAATAGTGTGGGGAGCTGAAATGTAATTGTATAAGCAATAGCAAAACTGATCCTAATCTTACCAAATAATTAATCAATTATTTATTTGTATGCGCATAACATTTATTCATTTATTTACTTTTTTTAATTTATTTTTCTGCTGAAAACACAGCATCTGTTTGGATCAAACTGTAGATGATGATTGTGTAAAGTTAAGTGACCATAGCTGTGACTAATCCACATCTGCTTTACATACAATAGGTTCACTGAGGACACAAACGCACTATAAAAGTCATTTTCCTCTTAGTCCAGACCTCCTTTTCATGCAAACTATTTTTGGGTTGTCTGTCATTGTACACAGGAATGCAAACAGTTCTGTTAACAAACATCAGCAGTGTGTGGGTGTTTGCGTATTTGTTAATAGCAGAGTTTGTGCTCAGATCCTACAGATATTGTATTTCATTGCATGCTGGCTTTCTATTCTTCTTATCTAGTTAGTTAGTTAGTATCATCAGGCCAACAACAACAACAAAAAATGACTCACCCTCATTTAATGCTTAATTAATTAATTTATTTGTTTGCATATTTGTTCGTAAAAGCATAAAAAGATTTAGCTATTTGAGGCTTGTATAAAGTTAATAATCTTTTGAGATATTCAATTCAGAGCTGGTTGTGTTTATCACATAATAAATTAACAGAGCGAGACCATAGCTTTTGATCTTACAGAGATTCTGACTATTCATCTGATACAGCAGCAGAGCGACCATTCATCTTCATGAGAAAACGTCTTCCCGCACGCTACGGTTTAACCATGCCGTCAAGCTTGAAAACATCTGCGGGGGGTCGACTTTCATCAGGCTGTGATCTGGAAACAGGTGTGGGCTCTAGATTCAATCTGTTTACACATGTATATGAGGATCAAAACTACTCTGAGGTCAGTGACCAAATATAGCTTATCACGTTGAACCATAGAGGCAATTCCTTTATGCCATCACACTGAGGTTAATGACTAACAATGGGAGGCTCATTGCAGTCCAAGAGAGGTGATTACAGCAAAATGCTAGACCTGTTTGAGGTGTTACATTCCCTGAAGTGTGGACCTCACAGTGTTTTATATATTCACATAGGGCTTTCAGAAGATTCAAATTAATTAAACGTAATTAATCTCATGATTGTTTTACATTAACCGATCAGTTAAAGCTGTGTTCTCAGGACAAGGATATATATTTTTTTTAAAATGCCAGGTTGTCACAAAACAGGCAGGTTTTCACATTTATAATTATAAGATTTCTAATTTGGCAAAACAAGGGTTTGGTAACTTTCCTATGTTTGCTGTTTCATGAATTCTTTAATAATTGCTTTAATATCAGTGTCTCAATTTAGAGGCAACATCATGTTCTCATTGTGACAACTTACTCCATAAATACTATGCTGTACCTACTTATATTTTGTGTAAGGATTTCATACATCATTTTTAAATTGCCCATATTAACTCTTTCCCCACTAGCATTTTTTTTAAAGATGCCAGCCACCCCCAGAACTTTAGATTTTTTAAATAATAATAAACCAACATTTATTAGAAGGATTAGAAGATCTGGCATCTCTCAAATCATTTCAGATGTACTAAACAAGGTTCGAAGAATGGACCCAGTCTCAGCTACAACTAGAGTGTTTGAGGGCGGGTCAAAATAGACACTGCTCACAAGCAGCCAATGAAGACCATAGACTGGCATTATGCAAATTTGTTACAAACCTATGTAGGTTCGAGCAGGGAGTAAGACTGGAATTACTGACGACTCGTTTCAGGCAGTTCCTTAATCGATTCGTTGTTTTAGGAGAAACTCCATTTGTCGTACACTTGGATCTTTAAAACTTTACCAACCTTTTATATTCACAAACAGCTATAATACAAACTGCATAAAAGATAATATCCGAATACTGATAATAGTGGCATTTTAAGGAGGACTTTCTCTGGGATGATTCTCTATCATTTGCTGATGAAAGAGTCTTATTGTTTTGACACCTGTGGAAATATGAGCAAAGCCACAAGATCCATGTGACTGCAAAGACAGCTATATTCTCAGCTCTTGCAAACGAATTACCATCCCAAATCTGATACTTTCACGGTTGGTTAAGAGGGGATCCAGGGAGGACCCGGTAGCTTGGCTGAGGATGTATAGAACTGGGAATTTCTATCACTAAAACAGACTCTGGAATTTCTAGAAGGGTCTCAGGAACTTCTCTCACAGGAACGGACTCGGGAACTTCTCTCACTGGAACAAATTCTGGGGTCTTAAGCTCTGGAGCGGATTCGGGGGTGACACTCTCTTAAGCGGATTCGGGGATTTCACTCTCTGGAGCGGATTCGGGGGTATATCAATCTTTGGAACACACTCAGGGATATCAATCACTGGAATGGACTCAGGAATTTCAATCTTTGGAACGGACTCGAGAGTTTCCACCACATGGCTTGGGGCTGTCACACTGTCTTTCTACCTATTCTCCACGATGGTAAAAGGGGGATCCATTGTGGACAAGTATCCATTCCACAAAGTCCTGGAAGCTCCCCTGAGGCCCATCTCCGGGCAGGCGTGCTCTTGTCTCAGCGTTGAGACCTGCCCTGAAAAATTTAGTTTACAGTAATGGACGAAACGGACCAGTTCCAAATAATTTGTGGGCTGTGAGGGACAGATCCCCCTAGGAGAGGAGGACAATCTTCACTGCTACTAGATATTTAAAGCGTAACTCTTGCCAAATTGCAACCTAGGGTCTTTTTGTTAATCTACCTGAGGCAAACTTTCATTTAAAAGCATAATTAGGATGGAAACGCCACTTTTAAGTTTGACAGTATTTCCGTTTTCGGTCAAATTGCCTTTTGAATGGGAGTGCTTGGGGCACGACTATGATAGCATCAAAATTGCTATTTTTAAAACACTAAGAAGGCTCGACACAACATGAAACTTTGCTCGAAGTAACACCAGGGGCTCTTCACATGAACTAGAGCATTGAAAACATTGTTTGTGTACACAGAGTTTACTAAAAATAAAGATTTTGAACAACTCACTGTAGCTGTTGTGGTTTCTGGCCGCAGGCATTTTGTCAGTCAAAAATAGTTGAATGGGGATCGTTTTGACAATGATGTAATTTGTACGCGGAAAAAAACTCAAAGGAAAAACATCTCAGTTTTATGCATATCGTTGTCGTGTAAACATACCCTTCGATTATCAAAGACACTCAGACACGAACAGAACAGAAAATTAGATCAAAAACAAACTCTAAACATGAACAAATAAACTCACAATGTGACAGATGCGACAACCATAACGTGAATTTTGTCATAAAATTTCACTAAATAATAGATGCAGTTTGTCATCAGAATGTTAATTAGCCCCAATATAACACGTTTATGTAGGCATATCTTTTCATAGAGTGAGAAATGATATGCCTGTAATTATAAGAAACATCACAAAATATAAAGATCAATGACAGATTTCAATCTACAGCAGACTGAATTGTGGATACTTCCATTTTTAAAATGAAGCATCCAAGCACATTTTATTCCTTCGTCCTAAATCCTAACCCTGTTGCATTATAATGGAACAATATATCTGTCTTCTTGTGGAACCCTCAGTGGAAATCATTCACAGCATTTACTGACACCAGTTGATGACCTTCATACATCTTGATGTATGAAAAACATTTCTGATGGAGCTTTCATTGCTTTGATGGATGCAGCTTTTCCCATCACATGTGGAAGTGAAGTTTGTCCACGGGAAGTTTCCATTACCTTCGCTCCCCCCGGCCAGTGTTCCATCCACACCCTCACTATACCCCTCACACACTGCTGTAATGGACTCTGCATCATTTACAGTCTCAAGAGTTACTTAATCAATTAATTACAGAGAAATAAGCTGTTTTGAAAAGCATATTACTGCAGTATGAAGTACATGTGTTTTTCTACAACATTTAACAACATGCGTTGTTTGTTTTCTTCTTATTTCTGTAAATCCAGATAATTGATTTACAAAACATCGATTGAAATTTAGGTACAAATCATACAAAACGAAAAAACTTCAAACAAACTTATGAAGTGTTCAAAAACGCCTCGGTTACGACTGTAACCTCGGTTCCCTGAAGAGGGAACGAGCGTTGCGTCGAGAATGACGCTATGGGGAACGCTTTGCGTGATGACGTCTTGAAGCACATGTAAAATCAGTCCAATGGTGTAGCGGGACGTCAGAGGCGGGTGACGTCACGTACCAGGAAGCTATAAAAGCCGGCCCGAAACAGAAAACGAAAGCTTCGTAAAAGTCTGAAGTCGAGCTGACAGGCATGAAGGAGATATGGCAAGGCGACGCAACGCTCGTTCCCTCTTCAGGGAACCGAGGTTACAGTCGTAACCGAGGCGTTCCCTTTCAAGGGAACTCCCGTTGCGTCGAGAATGACGCTATGGGGAACGTCTATACCAACGCCTCCATAGCTACGAATGTCTGTCCTGTGTGTAATCTAATAGAGCAGCACTAGGATGACAAAACATGAGACCCTGGAGCAGAGTCTAGATCCAAAGAGTAAAACCTGACGAAAGTGTGCGGTGAGGACCAGCCTGCCGCATCACAGACATCCTGTAGTGAAACTCCTGAAATAAGGGCCTTAGAGGCCGCCATACTCCTTGTAGAGTGCGACCGGACAGCCAAAGGAGAAGGCTGCCCAGCCGCCTCATAAGCAAGTGAGATAGCCTCGACCACCCACTTGCTCATTCTTTGCTTAGACACCGGCCCTCCCTTGTTAGGGGAGCCAAAGCAAACAAACAACTGATCACTTCTGCGCCACAGGGCAGCTCTGTGGACGTAGGCGTCTAACGCCCGAACTGGGCAAAGCAAATTATTAGCCTCCTGGTCCGCATTCTGGAAGGGAGGAGGACAGAAGGCCTGCAGAATAATAGGTCTGGCCACATTAGTGGGGACCTTGGGGACATAACCCGGTCTGGGATGGAGAAAAGCTTTCACCATACCCGGAGCAAACTCTAAGCAGGACGGAGCAACCGACAATGCTTGAATATCCCCAATTCTCTTAAGAGAAGAAATGGCAAGAAGGAAAATAGCTTTCAAAGTCAGAAACTTTTCCGAAACCTCCTCAATGGGCTCAAAGGGGGCCAGGGACAGGCCTTGTAGAGCAATGGACAAGTCCCATGGCGGCACCCTAGAGCGGACTGCAGGCCTCAGCCTCCAAGTGCCACGAAGGAAACGAGATACCAGAGGGTTAAATAACGCGGGCAGGGATGGACACACACTCGATACTGCTGCTTGCTCGCCATATCTGAATAAATATATATATATATAGACAGACAACACCAAATAACAAGGACAGATTTCAACACAGAGCGCGACTGAAGACTCAGAAAGCTTTCGTTTTCTGTTTCGGGCCGGCTTTTATAGCTTCCTGGTACGTGACGTCACCCGCCTCTGACGTCCCGCTACACCATTGGACTGATTTTACATGTGCTTCAAGACGTCATCACGCAAAGCGTTCCCCATAGCGTCATTCTCGACGCAACGGGAGTTCCCTTGAAAGGGAATCGTCATTTCCACGCCCTTTATGATGTATCCCATTGTCGATATTTTCTTTCTTAATCAACAGATTAAATTAACACAAAACAAACAAATAATATCATAAATTGTAACAAAAATATGAAACCAAATAAATTTACTTAAATGGCTACAACATGCATTTTATATATTTGTAGAAACACCGTATGACCTTCTTTTTGCTCATGGTATTAGGTTTAATATAAAATATAAAAATTATATAAAATTTAATTTTAAGTACTTTATCACACAATGCGTTGTACTTGACCTGACCTTCCATTTTCAGTGTCATGAATGCATTAAAGTATTAGTTCACCCAGAAATGAAAATTCTGTCATTAATTACTCACCCTCATATCGTTCCAAACACGTAAGACAGAACACAAATGAAGATCTTTTTGATGAAATCTGAGATATTTCTGAAGAGACACGGTCACTTTACACGATGAACAGATTTATTTTAGGCTTTTAATCACATTTAAACATTGATCAGTGAACATAAACAGAAGCTCAACCGAACCTTGACGTGCGAGAATGAACCTCATTGGTTCTTGCGGAAGCTCAAACGAGCTGCGTAACATCAGAATCAACCTCATTGGTTCTTGCACGTCAAGTGAACTTCCTTGGCTTCCGTTTACCATAACTGATGAATGTTTCAATTTTGACTAAACCGCTCAATTCATATGGATTAGTTTTAAAATCTCTTTATGAACTTTTTGAAAAAGCGTCAAAGTGGCAGTTGCGCAGCTGTCAATGGAGAGACAGAAAGCTCTCAGATTTCATCAAAAATATCTTCATTTTTGGGTGAACTATCCCTTTAAGATTCAAAACGCATTTTCTATTATTTTGATTAGGTCATGTGACAACAGTATGGCATACCTGGACAGCTGTTTGAGATGTGTGCTTTCAGGTTTGGCTTCAAATCTGTGAAATGCACTTTCAGTAAACTACAGCCGTCTATTATTGTGCTAAAATCCATTTCAGGTAAATCCTCTCCCTAAATGAGGTTGGTCAGTGTACATGTCCTAAAGCTGAATAAGCTACAATGTGGATCAGACCTTTTGCCGTTTAGTCTACGTTTTGACTAGTCATCAGACTAAAAATGTTTCATGATGCATATAGTTTCATTTATTATTATTTTTCAATATGGAATGCAATATAGAGTGCTAGTATCATGTACTGTATATGTAGTACTAGCAGTATGCTAGTGTAGTAAACAGTATGCTAGCTTTCCATTCCTAGACCCTCACAAAGCTCGAGTGTGTAGTGTGCATAGGGCATTCTGCAAAGTATCAGACTGGAAATCGTGAAATAGTTTAACATAGGATAATGAAAAGCATTTGTCAGAGCTGGTATCTCTGAGATCTCAAGTCACATGAGAAGGGGCAGTGGAACTATTCCCTGAAAGCTGCACATTCATGTGGGGTTTTCACAACATTTGTCCAAGAAATGGTAATCACTATAAATCGACGACTCGACGCCTGTGAAGAGACGACTCAACGCTGGCGATATATTATGCCCTAAATTAATACATGATTAACTAACTGTATTTTTCTATGTACATTTCTGAAATGCACTTTCTGTAAAGCTGCTTTGAGACAATATGTATTGTGAAAAGCACTATACAAATAAATTTGAATTGAATTGAATTGAATTGATAAATCTGTAAAATTATATGTTTCATAGAAAAGAGAGTTATGTATCCTAAGGTTCGCATAGATCAGTTTGCACCTACAAATTAAGAATTCATAATTCATACACCCTCACTTTTCAGTTAACTAGATGTTTCGTTTGTCAATGTAACACAAATGCAGACATTTTGTAGAATGTTCATGCTGCTCAGTCTCCATCCAATTTCAGTGTATAGAAAATAAGCGACACACTTTCTCACGTCTCCTTTTGTATTCCAAAACAGAAATAAGTCATACGGGTTTGAAGCGATATGAGGGTTGGTAAATGATTAATTCTTCTGTGACATATTTCCCCATAACAAAATTCATTTGTTTACTTCATAATTTCTTTTGAGAGATATCTGTTGCAAACGCTGCCATGTCTCATTTATGATTCTTAGATGAGAGACATGTGGCAAAAAATAACATTTCAATATCATTCAAGTTCCATCAAATCCTTCATCTCCTCTGCTGTGTACTCTTTTCACGTGTTTTCCTCTTATCTCCATTTTGCTTTTCAAAATCATATCATCTAATATCCGGACTAAACAAAGCAAATGGGAACCTGCCTTTGTGTTTTGTTTTTTCACCAGATATAGATGGAGCTTTGATGGATTGGTGGAAAAAGCATGCCAACCTCTCTCTCTCTCTCTCTCTCTCTCTCTCTAAGTGGAAGTTGTTAAAGGCATTGCTGTCAGTGATGTGGACAGTAATAAATAGCTCTATATTTATTAATAAGGACCTCCACCTATTTCCCTCTGGAACTGAACAGTCACCATAGGGATGAGCTGTCAGTCTTAGGTAATGTAAATGTTAATACTTTCATAAGCATTTGCTTAAAAAAAAACAAAAAAAAACTAAATGTAATTCTGTGATGAACATGTTTTTAATTTATGAATGAAACTACCATGATATCATAATGAAGAAAAAATGCCTCAATATAAATTAATAATGAAGAAAGAAAACCTTACAGTATTTTAGCAAAAATGTTTTTGTTATTTGTTAGAAAAAATACACAATATTTATAAATATTATACAGTATACACATATATAAATATAAAATACAGAAATACACAAACGAAAAAAAAAAAACTTTGTCTATCAAAAGTCAGTTAATGTGACTAACAAAGTCATGTGGTGCAACCAACTGGCAGAATCATGCAAAAAACAAACAAACATGAAACAGGCAGTGATATTATACAGAGAAGATTTGCACTTTCACATGTAGTCTGTAAGAAAAATGTTTTTACTCGATGGTCATACAACATAAATTTTTTGTTTTAAAGTCATTTAATTGTATTTTATTTAAAAATAAAATTACTCTCCCTCTTCTAGCGACATCTCTTTTCTTCTGTAATGACACCACCAGACCTTTTATTTCTGAACTACTGCAATGCGTATACGCAATAAAATGTTGTCACATTCAAGTCCATCTGTTTCAGAGAAAATTTTACCCAGTGGACATTGTACTTTGAAAGAGCGGCGAAACGTGCAAGAGAAAATGTATAATTTACAAAAGCAAACATTACAAAAAGTATTTTCTGTAGCATGTAAGTTTTAGCTGAGCTTTTGAGCTGGCAAGACATGTATAATGTTATTTGTACTTTCTATTCATCAAAAAATCTTGACAATTATCAATATATATATATATATATATATATATATATATATATAATACAGAAAATACTTTTTGTATATATATATATATATATATATATATATATATATATATATATATATATATACCTGTTAGGCACAAAAAAAATAATATATTTTTCAAATTTAAATTTAAAATAAACTCCTCTCCGAGCTGATATGCGATGGAAAAAGGGAGAAGAATGAGTTTGGAAAAAGGATCATAGGTTGCTCACGCCAAAGGCTAAAGCCACCCTCTTTATTGTTATCACTGACAATTGGTTGGCGGAGTTAGTGTAAATAACCTCTGTCAACTAGGCGGGCTATTTGTACTTGGTCTTGGTGTAAATAGCCACTCTGATCTTTACCTATAGTTCTGTCATGATAACTCTCTGAAAGATTAGCATGGTAATCTTGGCGGAATAGATCTGCTACGCTGCTGCTGATGCAGAGCAAGTACCGAGACTTGCTATGTCATGATGGAAACACGGAAGCAGTTTGCAAGTAAAACTCTCTCTCTTTATTGAGTAACAGAAATGATGATAGACACAGTCTAGAGAGAAACAGGTTAGTGACGCAGGGACTTCGATGGTCAGATGAGTGCCGTGATGAGAAGTGATGATGTGACGTGATGAATCCAGAGTGAACATCCACAGGAACAAGACTGGAATGTAGACGAGATCAACACAACCGGAACTCACAAACAACGATCTGACAAAGGAGACGAGAAATGAGTGAGTATATATAGGTGATGAGATGAGCTGCAGTTGGTGACGGGAGTGATGAGCTTGATCGCTGATGAGCGTTAATCAGCCGGCACGCCCACACAATC
This sequence comes from Abramis brama, assembly GCF_963993115.1. NCBI lineage: Eukaryota > Metazoa > Chordata > Actinopteri > Cypriniformes > Leuciscidae > Abramis > Abramis brama. The sequence continues at coordinate 6,319,189 of NC_139978.1, forward strand.
AGCACACACAACAACAGAAACACGAGACAAGAAAGAGGCATAGGATTTATGAACCGTGACAGTAGGCTTTGGCCTTGGTGCGCGCCCCCACTTGGAGTAGAGTCTCACGGGCTCTAGTCCAAGTGCGGCGACACCTCTGGACGAAGGCGTGGGTGGAGGGGACCGCGACTTCGGATTCCAGACTAGGAAAAATTGGTGGCTGGTACCCTACACTACACTCAAACGGTGATAGGCCTGTGGATGACACTGGCAACGTGTTGTGGGCGTACTCCACCATAGACAGTTGCTGACTCCAAGAGGAAGGATTCTTGGACACTAAACATCGCAACGTTCTCTCCAAATCCTGGTTGGCTCGCTCAGTTTGACCATTGCTCTGGGGATGAAACCCAGAGGACAGGCTGAAATTGCGAATGAAACGCCGGTAGAAATTGGCGAATCCCAGAAACCTCTGTAGGGCCTTACGGGAATCTGGGCTTGGCCATTCTACCACAGCCTTGATCTTCTCAGGATCCATACGCATTCCCTCAACCGACACGATGTAACCTAAAAAAGGAACAGACTGTGCATGAAAATCGCATTTCTCCGCCTTGACAAAAAGCCCATTCTCTAGCAACCTCTGGAGCACTTGTCGGACGTGCTGCACATGTTCCTGGAGAGACGAAGAAAAAATCAATATGTCGTCCAGGTAGACATATATGAACTGATCGACCATGTCTCGCAACACGTCGTTGACAAGTGCTTGGAAGACCGCTGGGAAGTTGGACAGCCCGAAGGGCATGACCAAGTATTCAAAGTGCCCCCTGGGGGTGTTAAAGGCGGTCTTCCATTCATCCCCCTCCCTGATGCGGACCAAATGATAAGCATTACGTAAATCCAATTTTGTGAAGATAGAGGCTCCCTGCAACCTCTCGAAGGCTGAAGACATCAACGGCAAAGGATAAGTATTCTTTACCGTGATGCTGTTCAGCCCCCGGTAGTCAATACAAGGTCGCAGGGACCCGTCCTTCTTCCCCACAAAAAAGAACCCCGCCCCCGCTGGAGAAGAGGAAGGACGGATGAACCCTGTTGCTAGAGAATCAGAAATATATTTCTCCATAGCCTCCCTCTCTGGAGCAGAGAGTGAATATAACTTGCCTTTAGGCGGAGACGTACCTGGCAGTAACTCTATGGCACAGTCATAGGGACGATGCGGGGGAAGAGAAGCAGCCCGAGACTTACTGAACACCTCCTTCAGGTCCAGGTACTCCGCGGGCACGTTAGATAAATCCACTGCCTCCTCCTGAAACACAGGGACAGAAACAGACGGACAGGCAGACACTAGACAAGACTTATGACAAAAACTGCTCCACGCCGACACAGACTTCAATTGCCAGTCCACTCTAGGGTTGTGACGGATGAGCCAGGGGTGACCAAGGACGATGGGTGCGAGGGGAGTGTCCAGAATGTAAAAGGAGATAGTTTCTGTGTGATTTCCTGATGTGATGAGGGTGATGTCTTCCGTGATGAATGAGATGGTGGGAAGTTCCTGGCCGTTGAGAGCGTGTACTGAGATCTTGTGTGTGAGAGGTCTGAGGGGAACTTGGAGTTTACGTGCAAATGAGTGATCCATGAAATTACCTTCTGCCGCAGAATCCAGAAGTGCTTGACAGTCGTGAAGGTGAGTTGACCATCTCAGTCTTACCGGAAGGAGAGTAGATGTGGATGAGGACTTCTCGGCGGAGATCCCACCCGATAGTAGCCTCATACTTACTATCGGGCTGGGCCTTTTAACGGACAGTTATAGGCAAAGTGACCCGCTCCTCCACAGTACATGCAGAGGCCCTGGGACCTCCGCCTTTCATTCTCCTCCCGGGAAAGCCGAGCTCGCCCCACCTGCATGGGCTCGTGATCGTAGACAGGGCTGACCGCGTCCCCGCTTCCAAACCGTTGGCCCTCGAACCCTCCTGTGGGACGACTGGGCAGAGTGCGACGATCCATTCGTGATAACCGTGCGTCCACTCTTAATGCCAAAGCGTTCAGGTCGTTGAGCGAAGTGGGAAGGTCCATGGCATAGATCTCCTTCTGGACGCGGTCAGCCAGCCCATGCAGGAACATGTCCCACTGCGCCTCCTCGTTCCATTGACTCTCCGCCGCTAGGGTCCGAAACTCGATTGAAAAGTCAGAAACGGACCTCTCTCCCTGTCGCAAATCGGCCAGCATCCTTGCTGCCTCTCGTCCAGCGACGGCCCGATCGAATACCCGTTTCATTTCGGCGGAGAGATCCTGGAACGAGGCACAGCATGGATCTTGATTCTCCCACACCGCTGTTCCCCAGAGTGCCACTCTCCCAGTCAGTAGTGTCGACACAAAGGCGACCTTGGCTCGCTCGTTATTGAATGTTCTGGGTTGAAGAGAAAAGTGCATGGAGCATCGTGTTAAGAAAGCTCGACAGAAGTTGGGTTCACCTGCATATGACTCGGGAACTGGTAGGCGGGGCTCCGACTGGGAGGGGTTCTCTGGTGGTGGTGGGGGAACCGGCGGTGTGGGGGGCGCAGTGGGAGCTCGCAGATGTTGAAGCTGATGGGTGAGCTCGGACACCTGCGCCACTAGAGCCTGAACAGCGCGAGCTGTATCGTTGAGGTTCTTCTCCTGGGAGTCCATTCGAAGTATGCTGCTGTTCACGAATTCTTCCAGCGATCTGGTGGAGCTACTCGCTGCTTCCATTGATTGGTCAGATCGTTCTGTCATGATGGAAACACGGAAGCAGTTTGCAAGTAAAACTCTCTCTCTTTATTGAGTAACAGAAATGATGATAGACACAGTCCAGAGAGAAACAGGTTAGTGACGCAGGGACTTTGATGGTCAGATGAGTGCCGTGATGAGAAGTGATGATGTGACGTGATGAATCCAGAGTGAACATCCACAGGAACACGAACAGGAAACGAAGAAGGCACAAGACTGGAACGTAGACGAGATCAACACAACCGGAACTCACAAACAACGATCTGACAAAGGAGATGAGAAATGAGTGTGTATATATAGGTGATGAGATGAGCTGCAGCTGGTGAGGGGAGTGATGAGCTTGATCGCTGATGAGCGTTAATCAGCCGGCACGCCCACACAATCAGCACACACAACAACAGAAACACGAGACAAGAAAGAGGCATAGGATTTATGAACCGTGACATGCTACTGCCAATACATTCACAGACATTGCTGTGAGCATGTAAGACATGCTGCTGCACATACATGAATTAACGCCCGTAGCAGATCTATACAGGTGGAGCTGGGGAAGGTGGAGGGTTTCTGAACGTGCACTGCAGACTGATACAGCAAACACTACCAGTATTTGAATGTTGAGCCGCAGCTCATTGGCCACTGATGCAACAGCATCCAATCAGCTGCGCTATGCAGATAATGATGTGATCACTACCAAATTAGTTAAGGACCAATAAGTAGTTTCATGCAAGGTATTTGTAGTTTTTTTGTAGTTGTAGATTGTTTATTGTAAAAATTCTGGATACAGACCTCCATTTCATTTGTGTAATTGGCAGTAATATGTTTTTTTATATTTGCCTAAAGGCCTGTTCACACAAATAATAATAACTACAACATTAAATACATGATAGAGTCAGCACCAAATGGACTGTAACATTCTGTTTAGTAACATTCTGGATTCTGTACTTGCACATGTGGACATGCATCACTGTTCAGGGATGGTAAAAGAGAACGACACTAGGATATTTTTAGATCAATAAACTGTACAATCAATAAAGTGCAGTCAATAGTACATTAAAGTATATTGTTGTTTTTTTTATATTGATTTTGATGTCCTTCAAGTATGTTCAGAAACAAAAAACACAGTCAATCTTTATTTTGGGTGCCATCCAGATTGCTTGTAGTATTACAGAGAGCATCTGCGGATTGTTCAGTGTATCCTGTATGGAAGATCAGCAGGAGTCTGTCAGAATGAGCCATTACAAACGCAACACTTTATCAAACTGATGCTTTCCTGGATTTGGTGATTATGACTAACACTTTTCTGCAACATTAAGGCACATGTCCGGCTGAGGCTGGCCGCTGGGAATATGAGAGCCGCCCACACTTTCATACTGTATGATGGCTGGCAAGCATTTTGAGCTTTTCACATCCCCACCTCTGTGAGACAATAACTCTTAGTGACTCTGTAAAGTTGCCAAAATAATTTTAATGACAATTATGTACCCTGAGAGCAAAAGTAAATTATGCTTTCTTGGCAGACACTTTCTTGCCAGATGAATTTTCTGTACCAAATTGTCAAGCCTCAATTGATGCAGTCCTCCACAATAAAACTCTCATTACAAAATGTGCCAAGGCCATTTGAATAAAACTTATCATTAACTGAGCTGTCGTAGAGCTGGAAGGCTTTTGAACGCTTAAACCGCAATTGTTTTAGCTGGAATGCCTCCAGTGACAGAGTTTGATGAGAAGTTAATTTTTTTTGGCATAAGAAGTTTCGTAATAGCGTAATCAAATGAACAATTTACCTTCATTTATCTAGTAAAGTTTACAGTACACTGTGCCAGACAGCACTGAATTTATTTCAGTGGGGCAGGATTGTTATAATTTAGTTTTTATTTCTATTTGATAGAAGTTTAGTTTTTATTTGTATGTATTTTCACTCAGAATTTGCTGGTAAATTTCACTAATTATTAAAATGAAAGGGGGAGTATCACACTGAATTAAATGTGAAATTTTGAAGTAGAACAAGTGAAATAGTATTTTCGGTAGCATTTTATTTTTACAGTCCTGTTACCCATGTATATTGTACTTATTGTAGTATTGCAATAACTTGGTAATAACTAGGTACTAACCCTGGACCTACCCCTAAACCTAACCCATGTAGTTACTATATGTTAACAGTACTTTTCTTACTAAGTACACTGTAAATGCACATACTGTAAAATAAAGTTGAACCATATTTTCTTGTAAAACATACTCTAATAATCTTTGCTTTAGTTACAACTTTGAAAAAAAAAAACATTTTTACAATGTAGTTTTCACTCTATCATTGTTAGTTTTAGTTTTCTAATTTCAGTTAATTTAGTCTTCATAATAGTTTTAGCATTTTAGGGCTACCAAAGTTATGCCCAAAATACATTTCAGTTTTTACGTGTAAGCTAGTGTATGTGTATTCTACATGTGGCGTAAATTTCGTCATCAGCATAGTACAATGCTCAACTCATACTTGCACCTTGAATTTTTGGCACTTATGAATTCATTGGTTGAATTGCATTATTACTTTGTGAGCTTTTTTGTGAGAGGGTTAAGAAATAAACTCAACTTAGATTTTAACATGTACAAAGCCATTTTTATTGCTCAAAACTTCTGGACAGAAATAGTGCAGACACTGGATAAAAATGAAACTTGTCGAACGCCTGTGTTTGCACACACTATCAAGAGGAGCTTTACTTTAAAAGGCTGTGTGTTAGGCTGTAGGTTATGCATATGCTAAACGTTTGCACCAAAACCTTAGTATGTTTTTGGACTGTGTTTACTTCAATCATAAAAAATCTTACCCTGTTTGCAAAGTATAAATGGTAATATTATTTTAAAGTTAAAGTAATACACTAAAAACTAAGGGAAAAGTAAGCTAATAAAATAATTATAACTCTAGTTATGTATTTATTTATTTAAGTTCAGCTTGTGATAAGTAGCGTAAAGTACAGTCAGCCATGGTTGCAAAATAAACCCCTTCAGGGTCACAAAAGACATCCCAGATTTACATAGGTGTCCTGTCTTGATTACCTTGTCACAGATTTATTTATTTATTTTCATAACCATTCGTTAAAGTCTCCATGAAATCAAAATTGATATTCTTATTTTTCCATGGAATATTGCAGTATTTGTTATAAAGGATATGTCCATGCACATAATTTTTTTAATTCATTTGACCTTGTAATCTTCAATGAAATAACCTTCACTCCCATCTATTCTCTGATGATGTGTTTACTGGTGCAAGGGCAAGACAGCCTATTGTAACGCTGACAAGAACAAGCGAGATGGCTGGCGTCAAGCAGAGCTATGTGCAGGGATTATTAATGATTCAAATTAATCAACATCAAACAATAACATCAAGGAACATGGGGAGCATGGCTACCAGGTATCCACATAAACAATAAACACTGACTGACAAAGATCAAGGGAAACACTAGGGCTATATTCAAACAAGGGCTATATACACACAAGGGGTAACAAGCTAACAACACACACCTGGGAACAATCAGGCTAATCAAAAAAGAAAATTACAAACATGACACTCAGGACAGGAAATAATGTAAAAGTCCAAACACAACACAGGGAACACGGAAGGTGGTGAAGGTGGGCCTGAGAACCAAGTCAGAGCAGGGGGCCAGGGTGGAGCCAGCTAGGTGGGAAGCCAGGTGGGAGCTGGAGGCCACCAAGGGAAAGCAAGTGAAGCTGGAGACCCCCACGGCTGGAGCAGGCAGAGCTGGAGGCCCCCACGGCAAAGCAGGTGAAGCTTGAGACCACCAAGGCCGGAGCAAGCAGAGCTGGAGACCCCCAAGACTGGAGCAGGCAGAGCTGGAGACCACCAAGACTAGAGCAGGTGAAGCTTGAGACCCCGAAGACTGGAGCAAGCAGAGCTGGAGACCCCCAAGGCTGGAGCAGGTAAAGCTTGAGACCCCCAAGACTGAAGCAAGCAGAACTAGAGACCCCCAAGGCAAAGCAGGTGAAGCTGAAGATCCCCAAGGTGGAGCAAGCAGAGCTGGAGACCCCCAAGGCTGGAGCAGGCAGCGCTGGAGACCACCAAGACTTGGGAGGTAAAGCTTGAGAGTCCCCAAGGCTGGAGCAAGCAGAGCTAGAGACCCCCAAGGCAAAGCAGGTGAAGCTTGAGACCCTCAAGGTGGAGCAAGCAGAGCTGGAGACCCCCAAGGCTGGAGAAGGTAAAGCTTGACACCCCCAAGGCTGGAGCAAGCAGAGCTAGAGACCCCCAAGGCAAAGCAGGTGAAGCTGAAGATCCCCAAGGTGGAGCAAGCAGAGCTGGAGACCCCCAAGGCTGGAGCAGGCAGTGCTGGAGACCACCAAGACTGGAGAAGGTAAAGCTTGAGACCCCCAAGGTGGAGCAAGCAGAGCTAGAGACCCCCAAGGCAAAGCAGGCAAAGCTTGAGACCCCCAAGGTGGAGCAAGCAGAGCTGGAGATCACCAAGACTGGAGCAGGTAAAGCTTGAGACCCCCAAGGCTGGAGCAAGCAGAGCTAGAGACCCCCAAGGCAAAGCAGGTGAAGCTGAAGATCCCCAAGGTGGAGCAAGCAGAGCTGGAGACCCCTAAGGCTGGAGCAGGCAGCGCTGGAGACCACCAAGACTGGAGAAGGTGAAGCTTGAGACCCCCAAGGTGGAGCAAGCAGAGCTAGAAACCCCCAAGGCAAAGTAGGCGAAGCTTGAGACCCCCAAGGTGGAGAAGGCAGAGCTGGAGATCACCAAGACTGGAGCAGGTAAAGCTTGAGACCCCCAAGGCTGGAGCAAGCAGAGTTAGAGACCCCCAAGACAAAGCAGGTGAAGCTGAAGATCCCCAAGGTGGAGCAAGCAGAGCTGGAGACCCCTAAGGCTGGAGCAGGCAGCGCTGGAGACCACCAAGGCTGGAGAAGGTAAAGCTTGAGACCCCCAAGGTGGAGCAAGCAGAGCTAGAGACCCCCAAGGCAAAGTAGGCGAAGCTTGAGACCCCCAAGGTGGAGCAAGCAGAGCTGGAGATCACCAAGACTGGAGCAGGTAAAGCTTGAGACCCCCAAGGCTGGAGCAAGCAGAGCTAGAGACCCCCAAGGCAAAGCAGGTGAAGCTGAAGATCCCCAAGGTGGAGCAAGCAGAGCTGGAGACCCCTAAGGCTGGAGCAGGCAGCGCTGGAGACCACCAAGAATGGAGAAGGTAAAGCTTGAGACCCCCAAGGTGGAGCAAGCAGAGCTAGAGACCCCCAAGGCAAAGTAGGCGAAGCTTGAGATCCCCAAGGTGGAGCAAGCAGAGCTGGAGATCACCAAGACTGGAGCAGGTAAAGCTTGAGACCCCCAAGGCTGGAGCAAGCAGAGCTAGAGACCCCCAAGGCAAAGCAGGTGAAGCTGAAGATCCCCAAGGTGGAGCAAGCAGAGCTGGAGACCCCTAAGGCTGGAGCAGGCAGCGCTGGAGACCACCAAGACTGGAGAAGGTAAAGCTTGAGACCCCCAAGGCTGGAGCAAGCAGAGTTGCAGACCCCCAAAGCTGGAGCAGGCAGAGCTGGAGACCAAGGTGGAGCCAGCGGTAATGGAGGCCACGGTAGAGCCGGCGGGGCTGGAGACCAAGGTGGAGATGGTGGCTCTGAGTCAGAGAGCCCAGACAGTTTGGATATGTCCTCCCTGGCTTTGGCAGAGAGCACAGAGTTCAGGTACAGTCTCGGTGGGTTTAACGGAGCAGACAGAGGGTTCAGAAATGGCCTCCTTCAGCCGGGACAGGGAGCCCAGAGAGTTCACAATTTGTCTTTTTGGCTGTAACTGAGCAAATAGGGAGCACTAGAAGTTCAGGGATGCCTTCGGTGGCTGTAACAGAGTTAATAGAAAGCTCAGAGAGTTTAGAAAGATGCACTAGTCCCCAACACCTAAGAGACACCATGCTAAAATGTAACAAGTAATTGCATTACTCATCACAAATATATTGGAGTAAATAGTACATATACTTATTAAAAAATGCTAACTAATTACATTTACTCAAATACTTTATATCATTCCTCCCATGGCTGTGGCGGGCGCCACCGCCTCAGGAGACGTGTGTGCAGCCCAGACACATAAAATGGCAGTAGCCATCACTGGGAACACCTAGGACAAAGGGAAGAGCTCCCAGACCACTGGGGGCGCTGACTACGATGAGCTTGAGGGTGCTGAGACCACTCGCACTGACAACTGTGGAGGATCCACCACACTGGATGCCAGTCTCATCCGCCATCCAGTGGGTGGGTTTGTACTGGCCGGTTAAGCCTGTGGTGGACAAAGCACCGCTGCGAACTACATTTGAAGTTTAGTAAGCTTACAAATCATTCGTAATTTTTTTAAAGAAATCAATCAATTTTACGTCATGATATTTTTAAAGGTTATTACATGAATGAGTTACTTAATGTCATGTTTGTTTAACTGAGAGAAATTGTCCAAATGAACACCTGTCCAAGAATGTACAGTATGTGCATATTTGCATGTTTGTGTTTATGAGTGTTTGAGTGTATGTTTTAGCACTAGAGTCATCAGCACTAATCATCCACCGCTTTGTCAGGAAGTTGCTGGACTTCCTCTTCGTTTGACCTCATTTCCTGTCCAGGTTATTGCTATAGCATTGTTTTCCACCCTGTCCTCCTCATGCTTATTCTCTGTTCACACGCATATTGATTCATACTTAAAGGAGTTGTTAACATAAAAATGAAAGTTCTCTCATCATTGACTTTCATCTTGACTTTCTTCTGTGGAACACAAAAGGAGTATTTCAAAAAGATGCAAAAAATACCATAAAAGTCTCATTAAAATGGTTCATACAACTTGTACAATATATTCTAAGTCTTCTGAAGCAATACAATGACAATGACAGAGTCCTCTATAGGCCTATTATCTTAAAGCTTCCTCTACAAAAAAAAATTGTCAACTACAATTTATGAAACAATTGGCCTAGCAACAAGACACAAAACACTCCAATAATATTGCAGTATGCATTTGTATGAAAGGAGAAAGACATGAAAGTGGCGCCAGATTCAGGTACCTGAATGAGTGATAAACAACTGATAGACAGCAATGCCATGGATACTGATAAATATTTAGAAGTGTCTGATCGCAGAATGCAGAGATTGACCAATCAGAATCAAGAATTCCAGAGAGCTGTGTAATTGGAATCAGTTGGATCAATGAGTTGAACTTGAGAACTGAATCAGTCCTCTGTTTTTAAGAAGAATCAAATCAAAAGAGAGATTAATTTACAATTTCTTTCATGAACACTCCAGGAGATCTCGGACGAATGACAGGATTTTGGACAGGAGTCAAATGGACAACTTTTATAATATTTGTTTGTCTTGATTTATGCCTTTGTGTTCCACAGAAGAAGGAAAGTCATACAGATTTGGAACATAAATGATGACAGAACTTAATTTTTTGGGTTTTTGGTGGGTGAACTATACCTGTTATAGCATGAGCTACCTGTTGGTTGTTGCAAGTCTCAACACACTCATCTACACCCTCATTTACTGTGTTTTTTTTGTTTCTGTTTTTGGTCCTCTAATGTTCACACTTTCCTAAATGTGTTCCTGTGTGCTGAAAACAACTCTCTCCTCACTTACTCATATGGTTGCTCATTTAGAAGATTCAGAGTTCCTCTGCTTTTCTGGTTGACTGCAGCTAGTCCTTCCTCTCAACTCGCACTGGAAGTGCAATCAGTAAATTTAGCCCTCCTGTTTACGGAGTGCTGAAAACTGGGCCATTATTCAAGAATCTCGTCTTGTGTGCAGCCGACAGAGAAAGAAGTGTTGACATACAACATTTCCTGGTTAGTATCAAAGACATTAGCAGCATTGGGATTCCCTTGGCCAGTCAATGAAGAGAGGAGAAATGTTTGCGTGTTTTCTGTTTCTTGGACGAGTTACTGTATTTGTGCACTTAAAGGCATAGTTTACCTAAAATTTTTAATTCTGCCATCATTTACTTAACCTTGTGTCATTCCAATCCTGTATGTCTTTCTTCGACTCTTGACTTAATTTTAAAGATCTCTTTATGCCAAAAAGATTTTATAGTACATAAGGAGAAGAGTCTTAAATGATTGCATAATACTTTCATGTTTAATGGGTTACTTAAAAAAATACATTTTACGTGATAAATTATGTAAATGAGCTGTTTAATTTATAATTCAGTCTAAATAAATGAATAATAAAAAAAATATATTAATTGGTCCTATGATGGGAACCCCTAAAAGGTTCTATATATGAAGCGTGTGACAGAACCCCTTTAAAGTTCAAAATAGAGCCTTTTCTTCTAAGTATAGATTTGGGGGAACAGTACAGCTTATGGTCTGTAATGCCTAGACACTTTTAAGGCAGAAAAAGAATAAGCAGTAAATGAGTACAAATAGGGGTCCAGCACCCTCTGTTTGGAGGCCTAAAAAAAAAAAAAACACCTGGGTGCATTCCAGAAAGAAGGTTATTTGACATACCTGGTTAAGTTTACTCAGCGTAAACGGATAACCTCAACTTTCAGTTCCAAAAAATGGAGGTATCTTTCAGGGTAGGTAGCCAAAGTAACTTACTCTCTGAACACAAGCAGCTCCGGAGCAGGTTATGTTTCAGGGTTAGTTTGTTTCAGAGGTATTCAGCGCAGATCTGGGTATACATGTGGCAAGCAAGACAAGGCAGAGGGCCGTGAGAACAGGGCGAGGCTGGTGCCATGATGAATAATGACAGGTCTTGAGTTTCAGAAACATAAAAGGAGGAGCGACGACAGTGAAGGACGAGAGAGGACCAGGCCTGGACAATTTTACGTTATGTTTTGTTTATGTGTGTGTCTTTTATTTTCGTTTCGTGTTTTGTGATTATTAAAGTGTTGAAATGTTCGCCAGTTCCCGCCTCCTTCCCTTATCAACAAGACGTGTTACATTTAGTTAACCTTGCTTCTAACCTTGGACTACACCTCTGGATGGATGATCAATGGAAACTGCACCACAATGCATTCCCTTGTACCTTAATCACGAATTACAGTTAAAATTCAGTTTAAATTCATGATCAAGTGTAAGCACCAACAGATCTTGGTAACACTTTATTTTGATGCTCCCCAACAGACATTCTACGGACGATAAGTAACTTTGTACATTAACAAGTACATGTCAACTTGTTCCACTAACCCGGACCCTAACCTAACAGTTTACTAACAGTCTACTACAGTCTACTAATACTCTAATGAGTGTTAGCTGATATGTATTTGCAAATCATTTATAGTTAGTAGAATGACTAAAGTGGACCATCAAAATAAAGTGTAACTCTTTTCTTGCATATTGTGATCCGAGTAATATGGATTATAAAAAAAAAAAAACTTTGTTCTATCCATCAGTTATTGATTGAATGAAGGCAGATCTAAATGTGAGCTTACAGTCAATTGAAAGAAAGGGGCAGGGTAAATGACTGGAGAAGTTTGGCATGCCACATTTTAAGAATTACGAGGTTAGAACATATTTTAAAAAGTGAAACATACTTATGGATGAATCGTTCACAATAAGATAAATTGCATGCATTTCAAAAATTGATAGAGTCATTTTCGATATCAAGCCGACTTTAACCAGCACCTGAATAATTATTTACATTTATTCGTTTAGTAGACGCTTTTATCTAAAGTGCCTTACAAATGAGGTATACAACATGTGATTCATCTTAAGGAGGCAATAAAATGAGAAGTGCTCGCAATACAAGTTTCAGAGTACAAGTTAGTAATTATATTAATAGCATCCTTTGAGTAGGTAACAGGCCCATGTTTGTGTTCTACAAACATCAATTGGCTGTCTCAGCTCACCATCTGCACTTGCAAGTGTTGCGATTCATGAGAAAATTCTAACTTTGAGATGTGGCTAGGCAGTGTCAGAATTACTCTCAAAGAGTTCCTTGCAAATGTGCTGTGAAGCCATTACCATCGCCACAAAACACACAGAAATTCCCACACACTTGTACGTTGACTCCTGGATGGAAACAGGAAAGGACAGAGTCTCTCTTTATCTTGGCGAAACATGGCTTCCGAGAGAAGGGTAAGGAGTAATTTGTGAATGGGACTGCAGCCAGTAGTCCTCCGCCGCTCCTTTCATCCATTCCCACAACACGGAGGCACAAGCATCCACAAGGTGGATGTGGTTGGAGCGCAACATGGATGTTCAACTTCCCACAGGTCACATGATCAGGATACAAGATGTGAGGAGGTGTGCGCTACAGTAACCCTTAAAAAATTTGGAGGGGTTGTGCAAAGTTACACATGTTTCTCAAGAAATAAAGTTAATAGTCATTTATTTCAAGGGAAATTTTTAATTTTTGCTAGTGAGTGTTCCAGGAAACATTAGGTTGTTTATCTTTCTGTAAATAACAGTATGATTTCACAAAACACATACTGGATCACTTAACCTGTGGCGTAAATCTGTTGTTTTATTTATGCTGCTTTTTGTATTGTTCATGCACTTGTTTTCCGGTCTAATTTTCCCAGACTTGGAATGCTCACAAGAATTCCTGTATACCTCTGAGCTAAATTTAATTAATATGAGTGCTAAAAATAGAAAAACACAAATAATGATCTAAGATTGCAGCTATTGTTGTGCTGTTTGTTTCTAGATTATGGTAAGTTCACAAATCACACACACACACACACACACACACACACACACACACACACACACACACAGTACTCATAAACACAAGTGGTATTTGGGTATAAATTTCTTCTATTTAAACATTTACAATTAAATGTTTGAAAATTGTTTTGTAGATACATTTAAATTCTGCTTATTGTACATATGAATTTTTGTAAAGCTTAACAAAATAAATTAAATAAAACAAAAACTCTGTCAATACTGCTTAAAAAGAGCAGAAGGCACCTCATGCAGTTGGTTGAGTGGATGTTCAACGTGTGCAGAGCTAGAATCTAGACAAAAAAACCCCCATTTGTCACGTTTTAGTTCCAAGGATGACAAAGAAGTTTCAAGTAGCAACAGTCTTTATTAAAATAAAGCAAACATAGGTAGATCCAAAAGGTAATCTCAAACGAAACAGTCAGTAGACACAAACAAAACCGGACCCTGTAAGAAAACAAACTGAGGGACTTAAATACACAATGATAATGAACTGAATGTAGACAGCTGTGTTAAATTAATCACCAAGACATCATCATAATAATACACATTGTCACTGTAATTCCCAAACTTCCATTTGTGTTGTTTTAGTGCTTTATTACTAGTTTTCCAATTTTAGAATAATATAAAAAAAAAAATTGTGTATAGACCTAGTATAATAGTAAATGCGTGTCTAAACCATTGACGTGTCATGTATATTTTTCCACCACCAGAATACCTTTAATAACCTAAAGTAATGATATTGCAACTGAAGGCATCCCAGTAAAATGAACTACTTGACTGAATGAATGTTGTTGTATGGATATTTTTAGTTTGAAATGCCCCAGTGTTTGGGCTGATCTTTCTCTGTAGAGCTGTTGCAGATGTACCTGATTTGCAATGTTGCCATTGTTGCTCGTAATAAAGGCCAGATTTAGGAAAAATGCTGAAGCAGACGCATATGAGTCATGCACTGATATTTCCACTGAGCATGCCTTTGCATGAGTATGTGCGCGCGCACGTGTGTGTGTGTTTGTGCCAATATATGCAACACATGTTTGTATTTGTACAGGTATGTAAGCAATCCTGAGATGCTTTGCATTGGATTATTTTTATTTTATTTTTTTATTTTTTTTGCTAGAGGAAACAGCCCTGTTCACTTCAGAAAAGTTTTGTGTGGGCATCCATAAGCAGGAATGTTGCGCTGTCTCTGTTACCATGTTCCCTCACTCCATCCATATTTTCATAAGTTCATGAGGCAACACTGCAAAAATGTATCTTTTTAATCAGTGTTTTTGTCTTTCAGTAGAAAACAAAAAAAACAAAACAAAATATGGTAACCATGATAGCCGTAGGCTCTGTAAAGGTGTGTTCACAGTAGTAAAAATTGTTGGACAAAAAAGTCAATTGTCTTTTGTTTTGTCTATTGTCGATAGTGTAGTGATGTATGAAGCACAGCTCACACGTAGTATTCTTATGTTTTGCTATGAACCAATCACATGTCAGAGACAATGTATGCTTTGTTTCTATTGGCTTTAGCACTTGTCAGTACAGTTTATGTAAATTAGCCCTGGAAGGTTCAGTTGTGTACTGGCTGCTGAAGAGTTAGGCTCAATCCCAATTCACCCCTTGGCCCTACCCCTGCGTTTTGCGCGTTCCCGTGAAGGGGTAGGGTTGTCTCGATTCTCTTTTGGTTGGAGGGGGAGGGGTAGGGGTAGGGGGAAGGGCCAGATAGCCCTTGAAACGAAGATTTTTCGGGACCACACTTCAAACGAAGGGGTATGAGAAATGTACCTGCATACAGGTTACAGAGGCAACATGACTGCCAATAATCATTTTCTTTATGTCACATTCAATCTTGTGTTCATATTTACAGTCATGTTCTTCAAAGAAACGGTTGCAAAAAAATCGCTAAAGTTCATTAACAATATGACGCGTGTAAAAAGCAAAAGTTTGAAGCAAAGTGGACGCCGCAAGACCTCCAGATGCGCGTAAACGCGTCTTTACATTGACTTAACATTGAAATCACTCGCGCCAGATGCTCTATTCGCGTTTGTAGGCATCGAAGATATCGTCATCTCTGTTGTTTTCTGCGAACTTCAGAAGAAAAATGCAATAAAAAATAGCTGTAACTTACGTAACTGAGATGACTACAGCTGCCGACGGCATCTTGGAAGTTTGTGATAAACATTGGCGCATCTCCTGTGACGTAGGCGCTAGCAACGACGTATAATGATGTGTAACGGTGTAGTAGTGGTGTACCATTTCTTAGGGGAATATTTTCACCCCTACGCCTTGCCACTCTTTTTCAAGGGGCAAGGGTAAGGGGTAGGCGAAGGGGTATAAAATAGAATTGGGATTGAGCCTTAGCATTCCTTCAACTGAATTCTTCATGCACCCAGAGCCTCCTTGTTCACCTCATCATCTTAATGCAAACATAGAAACACAGAGATCACTTTCAAACCAAGAAGCTTTCTGATGGTCAATGTGGCAAAATCGTATGACCAACAAGTGAAACCTGCATGGGGAAATCTTTTGCCCTCAAGCTAAACTCAAAACTGGTCATGTGAATTCCTTTTGGAATGACTGGATTTTGACCTCGAAAACTCGCCGGACAAATGTAAATGTGACCCCAATGTCATTGTTACTAGTAATACAATTATGGTAATTGTGGTAACATACTATCAGTAAATATTGTCACCAAAAATATGTTTGTATCACATGTAAAATATGATAGTTTTTAAAACAAACCAACTTTTTAATATTAATAGATGCAAGATCTGTGTGTTTGGGAGTGAGGCACGCTCGGTCAGCCCTCGAAATGCCTGACTGTCCTCTATGTGAGCGTTTCCTGTTAGAGGAAGCTCCACTCCTGCATGGCTCTCTTCTCGAACAATCAGAGTCAGTTGTTTGCACCTCGTGGTTCTGGTCCCGAGTTTGCTGAGGCAATATGGCGGCTTCAATCACGGGGATTTGTTTTATGCATATTTTCTGTTCTATAAAGATAAACAGCTGAAACTAACTTGACTCTTTTTACTGAACTTATGAGCCCCTACACGCATCTCACATGTGCTTAACCCCGAGCGTGTTCCCTTTTTTGTCCCCACTACAACAAAATATACAAAAATTGTTTCTATTTTCACAGGGATCACAAATTGAGTTGGCAGAGGAAGAACTTGAGATGGGTCTTCCCCTATCTCTTGTCCTCTCTACCGACTCTGAAAGCAACCTCACGGCTCACATCCAGCGTTTGCAGAGGTGGTGTGTGGATTATGTTTGCAGTTTAAGGCAAGAGCAGCCAGGTGTCCCCCTTTCTTTCTCTAGCTACATGCAATGAGTCCTGAGTTGTTTTCGTAAAAAGAAAAACACACATATTCAGTTATTCCAAACAGACAGTGTAAAAAACAACTTGTCTGCTCCTCCGTGCCACCAAGCAGAAGGCTTATGAACGCTCTCGGCCATCTCTCTAAGCTAATTATGATAATCACAAAGCGGCATCTGCGGTTAAATATTCGTGGGGACACTGAAAAAAAGCAAGGGGCTGTTTCGGTAACCCTCCACATTTATGTTTGGAAAGCAGCAGTCTTTAACAGGGGTCTGCCCAGCTTAACTGCTGGAGTGTGGCACCCAGAGCTGCCTTAACCTAATGTTAGGCCCTGGGGCTGAGAGGTTTTATAGGCCTCCCATCCCCTCGATTTATAGAGTCTCATTTTAAAAAAGTGTAATATCTAGGTAATCTACATCACAAAATGCATTAGTTTCTTACATTATTGCATTAGACCTACAACAGTGAGTTTTCCATCTTTGAGCCAGAAAACACCATACTATTGTTATTAACATATCACTGAGCCCATTTGAGCATAAACACAAGACACTTTATTTTAAAAAAAACACAGCAACTAAATTTCAACTTTATGCAAATGAGAAGCGATTTTCGCGAGCGACAACCAATAGGAAAGAAGCCTTTCAGTGGAGCTCAGCTCCCGTCACCGTCTCGAGTGCAGTGCAGGCAAGACAGAAGAGTTCGAGGGCGATTTCACTGTTTTATATGATTTGACTGTAACTAACCACAAACATGGATATAATAAAATGATGCATGGAAAAGAAACTGTCGACAGTCTCAGTGAGTTTAATTCATACATTTATAGTTCGAGTGTTGTAGTTTTATGATGCAAGTTTAGCACTGCTGCAGTTCATTTTACAGTTTCCCCTGCATTATGCTGACTATTAGGGACAAGAAAATTGATTATTTGTCAAATTTGGATGACGTTTTAGTAATTTATGACAGTATGAGTGAGTTTAATTTGTAGATTGATCGATCGTTAATCTAGTCAATTATTTAATCCACTGAACACTGCTGTGTGGTAATATAAAAACACTCTCCCAACAGCATACTGTTTCTTTTGAGCCTAATTCCTAGTCAAATTAAAATAATATAGTTGTATCACTTGTGATGGTGTTTTGTATAGATGTGGCCAGACGAGCAGTCTACCAATAACATTAGAGCGACAGCACTACCAACGCCCACAAGCGACTTCACAGTATAGAGACTAGCGAAATACAGCGACAAAATCGCTGGCTGTGTGAACGGGGCTTATGGGGCCACGTGGGTCACTCAGTCAGCAGACATGTAACGTGCGATTAGAGTGATTGACAGAAAACCTGACAAGTTACAAAACAATATGACCTTTTCAGCTCATCATGAACCTGAACATGGGAGTCCCCTGAACTTGGGAGGCCCCTGGGCTTCAGCCCAGGTAAGCCCGTGCATTAATGCAGCCTTGGTGGCACCTGCCCCTTTCCCCTCTTCGGTGGATATTGGGACACTTAAGGTTAAGGCAGTTTGCATCATGGATAAAGCCGGGCTTTGTCATTTTCAATCAGTCCCCTGGTTTCGAAGATCAGGCTGTTCCCAGTTAGTGAGCTGTTTTAGTGAGCGCTGAACAGAGCAATTCACCATTATCTACAAGTCATAATGCTACGCCATTCAGTGGCCTGCCGGCAAGCTGCCTCGGGGGAGAAGTGTGTCACACCACAATAAAATGGGTGCTCACTCTTCGTCAGTGCCCACGAGGAGCTGTCTTGCTATCCCACCATGTTCCGCATTTTGTGAAGAAACAGTCTCCAGCAGGATTCTGCCCAGAGTATGTGGCACCTGCCCACTTTGAGCACAGGTAGGTTGTTAGGGCTGTCTGCCCCTCTAAAAAATAATGGCCATCTCCTTTCAACAAGTCCCCTCTTTATTACATTCAGTTGTTCCTGCCAGCAAGTGGGACAGGGGGTTGCGTCTAGTTTTGTATTTAGCTCAGGAAGTATCTTAGTTTTGAACCCTTTCAGAATCCTTCCCCAGCTCCACCTGTATAGATCTGCTACGGGGCTCATTCATGTATGTTACAGTACAAGTGCAGCAGCAGCAGCATGACTTACATGCTCACAGCAATGTCTGTGAATATATTCGCAGTACACTGAGAAAAACAATAAGTAGAATTTACTCAATTTTTATAAGGCAAGTTTTTGCACAAATTTTTTTCAAGTAAATTTCACAATGATGGAAATTAAGTAAATCTACTTAACTAAGCCGAGTAAAATTCACAAAGTGAATAAGTACATATAACTTGGCCTGTTAAATTATATTGAGTAATTTTTACTTACAAATCTGATATAATTAATATAATTAAGTAAAACCACTTGATATTTTAAATACATTTTACTTGTTTTATGCAGTGCTGGTAATTATTTTAAATTCAATTAAATGTTACTCTTATAATGTGACAAAATAATACTGTGACAATGTGCAGTTAAGAGTAATTTATTAAGAAATAAGCATATACAGAAACCTATAATGACAATAATAACAATTCAGTGTGTTCGGTCTCTCTCTTTGTCCCTCTCAACCGGTTTACAGCAACGGAGGCACAAAGGGCTGAATGCATTTGAGAAATATCCTGAAATTAAGAAAAGAGAGAGAGAAAAAAACAATAATCAGTAAACAGCTAATACTTTTAAATTAAAAGTTAATTAATTTGCATTCACATTATTCATTTCATTTAAACCAAATCATTAAAAACATCCTGCATGACCTTACTCTCATAGTCAATTTACACACATTAATGCTAACATGTGACACACAGCAGATATCAAGGCTACGAATTAGGAATTTGGGAGTACGAATTATTGTCATTTACAACGTGGTTACGATTTAGTAAAAGCAGGGACCATTTAATAGATAGTATGCACGATTTAGCAAATGAATGAGGAAATGAATTATACTGTGCACGATGAGGGAACGAGAACCTTCTCACTTAGGCCTATTGTTAATTCGTGGCCAATATTTGTCATCTATAAAGAAAATTGCACACAAAATAAATATTAAACAAAAAGATCATGATTTAAGTGACATATTCATGGTTTTTAGGCGTAATTACTGATAAATCGTGTAAAACGTAAAGTTTAAAACTGAGAAAAAAATATGGCTAACGTCTACAAAGTTAACTCGTCATTAACCCTCTTGAGTCGGCAAAAGCGCCCGCGCGTAGCAGCAAATTAGACTTATATTCCGTCATTTTTGGTCATAAAGATTACAGACTTAAGAAATATGAAAAAATAAACTGTTAAATGTCTACTTTTTCCACTTTCAATCGAAATAAAACATTGTGCTTTTGTAAAATAAAGAAAATAAACAGGGTGCTTTCTGCCTCTGCCTCTCCCTTAACTTTTTTCTGGAGCACGTCTCTAAACTTAAGAACACTAAACTTTTCAAATGTATAGCATGAAGTGATGACAAGACAATCGTTGAATTAATCAAAAAATCATTATAAATCCGTAATATAATGCAGTTTTTTACTGTTGCTTACCTGTCGAGAGCCGTTGGAGTGGAGATTCGAAATCCCTCAATCATCGCGTGTTTTCTTCTTTCTGCGCATGCGCAGATTCCTTTCTTCAAGGACTAAATTTTACTTGATTTTTTTAAATTTGCTTCAAGTACTTAATTAATGCATGTAAATATGCCAGAGAGTCAGAAGTCAATTTCACTTGTCTGTTGGATGTCTAATATTTACAAGTAAAAAATTAGTATATAATTAGGATTTACTTAATATACTAAAGTTTTCATTTTTACAAAATTATTCTTAGCAAAAGATACATGATTTTTCCTGTTTTATTTACTTTGACATAAAATCATTTTTTACAGTGTAGCAAGTCTTGGTACTTGCTCTGCAGCAACAGCAGCAGCTTATCAAACCTATTCCGAGGGTTTAGAACAGTGTGAATAGAAAATCATCATAAAGACAAAAGAATAATAATAAGAGTCACATCCCAGCCAGAGAGGTGTGAATGTGTGCAGGGGAGACTGAAACTGAATAGGGTAGATTGCACCACAAAACAGTAGACTGAATGGATACTTAAAGCAGCACTCAGTAGCTTCGGGATTTCTTCGCTGTATTCTCGCTTTTTGCTCGCAGGTTTCTCTCTAGAGCTCCCCCCACAGCTTCGGAATAGATATTTGACAACACTGTTGTAAAAACTCGTTGGTGATTCTCAGACACCAGAGGCTATAGATCAACGACATCAAAGCAGATGGGACATTCTTTAAAACGTCTTCTTCATTCGGGTTCGGACAGCATGAGGGAGCGCAATAATGACAGCATTTTAGCAGATTTCTTTTGGCCGTAAAGCAATTGTTTACATCGCGAGACCTGATATCACGCGAGACTTCCTGACGCGCCGGCTCAAAGTTGCAAGTGCGTATTTTCCGCTCACGGGCACCAGGGGGGTGCGAAACGACCACCATTCAACCCGAAATAAGTAATATAACCATTCCAATGACTCCAAAGCTGTTCAGTTAACCCTCTGGAGTCTGAGCTGTTTTCTGGGCCCTGGAGGTGTTCTGACATGCTCTGACATTTGTGCTTTTTTCAGTTATTTATAAACATGTTAATGGCAAAGGTGTAAATTCACTCAATATAGCACAAACAGGGCTACCAAAATATCTGATCAACATGCATGTATATGTTTGAATTTTTAAGAGAATAATGTTTATGCGTGGTTATTGGAAAAAATAAAAATGAAAGTTGCAGAAATAAGGCCACAAAACACATACTAAATATGTGGCAATAAGACTTTTGACTAAAGGATATCATCGCCTATAGTTTTTTCTTCAAAATTATGTGAAAATAGTCTTGCTTTATCGTTCACATAAAACCATACATTGATTTAAATTGATGTAAAACAGGTTTTGCTTGGAAAGCCAATATGCGAGGGGGGCGTGAACGAGGAGTGGTTTACACCCACTCTGCATAATGAGCCATTCACTCAGGTGTGACAACTGACTGAGCCACAATGCAAGGACCATTTAAGATTTTGCTTACATCTATCTTGTAAATATGTTTTGCTATTTTATTAAAAAGGTTACAATTACAACAATAATTACAATTTCAACAATATTTCAAGTGTACTCTTTCTTTGTAAAAAAAAGATTATAGGCCTACATTTTATCTGTATTCATTACTTTGAATATAGCCAACATTGGAACAGCTAACATCTTAGTTGATGACTTTATTTTTGACAAAAATAGTAGGCTATTTTATATATAGAAATTGCTAAACAAAAGCTTATTTGACGAGGCAGTATATTCTACAGTAAAAACTGTACCCAAATCTACTAAACAAAATGTTGTCTTTCATATTTCACCTGACTGTAACGTTGTTTTCATGAAATAAGCTTACACACGCTTAAAATGATGATAATTAAGTGTAAAGATAGGTATTACTGAAAATATTTGGTGTTTGGGGTGAGTATTGGGGTTGATCCATTTATAAAGTAGCTGTTTTTTATTTATTTTTTCTGATGTGCACAAATAAGCGACAGGTATCATAAGATTTTCTTCTCCATGTTCCTTTTTTTCTATTCTTTTATTCGTTCATGCATGTAATAATGAATGAATGAATGAATGAATTTATGTATGACTTGTGCAATAAATAAATAAAAAAATAAAAAAAAATACTATAGGCTATTGACTCGCGATCTTCGCAGTAGGCTAGTGAACCACCGGAGAAACGCACATTTATTAGGCTACATAGTTTTTTTGTTTTGGAT
The DNA here is from genome assembly GCF_963993115.1 of Abramis brama. Taxonomy (NCBI): domain Eukaryota; kingdom Metazoa; phylum Chordata; class Actinopteri; order Cypriniformes; family Leuciscidae; genus Abramis; species Abramis brama. Next base: position 6,341,601 of record NC_139978.1, read on the forward strand.
GGTTTTGTTTAGAACCAGCTGTAAATGTAAATATATTTCACATTTTTTAGACATGTGAGGCGAGTAGGCTACGGTCTGGTTGATGATCTCCAGTTCAAGCACCTTATGTTGTGATTGCTAGCCTATAATTACTTTAAATCCAGGAAATTTGTTAATGAAAAAATTATTAAAATTAAGATACAATTGATACAAAACGAAATTCGTTTTAAAGAAAGGATTTGTACTTTCTGTTTTGAGGTATCTGTGAATGTTTGAAAGTCAACTGTCACGTAATATTGTTTTTTGCCAGCTGTGGTAAACAGCGCGCATCTATGCCTTCATTCATTCATAAACAGAAACCAGAGAAGGAAAAACTTACTATTATTCCTCAGCTCGTATTCCTCGTATTCCTCATTATTCCTCACAGCGCTGCGTTGTAAACAAGTAATGTTCTGAATAAACTGGTGTTTTGGTTTTCTCGAGCTGATGGGGGCGTTCACAGGATTGCGTGGATTACCTCAGCCATTTGCGTTTGAATAGCACGCGCTCTCCGTGGGCGGAGTCACATTACATTTGAATTAGCTCTAATGAGGTCGACTGGAATCGCTCTCTTTTAATACAGATTTCACAAGATGAGAATATTTGTTTTTTATATAAATTACTTCATTAAAAAGAAGAGAATTCAAGCTTCATGCCTGTGTGTCTGAATGCCTGTTTGACTGAGTATTCGCTAAGCTACAGTTCATTTTCGGACGCGTTTCAGAATGGACTACACAGACAGAGAGAAGGCAGAACTCGCTTCGTGTTTATTTTTCTTTATTTGGCAAAAAGCACAACACTTTGTTTTTATTGTGAGTATACACAAAAATAATACACATTTAACAGAATCGATTGATGTATGAAACTTGTTTTGTAAAATCAAAGTCAGAAGAGAATTTCGGGTCTCAATCAACTCATAAGGAAAAAAATCGAGCAGATCACGCCGGCGTGATCTCAGACCCCTGAGGGTTAAGGTAAAAAAAGTTACTTAGTTCACCTTTAAAAGATGTGAACAAACACCAGTTAGCATTTTCTAAATAAAATCATATGATATGGTCTCAAAAGTATTTCATAAGTTTTAGAGTTATCATCTTCATATTTGAAATAAAACATGATCAGTCTTGTGGCTTTAGTTGCAGTGCATTTCTAGACTGCAGCAAGGCCAATTTCATATTTTTCCATAAAGACATTTCATACAAATACATTTTTAATAACTTCACAATACATTTATGCCCCGAATATTTTTTTTTAATTATGGCAATAATTATTTCTAACTTGATTACAACAAATTGCCAAGTGTCTGCTTTCAGAACACACTTATGCTTGTAGTGCAAAGGCTTCATGAACTGTATTCCTGTCATGACAACTCTCAGAGTGTTTGGCATGGTAATGAGCATGACAATTTTGATATATTTGGTCTTGGCAGAATAGATCTGCTATGCTGCTGCTTCAGTGTTTATTGCTGCTGCTGCTGCTGTAGGTTATTGCTGCTACTGCTGCTGCTGCAGAGCAAGTACTTGCTTCTAACAATACATATTATTGGGTCCATTTTGGCCAGCCCGAGTCTGGTTCTAGGATCTACTGTCTCCCATGGATGGCACTCTTTTGGAGATTCCCATCCAGAGAGACCTCCTTTCTCAAATGCAGGGGTCGATCTTTCACCCCCGGCCGGAGATCTGAAAACTTTTTTTATGTCTGAGCACCAGCTCATAGATTCCAGTCTCTTAACTGAGGTTGTTGAGACGATTCTGAGTTCCAGAACTCCATCCATAAAGAAATTGTATGCCCTAAATTGACTACTCGTTAAGTCATGGTGTGGAAAAATGCCACTTGAACCAGAATTAGCACCTACTGCCCTTAAAGTATATATGGAAACTATTTCCCCTAGCCACATACCTTCTGCCAGAGCTTCTGAAGGGAGGCATACCATTTTTCGCTGTGCCAGATGACTGAGGCCTATCTGCAGGTAGCGAGTTCCTTCTTGGGATCTTTCTGTGGTCCTGAAAGGTTCATCAGAGGCTCTACTTGAACACTAAGAGTCATCCTCAGAGTAGTTACTGACTCTTTTAAGTGGCTTTTCTTTTAGTATTAACTTTGTTTAGAAGAGGAGGAGATCTGCAGGCCCTTTCATAGCCTCCTCCTGCTTGGAATTTGCACCCCAGACTGGATTCAGACTAACATGCTTCATTCAAAATGCTTGGTCAATCCCTTGAGTGGGCTGACTGTGTTCATTGTTAGCATTTCTCCTTGCTCTCTTCTCAAGGGACGGGAGTCAGGCGCCAGATTTTCTTTGGGGCTCTCAGGGGGCGTCTCTACTTATCCTGCCACCCTTGGTGATTCGGGAGGTGGAGGTGTCTGACAGTTCATTCGCCCTATCTCCACTCACAAGCGAATCCTCCCTTTGTTTAGTTTGAGGGGTTCCTGCTAGTTCGCTGCTTCAGGGCCTCGAACTGATCAATACTATTGAAAAAATTATTATAGTTTGCGTCAGCATGGCGACTTCTGCCCAACGTCACTCAGTGGGTCCTGAAAGGGTGCGTCCTTGCAAGATGTTTGTTCTGCGGCAGGCTGGTCCTCTCCACACACACTCTTAAGATTTTAAAGTCTGGACATGGATTCAACCACAGGATCACAGGTCCTTCTGTGTTGATCCAGTCTTTCTGCTCAACAATTTGTGTGCTGATGTGCCACAGCCTTGATAGGCAGGCATCTTAAACAGTGCGGCGGCATGATGCAGTGTGGAGTTCAATTCGAAAGGGAACATCTCAGGTTACCCATGTAACCCGGTTTCCAGAGAAGGGAGCGAGATGCTGTCACGGTGTCAGGTTGTGTTCTCCAGGTGTCCACTAGATGTCCTCCTTCCTCACGGTGTCTGTCACAATTTGAACTACATTCCCCACGATTCTTGTCTCATTATTGCACTCAGCTGTCCCTTATCACTGATCATTGCACTCAGCCAATTCCCCATTATCATTGTCGTTTCCCTGTGTATATAACCCTGTCTGTTTTAGTGTGTGTCACGGAGTCCTTGTTATTATCACACCACAAGTCCTGTCTTTAGACCCGTTCGTTGTTCTTGTGTATGTTTGGATTGCTACCCTGGTTTTGACCCCTGCCTGGACTGGTTACGATTTTGGATTTCCCTAATAAACATTCTTACTGCATCCTTGGATTTTTCCCTTCTTTCCCGAGTGTGGATCGTGACAGAAGGACTCCGTCATGTCAAGATCCAGCGGTAAGAATGTTCGTGGCTCCTCTCCGACCATCGAGAGGAGGAATTCAGGACCCAAGGAAACACCTCCACGAATGAACATCTTCCAGTGTTTCGCGCTATGGGCCCAGCAGACGGAGGAGATCAAGATGGCCAAATCCCTCGAGTCTCGGTCCATCAGGAGGGAACCATCTTTTGAGGGAACCCGTCTGGCCAGATTTTCTGGTACCCGTTGTGGCCACAGAAGAGGAGGTTCTAGAGGCGACATCCAGCACCACTCTCCGCCTCGGTCTCTCATCGACCCTGAGCCGGTGATGATCGACCCAGAGCCCTCTTCACCGTGGTTCCTGCCCGACCCGGAGCCTGCTCCTCGCCATCAGAAACGGCGGAGGAGGAAGACCTTGAACCGTCCAAAGGACCCGGAGGTGGTCCCAGAGGTCCCTGTGCAGCCCGCTGTTGTCCCGGAGATCCCCGTGCAGCCCGCTGCGGTCCCGGAGGTCCCCGTGCAGCCCGCTGTTGTTCCGGAGGTCCCCGTGCAGCCCGCTGTGGTCCCGGAGGTCCCCATGCAGCCCGCTGTTGTCCCGGAGGTCCCCGTACAGCCCGCTGTTGTCCCGGAGGTCCCAGGGCAGCCCGCTGTTGTCCCGGAGGTCCCCGTGCAGTCTGAGGTAGACAGAGCAGCTGAGACTATTCGAAAGACTATTCAAGATCCTAGAGTTTCCCAGAACTGTCCACGTCACGTCTGCCGATCCAGAGACTGTCCACGTCACGTCTGTCGATCCAGAGACTGTTCACATCACGTCTGTCAATCCAGAGACTGTTCACGTCACGTTGGTCGAGCCAGTGTCTCCGGACAAAATGGCCGAACCAGTGTCTTCAGACAAAATGGCCGAACCAGTGTCTCCGGACAAAATGGCCGAACCGGTGTCTCCGGACAAGATGGCAGAGCCAGTGTCTCCGGACAAGAGGGCCGAACCAGTGTCTTCGGACAAGATGGTCGAACCAGTGACCCCGGACCAGACGGCCGAACCAGTGTCCCCGGACAAGACGGCGGAACCAGTGTCTCCGGACAAGATGGCCGAACCAGTGTCCCCGGACAAGAAGGCCGAATCAGTGTCTCCGGACAAGATGGCCGAGCCAGTGTCTGTTCCTGAGCCGGTGGTGTCTGTTCCTGAGCCGGTGGCGTCGGTTCCAGTTCCTGATCCGGTGGCGTCTGTTCCAGTTCCTGATCCGGTGGCGTCTGTTCCAGTTCCTGAGCCGGTGGCGTCTGTTCCAGTTCCTGAGCCGGTGGCGTCTGTTCCAGTTCCTGAGCCGGTGTCTGTTCCTGAGCCTGAGCCGGTGTCTGTTCCTGAGCCGGTGGTGTCTGTTCCTGAGCCTGAGCCGGTGGTGTCTGTTTCTGTTCCTGAGCCGGTGGTGTCTGTTCCTGAGTCGGTGCCTGTTCCTTGGCCGCCCGAGGGGTCGTCTCCGCCGTGGCCGCCCGAGGGGTTGTTTCCGCCGTGGCCGCCCAAGGGGTCGTCTCCGCCTTGGCCGCCCGAGGGAAAGTCTCCACCCTGGCCGCCCGATGGGTCGTCTGCTTCGCCCTGGCCGCCCGATGGGTCGTCTGCTTCGCCCTGGTCGCCCGATGGGTCGTCTGCTTTGCCCTGGCCGCCCGATGAGTCATCTGCTTCACCCTGGTCGCTCGATGGACTGTCGTCTCCGCCCTGGCCACCAGATGGACTGTCGTCTCCACCCTGGCCGCCCGATGGACTGTCGTCTCCGCCCTGGCCGCCCGATGGACTGTCGTCTCCGCCCTGGCCGCCCGATGGACTGTCGTCTCCTCCCTGGCCGCCAGATGAACTGTCACTCCCTGTTCCCGTTTCCCTCCATGGACCTGGCCCCCCATCCCTCCCTCTGATCCTCCACCAGTCCACCTCCCGCCTTGGACTCTTGTTTTGTGTTGTAGTTTTTGTCGTCTTTTGGCGTCTGGTAGCCGCTCCGTAGAGGGGGGGTTATGTCACGGTGTCAGGTTGTGTTCTCCAGGTGTCCACTAGATGTCCTCCTTCCTCACGGTGTCTGTCACAATTTGAACTACATTCCCCACGATTCTTGTCTCATCATTGCACTCAGCTGTCCCTTATCACTGATCATTGCACTCAGCCAATTCCCCATTATCATTGTTGTTTCCCTGTGTATATAACCCTGTCTGTTTTAGTGTGTGTCACGGAGTCCTTGTTATTATCACACCACAAGTCCTGTCTTTAGACCCGTTCGTTGTTCTTGTGTATATTTGGATTGCTACCCTGGTTTTGACCCCTGCCTGGACTGGTTACGATTTTGGATTTCCCTAATAAACATTCTTACTGCATCCTTGGATTTTTCCCTTCTTTCCCGAGTGTGGATCATGACAGATGCTGCGTCGCGTTACCACACTTCGGGCATGGTTCTGCGGATTCCTTCAGAAAATTAGAATCTGGGGATTCTGTGATGTAGGCACCCTTTTATGGTCTTGCTGACGCGCTACGTCACCTGACCTCACATCAGCCAATCAAGACTTCACACATGCTTCAGACACCGGTCATGCAGTAGCAATACCAAAGCGACAAAACGCAGTGTCTCGTTCCCTTCTCAGGGAACCCAGTTACATACATAACATAAGATGTTTTAAAGGAACAGTTCATACAAATGACAATTTTTTTTTTTTTTCACAAAGCTATAATATGACTCTACATAGCCAGACAGACCGCTTTTATGGAGCTTTTCATCATTTTTGGTCACCATTCACTTTCATATTATTGATAACAATAGATCCCTTTTCAGTTGGTAAACATGGTGACGTTTTTTTGTGGGCGGAGCTTAGGTGGAGGCAGAACGATCCCTCTGGCCGCTTCACTAACGTTAGTGTGCAAGTTTTGTTAGCTTGTTTTTTAACAATGACTGGAGAAAATCCGATTTTATCTTAATGTGCAAGGTCACTCACTGTCCAGGACCGCGATTGTTATTTGCAAAAGTTAATTTTAACGGACATCCCAGATTGGCTGACCCGGCATACACGCTCATGACGTAATTGTGACGTCGGCGCAAAAGGGGTCTATAGCATCAACATTCAGCCAAACAACTGCTTTTGTGTTCCACGGATGAAATAAAGTCACACTAGCAACTGCCCTTAGCTGTGACAATAAAGACAGCTGACATGGGAAATATAAACACATTTTAGTTTTAGAAGCCTCCAAAACAAAAATGGCAGTACTAAGACCTTTAGATCAAGTAAATATTATGTATAAAGTGCATCCGGAAAGAATTCACAGTGCTTCACTTTTTCCAAATTTTTTTATGTTACAGCCTTATTCCAAAATGGATTAAAATTCATTATTTTCCTCAAAATTCTACAAACAATACCCCACATTGACAACGTGAAAGAAGTTTGTATGAAAACGCATACAATAAAAGCCACTCCTCAGTAAAAGGCACATGACAGCCCGCCTTGAGCTTGCCAAAAGGCACCTGAAGGACTCTCAGACCATGAAAAACAAAATTATCTGGTCTGATGAAACAAAGATTGAACTCTTTGGCCTGAATGGCAAGCATCATGTCTGGAGGAATCCAGGCACTGCCCATCACCTGGCCAGAACCATCCCTACAGTGAAGCATGGTGGTGGCAGCATCATGCTGTGGGGATGTTTTTCAGCGGCAGGAACTGGGAGACTAGTCAGTATCGAGGGAAAGATTAATGCAGCAATGTACAGAGACATCCTTGATGAAAACCTGCTCCAGAGCACTCTGGACCTCAGACTGAGGCAACAGTTCATCTTTCAACAGGACAATGACCCTAAGCACACAGCCAAGATAACAAAGGAGTGGCTACGGGACAACTCTGTGAATGTCCTTGAGTGGCCCAGCCAGAGCCCAGACTTGAACCCTATTGAACATCTCTGGAGAGATCTGAAAATCGCTGTGCACCGATGCTCCCCATCCAACCTGATGGAGTTTGAGAGATTCTGTAAAGAAGAATGGGAGAAACTGCCCAAAAATAGGTGTGCCAACTAAGCTTGTGGTGTCATACTCAAAAGGACTTGAGGCTGTAATTGGTGCCAAAGGTGCTTCAACAAAGTATTGAGCAAAGGCTGTGAATACTTATGTACATGTTTTTTTTTTTAAATATATATATATATATTCATTTGCAAAATTTCAAACTAACTTCTTTCACTTTGTCATTATGGGGTATTGTTTGTAGAATTTTGAGGAAAATAATTAATTTAATCCATTTTGGAATTAGGCTGTAACATAACAAAATGTGGGAAAAGTGAATCGCTGTGAATACTTTCCAGATGCACTGTATATACCAATATTGCTGTCAGCGGAGAAAGATTTTTACTGTACGATTAGAAGCTGTAACCGGGCAACTAACCAGCAAAACCTCAACTCTTTATTTTTTGGGTGAACAATTCCTTAACCTCAAGGACTTCCACAGTGCTGACACATTCTTGTTGAAATTTTCCAAAACATGTCTAATCACAATAAACATTTCAAGTTATTGTTGTCTTCAAAAAATTGCTGCAGATTTTGTGAACTGCTCAGATTTTACTTGAAAGACTTCAGACTTCATCCTGTTAACAGAACTTGATCAAAGACCAGGACGACTGAACAAGAGGCTCTTTATTGCCATTCATTCCTGTCAGTTGTAATAACGCTACATTATCTTCCCACTCACTCATTCACAATGACCTTGGAAGAGAGTGACAATGTTCCAGATGCAAGTTGAATCTGAAACTGAACATAAACATATTTGGAGTGTTTGTTGTTAAGCCTTGATCTTTGTTGTTCTCTGGATCCTTGTTATTAGGATTTTTGTCAATTGAAAAATCAAGGAAACAAATAAAATCAAATGGCTTGGATTATTTGAAGATCTTGAGTATTTAATAGGCAGTGCGGAGACTTGATTGGCCCAGAAATTATTGTTTTAAAAGAAGATAAAGGTGTTAAAATATTTTCTCGTACTTCATGTTAAAATGCAGAGACAACTAGAATTTATTGGTAGGTTGACTCCTCAAAAATTGTAAGCCCAAAAATGTTTGTTTGAGTTTCTTATCCAGCCCAAAACAGCAACACTGACTCAACCAATGGCATGACTTTAGGTCAGGACTACAATAGACACCATAGAAATGAGGGACAATCAAATCAAAGAAGGCAGGCTTTACTGTTCACAGATACCGAACATGAATTCCAGCTCAACACTTCAGTTTTTGAGGGCAAAAGAGAGAAGTAACTTTTAGAAGTAAGAAGTAACTAACTAAAATGTTTAAAAACACTGAAAAAGCTGTATATCCTCAGAACTATGTTCTTTCTTGGAAAGAAATGATATCTGCAAGGAATTCCAGTTAGGATTTAAACAGTATCATAGTACTTAGACTGCTCAGAGTTACAAATTAATTGCTGATTGTGGATGCATCTCTCTATTAGTATTTCTGGGCCTTAGTGCTGCTTTTGATATTGACCACAACATTTTGTTGGATAGGCTCAAAAACTATGTTGGCGTAAGTGGAATTGCATTGGCATGGTTTAAAGTGTATTTATCTTACCATTCTCAATTTGTAGCAGGAAATGAAGACCTGTCATATAGTTTACAACTTCAATATGGAATACCGCAAGGCTCAGTACTAGGGCCGTTGCTTTTCACCCTCTATGCTACAAGCTTTTTTCAGGATTCTTTAATAGATAGAAAAAAATCTTACTGACCCCTATCCAGGATGAATAGGAAAACACACAATCTTTTTTATTTTTTTGAAAGTTAATAAGCTAATAAAAAAAGTGAATAAAATCATAATATGCACTATTATATTGTATTATTTGAATTTAGAACAGACCTTGGTGCCATTTTGGGTCACAACCCACCAGCTGAGAACCACTGCTGCAAAGGAATTTCTGAAAATGTTTGGCATGAAGTTGCTTTTTTGATTCCCACCCTCTTTATTCTGTTCTCTTCATTAAACTGCTGATAAATCTGGAGAAAGAATTTTCCATTGGCCTTAATGAGAGAGGAGACAGAGGGACACAAGGAGAGAGAGAATGTTTGAATTCTTATGAAGGGGGGAATTTAGAGTTTGAGTAAGTGACGTTGATGAGAGCAGAATTTATTAAGTAACAAAAATTATAAATGTGCCATTCAGGTCGTAGCGCACCACGTTGTTACAAGATTTTGTTCAGGGCAATTAGGTTTTATAGACCAGACTGCCAGAGCTCCAAAGCACTGAGGCCTAGATTCAAACCCTCTGATGACGCAGCAACATGCTTTTCTTTAGCGTGTGAAACAGAGAGGGACTGATGTGCAAATGACGGGGGGTTTGATTGATAAACAACACTGACCTAACACTACATGAGTCTTACAGAGAGAGGGCATGTTGTTTTGAAGACACATGTCATCACTGGCTCTTAAATAGAGCAAAGAGGAGTGGGCAGAAGCTGTAAATTGTTGGCGTAATTCTCGCATAATTCTCAGACTGCTGGAATTCATTGTATTAGGATTGGCCAGACACCATGTCTTGATGTTCCTGGATGGGATATTATTATTGCAGAGATTTATTTTAGGCAGGTGGCAGTATAAAAAATGGTTCAATATAAATATGTGTGGAGGCATGTAGGAGTGGACGGCTTTGGAATTACAGGAAATGTTCATTCAGTAACAGAGGAATGTGGAGATCAATGTGACTTGATCTTGCATTTTCCACTAATAAATGCAATTTAATTAGCTTAGTTTACCTCAGAAATTTAAATTCTATGATTAGTTATTCACCCCGCTAATCCAAACAATATCTCACATGTAGAAGTTTGTATATGCACAGCTTTAGAAATGTACAAATCTTTACTTATCACTTCTATTGAACTTGTATGCCATGATTTAAATATATTTATAATTGCAGATTTGTAATAATCTTAGTTGCAATTTAGTACCTTTAATATTTGCCTTTAAATGTAATATCGAAAAACACGTTATACAAGTTATAATGAAGTACATTAGCCAATACATCAAAATAATTATACTTCTTTAAAAAATGACAAAAGATTATTAAAATATAATGAATTAAAATGTACTTTAAAGTAAACCTTTTATTTTGACATTACAAATTGAACTTTTTAAAAGTGTAAAAGTCTTTTGTGTAAAGAAGCATAAAAGTGGACTCTTTGAGTACACTTAAGTGGCCTTTTATTTAATTAAAATTATATTATCTGCAAGTACAGTTTTGTTCTTTCAATATACACTTTTAAGATTTGAAGTAAACTTACAATAAAGCGTACTTTTTCACAAGGGTGACAATACTTTTTGTCAAAATATGCTATTATATATGTGTTATATACATACAAATGTTCATAAAGATAAATAAAGTAAATTCTTTAAATAAATGTCATCCCATTGAATATATTTAATTAATCACATTGTTAAATAAAAATAATAATCAACTTATTAACTGAATTTAAAGTTCTAGATATTATTATAAAAGAATTCGTGAAAAATGTTATGTTCTGATTTCTTTTTGCCCTTGTATTCAAGCCAGTTCAGTTTAGATGCATCACGATAGGCTTGAACACAATAACGATAGCAGATGTTGGGGAATAACAAACTGGTAAGTTTTATCATAAAAGCAGCAGGAACACAATCTAATGCAGGTAAGAAGTGCAGCGATCACAAATAAACAACAATGGAGTCTTTGATGATAATAACTGGTTCTGTCTTAAAGAAGATTACGGACACACAGACAAGGACAGATGGACACACACACACACAAGCAGAGGTGGACAGTAAGGAAGTACATTTACTTGAGTACTGTACGTACACTTTTTGAGAATTTGTACTTTACTTGAGCATTATTTTTTCTGGAAACCTTTTACTTTAACTTCACTACATGTAAAAAATAAATATTGTACTTTTTACTTCACTACATTTCTGTCAAGGTCCTTGAGTAGAAAGTAGTAACGTCACCCAGGAGATGATTTTTTTTTTTTTTTCATTTTTAAAACGTGATTGGTTTTTTGCAGGTGACAGACAGCCTATCAGTAATCTTGTAGGGTCACGTGTCATGAAGTTCAGCGATTTCCTATCATTTTCTTTGAACACTAATCAACTGGTGACAAACTGGATGAAGACAGATCGTCAGCGCAGTGCGCACATCCATGGCAAAAAATCATAGAGAAGGCGGAACAAGCAACTGACTTCCTGAAACAAGAGCGTAAACAAACAGGCTACCGAAGCGGCATGCTAGCTTAATGCTAATTCCAGTACTCATCCGGTTGCACCAGCATTGATCTTTTTCACACTGTCGTGGTACTACCTCGCGGAAACATCACAACGGCATTATTTTTCCATTGCTCCATGATCCTTTCCTCTATTGCATACTTTTTGACATGTTTTAAAGATGTGTACTGAAGAGCTTCTGTGCTCTTACTGGTCAAGCTGGTGATGGAATCCATTGTGGAGTACTGGGGAAAAAAAGAGGACCGTCTTTCTGTCGTAAGCGTCTCAGACGCGGCGGCGGTTATAGTCCACTATGGCACACTATACGAGATAAAACGATTGATTCTTATGTCCTGACGCCCATTGTTTATGAATCACAACAATGTCAAATGTATAGTGCTAAAATCAGGCTGATATCGTCACAAAAGCTTATGGCAGGATATTCTCAGGTAAGTGAGTCTGTGTTCACTTGACAAGGCCAGACAACTTGTGATGGCACGTGTGCGTGTGCATGTGTGTGTGTGCTATATAGTGCTTGTAATGAGGGCTAATGAGTGACAGGTGTGCATGGTTAAGAGCCAGCGAGGATCATGGGGAATGCAGTCCGTGACAAGATGCAGATTCTCATGATGTTTGTTTTGTCAATTTATATGTCATTCATTTTGTTTTCTCATTATGTGCTAAGCTGTGGGAAATTCTTTCATTTGTTGAGGCCAGATTTTTGGCTTCTATTAACAAACTCGATCAACAGCTGTACAACACGACTCAATTATAAATAAGAGTTTTTTCACTGCCTGCTGTTATTTCCCACCAAACAAACAAACAGAAACATTCACCATGTTCTTGGTTGTGAAGCGTCTCAGACGCGGCGGCGGTTGCGGTCCACTATGACACACTATACGAGATAAAACGATTGATTCTTATGTCCTTATGCCCATTGTTTATGAATCACAATGATGTCAAACGTATAGTGCTAAAATCAGGCTGATATCGTGTAGTCTGAACCCGGCATAACAGAGTTTGCAGAAGATCACAAAAGCTTATGGCAGGATATTCTCAGGTAAGTGAGTCTGTGTTCTCTTGACAAGGCCACTTGTTATGGCGTGAGCGTGAGCGTGAGTGAGTGAGAGTGAGAGTGAGAGTGAGTGAGTGAGAGTGAGAGTGCGTGAGTGCGCTATATAGTGCTTGTAATGAGGGCTAATGAGTGACAGGTGTGCATGGTTAAGAGCCAGCGAGGATCATGGGGAATGCAGTCCGTGACAAGATGCAGATTCTCATGATGTTTGTTTTGTCAATTTATATGTCATTCATTTTGTTTTCTCATTATGTGCTAAGCTGTGGGAAATTCTTTCAGTTGTCGAGGCCAGATTTTTGGCTTCTATTAACAAACTCGATCAACAGCTGTACAACACGACTCAATTATAAATCAGAGCTTTTTCACTGCCTGCTGTTATTTCCCACCAAATAAACAAACAGAAACATTCACCATGTTCTTGCTTGCACAGAATGCATTTCACTGAAGTGACTTTTTGAGTAAGCTAATAATTTAATTTCTTACATAACAGGCATTTCTTTGCTGTGTGGCCAAGATTTTCAATCCAGACCATAGGAAAGTGTCTGATTACATTGAAGAAGAACTGGGGGGAATTTTATGGAACTGGCATTTAAATGCAAAAATGGCATCAAAATAATATGGACTTTCCACAGCATGTATTGATGAACACTGGCATTTGAGACAGATTTTGCAATACATGATGTAGTTGTAAAACATTATATATTTTTTATGCTTTTGTCAGGCAATTTTATCCAAATATATTTAACTGTAATGAAGCCTTTTTTCACTTCATGGGAATGGAACCCAGACCTTGGTTTTACTAACCCCACACTACTGTTTGAGCTACAGGAAAGGCTGTATATCAGTGCTAAAACATCAATATAGTCAATACTTTCCTCACTGATTCTTTTAGTCCCACTGCCCAGAACTAATGCCTCAACTGAATGGCACAATATTTGATAGCATTAATTTAGATGTCTGTGGCTTTAAAGGAGTACATTCTTTGGCAGGACAGTTTGAAACATTACTAATCTGTGTAAATAAATATTTTTGTAACCCTGAGGAGAAAGGCTGAACTTGTTGGCTAAAGTGTTAGGAGAAAGCTAGAGCATATCAGAAACAGCTCTGGCAATATTAGATTGCTATCTTTTGTACTCTAAAAAAAAAATAATAAAAGAAAAGAAAATATTGCAGTTTATATTGATCTACTCACACAGTCACCATGTTTCTGGATCCACATTCCTGTCAGAGAAACATTCCTAACCCCAATCCAAACCATCAATTATGACTAAAATCAAAGGGAAATGATAGGTTGATAAGAATGTTTTTGAAGCCTCAACCCCAGCCCTAAACATACCCAATGGTTCCCTAGTCCTAAAATATGATGACAAAATATTGTTCCAGAACCGTCAATGATGTTGTCATACTTGGCAAAATCACATTCACCCTTCTCACACATGACATGGAGACATTAAGACCTACAAACTCCACACATTCCTTACACGACATTGCAGTTCCCAAGTTTAACGCCACTTCCTTGCTCCTGCTGTAATGCCTCCCACCTGTATCCTGCCTGTAATGCTCAGAACAAGTCCTAACTTCCCACAGGAGCAGCTGTACTACAATGAAATCTGGGACATAAGCCTGTGATCAGTATGGATTAATGAGTTTTATCCTTGAGGAGCGCCATGGAACGTCAGTACAAACATAACATAAAAAGTACAATGTGTTCAAGCTGTTGTTTCCTTCAGAGCTCATCTTGCACGTTTATACAGTTCCTGTTCCTGTCTCACATAAACAAACTATATCTGTCTGTCTATCTGACTTTCTATGTCTGTCTGTCTGTCTGTCTGTCTGTCTGTCTGTCTGTCAATCAATCAATCAATCAATCAGTCTGTCTGTCTGTATGTCTATCTATCTAACCGTATGTCTGTCTGCATTCAACAAGACAAGCAGGTGTTTTTCTCACAAATAAGTTGTTCACTTTTTATTAGTTGATATTAGTTGATGACTAATATTATTGGAATTAGGTGTGTCCCAATTGGATTTAAATATATATTTGGATTACAATTACAGTTTACGTTCTTAAACCACTCAGTTCATGGTTGATAATTAATTCAAGGATGACCTACTACAGTATCAAAATGATTCATTGAGTCAATCACCTTCAGAAACCTTTTGCTGTTTTGCTAATACTGTCTATTAGGTGTAAAAATAAACTGATTATTGAGTGCAGTTAGTTTGGTGAGGGGAAAATACTAAGATATCAAATATGAAAATTAGATGAGTAAATCTTATGAACAAACTTCGATGTTGGCTTGACAAAGCATCGTCATAAAGATTTTACTTGAAGTGAACAAATGTTATTAACATGTTCTAGCACATTGCTAAAATGTTTTAGAAGGTTGCTAGCATGAGCAAGAATTAGCATGTTGCTATCATGTTTTATCATGTTGTTACCATGATCCTACATAACATAACACATTTCTAGAATGTTTAGCATTTTGCTAACATGGTTTAATACATTGCTAGCATGAATTGGCATGTTGCTAGCATGTTTTATCATGTGGCCAATATGCCATAGCATGTTGTCCTAGGATAGTCGTAAAGCTTTGCTAGTGATTGCTTAAAGATGCACACCAGTAATGGTTTTTCAAAGGCACGTTTATAAAAGCTACTTAAATGTCCTAATTAAAGGTCTAATCCAGACTTAATCTAAGCCTTGTTTGTGAAACCAGGCCTTTAAGTCTTATCGTGCAAAAGTTTTGATCAGTTAATCTAAACATTTACTAATACTGTACATGAATATATGATTAAAATCAAAAGTAGTATCTTAACATTAGTTTATGAACCTGAACTAACATGAGCTAACAATGAACAGTTGTATTTTTACTAATAAATGTTAACAAAGATTACTAAGTACTGTAACCAATGTATTTCTCATTGTTGGTTAATAATAATTAATGCATTAACTAACCTTGGTTGAATTCTAATGTAGAATGCGGTCTGTTATTTCTTGATAACAGACCGCTGCTAAGTATAACACACCGTTGCCATACAAAGCAGAGCGTTGCCATGGACACGCAGGATTCTAACCGTAGAGACGGAACGGACTATTTTCTTTAGCGGAAGCAATACAATCGTTTTTAAATAAAAAAAACTCCTTTTTAAATCAATATTTTGTGTCAAATTATTGATTTATTTGGTAGGTAGCCATGTAATAAGTGGGATAATGTAGAGCGAGGCGGTTGTTATAGCGAATACAACCCCTTCAGGCTGATTCAAGCTCCGCTTTGCGTCGGGTTCCTGATCAGCCTGTCTGGGTTGTATTCGCTATAACAACCGCCTCGCTCTACATTATCCCTTACTTAACTAATGGAACCTTATTGCAAAATGTTACCATTATTATTTTGAATATTATTGAAAAGTACAAAAGATAAAAAATCAATATTGCAAAAGGTGTTCTGATATACAGCAGATTTTTGAGCCAACAGCTCAGCCTATTGGGTTTGTGCATACAACATGTACAACGATAATCCTCAGCCCTAAAAAAACACTGTATAGATCTCTGCTGGATGTCTTTGTAACTTGCGTCACTAAATAAAATTGCAAAAGTAATTATTGTGTTGAAAAGGTTTTCCCGAAAACTCCCACTATCTGCCATTGGTCAAACAAACAGTCCCATGACAATGTCAATGTTGCTGTGTCGGGCGGCCGGGATGCTCAAACAAACAGAGCAATGCTTTGAGAGTGCTTTAGAATCACACTGTTGCATTTTTCTGGAAAATCAGCCCACAGATGTTTACATAGATCTGCTTTCACAAGCTAGGAAAGCACAAACTATTTTAACATAGAAAAAAATTACACACCAGTTTATGGTGTAAAGTAAGGTGTAAACTCCCATTTGACATTATCACTTTTATATTAGAAATAATAATAAATAAATAAAAATTACTTCTGAGAGTCATCTTTTGTTTTCTATTAAAAGGTTTTTGTTATTATTTTAAATCAAGAGATGCTCCTTAAAGAATTACTTTGATATTTGCAGCAAATGTATAATCAGTAGCATCGTGCGTTGCCTGAAACCATGACATCACCAATCTTTCCTCCATCTCTCTTATGGACACTGATCATGTCAAAGAGTGAAAATCTGTTTCTTTTTATCTGTTCCACTGCTTTACTCTGTCATTTTGACATTCATCACTAGAAGTTTCCATTTCACCTCTTTTGTTTAGCTTTAATCAACCCTATTCTGTGATAACTGAATGTCATGACACAAACAATATACATGACAAGAAAAAATCCTCATATCCTCTTTTCCACATTTAACCGTGTTTCTCTGACCACTAATATCAAGGAATAGATCCCCCATAAATGTAAATTCTGCCCTGACCTTTGCCATTTGCCTATATGTGCAATATACTAAATAATCATAATACAAATCACTTTTAACATATTCTCTCAACTCATCATTTGATGATCTAACACTTCAGGTAACAGCAAATTATTTGATCTGTTAAGAAATTTGTATACAAAATCAAAATAAATTTCAAATTATAGGGTCCTATCATACACCCGGCAGAATGCGACACCAGGCGCAATGCAAGTGTTTTTTGCTAGTTTCAGCCCAACGCAGTTATCATTTTCACGTCCTGCGCAAATAGCAAATGTATTTGTGCGCCCATTTGTGCTATTGACGCGCTGGTCTGAAAACGAGGTGTGTTCAGATGCATTGTTGACGCGTTGCTATTTTGAGGCAACTGAAATAGACTGCGCCATTGACCAAGTGAAACCTAGTCTAAAGTCAATGGCACAGTATATTTTTTTTCTCTCATTTAAAGGGCACATTAGTAATATGAGCTTATAGGCGTGTGCACAACGTACGTACACTCTGCTTATTACACACACAGAGATGCGCAGCAGCACACAAACATGCCAAATATAAAAATTAAAAGGATTACAATGTAAAAGATTATTATTGAGTACATAAAGATATGGCAGAATCCGGCTTGTCCCGTAGATGGTCTGCTTGCACGCTTTAACCTCGCGCACGAGCAGATCCGTTTCCTCTCTGGTGAAGCGTTCAGTCTTTCCGCTTGCAAATTCCGTCATGTAAATAGCGAATCCGCCATTGCACAACGCAACTGGCTTTTAAAGGGAATGGGAGATGACTGGTTTATTGCACATTATGCCCAAAACACACCCATTACTCATTAAGAGAATAGGGACAAGCCTTTTAGACCATGCGCCAGGTGTGCCGACCATTTTTCCCGTCATTAAACTAGCAAAAGTGGATTCAGACACGTCTTAAGTGCACTTGTGCCGTGAGCTTTAGACCATGTGCTTAGATTGTTAAAATATATAGGGCCCAAGCACAAAAGAAGGGAGAATATTGGAAAAATAAGTCATTATTTTACATTTCAAATCAAATGAGTACTTTTAGCACATTCAGTCAGAGGAAGGTGTGACCTATGAACTGTAGAGTTACTTTTAGTGTCCCTTAGCCAGAGTTAAGATATTTTCTTCTTTTAAAGTATGCTTTTTTGACCCAAATAAGACTTGTCAGGGATGTAGTAGAAATGAGCAGTGGCCTTTTGACTGCTATCTGGTGGCTTTGCAAACATCCAGGCCAACACAGATTTACCTTTGAGTTTATCTTCGATTACCTACTTTGTAATCTGACCTATCTACCTGGAATATGCTTCCCACATTATTCAGTGCACGTGTGTGTGTGTAACACCTGGATGGTAAGCATCCGATAAGGGGAAGAGTGGGCGCTGGCCTTCCAGGTGGTTCTGCTATGCATTAGCGGAAAGCAGAACACGGAAAACGATGATGAAGATGAGGACACGGCAAGAGAAATATGGTAAGAGAGGGACAGAATGACTGACAGTCAGTGAATGTAGTTTTGAATGATAAGTCATCCTTTGTCAGAGCTGTAGTTGTTTGCACACATTTTAGACACATAGTGTTTAGGTGGGATATGAGGGTTTAAAGCTCATTGTAAAACCTAACAGTTGTTCTAACTAACTCTTTTTAGTTAACTATATTTAATATCCAACAATTTGTTGAACTTATTTGTAAAAATCAAATTATCTGGTATTATTCAAATATACTATCCCCTTTGTCACCCAAGTTAAGATTGCTTGATTGGTTTGAGTAGCATTTTGTCAAGCAAAAGGGAGTTATCTTTCTTCTTAGTTGCATTCGCTCATTTTCCAAAGTCATCTTGAATGTTGAATTGTTAATATTAGAAATGAAAATTCTAAGAGAAAATCACATAATTGACTTCATAAATTGATTATGATTTCCTAAAAAAATGTCACCATTATGATGATTAGTGTTCCCTTTGGTTGGGCACTTGGAACTTTATTTATAATCAGGGGTGCACATAACTTTTTTGGTCTGGTTCTCAAGGGACCACCTTGAGATGCTGCTTGGTACTCACACTATACGCGGCACACTTATCCTACAAGCTGCCTAAATGTAAAATAACACTATTTGTTAACATTAGAAATAGGTTAATCTTTGTTAAAGCTGTATTTTTATTTTATTTTATTAACATTAATGACACAGACAACAGCAGGACTATTAGGCTTCTGTCACTTTAAGACCGAATGCACAGACCCGAATATACTGTGATATCGCAATCTTTGCACGCAGGACATGAGCATCCTTGTTTGCCACTGAGGTAAACCGGGTTCAGGTCAGGACTCAAGGTCAGTCACAAAACTCGCTCATCCATGTCTTTATGGACCTTGTCATTTTGGAACAGGAAGGGGCCATACCCAAACCATTGTCCAAAATGTCTTGGTATGCTGAAGCATTAAGAGTTAAGACTCGTCCATTGGATTGCCAGACAGAAAATCATGATTGGTCACTCCAGAGAACAGGTCTCCACTGCTCTAGAGTCCAGTGGCGGCGTTCTTTACTCCACTGCATCCGATGCTTTGCATTGCATTTGGTGATGTTAGGCTTGGATGCAGCTGTTCGGCCATGGAAACCCCTTTCCATGAAGCTCTACACACTGTTCCTGAGCTAATCTGAAGGACACACACAGTCTGGAGGTCTGCAGCTATTGACTCTGCAGAAAGTTGGCGACTTCTGCTCACTGTGCGCCTCAGCATGCGTTGACCCTGCTCTGTGATTTTACGTGGCCTACCACTTCGTGGATGAGTTACTGTTGTTCCCAATTACTTCCACTTTTTTATAATACCATTAACAGTTGACCGTGGAATATTTAGTATTGAGGAAATTTCACGTATGGACTTATTGCACAGGTGGCAACCTATCATGGTACCATGCTTGAATTCACTGAGCTCCTGAGAGCGACCCATTCTTTCACAGATGTTTGTAGAAGCGTCTGCATGCCTAGGTGCTGTGGCAATGGAAGTGATTGGAACACCTGAATTCAATGATTTGGAGGGGTGTCCCAATACTTTTGGCAATATAGTGTAGCTTGTAACATTTACAGGCCATAGATAGTGACCACAACTGTCAACCTTCAAAAAAGGACAAAGGACACGACTCAAAATTGGATCATATGGCCTAATAGACTTGTGAATATGAGTCATATGCATGTTTTGTGACCTTTTTGCAGCTTGAGAGATGTGTGGTTGATCGTGTGCCACCCAGAGGTCAGGACATCTCTTTAAAGGAAAGCTCCAAGCATTACAATCTAAACAAACAATCTCAGAAGCTTTTGAACACCACACCTAACAGAGCAGGTTTCACTACAAATGTTGACTGGAAAAAAAGAGGCGAATAATGAACAAGCAAAATTGAATGAAATGGAAGGAATTCCAGAGTTTTGACCTGGGAACTTGGGAGAGGCCAGCCAATCACCCAAGAGACTTTCTCAGTTCGTGCCGCACAGCGGTACATGCGTCTTTACATTGTGTTCAACATCCCCCCTTGACTACTATTACTCACAACATACAATGAGTACATCCTTAGTGATGCTGCTGTGTTTGTGAGTGTGTTGCCAGGGAGTGCAGCGATCTTGGGCAATACGGAAAGCACTTTATTTGCCTTGGCTGAAGAGGAAGCAAGTAATTAGACAAAAAAGATGCAGGGGTATTGCGTTGGTCCCCAGTTCCACCTAAGTGTCACTGTCCCTCCGTCTCATTGTTCTAGTGTCTTATTTTGAACTTTCACCCACTCAGCCTGTAAAACTCATATCCTTGTTGAGCGATTGCACATTTGTATGAATGCACGTATGTGTTTGGATGTCGTCACTGTGTTCCATTCTCAACAGGCCTAAAATGTGTCATCAAACATGAAGGGATTTCCACAATGATAACAGTTTATTTGGAATTGTTTGGTCATCCTGTGATGATCATTGCTCTCCAGGCTACTTTATTGTGTCAGGGTATTCCAACTCATGAGTCATAATTTGCATATTCTGTCATAATATAAGATGTGAGATAGATGGGAAGTGAGAGAGAGAAAGAAAGGAAGACTGTGTAGGAATGAATATGTACATAGATATAACCTAAGTTGATACTACTTGAGTCAATGACTAATAAGAGTGTCCATTATAGAGGAAATTTAGTTTAAAATACATGCCAAGTTTATGTATGTGATTTATATATGATACACAAAATTCTTAAGCTTCTAAATTTACAACCTGATCAAAACTTTGCTGAAAAACCTGTTGTACACAATATTCTATGCCTTCTGTGATTGATAGTTTTACTATACTAAAAGTATAGCCTTTTAGTATAAAAATAAAAATGTCTCCTTTGTCTTTTTGCTTTGAAATCTTTACTGATCTCTATAAGGTAAACATAACTTTTTATATTGTGTATATAAATGTGAGTATCAGATATGACACGTTTATTTGTACATGATCATATAACTAAGTGTTTAAATATCTTATTAAGACATATTATTAAGTGACAACTTACATGTTTATGAATTTTATGGAAGTAGTAAAAATCTCATTGATTTACATTACAAGCTATCAGAATTTATGCAATCTTTCCCTATGAGCTTTACATTCTCTTATATAATTTTATATTTCATTTTATATTGTCTAAAGGTTCAATAAACTCTTCCATTTCAAAAATATTCGATTTTTTTGGACTGCCATTATATGTCAGGATTTATAGGGTTCATAATTTAAATATCCTTACATTTTTGGGGGAGCCAATGACATTGTACAACCTTACCTTAGCATAAAAATGTCATTAAAAATTGTCACAAAAAGTCCTTTCTATCATTTCCTGATTTATGGTTTTTTTCCCGCATATCTCTGCATGTTGGTTGCACCACATGACTTTGATTTTAAGGATAAATGAAACCACTTACTGTTTCAGAGAGATAAAGATAAGAAACTAGATAAGAATTTAGGCACATAATCCATACTTAAATGTACAAATGTCTTTGCATTTGATATAAAAAAAGAAAAAAGAAAAGAAAATCAAACCTATACCAAACTACTATCATGAATACAGAACATTCAGATATCCTACTAATCAAAACATCTAAATTCTGCATGTAGTGAGTATGTATATTTGAATTTAAGGAGTGACTTTGAGATTAGTTGGTTAAATGGCTCAGAAAAGTCTGAGTGCAGCATTTGTTTGCAGATGCCACTTTGGGTCGATAGCCTATTTTGTTATCTAATTAAATTCATTCAGTTTTATTTTTTACACTAGTTGCCAATCCGTTTTAGGATTGATTTTAAGATTTTGTTTGTTTTTAAATCTTTAAATGGCAGATTTGTTACAGTTATACTCGCCATCAAGATCACTTATGTCCTCTGACCAGAAACTCCTGACTGTGCCAAGTCTAGACGTAAACTTTGGGGTGATCGTTCTTTTTCAGTGTTGGCTCCAAAGCTCTGGAACAGTCTGCCTTTGCACATTAGAACTACCTCCACAGTGGTTTAAATCTCTTTTAAAAACTCATCTTTTTTCTCTGGCTTTTCTGTCTAACTCTACTTGCTGATACATTAGTTGCTTGTTTGTTTTTATGTGAGTTGGTAGATGTACGTGTTGTATAATATTAATGTTTTTGTGTATTTGCTCTTTGCATTTTTTTCAAAGTGTACAGCACTTTGGTCAACCAACCGTTGTTTTTAATTGTGCTTCATAAATAAATTATCTTTCCGTTCCTTACATTACATGATTCAGCATTGCTTTACGAATCCAAATCATTTCTGGTGCCGCTGTACTCTATGTGCGTGTGTGCAAATAGCCTACTGTATGACCTAGTTGTCCCTGCAATATCCATATCTCTATGTTTTCCATAAGAGGGGGTTTAAGGAAGAGTGAATCAGGGAGAATGGATGAGGTAAAGCAGGAACAGAGAAAACACGTGGGTGGACTTCGGCATAGAAAATCTCAGATAAATACAGCACATCTCTCTATCTTTCTTTCCCTCTCCATCTATTGCATATAGTAGAGAGTATAGTGTAAAACTCAGGCCGGGCCCAGTAGATTAAGGTTTGTGCTGCGCTGGGGGTAAGCGTGGGTTCAGCACAGGGCTATTCTGATCCTAGATAAGCGCTTCAGCAAAACTGCTCCCGCAGGCTAATTCCCTTTTCCTTTTCCTACACACAGCTGCTGTATGGAAAGCCGGATGCAAGTGTATAGCTGAAAGTAGTTTCCTTATGCCCTGTGCTAAAGGATGTATGCAAAAAAAGTTACGGCTTTGTTTATAGTTTCACTATATAGCTGTATATCATTTGATGTATCTAGGGGAGCAGTCTATACCTTCTTTAATTCTAAGGCAGCATTACATGCATCATTCACAGGGAAGGCAATCCCATAATGCAATGCAATGAGGCAAGTGAATAAATAGAGTGCTGCTGGAATTATGTAGTTTTGTAGGCCAAAACCTGGAAACAAGCATTTGAGCACTTCCGGTTCCATAATCCTGAAGTCAATGGGTTTTTGGTTTAATGCCTGAAATAAGGTCTGTGGATATTTTTATGTTGTATTCTATGACATAAAATACATCAGTAATACCCCCTTGTGATTTTTTTTGCCTTTTTGCTAAATGGGACTACAGAGGCTGTCATTAAACGTCATCACGCTGAACATATAAACTCATCTACTCACTAGTTCGCCTTTACAGCCTCATGTGTGTTTATAATTACGCTCTTGAAAAGTATTCTAAATTAGACTTTCAGGGAAAATGTTTTTTTTTTTATAAAGACTGAAAAGGTCCTTGTCCCTGTTTACACCTGGAATTAAGATTCCACCATATACACAAGTGGACGATGCTACACAGGTGTAAACGAACGTTTTGAGCTTAACCGCATTTGAGTAAACGCTCATGTGGTCGAATGCCCACCTACTGACCTAATGCGTAAACATTATGGAATATGCGCTAACCAGATGGGATAAAAATATATATTTTTGATATTTATGTTTATTGAAAGCACAACAAAAGGTTATTAAAACATAATTTAAAATGTACACTTTAAGGTAAAACTGCGTTAACACTTTATTTTACAGTGTCCTTGTTACATATGTTACATAATTTCATGCAACTAACCCTCAACCAAGCCCTACTCTACCCTAACACTAAAGTAAGTACATGTTGTTAATTAATATTACTCAGTACATAAATAGGCTATATAATTACATTGTAACAATGACACCTTTAAATAAAGTGTAACCAAACTTTTAATTTCATATTATTACAAAGTGCATATTTAAGAAGCATAGTCATGAAAGTCAGTACAAGTTTGACCTTTAATTTCAACAATACATTTTCTGCAAGGACAGTTTAAAAATATATGGTTACACTTTATTTTAAGGTGTCCAGTAAGTATACATTGATTTAAGTACTGAGTAATATTAATTAACTACGTGTACTTACTATAGGGTTAGGACTGGGGTTTGATTTAGGGTTAGTTGGATGTAATTATGCATAATTTATAGTTATTACTACAGTAACTACATGTAACGTGTAACAAGGACACTGTAAAAGAAAGTGTTATCCAATATACTTTTAAGATTTGAAGTACACTACAAGTGCACATTCAATAAAAATGATGTACACTAGTTTTTCACAAGGGTATACATTTAGAGAAATAGAACTAACTTTGGATCTTGAGGTTGATGTTGTATAGACTTTAAAATAAGCCACTGGATTTACGTGTTGTTTTGTATCTTTGTGATATTCACGTGACATTTTTGGATACAATGAGAATCTCATAAAGGGCGTAACATGCTCCGCCCTCCGTGCCATTATTCATCCTTTAGGCAATGAGCTGTGGGAAATTCTTAGTCGTGCTTGATTGAAACCAACACCCTTAGTTTCGCGTTTATCAATATAACATTACACGTTAAGACATGACTTTTCAAATGATCTGTGATTACTTAGATATGAACCATAAACCATGAGCTTCATAAGCGTGGGTCGCGTCAAGACCATATTTAAGACAATGCCTGGACGTCACTGGCCTAGACACGCCTCACCACCCTACAACAGAAAACATCATCCCATAAGAAAGCTGATTCTTGAATCAGTGCATGAATGCCCAAAGGAACTACACACCCAAAGCCATGATTCAGAGTGAAACCTCTCTAGTTACGCACTAGAATGATGATAGTGACCTTTTCTGCCTGCTATCTCTGCTGTGTCATTAGGTGAGCTGTAGTTCCTCCTATGTTGGGCTAACAGAACTACACTATTACCTGCTGTAGCTGCAGCATTGATAACTGTAGCATGGGTAACTAAACAGTGGATGGGCCCCATTGACTTCCATTGTATGGGGGTACACAATACTATGTGTCATGAACTGCTCCGAGGCTCGAAGGGTTAGATCCAAATGCAGCTTTATTTGAGGGCAATCCAGAGGCGTAATCCAATGAACAGGCAAGGGTCATACACAGATAGGCAGTCCAAACAAAGAAACAAACAAACAAACAAACAAAACAGGCAGGGACCAGAGGCAAGAGAGTAATCCAGGGAACAGGGCAAGATATCCAAAAACCAAGAGACATGAAACCAGGGAAAATGCTCGGAATTGCAGACTAACAGTACAACAAGACTTCGCGGTGAGTGAATGAATGAACGTGGTATAAATAGACAGACTAACAGGATGAGACAGGTGAATGCAATCAGTGAAAGAGGTACAGGTGAATGTGATCAGTGATAAGTGATGATGAGTCCAGGCAGTGAGTTATGGGAACTGTAGTTTGTGAGTGAATAGGAGAGTCCTATGTGGAGTGCCCTCTGGTGGCTCTCAAGGGCACTCCAGCTGGTGATCGTTACATAGCCCCCCCTTTAAGGAGCGGATTCCAGACGCTCCTAAACTGTCCAGGAGGGAGGTGGAGCGGAGGCGGACCCGGGGGTGGGATGGAGGGCCAGGCCCGTGGAGCGGCAGAGGACCTGGATACTGCAGCAGGATGGGAGGCCAGGGCGGATCAGGCTGTGCAGATGACCAGGGTGGAGCAGGCTGTGCAGGCGACCAGGGGGGAGACAACCCTTCAGGCGGCCAGGGAGGAGACGAACCTTCAGGCGGCCAGGGCGGAGACGACCATTCAGGCGGCCAAGGAGGAGACGAACCTTCAGGCGGCCAGGGCGGAGATGACCATTCAGGCGACCTGGGCGGTGAAGACCCCTCGGGCGGCCACGGCAGTGAAGACCCCTCGGGTGGCCACGGCGGTGAAGACCCCTCGGGCGGCCACGGCGGTGAAGACCCCTCGGGCGGCCACGGCGGTGAAGACCCCTCGGGCGGCCACGGTGGAGGAACTGGAACTGGCACCACCGGAACTGGTACCACCGGAGCTGGCACTGGAACTGGCACCACCGACTCAGGAACAGACACAGACACTGGCTCAGGAACTGGAACAGACACAGACACAGGAACTGGAACAGACACAGACACAGACACTGGCTCCAGCTCAGGAACTGGAACAGACACCGGCTCAGGGAAAGGCATGTCGGCAGCCATCTCTGTAGAGGGTAACTCTGCTGAGGACACTGGCTCGGCGGAGACCATCTTGTCCCGAGACACTTGCTCGGCGGCGGCGACCATCTTGTCTGGAGACACTGGTTCGGCGGAGACCATCTTGTCCGGAGACGCTGGTTCGGCGGAGACCATTTTGTCCTGAGACACAGGCGTGGAGTCGGCCATCTTGTCCAAAGACACAGGCGTGGAGTCGGCCATCTTGTCCGAAGACACAGGCGTGGGAAGAAGAAGAGGAACAGATTCAGGCTCAGTATCAAGATCAGATTCAGGCTCAGGAACAGATTCAGTCTCGGCGGGACGAGACACTTGACGGGCGGACGTGACGTGAAGCTCAGTCTCTGGATCGGCAGAAGTGACGTGAAGCTCAGTCTCTGGATCGGCAGAAGTGACGTGAAGCTCAGTCTCTGGATCGGCAGAAGTGACGTGAAGCTCAGTCTCTGGATCGGCAGAAGTGACGTGAAGCTCAATCTCTGGATCGGCAGAAGTGACGTGAAGCTCAGTCTCTGGATCGGCAGAAGTGACGTGAACAGTCTCTGGATCAGCAGAAGTGACGTGAAGCTCACTCTCTGGATCGGCAGAAGCGACGTGAACAGTCTCTGGATCAGCAGAAGCGACGTGAACAGTCTCTGGATCAGCAGAAGCGCACTCTGAGCTTGACGGGACCAGCGGCGGCGAGGGCTTTGAGCTGGTTGGGACCAGCGGCGAAGAGGACTTTGAGCTGGGCAGGACCAGCGGCGAAGAGGGCTTTAAGCTGGGCAGGACCAGCGGCGAAGAGGGCTTTAAGCTGGGCAGGACCAGCGGCGAAGAGGGCTTTGAGCTGGGCAGGACCAGCGGCGAAGAGGGCTTTGAGCTGGGCAGGACCAGCGGCGAAGAGGACTTTGAGCTGGGCAGGACCAGCGGCGAAGAGGACTTTGTGCTGGACAGCGATGAAGAGGGCTCTGTGCTGGGCAGCGATGAAGAGGGCTCTGTGCTGGACGGGACCAGCGGTGAAGAGGGCTCTGTGCTGGACGGGACCAGCGGTGAAGAGGGCTCTGTGCTGGACGGGACCAGCGGTAAAGAGGGCTCTGTGCTGGACGGGACCAGCGGTGAAGAAGGCTCTGTGCTGGACGGGACCAGCGGTGAAGAAGGCTCTGTGCTGGACGGGACCAGCGGTGAAGAGGGCTCTAGCCTGGCAGGCATGTCGCCTGCTGTCTCAGGCGCGGCGGGCATGACGCTTACTGCCTTGGCTTCGGCAGATCTGGCGTGAAGTGCAGGCTCGGCTGGACTGGCGTGAAGGGCAGACGGTGACATGGCGTGCCACGGAAGGAAGCTCTCCAGACATCTGGAGAGTGCCTCTCTCCAATCCAGACCGGAGAGATCGGGGAGCTCCCTCGGGTCGACCTCCTTAGCCCCCAGCCGGTAACACAACTTAATTGCCTCGTCCCCCAGAGAACATGAGGCAGCGAGAGGAACAAACCCCCAGGTATACTGGAACAGATCGAGGCTATCCAGGGCCAAGGCTGCGATCTGTCCAGCGAACTCCCGGCTCATGCTGGGAAGATCAGGCGAGATCTGTACTGCTGCATTCCTGGAGGTCATAGCTGCTGGATCTGGGTGTGGCGAAGTCTTCTGTCACGAAACTGCTCCGAGGCTCGAAGGGTTAGATCCAAATGCAGCTTTATTTGAGGGCAATCCAGAGGCGTAATCCAATGAACAGGCAAGGGTCATACACAGATAGGCAGTCCAAACAAAGAAACAAACAAACAAACAAACAAACAAACAAAACAGGCAGGGACCAGAGGCAAGAGAGTAATCCAGGGAACAGGGCAAGATATCCAAAAACCAAGAGACATGAAACCAGGGAAAATGCTCGGAATTGCAGACTAACAGTACAACAAGACTTCGCGGTGAGTGAATGAATGAACGTGGTATAAATAGACAGACTAACAGGATGAGACAGGTGAATGCAATCAGTGAAAGAGGTACAGGTGAATGTGATCAGTGATAAGTGATGATGAGTCCAGGCAGTGAGTTATGGGAACTGTAGTTTGTGAGTGAATAGGAGAGTCCTATGTGGAGTGCCCTCTGGTGGCTCTCAAGGGCACTCCAGCTGGTGATCGTTACACTATGGAAGTCAATGGGGCCAGAATGACAGAATGACATTTTTGGGTGAACTATTCCTTTAAGGGGACAGTATATTTAATAGAATTATATACTTGTACATAATATGATTATATTTAATGAAAAAATAAAATAAAATAATGTATTATAGATATTTAAATATATAATTCAAGCAGACAAGTTTTTCTCTGGCTCAAAAAAACAATCATGGTTTTAGAATGAATGGATACAACTGCCATGATAAAAGGCCACAAAGTTGTGCACGCGACTTTAATGAGGTGCAGTGATTTTTACACAGAAAGTTGTATCGGTGAATTGTTTCTCTGTGATCTGGTTCATTTATGTAGCTATATGAACTGTCTGACCAAACCGATTATTTCCATGGTGATGAAATAATTTGAAATAATTACAGTAGGATCTTTATTCATCCAAAAATGGAAAGGCAACAGCTGCCTATTGAAATTCTCCTCGTTATTTACTAAAAATAACCATGCGTTATAGAAAGCTTTCTAGCATGAGAGCAGACTCATTGCAGTCAATTGTCATTTAGGAATCGAGGCTCATGGTTTGAATCAAAACTACCCAGAGTGAGACAGGGGACATATTTTGCATTCTGATTAGTGGTTGCATATAATGGAAACTAAAGTTGATGGTTCAAATTATGGTTTGGCTTGAAATTTTGGCATTCTTGGCCACAAAATGTCCATAACACTAATTTTCATTGAAGGGAGACTACAGAATGTGCGTGGTTAAAGTAAAAGGCTTTAATATATAGGCTTTGATTGGATTATAGATTCAAATCAAAGTAAATGACAAAGGAATGTCCATTTTCCAGTTTTCCTAGACAAAAGTTAGTGAGTCAGGAACAGAAAAGGCTCTAATACGTTTATAGTCACTGTAAGAAACCACTGATGAGTTAATAAGGTAATTAAAGAGAAATAAGGAGTTAATAAGGCCACAATTACAACATTTCTAATGGGAATTTATATATTGTTCAACAATTATGGATAATTTAACATCTAATGGAATGTTGCCTTTAGCTCTTTTTTGAGACTAATTAATTGTGTTTCCTCTTTGACTGTAATGTTTGAGAGTATTATGTCTAAGTAGCAGGTCAAGCTGCAACATATGCTCATTGGAAGAATGAGCCTCTGCCGACATTCTTGCAAAACTTATACATACAATCCACTGCAGTTTCAAGCTGAAATGACCACTAGTGGCAGTACAACACCATCAACATTTATTCCTTTT
The DNA here is from genome assembly GCF_963993115.1 of Abramis brama. Classification (NCBI taxonomy): domain Eukaryota; kingdom Metazoa; phylum Chordata; class Actinopteri; order Cypriniformes; family Leuciscidae; genus Abramis; species Abramis brama. The sequence goes on from NC_139978.1 coordinate 6,371,371, forward strand.
CACACAAACTATAATTAGCAGAGTACTGAATAATCAACACTTATGACCTCAAAACACTTTTACAATAGTGCCTGATTTGCTAATTAATACATTTTGACTTCAGCATCATATAACTACCTTCATTTTCTGACAGTAAACTTGCTCAGTAGCTCAGCTGGTACAGCAGTGTGCTTTCGATCCGGAGCCATGGCTCGACAGTGCAAGCATTTATTCACGTGTATCACACCACGATAGCCTCGTGGGCAAGTGCACCTTGTGGGCAATTGCACCGGCATGTGCTTCGGGAGACCGAAGTTCGAGTCCTGGCTCGTGGACCTTTCCTGATCCCGTCTCTCTCTCTCTCTCACTCCCTGTCTAGCTACTGTCCTATCCTAATAAAAACCGAAAACGCCAAAAAAAAAATAATAAAACTAAAAAATATATATAAATACACTTATGGTATATTGCTTGTATGTTTCAAAGTCGTAATGAATTTGTGATGTACTTGTTACACAAATAACGTACACTTTAATATCACTAATCAAGCATGTAATTAGTCTCTAAACAGTCATATACTTAAAGTATACTAAGTATACTTGAAGTTGGTCCAATTTATTACACAAAAGTACACTAAATACACTTAAAGTTATGCTTTAATTTAAGTACAACTAAAATATACTTAGTACAAAATTAGTTGTTTAAAAATAGCACATTTCAAGTTAACTAATCATTAACACACTTGAAGTATACTGATAATTAGTCTGGCTGCAGTATATTTAGCATTTTTTATTTTCACCAGGGATGATTTTTTTCCAAACCAGTTCAGTGCAAACTTCACCCTGCAAACAATTCTTAAGGTTTCATTGGTTATGTCAATCACAGTGCTGATTGCTACAACAAATACTAAACCCTAAAACTACTGGGGGGGGGGGATCATGCATTTCAGGCTTGTTTGTAATTAAAAGTCTTTTTTTAAATTGTTTAAATAGTTTTTTCCCCCCTGGTTATTATTGGTATTTTGGATTTTAAAATTTGGCCAATAATCGGTTTTGCTGATATTTTCCCCGATATTTAAGCATTTTCCCATATTGGGTATTGGTCAAGTCAAGTCAAGTCAAGTTTATTTATATAGCGCTTTTCACAATACAGATTGTATCAAAGCAGCTTCACAGTATTAAATTAAAATAATACATCAATGCTTGTTTCTAGTGGAAAATGTCCATGTTTGGTAATGCTGATCAATAGTATTGTTGATTGATTAATTAAATTAAATATCCCAAATATCCCCAACTGAGCAAGCCAAAGGCAACAGTGGCAAGGAACCGAAAAACTCCATCAGGTGACCTAATGGAGAAAAAAAAAAACCTTGGGAGAACCCAGGCTCAGTCGGGGGCCAGTTCTCCTCTGGCGTTTATGAACTAGAGGTTGGATTTAACTGTAAGATTAAAAGTATTATATGAATGCCTGGCTGAAAAGATGCGTCTTTAATCTAGTTTTAAACTGGGAGAGCGAGTCTGAGCAACGAACAGTATCAGGAAGACTATTCCAGAGTTTTGGAGCTAAATGTGAAAATGCTCTCCCTCCTTTGGTGGATCTGGATATCCTAGGTATGACCAAAAGCCTCGAATTTGGTGATCTTAAAGAGCGCGATGGATTATAGGGCGATAGAAGATCCGTTAAATAGACTGGAGCTAAACCGTTTAGGGCTTTATAAGTCAGTAGCAATACCTTGTAATTAATACGGAACTTTGTAGGTAACCAATGTAGTGATGATAAAATTGGTGTTATATGATCATATTTTCTTGATCTAGTAAGAACTCTAGCGGCGGCATTTTGGACTAACTGTTTAATAAACTTTGTTTATTGAGGATGCAGGACAACCGGCTAATAAAGCATTACAGTAATCTAGTCTCGAGGTCATGAATGCATGAACTAATTTTTCTGCATCAGAAACTGATAGCATGTTACGTAGCTTAGCAATGTTTCTAAGGTGGAAAAAGGCTGTTCTTGTAACATATGAAATATGATTTTCAAAAGACAGGTTGCAGTCTAGTATAACACCTAGGTCTTTTACTGTAGAGGATAAAGTAACAGGACATCCTACTATGTTAAAGTTGTAGTGTGAGGCGTTTTGTGGCGTTTTTTTAAACCGATGATTAGTACCTCTGTCTTGTCTGGATTTAATAAAAGAAAATTGTGCGTCATCCAATCTTTTATATCTTTAACACACTCTGTCAAATTGGATAATTTAGCGTATTGGTTTTGTAATATCAGATTGACCAATAAATGGCACCATGTTGTGGGGATTTCAGAATTGCGCATAAGACTGCCATTAAAGCATTGTGTCTGAGGTAAGATGAGTTAACAACGGTGTTCAAAGGTGAAATAATTGTCAAAAACAGAAATAAAACAAAAAAATATCAGTTCTATATATGGGTTATCAGGCACATAAACATGCAAATAATTGGTATTGGTTAGAAAAGAAAAATCAATATCGGTCAATTTCTAGTATTTTGGTTGCACAATAATTAGTGTCTGGCATTTAAAGTGATGTGAACTCTTGTAGATGTTGTCTGGGCTGCCGCATAACTGGAAGGAAAGAACATTTCATTTCATATTACAGTTTGAAGAAATATTTTAAAACCTAGTGTACATTTTGTATTCTAATAAATTAAGTCATTTTGTTTATAAATGTCTTCTTATATGCCTTTATTAAGGAAAAACACATTATTTGACAAATTTTCATTGCGGCCATAAAGTTTTTAATGTGCTCCAAAGCACATGTGCTCCTTGGGAAAAATTAAGCATCAAGCCCTGAGAGTCCTCAGAGACTATTAGTCCCATAAAACCATGAAACAGCAAAAGGTATAATTGCTTCAGCAAAAATTGATGGCTGTGTTCTAAATTGCCCCCCATACCCTCATTCACTATTCCCTACATTTGTCCACTAATATAGTTCAAGGAGTGAATGAAAACGAGTGAGTGGATTCGGACACTGAGTGTACCGGAAGGGCTGCCGCTTTTGCATAGTTTGTGCTTGCTGTTTAAAAACCATTTGAAACTTCGCAAACGGTAAGCTTCAGTTGTAAGATGAAAAGATTTATCTTAACAGAACTAGCATGTATAAACCTTATCTGTGCAACGCACCGGTCTCGTATCTCTCACGGAGGAGCGGAAGCATAAAAGAGGAGCAACGACAGTGAAGATCAAGAGAGGAACAGGCCTGGACTTATGTCCATGCTTGCAAAGTCCCTGCTTGAAATCCGTTCTGCATGATCCTCTTGTTCGTCAACATTGTCAGGGTCTGAATCGGGCTCGAAATGGTTTGAAATTGACGACATAGTTAATATTTACATCTGAGTAGAGCATATGAAGGGGCTTGACATCTCCCAAACACACGCTAAGTGCTGCCAATCACAACACACTTGGTCCAGCTAACCAATCACAATACATATCGTATTTTCGAAACGCCGCATTCAACCAGACTGGGGAGAGAGAAGCTGTAATAATGTAAAATGTGAAAAATATGTTTTTTAAACAATCAAGCATGAAAACATATTCTAGTACACCCCAAAAACAAAATTAAGACTTCATCATAGGACCCCTTTAAAAAAATGTCCGGGCTCTTCCAAGCTTTATAATAGTAGGACCCCTTTAATAATCAACCTGTATGATATTACACTTTAGCCACATTGGACCAGAAGTTTGGAAAAAAGATGGATGGATGATTTAGCTGCGGCACCATTTTCTGGTCAGACGTGGGAATTCATTGGGCACGACCTTCAGAGAGGATTATGGATATTCTCCAGCCGTCGAGGATACAGCGGTTGTACACTCGATATTGCGGTGCATTGTGGGATTGAATGAGTGTACTCGATAACATCCACGATGGTTTCGAACACCACTAAAAATGAATGTTGTCTCAAATAGTACCCTTTTTAAGGGTATAGGGGCAATTTCGGACACAGCTGATGTTTTTATGTAATGTTAGCTTTTCTAACACTATCGGTTAGGTTAGAGTAGGGTTTAGTGTAAGTGGCACTGTACGTTGTTTTCTAACTTGGCAAAGCATCAACCTTTTAGCACCACTCTCCAGACATTCATTTCTGAACTGCAGCCATATGTACAACACTTAATTTAAAGGTGCTCTAAGTGATGTTGGGTGAAGTCACTTCTTGTTGACGTTCAAAGTATTGTCAAACAAAATGGAGGCTAGCTCGACCCTTCCTCCTCCTCATCCCGTCCCCTCCCCCTCCCTTCCGTGCTTCCTGAAATAGTCATTAACCATTTAGAAAAACCAAACTGGATTTAACCTGTCCAGCAAAAACAGAGCCACCTGAATTTCGGATTGGAAGCCCTTCTGCCGGCAGAGTTCTCGCCACCTTTCGAATGCTTTTCCGATGTAAATTCGGGACTTTGCGCTTTCCTTCTCCTTTTCCCTCTTCTTTGTTATTTGTTCATCAGAACGTGGTCTCTTTGGTTGTGTGTCGGCCATATCAAAATTCTCAAGAATATACATTTTTAACGTTAGTCGTTGTCGTTGTCTAGGACATCTCTCCTCTAGCCAACTTCCCTCTTCATGCTTCTCTCTCCTCCACTCCCCACACCCCACTTCATGTGCACGTGCACTAAACCCCCAACCCTCACCCCCAAATCATTCTTGTCGGTTATTGGCTGGAACACTGTTTGTTATGTTTCGTGGTCCAGGCTGGGCCAGTTTGTTTTTCTTGTTGTTTGTGGAGCCTGGGCTGTCTACAGAGATCGCGTGTTTTTACAGTGTGTTCAGGGGACAGGCAGCTAACGGATAGTGAGGAGATGTTTGCTGTATGTGACAAAAAATGTTTTGGCCTAAAAAACGTGTGACATCGCTTAGAGCACCTTTAAAAGTGCACCATTCAAAGATACTTTGTTGCTATTTTCATTCTATTTTGAGCTCAGATGCAGCATTCTGTATCGCTGTCATCGGTGCATCTGGTAAGACTTGGTTCCCATTAGTAGACTGTGAGATGTAGCTGTCTTTAGTTTCATTACGCACAGTCTTCAGAAAGCCCATAATCCCTGAACCTCCAGTCCCTCTTTCCTCCAGCGCTGTTGGCGCTTTCCTGATTGCGTTGAGCTCTTTGGTCAAACCCTGCTTGTTTTCACGGAGCTGTTTGGCACGGGACGCCGGTATAGTGATGTAACGGGTGACAATGTTGATGTGGCAATTCCGAAAGTCCACCAACCGGGCCACACATTGTTCAAATGTGTGGGTTAGGCGCTCATCCGCTTGCTTGAGCACAAAGTCGCGCAGGGACGGGCGACTAGAGATGTCTTCAATGAAACGCTTATGGGAGGGTGGCATGTAGTCCCTCATTCTTATCAGGAAGGCCCCTGTTTGAACAGTATTGACAGAGCGAAACAAAATTTTCAATACAAATGCAAAAAGTGTTCTATAAATTGCATTTGTCTTTTATTTTCATCTGACATTTAATAAATTATCTTTGCATTTTATATAGGCCTATTTATATAAGCCTTCAAAATTTTGGGGGTTGTAAAATTTTTAATGTTTTTTAACATTAGTCTGTGTTTAATTGACCAAAAATACAGTAAAATTGTTAAATTGTGAAATGTTATTTATAATTAAAATAACTTTTTTTCTATTTTAATATACTTTAAATTTTCAGCATCATTACTCCAGTCTTCAGTGTCAGAAATCATTGTAATATGCTGATTTGCTGCTCCAGAACCATTTATTATTATCAATGATGAAAACTGTTGTGTTGCTTAAGATTTCTGTGGAAACCATGCTAACAAAAAATTCTGGATTCTTTACGGTCATCTTTGAATAATTTAATACAATATTAATATTATTATTATTATTATTAACCGTGAGCAGAATAACTGATGATTATCTTACCACTGTTGCCTTCATGTTGGACTCCCAGCAGCTCATCAAAGCAGTGTAAGATACTACTTTGTGCTGCACTGCCTCCCGAAAACTCCATTGGCTTCTCATGAACTCCCTCGTAAACGAGACCTTCTGGCATTAATGGGTTATCTTTCCATCTAAAACCCACATTAAGGAGAGTAAAGTTTCATAGATTCAGAAAAACTCAAAAAAAAGCTGTGAAACCAACAGTGTGACTTACCCAGACAGAAAGATCCTCATAATTCCGTAGAATATGCTGGGATCTACATATTCTGAAACGGTCACAATTAGTATTACAACCACTTGAATCAATGTATAGAGGTCATTTATCACCTTAAAAAGTATTACCATGCATTAGTTTAAGAGCATGTTTCATGCTGTCTATGGCCTGACTGACAACATCCAGAGCTTTGGTGACCATAGAAACATCATTATAATGGACACCGTTGATGACATCAAGGATAGACTGTAAAAAAAAAAAAAGCAGCATTACCATGGTACAGTAATGTTATCAGATGGTAATACAGAATGAGTGCCGTGATTTTTCAAATTTGTAAATAAAACAAGGATGATTGGAGTATTTTACAAGAGGATACTTTTCTAGCAATAGCAATTTCTGAGGGAGAATTGTTTCCGAAGTTCATAATCACATACCATGGTATTTGCACTCCAAGGTTGTTCAACAAATACTACCATAGTGTATCAATATGAATGATTTACTATCATGGCTTCTGTATCTCAGTGCTCTGTGGCATTTGTAAGAGTGTCAGACCTTCAGGCCAGGAACAGCCGCCAGCTCCACCAGAAGTGTGACCAGAAAAAACCCTCTTACACTTTCCCCTCCAGGCAAAGTCAACAACAACTCCAGGTTGCTTACAGGACACAAGAACAGTCACTTCAGAACAGCACTAGCCATAAACTACATCAACATCAAAGTATTGCAAAGATTTAATTTTTTTTTTTTTTTTACATGTTATCACGGTGGTGTCTAATTCTCGAGGTAAATGTATTGTAAGGGAAATGCTACATAGAGGATCTGAATACACATAGAGCACATTTACATATTCCACACTGTACATAATAAGATGGCTCCCTCTGCTGGTTCTAAACATCAATAACACTTAACACACATTTCTGTTAATTCAACACAATACTTACTCCATGGAAAAAGGTCTGGGAACAATCAGTGTCCAGTTGTGCATGAAAAAAAAATGTACAATTTATAATGCATATGTCACATCTGAAACATAGCTGATTTGTCTAAATATATGCTGTATGTAAATCTTTTTTCTTTTCTTTTGCTTTTACTACAAAAAGAGCATTTAACAGGTTTCTTACATTCACTCAGATATTGCAATTTAATTTCAAGTTGACTCAGAAGTGAACCTGAATCACATCACAGTAATAACAATATCAGATTCATGAATTAAAGTTTTTAACTACAATTGGTGAAACATTAACATAATATCTATTATAATGAAATTGATTACAACTTTATATTATCTTGTCAGAAAACAATGCTACTTTTGTCAGTGGAAAGGTGTGGCAAAAATAAAGACTATTTTAGCGCAATTGTAGTAGTTATGACATCTACCAACAGGAGCTTACAGTAGTATTCATGCTAACAAACCAAACACTGACCCCTTGGTAGTACACTTGGTCATTCAATGTATTCTGAAAATGTCCACACTGTGCACAGTACACATACTGCAGAAAAAGTAAAAGTATAAATTTGCCTACAAGTGAAGTTACACATATTGGCAAAATTTACAGACTTTCAGCTGTTTGCAATGAACAAATCAAACAATTTTTTTTTTTTAAATAGATCAACAAAACAAATGTTTGAAGTGCTTTCCCCAAATTAAACTGAAAATGCAACTTTTGATGTCTTCTGCAGTCTCAAAATGATTAACCCCCCTGAATAGAACCCCTCACAACAGCACAAATCTGCAAAACAGGTGTTGTCTCAAGCACACCTGATGCAACTAATCAAGGGCTTCATTAGTTTCACCAGGTGTGCTTGAGCAAGAACACATGAAATATCTGAACTGGCTAGGGGTTTGTTGAGGGTGCTTTCACACTGGCAGTTTAGTTCGGAACCTGGCACTGTTAGTTTATTAATAATAAATAGTTTATTATTTGATCAAATGAAGTTCATATATTTTAATCAAACAAAAGTGCAACGTCATCATTACAAATATGTAATTACTTTAAATACATGACATTCAAGTTTCAATGGAAATTAGTATATTTTATTTTAAAGTATATTTTCTACTAAATGCTTGTCAATGTAGTATACTTTGTATTTCACGACAATAGAAGTAATTGTGAAATCATATTGAATTTAATTACATTCTACTTACGTGGATCAAAAAAGCACTCAAGTTCAGCTAATTGCATGTAATATAAATTAAAACTATAATTTCATAAATTTCATTTAAATGTAAATAGCATGCAATTAATTCCAAAAAACACTGCATTTAGTTCACATTTTAAAGGACTAGTTCACCCAAAAAGGAAAATTCTGTCATCATTTACTCACCGTCATGTCGTTTCAAACCTGTGAGATGTTTTAATAAAAATTAAAATTTTAATCTGACTGATTTGTCCCTCCTTTGACAGTCTACACAACTACCACTTTGACGCTTCAGAAAGTTCAGAAAGAGATTGTAAAACTAATCTGTATGAATATGAATGAGACATGATTGCTTCGATGAACAGATTTAATTTAAGCTTTTATTCATGTATTGTCAGGGTTATGTTGTGTTTGGTGTTCATTTCCAGAGCCGGACAGTAACAGAGTACATTTACTTGAGTACAGTACTTAAGTACAATTTTGAGGGATCTGTACTTTACTCGAGTATCATTTTTGGGGAGTACTCGTCATGACTTTACTCAAGTACATTTGAGAGGCAAATATTGTACTCTTTACTCCACTACATGTCTATCCATAACCGTGAGTACCCGTTACTTCTTCTAAAAAAAAAAAAAAAGGAAAAAAGAAACATCTCGGAAACCCTCAATTTGTTGTTTCCCTCTTAAATGTGATTGGATTGTGCAGGCGCCACTGATTGGGACAGCCTATCAGCAATCACCTTCAGCTTTCCGCCAAAGTCAACTCCATGGTCAGATTTAGATAACAGACGAAACCATGGATGAAACAATGGATGAAGATGCAGCAGGTCCATCCCGGGAGCGATATTTTTTTTTTCCAAGATGGTAGGGGAAGACTGATGAATATTCATTAGGGATGTCATCCCTGATTGGTCTTAACCCCAGTGACGGGTAAGTTTAGGGGCGGGATTAGGGAGGTCATAAGACCCCCAGTGACGGGTAGGTTTAGGGCTGGGGTTAGGGGTAGGTCATCAGACCAATTAGGGATGACTTCCCTAATGAATATTCATGAGTCTTCCCCTACCATCCTGGGAAAAAAAATATCGCATCCCGGGAATGTGCCAAGCCGTGCCCCACCTCGCCAGACTATTTCAATTTTCTGAACAAGTTAATGATAGTTTTCGCTTCAAGTGTTAATGTAAGCACTGTGGCAGTAGTAATGCAATATTTAGAAAATGTACTCTTGTACTCTTGATACTCAAGTACTTTAAAAAACAAGTACTTTAGTATTTTTACTTAAGTAGACATCTGACTGTAGTACTTTTACTTGTACTTGAGTAAAATTTTGCAAGGGGTATCTGTACTTTTACTCAAGTAATGAAGCTGTGTACTCTGTCCGCCTCTGTTTATTTCATTCCTGTGTGTTTGTTTCGTGTGCTTCAGTTTAGTCTTAATTACCTTCTAGTTAGTCTCATTGATTATGTTCAGCTGTCTGTCTTTAAATTCCCTGTGATTTTATACTCCGTCTCATTCAGGTCATTTTCGGTTCTCGTCTCATGTGAGTAGTTTGTTACGGGCTATATGCCTTCATCTATGTATTCTCTTTGTGTTCAATAAACAAGTTTATATTTGATCCTAGTCGTCTTCCTTCCGTGAACTACCACATCAGTTTATGACACATATAAACATTCATCAACTCACACATCAGTTGTGGTAAATGGAAGCTCAAGCATGTTCGCTTGACGTGTGAAAACCAATCAGGGGTGCTGTGGAGAGCAGGACGAGGCCGAGGGCCGTGAGAGAGCGGCATGAGGCCGGTGGCGTGATTACTCTGATGAGCGACACCTGCGAGACGCACCGGTCTCAAATCTCTCACGGAGGAGCGGAAGCATAAAGGAGGAGCGACGACAGTGAAGAGGGAGAGAGGACAGGCCTGAATTTATGTTGTGTTTTGTTTCTGTTTTGTGTTTCTGTCTTTTACTTTCATTTTGTATTTGGTTTATTTTTATCATTAAAATGTTGAATGTTCGCCGGTTCCCGCCTCCTTCTTCCCGTAACATCTGAACTTCGTTACACTGGTGCCGAAACCCGGGAAGAAGGAGGAACGCACTGTCAAAGAGCCCTCGCCGCTGTGGGTAATCCGCGGTGCCATCGAGCATGGTGAGCAGAGTCCGTCGCCATGGACGCTCGAGGCGGTGCGCTGGAGTGAGTTGCCGGGGGGACGGTCGAGCTCGCTGCTGGCCGCCTGGGTGCTGGAGGGACGGCTGCCGTCCGTGAGGGAGAGGAGGAGTCGCCGCCGTTCGCTGTGGGCCGGAGCCTGCTGTCGTCCGCCATGATGGGGAGGAGCAGGGAACGGGGGATTCCTGCCATCTGCCCGTATCCGGAGGAGCCATCGCCGTCCAACAGGCGGCAGAGGAGCCTCGTGCCGTCCACCGAGGGCTATCCAGCGCCACCGCCAGGCACCGCGGAGAAGATCGCCCAGCTGGTGCAGGGCCAGATGGCAGCGCGTTGTGGGAACCGGACCAATAATTTTTTTTATTAATTACCGTGTTCGGTCTCCCCGGAGGAGGGGGAGGGGGGGGAGTAGAGCACAGTCTCGTGGGTATGCAAGTACGGTTGAGCTTCTGTTTATGTTCGCTGATCAAAGTTTATGTGAATAAAAGCCTAAATTGAATCTGTTCATCATATATAGCGACCGAGTCTCTTACGCAGCACGTTTGAGCTTCTGCAAGAACCAGTGCTATTCCTATATGGATTAATTTTACGATCTCTTTATGAACTTTCTGAAGTGTCAAAGTGGTAGTTGAGTGGACTGTCAATTGAGAGACAGAAATATCTCAAATTTCATCAAAAAGATCTTCATTTGTGTTCTGAAGATGAACGAAAGTTTTTCGGGTTTGTAAATACATGAGGGTGAGAAATTATTGACAGAATTTTCGTTTTTCGGTGAACTATCCTTTTAAGTAAATTCTATTAAAGCCCCCCATGAGGGTTAGCCCCTGCTGGTAGATGTTTTAACTACAGTTTCAATCACTCGAGATAGGGTCAAAACAATTGTGTCAAGAACTGAGAGCCCTCAATGGCAGCTCTTAAATGGCAACTTACAAACATCTTAAATTGAGATGAATAGGAATGCTAACTACAGTGAGGAAATTTGTACATTTGAACACCCTGCTATTTTGCAAGTTCTCCCACTTGGAAATCATGGAGGGGTCTGAAATTGTCATCGTAGGTGCATGTCCACTGTGAGACATAATCTAAAAAAAAAAATCCAGAAATCACAATATATGATTTTTTAACTATTTATTTGTATGATACAGCTGCAAATAAGTATTTGAACACCTGTCTATCAGCTAGAATTCTGACCCTCAAAGACCTGTTAGTCTGCCTTTAAAATGTCCACCTCCACTCCATTTATTATTAGATGCACCTGTTTGAGGTCGTTAGCTGCATAAAGACACCTGTCCACCCCATACAATCAGTAAGAATCCAACTACTAACATGGCCAAGACCAAAGAGCTGTCCAAAGACACTAGAGACAAAATTGTACACCTCCACAAGGCTGGAAAGGGCCACGGGGAAATTGCCAAGCAGCTTGGTGAAAAAAGGTCCACTGTTGGAGCAATCATTAGAAAATGGAAGAAGCTAAACATGACTGTCAATCTTCCTCGGACTGGGGCTCCATGCAAGATCTCACCTCGTGGGGTCTCAATGATCCTAAGAAAGGTGAGAAATCAGCCCAGAACTATACGGGAGGAGCTGGTCAATGACCTGAAAAGAGCTGGGACCACCGTTTCCAAGGTTACTGTTGGTAATACACTAAGACGTCATGGTTTGAAATCATGCATGGCACGGAAGGTTCCCCTGCTTAAACCAGCACATGTCAAGGCCTGTCTTAAGTTTGCCAATGACCATTTGGATGATCCAGAGGAGTCATGGGAGAAAGTCATGTGGTCAGATGAGACCAAAATAGAACTTTTTGGTCATAATTCCACTAAACGTGTTTGGAGGAAGAAGAATGATGAGTACCATCCCAAGAACACCATCCCTACTGTGAAGCATGGGGGTGGTAGCATCATGCTTTGGGGTGTTTTTCTGCACATGGGACAGGGCGACTGCACTGTATTAAGGAGAGGATGACCGGGGCCATGTATTGCGAGATTTTGATAACCAAGGAGTGGCTCTGTAAGAAGCATATCAAGGTTCTGGCATGGCCTAGCCAGTCTCCAGACCTAAACCCAATAGAGAATCTTTGGAGGGAGCTCAAACTCCGTGTTTCTCAGCGACAGCCCAGAAACCTGACTGATCTAGAGAAGATCTGTGTGGAGGAGTGGGCCAAAATCCCTCCTGCAGTGTGTGCAAACCTGGTGAAAAACTACAGGAAACGTTTGACCTCTGTAATTGCAAACAAAGGCTACTGTACCAAATATTAACATTGATTTTCTCAGGTGTTCAAATACTTATTTGCAGCTGTATCATACAAATAAATAGTTAAAAAATCATACATTGTGATTTCTGGATTTTTTTTTTTAGATTATGTCTCTCACAGTGGACATGCACCTACGATGACAATTTCAGACCCCTCCATGATTTCTAAGTGGGAGAACTTGCGAAATAGCAGGGTGTTCAAATACTTATTTTCCTCACTGTATACTGAAGACCCTAATTAAATGATAATTATTTCCACCTAAACTTAAATAAAATGAAAGCGAAAAGTGGCGTGACGTGAAGGCCAAGTATGGCAACCCATACTCGGAATTTGTCCTCTGCATTTAACCCATCCAAGTTAGTGCACACACATATTAGAAACAGTAGTGAACACACACATACACTGCAAACAAAATATTTGTTAAAACAGTGCAGGGTAACAGTATTTTTACATATGGATCAGTGAGTTTACCCATCTGGGTCTGTTTTCTTCCAGTTGGCAAGGACTGTGTCCGCGTGGATGAGAACTGGGGGCAGACCCAGTCTCCGAGACACCTCACAGAACGGCACCGACAGATTCTGCGGAAGCACCTGGAAATTCATGACATACAGTAAATAGTCAATAGTCAGACAGTCGGACTGTGGTTCAGTCTTATTAGTGGTCTGAACTGCATATAAAATCATTGTTGTACTTTTACTGTTTCTCTCTCTCCCTCCTGCCATACGTAACCCATAGTCATCGTGCCCAAAGCCAGATGGGCCAAACGCAGCTCACGATAGCTCTGCAACAAATGAGTCTCCAAAAGAGGCATCTGAGATAGGATAACGCATAAAAAACAATCACAGAACAATCATTATTGGATTATTAGGCCTTATTAGTTTTTTCCCCTCACTTGATACCTAAATTACAAAAGTTTAATAGATTGGTTGCAAAATACCACACTGTTGTTGTTTAAATGAAGCATGGTGTCATGTGACTGTCACTGTCAGTGACATACAGCAGAAAAATATGGCAGAATTCTAGCTATTAGAGTGATTTATGTTTAAAAAATAATAGTTTGTTTTAAAATTAAGCTGAAAGGTGACATTAGTCTTACATAGTTTAACTTTTTACAGGTATAACCACAGAGCTTAACCTGCTTCATTAATGAAAATGAAAATTAATAATTATCTAATTTCTTGGAAAATTACTATAATTACTTATCTGGATAGTGCAGCAGTTCAGAAACAATTAGAAATAATATTAGTTAAAATAACAAATAAATGATTGTAAATATAATAAATTAGCCTACATTTTAATTGTGAACAATTAGGCCTATCATTTATAATAAAAAAACGATATCATAAAAAGGGTTATTTTTATGTCACTGAAACATAATTTGGGCCTGAAAGGGATAAACACTGAAATCCCCATAAAGCCAAGGAATTTCCTCTAAAGAAAAGAAAATGAAAGACAGGCAGAAAGGAAAATGGAAGTAAACAGAAACCGTTTAATGAAACAATCTATTATATACTTAATATATGGTCCCTGAAGCACAAAATAGTGAATTGAAAAGCAAAATATTAAATTGATGAATTTTTTTTCATTTTTGTAGTTAAGACACTTTCACTATTGTGTACTTCGTATGAAAGATCATACATCATGAATTCTGAGGCGCAAAGAATGAGAAGAGATGAGTTCTGGCACATTTCTGGCAATGTCCATCCAGGGCTTGTAGTACACCGGCAGGTCTGTCTGAAACACAGTGTAGATGTGTATAGGTTATGTCCATAACACAGTATGTAACATAATATATGTTCATGATTCATTTTCATTAAATTTACTGCAATGCAAATGTGTTTTGATATATAGAAATCCTACTTTTCATTCAAATCATGTTATTATGACTTATGACATATATCCGTAAAATATACCATACATTTATGCTTTTTCTCAGTCAAAAAGAGTTGAATATGGCTGATTGCACAGTCCAAAGGTGTACCTTGAGGTGATTTTGATGTTTTACACCAATCATTGAAAGAGATACATAATCCCAGATACTAAACGTGTCAAAGTTAATGATTCAAAGATACAGCTAAAAAATTATCTGCACTTGAAATCAATTATTGAAGTCAGCTTACTAATTTGATCTACTTAGTTTTCTGTAAGAGCACTGTCTTTGAAATGTGCAAAGTTTTGTATTAACCTATTTACCATTAAAGCAAATAGATAAAGGTCATTCTGAAAGCAAATAGTGTGTCAAAGTCTAATGCTTTTATATGCAAGTAATCAGTCTTACTGTATCTTAATATGAATGCAAATTAATAGTTTGTTAAAAACATTCCCAATACTTGGACTATATCAGGTAATGAAACAAACTGTGACTTTGTACCTGAGAACAATCAATTGTTTCCTTGTCATAAATATACATATTTTTAGCCAGTTCATTTCCCTAAATACCACACAGCATAAAACACACAAATATAGTACATTCTTACTACAATGTTACAATATCCAAAAACAAATAACAAAAAAAAAATAGTTACAGCTAATAAAAAGTGTAATGACCTACCAGAGGCTCAGGAAGAATAAACCCACAATCCTCAGAGATGTGAAACTTTCTCAAAGACAGTAGTGTCTCTGTGTTTTTCACTTCAGTGCCCATAATGTTTATTACAATACTAGTGATTGACTCTCTGTTTAGCAAGTGTCAGGCAAATGCCACTTACTGTGCTCTATAGCTCTATAGCTCTCTCTCTCTCTCTCTCTCTCTCTCTCTCTCTCTCTTCTACCGTTAACAATGAACTTTCCCCACTTCCCTTTTCAGAAATCAAATGATAATGCATGTGTTCAAAACCACTAAAGTGCCATAACGTCATCATAACCTGTAATACAAGGGTAATTCTGTAATTGCATTGTGCCATTTCAAGCAAAAAAATAATAATAATAATTCAAATTCAGAAAGTTATAGGTTGAGAGTTAATATTATGAGTAGGTACACTTAAAGGGTTAGTTCACCCAAAAATGAAAATTAGCCCATAATTTACTCACCCTGAAGCAATCCTAGGTGTAGGTGTATATGACATTCTTCTTTATATTAAAAAATGTCCTGGCTCTTCCAAGCTTTATAATGGGAGTGAATGGATGGAGAAAGTTTTGAGAGTGAAAGCCATTCACTCTCATTATAAAGATTGGAGGAGACAGGGCATTTTTTTAATATAACTCTGATTATATTCGTCTGAAAGAAGAATGTCATGTACACCTAGGATGGCTTCAGGGTGAGTAAATCATGGGCTAATCTTCATTTTTGGGTGAACTATCCCTTTAAGGAAGACAAGCACAGAGAATGTTTAACTGGTTGTATTTGCAGCAGTGGTGTTGTGAAATGACAATAATGCAAGTTCCCTTCAAGGGAACTCGCGTTGCGTCGAGATTGACGCTATGGGGAACGCCTTGCGTGATGATGTCTTGAAGCACATGTAAAATCAGTCCAATGGTGTGGCGGAACGTCAGAGGCGGGTGACGTCACGTACCAGGAAACTATAAAGCCTGCCCAAAAACAGAAAGCGAAAGCTTCTCTGTCTTCAGTAGCGCTCTATGTGAAAACTGTCTCGTTATTTGGTGTTGTTTGTCTTTATATCATATCTATATATATCTATATATAAAGTCATGGCGAGCAAGCAGCAGTTTAAACAGTGTGTCCATCCCTGCCCGCGTTATTTAACGGGAGGTGATACACACGTTTTATGTGTTGCTTGTTTGGGTGAGGAGCATGCCCAGTCAGCACTCGAGGGTGCTGGCTGTGAGCATTGTGATGCGCTGCCTTTGCGTACGCTCCGATCCCGCCTGGCGTTCTTTAGTGAGGACGCTCAGGCTCGCGTTCCCCAGGGCTCTGGTCCCGCCGCTGCCGAGGCACGGCGCCGATCACAGACCTGGGGTTTGCAAATGGATGTATCAGCGGGGTTTGAGACGGGCCCAGCCCTATCTCAGCCTTCACCTGATAGATCCAGTGCCTCTTCTCGGGGTTCGGAAGCACGCGTTGCGGTTCCTTCCGCCCGATAGAGGCACCAATATTGCAACTATCCAGTTCTGAGGAGCTGGATGTTGTCAGTATTGATGCTGAGTCTGAGGATTCGCCACCTCAGTCTCACGCGTTTGAAGAGCTCTTAGAGGTGGTGACTAGAGCAGTTGAGAGATTGTGTATTGAGTGGCCAGCTGATAGGCAGGACATTCGTTCTAAAAGTAAGCTCGACGAACGGTTCCTGCCTACTAGATCACAGCCTCAGCGCAAGAGCCTGCCGTTTTTCCCCGATCTCCACACCGAGGTGTCGAGATCGTGGGAGAAACCGGTTTCCTACAGAGTTTACACAACACAAACATCTAATTACTCTTCCATTTCGAATTATAAAGAGTATGGTTATGGGGAAATGCCGAAGGTGGAGGAGACGCTTGCGAATTATCTCTCTCCAGCGACGGCATCTTCCCTAAAGGCTCCAGCTCTGCCCACTAAGCCCGTCAGAGTGACATCTTCTCTGGTGGGCAAGGCTTATTCCGCTTCTGGTCAGGCTGCAGCGTGTCTTCACACCATGTCACTGTTACAAGCCTATCAAGCTGAATTATTGAGCGATCTAGATGAGGGCGGGGGGATTGGTCCTGAGGTTGTTTGTGAACTTCGTAGAGCCACAGATTTGTCTCTCAGAGCCACCAAGGAGACCGCTAAATCAATTGGGCGGTCTATGGCAGCCCTGGTGGCCACTGAGAGGCATCTGTGGCTCAACCTCAGTAACATAAAAGAGAAAGAGAAAAATATTCTTTTGGATTCACCTGTTTCTACATCAGGTCTCTTTGGTAATGCTGTCACTACTGCTGTTGAGAAGTTTCAAGAAGCATCTAAGCAGGCAGCTGCCCTTCAAAAACTCCTTCCCCGCCGCTCTTATCAAGAGGCTGCTGAGCGGGAGCAGCCTCACGCATCCAAAATGAGCTCACATGCATCACACCGTGCCACTCAAAAACAGAGCGTTTCCTCCCATGCTCCCCCACAAAAATCACGGGGACACGGAGGGCGCTCTCAAACCCAGCAGCCTTCGAGGGGTAGAACGGATCTGCGGACCGTTATTATCGCTAAGAAGGCTGCGGGGAAGAAACCCTGACGCTCAAGGGCTCAGGAAAATGAGGGTAGTCTCCCCCGAAGTAGAGCGGTCAACACCTCCTTTTATGGTGCCCGTCTCTCTTCGGTGCCCTCAGGGGACCGTTCTGCCAACCCTGCCACCTATGGTGCTTCAGGGCGCAGCGGTCTCCGCCGAGCACATATCTCAAGGACCACCCGAAAACGTAGTGGCCTCGGGATGCCCGGCCCCTCTGAGGAGGGTATTAGAGCAGTCCGTTCGGTCGTTCCCTGCCGGTGCGCCGTTACAGGGCGACGGACCAACTACTCAACAACAACAAAATCCAGAAACCAGTCTCGAGAGGCTGGTACCCTTAGTAGAGTCTTTGACAGCGTGGAAACTACTGCCAAATGTGTCTCGTTGGGTCCTGCAGACCGTAGAAAAAGGGTATCAAATACAGTTTGGGTCTCGCCCACCTCGGTTTATGGGGGTCCTACCCACAGTGGTGGACCCCGAGCAGGTTCTGGTTATGGAACAAGAAGTGAACACTCTGTTAGAGAAAGGGGCCATAGAATATGTACCTCCCTCCAACAGGGAAACCGGGTTTTACAGTCGGTACTTCATAGTTCCAAAAAAGGACGGGGGATTGCGTCCCATTCTGGATCTTCGAGTTCTAAACGAGTCAGTTATGCAGCTCAAGTTCAAAATGTTAACACTGAGACAGATCGTGCCACAGATCAGGTCCGAGGACTGGTTTGTCACGATAGACCTCAAAGACGCATATTTCCATGTTTCCATCCGTCCTTATTACAGGAAGTTCCTGAGGTTTGTTTTCGGGGGCAAAGCTTACCAATATCGAGTTCTTCCATTCGGTCTGGCTTTATCACCCCGCACTTTCACCAAATGCGTGGATGCAGCTCTAGCACCCCTGCGCCTTCAGGGTATTCGCATCATGAATTACATCGACGATTGGTTGATTCTAGCTCAGTCGCATCAGTTGGCGGTTCGACATCGAGATGTCGTTCTCGCACATATGAAAGAGTTGGGGTTACGGCTAAACGCCAAAAAGAGTGTGCTCACTCCACTTCAGAGGACCACTTTTCTTGGTGTAGTCTGGGATTCAGTGTTGATGCAGGCGCGCCTGTCACCGCCACGCATAGAGTCCATCCTTGCAGCTGTAAAGAGTGTAAAGCTAGGCCAGTCACTCACTGTAAAACAGTTTCAGAGACTGTTGGGTCTCATGGCAGCAGCTTCCAACGTGATACCTTTTGGACTACTGCACATGAGGCCCCTACAGTGGTGGCTCAGGACCAAGGGGTTTTCCCCGAGGGGCAACCCATTTCGCAAAATCAAGGTCACGCGGCGTTGCTTACGTGCCCTGGTTATGTGGAAGAAACCTTGGTTCCTGTCCCAGGGTCCCGTGCTGGGAGCTCCTTGTCGTCGCAAGATGCTAACGACGGATGCTTCCCTCACGGGTTGGGAAGCGATCCTTCAGGGTCGTTCAACTCAGGGTCTGTGGAGAGACCATCATCTATCATGGCACATCAACCGCCTGGAGATGTTGGCTGTATTTCTAGCTCTCAAGCATTTTCTCACAGATCTCAGGGGACACCATGTTTTAGTTCACATAGACAACACATCGGTAGTCGCCTACATAAATCATCAAGGGGGTTTGCGCTCACGCCCGTTATGCAAGTTGGCACGCCATATCCTCTTGTGGTCCCAGGACAAGCTGTTGTCGCTCAGAGCAGCTTACATTCCTGGGGACCAGAATTTAGGAGCAGACATTCTGCCGAGACAGAGGCTGAGGCCAGGGGAATGGAGGCTCCACCCCGAGGTGGTGGAGCAGATATGGCGGGAGTTTGGCCGAGCACAAGTGGATCTGTTTGCGTCTCGAGAGACGTCTCACTGTCCACTTTGGTTCTCCCTCACGCATCCAGCTCCTCTCGGACTCGATGCTATGGTACAGACGTGGCCGAGGCTATGTCTATACGCTTTTCCCCCAATTGCTCTGCTCCCGGGAGTTCTGGAGAGAGTTCGCAGGGACCGGATTCACCTAATTCTTGTAGCCCCGCGCTGGCCGGGCAGAGTTTGGTTTCCCGATCTCGTGTCTCTCCTCGACGGACCTCCTCTGGAGCTACCCGTCAGGAGGGACCTTCTGTCCCAAGCGGAGGGCTCGATATTTCACCCCCGACCAGAACTGTGGAAGCTGTGGGCTTGGCCTCTGAGGGGGCCCAGCTCATAGAGTCAGGTCTCTCAACTGAGGTTGTAGAGACCATTCTACAGTCCAGAGCTCCCTCCACGAGGAAACTTTATGCCCTGAAGTGGAGAGTATTCACTTCATGGTGTGGTGACCGTCGGTTGGACCCAGTTAACTGCCCAGTTGGTACAGTGCTGGAGTTCCTGCAAGAGCGGTTCACTGCAGGTCTGACCCCGTCCACTTTAAAGGTCTATATGGCGGCCATAGGTGCTTACCACATTCCTTTGGGTGGAATGTCTGTGGGGAAAGACCCTTTGGTATCTCGTTTCCTTCGTGGCACTTTGAGGCTGAAGCCTGCAGTTCGCTCTAGGGTGCCTCCTTGGGATTTGTCCATTGCTCTGCAAGGCCTTTCCCTGGCACCTTTTGAGCCTATTGAGGAGGTTCCGGCTAAGTTTCTGACTCTGAAAGCTCTCTTTCTTCTTACCATTTCTTCTCTCAAGAGAATAAGGGATCTTCAAGCACTTTCGGTTGCCCCATCATGTTTAGAGTTTGCACCCGGTATGGTCAAGGCATTTCTGCATCCAAGACCGGGTTATATCCCCAAGGTCCCCACTAATGTGGCTAGACCTATTGTTCTGCAGGCCTTCTGTCCTCCTCCCTTTCAAAATGCGGACCAGGAGACGAATAATTTGCTTTGCCCAGTGCGGGCATTAGACGCCTATGTCCACAGAGCTGCCCTGTGGCGTAAATCCGATCAGTTGTTCGTGTGTTTTGGGTCCCCGAATAAGGGGTCCCCGGTGTCTAAGCAAAGGATGAGCAAGTGGGTGGTTGAGGCCATTTCACTTGCTTATGAGGCGGCCGGACAGCCTTCTCCTTTGGCTGTCCGGTCTCACTCTACAAGGAGTATGGCGGCCTCCAAGGCCCTTATATCAGGAGTTTCCATTCAAGATGTTTGTGATGCGGCAGGCTGGTCCTCACCGCACACCTCCGTCAGATTTTACTCTTTGGATCTAGACTCTACTCCAGGGTCTCAGGTTTTGTCATCCTAGTGCTGCTCACTCGATTCACACAGGACAGACATTTGTAGCTATGGTGGCGTTGGTATAGACGTTCCCCATAGCGTCAATCTCGACGCAACGCGAGTTCCCTTGAAAGGGAACGCCTCGGTTACGACTGTAACCTCGGTTCCCTGAAGAGGGAACGAGCGTTGCGTCACCTTGCCATATCTCCTTCATGCCTGTCAGCGACTACTTCAGACTTTACGAAGCTTTCGCTTTCTGTTTTTGGGCAGGCTTTATAGTTTCCTGGTACTTGACGTCACCCGCCTCTGACGTTCCGCCACACCATTGGACTGATTTTACATGTGCTTCAAGACATCATCACGCAAGGCGTTCCCCATAGCGTCAATCTCGACGCAACGCTCGTTCCCTCTTCAGGGAACCGAGGTTATAGTCGTAACCGAGGCGTTTGGTAGGTTGACTGAGTGAAATAACAATGTTCTTTATTTTTGCAGGTGGTGATTGGAGGTTGTGACTGTAATGTCCGTTAATGATGGAGTGCACACACCTCAGTTGCTGACGGTAAGGGGTTTCCAGGTGAGTATGGGAGTGAAGGATGATGAAGACAGGGGACGATGAGGAAGGGCTCTTCAGAGGAGCAGCGGAGAGGATCACGAGGAGTGATAGAGATAAAGTCTGTAGTCCACAAGACCAGACAATGAATGTGACTGAGGTGTGTGCTTTGCATACTGATGAGTGGCAGGTGCTGGTGATTAGTCTTCTGGTGATTGGGATCGTAGTGATGGAGTGACGGTGGACCCTGGTGAATCAGTATCTCCGTTCACGGCGGGCAATCAGTCTCAATACACACGAGTCCACAAACCAGTCTCTCTCTGCAACTCCCCATTTCCCGGTGGCTTTTATCAGTCCATCCAGGCCAATTACTGCAACAAGACACCGGTGTTTGTGATTTTTCACTTGACCTACTTACTCACCTCTCCTCTCCCAACTCTTTCTCCCAATTACTTTTTGATGTAGTGAGTGAAGTAACACATTAAAGGTAACGTGCGTTACGTAATCAGATTACTTTTTTGATGTATGGAGTAAAGCATTACAAGTAACATGCATTATGTAATCAGATTACTTTTAACAAGTAATTGATCACAAGTAGTGCTGCACGATTAATCATATCGCAATCGCAATGTCAAGCCTATGCGATTATATGACGCAAAACGTTGCGATTTTATTAAATAGATAAATTTGGGCTGTCAACGTTAACGCGTGCAATTAATTTTTGAACAGTTTAACGTGTTAAAATATTTAACGCAATTAACGCAGCATCCGTTTATTTTTGTCATCCTTTGGCTAGTGTTACATTATATGATCCCGCTCTTATTCATCCAAATGCTTTTAATTTAAACCATTATGTGCGACAAGGGCTGCCTGTGAATGTCCTGACTGTGACACACACACACACACACACACACAGAAAGACACGCGCTAGTATCGTGCGCACAGACAGCACGCCAGAATACAGTTCTCTTTTGTGCTTGAACTTACAATAACACACACAATTATGCCAAAATGTCCGTTTTGTCGAGTATCTTCACAACATAATGAGCAGTCTTATGATGAACGTGAAGAGTTGTGAGAGAATGAGTCACGTGTGAGATCAGCGTCTGTCAGCAGCGGCTGGTCTTAAAGAGACAGCAGCCAACAAAGCTTTCTGTCAGTAAAGTTAATCAAAGAACAAAGGGAACAGAGAAAATTACTCACTGCTCTTGACTAAATAACTTTTGTAGCTTTAATAAGGATTAGTCTATATTTAATTTATCATTTATGCAGTGCAGACTGTTTGATAACTTTATTCATAACTTTATGGCCTAGGCCTACCTGTTAGACCAGGGGTGCCCAATCCTGCTCCTGGCGATCGACTGTCCTGCACAGTTCATCTCCAACCCTAATCAAACACACCTGCCTTTAATTTTCAAGTGATCCTGACGTGCTCTGAAGACCTTAATTGGTTGCTTCAGGTGTGTTTGATTAGGGTTGGAGATGAACTGTGCAGGACAGTTGATCGCCAGGAGCAGGATTGGGCACCCCTGTGTTAGACAGTAAGGGCACAGGTAAATATGACATTTAGAGCAACTTGGCATTTCTGACTATCCGTCGGCTATCTTGGTTAAGAGAAAAAAAACATATACAACGGCTTGCCACGGAGGACCTGGAGGAGGAGAAGACCCTGGCCAGGCCAGCAGAGGAGGGACCATGGCGGAACTGGAAATCCACATGGATCCACAATCCTCCGTGGTGGTCTACTGCTACTTGTTTAAAGCCCCCCCAACTTAGACTTTTGATTATGTCGGCAGAGGAAGAGGCCACTGTGATATGGAGATCCATGGTGTGGCTCGCTGGACCACTGACCATGGCAGAGCTGATGGATTGGGAGACTGAGGCGGAACCAAAGGAGGTGGAGACCAAGGGGAGCCAAAGGGCGATGTTGTAGGCACAGAAGACCAAGGCAGAGCTGAGGTGGTCTTTGCAAGGCTGAGGGTAAACCTGTGGGAGTGAGAACAACAGTGGAGCCAGAGGGATGGAGGGCCTCGGTAGAGCCAAAGGGGTGGAGGGACCAAGCGCAGTAAAAGGCCCGGAAGTCTGTGGTGGAGCCAGGCCAAGACAGAGCCAAAGTCTATACTCGTGGACGGACTGGGACTCAGACGCGATGAACCATACCTCTGGCTGAGGGTCTGCATGGGCACTGGCTTCTCCTCTTCACTCACTGTGAAGAGGGATCCACATAATAGGAGCATCCACTCCACATACAAGGTCCCTTGAGGACCATCCCCTGAAAGGTGGGCTTTCATCTGCCCATTGAGTCCCACATAATAATTCAAGCACAGTCCCATCAGGGTAGAGCACAATGTGAGCCAGGTCTAAAAACTCATGTGTGTGGTCTTTGAGTCATTACTCCAGTCTTCAGTGTCACATGAACCTCCAGAAATCATTCCAATGTGCTAATTTGTTTTTCAAGAACAGTTTCTTATTATTATCAATGTTGAAAACTGCTTCATATTGTTGTGGATAGGGGTGTAACAATATATTGTGTCCCAATATATCGCAGTACAAAAATGCATCAATATGTATCGTGGATTGTGACAATATGTATTGTGTATAGTTCACCCAAAATAAAAATAACTGTGAGGAAAAAAATCAAGTTTACAGAGTTTTAGTGTCAGTACTACATTAAACTATGATATAATGTTAAATATAATGTATAATAATGCAATGGGGGAATATTTGTGGGTCCTGATAATGCCAAATGTCTTCTGTTGCCAGTAAAAAGTGGCCTACATTATTTTAAATATATCTAGTCAGAGTGAAAGCATGTTCGTCTAAAATAATTCTGTATTTTCAGCTTCAGAATCATGAATATTTTTATTCTGGTGTCACCATTGTCCTGTGCATTATGTTATCAGTACCAAGTCCAAGTCTATTCATTTACACCCACACTGTAATAAATGTAGCATTTTAATCAAAAGTAAAATTGAAATTGCTAACAAAAAAAATTGTTAACCTTTTACCATATGTCTAGGAGTATCGCAATAATATCGTATGGTGAGTTCAGTATCGGGATATGTATCGAATCGTGACGAGAGTATCGTTACACCCCAAGAAAACAGTGATATATTTTTTTCAGGATTCTTTGATGAATAGTACTTATTTTTTATGAATAGTTTTTTATCGAAGAACAGCATTTATTTGAAATAGATTTTATTTTTGTAACATTATAGCTGTTTTTACTATTACTTCTGAGCAATTTAATGCATCCTTGTTGTATAAAAGTATTAATGTATTATTATTATTATTTATTTTTTTTAAAAATCAATCTGACCCCAAACTTGCATTAAAAGGACTGAAAAATCAAATACGAAACCATAGCCAAGAACACAGGGACTAAACACAGGTAAAGAAATTAAACTCAAAGAACCAAAACACATATTAGGCTACTAATGTCTGCTATATAGGGCCTATATATTTTCTATATAAAATCTCCACACATATCAAATCTGGATTGTTTAAAGGTAGTGCTTAGCTACTCTTAAACCCAGATTAGGCCCTTGGACTCTGATCTTAAAAAAAAATCAAGAGGAAACACAAACATTACCTCTTTATCCAGGGGTCAGATTGCTAAAGGATAGAGAGACTGAAATTAGCCCTTGCTAAAGCAGGTGAACAGGGTCGGTGTGTTTGTGTTACAGTGAATGTGCAGTACTGATGTGTTGTTGTGCCTGTGTTGTACAGTTCGTACGGTAACTGAGGAAACATAAGAGTCTGTCCAGCCCTGCTGCCCGCCACCGAGCCTGAGCTAAAAGTCTCCGTTTCATCTGATGGCGTTTGAGGAGAAGCATAGAGCAATTTCTCTCGAACGCGTTTTGATCGGCGGCAGCGATTTTAAGCCGTATATTCTAGATCCG
The DNA here is from genome assembly GCF_963993115.1 of Abramis brama. Lineage (NCBI taxonomy): Eukaryota > Metazoa > Chordata > Actinopteri > Cypriniformes > Leuciscidae > Abramis > Abramis brama. The sequence goes on from NC_139978.1 coordinate 6,396,781, forward strand.
AAAATGAAGTTTAGTTCCAGCTTTCCATCCTCATCCGATGCATTTGTTCTTCTGTCGCTTCCCCATATCGGCCGAGCCGATGCAACACTTCCCTGTGATGCGGTAAGAGCAGCCGCAGCATGTGTGTGTGTGTGTGTGTGTGTCTCAGTCTATTTAGCCTATGCTTACTGGTTCATGAAGATATTAAGTCGCTGTTATTTATTAAAACGATACTAAAAGTATCATTTCTCAAGAAGACATCTGCTGTATAGGCTATAATAGCCTGTAGAAAGGGGCGGTGAATGAACAGACTATTCATTGAGAAAATGCGGCGGATAATATCGAATCGATGCATCTCGAAATCATTGTTGTGAGAACGAGTTATCAGAAATAATGTAATAATGCAAACGGGATAGACATCATCCTTCAGTATGGCCTATCGTTCGAGTGTCCAAAAAATGTCCATTTATTGTCAGTATTTGTCAAGTTCACTCACACGTAGCCTGCTCTTTAAAAGGAATTGAGCTATTAAGTAAAATACTATTTTAATTTGTAAAAATAAAAATAAATATTTGTATTTTATTTTTTAAGTAGGCCTAGTTTATTTTAATAAATTTCATATTTATTGCCTTATAATAAGAAGAAGAATAAGAATAGGCCTATAATAAAAAGCTTAAATGAATGAATGAGTTAACCTTTAACAATGATTTGCTTACTGAATCTTAAAGCATTAGGTTACTGTCTTGAAAGGCGTAACGCTTCAGTAGCCTATGGTCGAGTTATGAATGAGATGGATAGTTTTGATCGGGCTATTGGACGGCGTTGAGAGGCTCTTTCATTGGTGTATAGGTTGTGTTTATAGCAGTATTAGCAGGTCATTGGTGTAGGTTGTGTTTATAGCAGATCATTGCTGTAGGTTGTGTTTATAGCAGATGTCTATAGCTGAAGGAGTCTCGTTACTCGCTCATGCGCTTTGCAAGCTACTTTACGTTTTTTTTTTTTAAATGCAATATTAGGCTATTGATCTGCTGTCGATGATGCATATCATTTTTTAGATAGACGTTAGCGGTAAACTATTCCTTGTTCATTAGATTATAATAAAATTGCATTAAGTGAGAGTGGCTCGTGGTACAGTAATAGAGTATAGGCTTAATTCCGTTTCCCTGGAAACCAAAGACTGTGCTGCTATACCAGCCACCTCCATTTTCAAGACACGAGGTAATAATGCACTGTATCTTATATAACTTCTTTTCAGTGGAATACTTCTACATGAATGTAGCATATAAGCTTTATTTCCGAGCGACGTAGAGCTGAGAATGTTTGTGCCTGCTTTAGGCTATGTACGGTTATTGCGATGGTGTAATATGAAGAATAGTGGATTTTTATGCGCTTATGATCTAATCAATATTTCAGCCATGATTATGCAGGCTATCATTGTAACTTGATAACTGTTGACATCAGTTAACACTGAGTTATGGAATGATTAACTGTAATGACATGATAGACTAATATATCCATATTGATATAATCTCCCAAGATGATCATTAACAGGTTATGTGTATTATTGGATCTGATTATTACTGGATCAGATTATTGGAGTACGTAATTTGAGTACTTTCATGTTTATTTCAATGTGTGTTACGTTTTCTACACTTTTCAGTGTAGGCTACTGATATACATAACCATACTGATTATATATAATAGAATCAGTACAATACAATATGGTGATCTTTGCACTAATCACTGTAAAATAACATATTGGTAGTTAACCACTTAAAAAAGGAAGGTTACCTGGTAGCCTTAAAATGTTGAGTTCAGTGAAATTAAAATGTTGTGTTAAAACAATGAAGGAGATTGGTTTAATAAATAGAAACTCAAAATAATGTTATCTGAACCACATTCATTTTCTAAGTTGATTTGACAAAAGATAAAAAGGTGTGATAAATCATGAAAATCATTTTATACAGTAGCAGTATTTTCTTTGCAAGTGTAATTAGTAGTTATATTTATACTTATAAGTAGTGGCAGATACTATTTGCACCTCAGTGTTGTTGTACAGTAAATGGTATGCAATAAATTTATTATATTTATTAAAATTATTAAACGGATGCTGCCTTATTGAGAAAACAAAGCCCTCCCTAACCCTAACCAAACGTTAGACACAAAGGGCCCTATCTTGCACCCAGCGCAATTGACTTTGTACACCGACGCATGTATCATTCCTATTTTGCACCCGCGCAAAGCGCGCTTTTCCCTCCACAAAAGCACGTCGCTAAACTAGGGAATGAACTTGCGCTCCCGGGGGCGGTTCAGCGCAAAAAAGGAGGCGTGTCCCGGCGCAAACATTCCTTCATGCTATTTTGCAGGTTTAGAAAACAATTGCGCCACTAACCAGGAAAAAATAGTTTAAAGTCAGTGGCGGGTTGCGCATGTTATTCATATGCTATTTTAAGGGCGCATGCTTGGCCATAATCAATGTAGCGTGTGCACAACGCGCATACACTTTGATTCTCTCATCTACACAGAAGCAGCAGTTTTCATTTTTGCAAATCATAAATTATTACGATAGAACGATAGATAGATAGATAGATAGATAGATAGATAGATAGATAGATAGATAGATAGATAGATAGATAGATAGACAATTTATTATAAAAGCATACATCTAGCTTACACATTTACCCAAATTATCATACGCCTTTTTAACCGAAGTTAATTTGGGTGGGTTTCTCCATCCCCAACGTCCCTGACGAGAGCGTTGCTCTCCTTGGCTGTGAACCGCTCCTGGTGCGCGTCTGGCAAATCCGCCGTTATAATAGGAATCCGCTTTAGAACAAAGCGCGCCTGCTCTTAAAGGGAATGTGAGATGTCGCTCTGATTGGTTTATTTCACGATACGCCCAAACCACACCTATGAATAATGAAGCTACTTCAGACCAACCCATTTTAGATTTGCGCCTGGCGCAAGAGTCATTTATCCCGCTGGGAAAATAGCAACAGCGCCAAGACCCGCCCACAAAGTTACTTGCACTTTGCGCTTTGACACTTGCGTTTCAGATCGTTAAAATAGGGCCCAAAATTTCCTCTTTGCAAATGTTTTTTTCATTTTTATTGAAAATAATACCTTTCCGATATGTGATGAGAAAAGCAAGTAGAGCGAGTTCGGCAAAAGGCGGATTCAAACATTTGCGTCAAAACTTGGCCTACACCTACACTATCCCTGCATCCGCAATGTCCATACTATCCATCCTAAATAGTATGTGAGATTAGAGGAAGTGTGTCCCAAAGCATAGTATGTTGAAAAGAGTATGTAAAAGTCCCTGAATGGTCTACTATTTCCGGTGGATTTTCGAAGTGTGAATCCATGCTCACTATAACAGCTAATATTGCCCACAACCCATTGCGCTTTGGAGGAGGAACTACAAACACAAGTAAAAAGTAAAAAAAAAACTACAAAACATGGCGGATATGCGCGACCGACGGTGATAGGTTTAGATAAAGGTTTGAGTGACTAATCAAAGTTTAACCTGATAAAAAAAAAAGTATTTAATGTTATCCGTGTTCTATTTCATCTGCAATAACAATGTGGACCTTTTAAAGATCCGTTTGGCCATCAACTTTTAAATGCATCATTATTATGCATTAATATGAGGAGAGTCTCCGCATGAAAGACCTGCGACTGCTGATCAATGTGTTTTTGCATTTCTCTCCGATATTGTAGGAATTTAAATGAAATGTGGTGGAATTTAACTGTGACAAGATGATTGACAGGCCAGTTTACTGCGACAGAGAGCAACCATTAAAGATGCAATTGTATGACGTGATAGTATGTCCCAAAGCTCGTCTACTCTTTTGCTACACACTCAAAAGTTTATACTATTTCTTCACAAATAGAGTACATACTTTTAGGGCGTAGTATAAGTAGGTGAATTAGGACGCAGCATATTGCTACTGTAATTTTGTCTGGCCCAATCAGACGTCAGTGGGCGGAGTTAGTGTAAATAGCCTCTGCCAACAAAGCCCGCCTTAGACAGTCCGATATAAGATAGGCTATATTAAAATGTTTTCTATCTTTAATCTTAATCTAAATAACTTTTATTATTAATATTATGCAATGTGTCATTTATGCTTGTTGTTCAATCAGAATTAAACAGTGGAAGAAAGTGGTTTTAAATCCCCCAGCACCTTCTCAAACTATCGTCTTTCATGTTTGACAGAAGAGAGAAAGGCAACATCTCACTCCAGCTGCATTTTATCATTAGCATCTGTTCCTGTTTTTATGGTTACCCAGCTGGTAACCCCATCAGCTTTTAAAAAAAAAGTTTTTTACCTCTAGTGACGTTATCTAGCCTCTGTGATGGTGAAGTTGGTAACAGCTTTGAGCTTAATTAAATATCATTTCACTCACTGCGACTTAGAAATAGTCCACTCAAAAGTGAATCTCCTGTCATTATTTTCTCACCTTCATGTCATTCCAAATTGTATGACTTTCTTTAAAACAAAACGTACATTTTTGAAAAATATAATGAAAACGAATGAGGTCTGGTGCTTTTGAATTAAATTACAGTTTATTTTTATGTTACACACCCTTAACCCCCAAACTCATGTCATGTGATGTTTTTTTGTAGAATTAATGGTTTTTAACACCTACAGGTATACTTATGTGTGTTGCTGCAAGTGTTTAATTCATTTGCATGGGAGGTAGGGTTAGGGACTGAAATGAAGCCCACTCAAGCAAGGGACCAATAGCTGCCTTTCTACTGTCGGGCCAGTGCGAGCCAGGGCTAACAGCGCGCCGGATGGGGCCAGTAGCCTCAGACTTCGAATATTATATGCTTTGTCTAAATTCTTCAAACAGTCTCAGGTATTTTAATCATATGTGTATTTATATTATGTATATTTATACAATGGGTAAGCTTTTTAGCACTGTATAAATATACTCTGCCTCATACTGTCATCAGAATCGCAATCTGAAGTTATTTCACACACTTGCTGGTGTCTGAAAGTGAGTTTTAAGCTAAAAAATTGTTTTAAATGTCTTTAATGTTGAGGTTAGCTGTTAGCCTGACATGAAAACATTTTAAACGACGAGCATTGGTGTTGACTCTCAAACATCGCCTCTTTTCGTGACCACTCCTCAAGCACCTCTTGGCCCACTTTGGACCATGATAAAGCCCCGACGAAGCACGATCAAGCCCCTGGACGTGACAGTGGAAATGCAACTGACCCTGGCACGCACTATGAATGCTCGCTTTTGGCCCGACAGTGGAAACACGGCTACTGTACCTCTACCAGGAGCTGTCAGTACCCATGCTTTAAGGTACTCTGAAGCCAAATTAGATGACATTGGCATCGGTACAGAAGAGGATTATGAAGACAGTGTAGGGCAGGGCTTCTCAACTCTGGCCCTCGAGTTCCACTTTCCTGCAGAGTTTAGCTCCAACCCTGATCAAACTCATCTGTCTGTAGCTTTCTATTCTTCCTAAAGATCTTGGCTTTGTCCAAAAGCCTAAAAATGCATTCTAAGGTAGGAAGGCATCAAGGTGTGTCCGAATCCAGTGTTAGCTTCACTTCTCCTGAGTTATATGACTCTTATGAACCAGTTATTTTTGGTGAATCAAAAGCCCCATTCACACAGCGCGTTGATCCCGGGAAAATGCTGTAAAATTGCTAGAGTGCCTTCTGTGTGAATGCAAACACGTCCCGGGATTGATGCCGGGATGGGGACCTAGTAACATTGCCGGGATCAATCCCGGAACACGCCCTGTGTGAACAAAAGCCAGGACCAATGCCGTAAGGGGTGTGTCGTAGTGATGACGCACGTGCCATCACCTTTCTACAACCTATGCTACAGCATAGCGCTACTGGGGAGTATGGACTCGTCTTCGTGTAGAAATGGCGAAGAGGAGTTATCAGCAGAACTGACATCTGATTCTGACAGGAGTTATCACATCCTCACGTCACGTGTCTTTACGGGATCTTTACGGGATGTGTGTGAACGCACTCACAGATTCCGGAAAATCACTGGCAGTGTGAATGAACCAAAATCAAACAAATCCTGGGACACATTATCCGTGTATTTTCAGGAATCTCTGCGTGAAAGGGGCTAAAAACACACAACCAGTGTTGCTCAATTCAGAAACAAATGGACTGTTTTTCCATTATTTATATAGTATTATTTTCCACAATACTTCTAATCGTTTATTTTGACCTGTGTTGTGTAGAATATTTGTGGTGCGCGGATTCTGAGACTTCACTTTTATATATTTGATCTCATTTATTTGATATATTTGACGATCCCGATCACTGAAAGCAAATAGCAGCTAGCAACTAAACGCACAGTTAGATAAGGAACTTTTTAAGTCTATTGTTTTTTGCATCTTGTTGAATGGAAAAAATGCATTTATTTAATTAATTTGTATGGTGTGACAGGATAGTTTTATAAAATTACTGTACATAGAAATCTTTGACCTTATAGATCATTAAATGTTTATTTAACTTTTATATATCCCCCAAAAAACATATTTTTCAAGTTGCCAGGTATGATCAAATATATTGCTGTCTATTTAAAACAAAAATAAAGTTGTATTTAAGGTTGTAAGGTAATATACATTATAACATTTCTATAAAGATATGTATTACTATTGTGGTATGAATAATAAAACACTGCAAGCTACACTTATTGCCATGATTCCTGTCTTGTGTTACTCTGTCTTAAGGACTTTTAAGTTCAAGTGTTCTCTTCACTTGGGCCATTGGTGCTTGGACCCCGACGATTGCCCTTGCAGCAATATTTTACTATAGATGATATATACTAAAGATACTATATACTAGATGATAGTACATATGATTGAATGCTTGTTTGCTTTGGTGTTGCCACCTCTCACAGTCCTCATGCTACCCCCTTGCCACCCCATACATGTAATTTTGTAGATCCGCCCCAGGGTTGGAGCTAAACTCTGCAGGAAAGTGGAACTCGAGGGCCAGAGTTGAGAACACCTGCCGTAGGGGTTGTTCCTTTATTGATTTTATGTGTTGGCACTCTCTGATTGCTCAACATGATGAATCAGGTCTGTTTGGGACACAATGATTTCAGAGAGATCACTTTCAGAGGGCCGACTGGAGGAAGTCGAGATGTGTGAATGACTAAGAATTTGCTGATGACAGTCATGGGATTGGAATACTTTCATTTACGTATATTTGCTATTTGTGATCATTTTTTAAGAAATTACATTTGTTAGATTTAATTACAGTATGCTGTAAGTCGTCTGTATATTTGAGTCAATCACATTTAAGAGTAAAAATCTATTTTATAATTTTACAATCGCTGGGACAAATATCTCAATACTAGGTTTACTTTTTCAAAACTCTTCACACAGTTATTCTGAGCAGTTAATTTCACATTCAAAATGCACTAAAACTACCAAAAAATAAAAAAATAAAAAAATAAAGAACATTTAATAAATGTCTCAAATCAAATCATTCTTCCATAACACAAGCAAAGGTTGTCACCCAACAAACTTAATCACTCATAAAACCAATACCTAAAAAAACACTAACAACAGGTAGCATTATACGTGTTTGCTTTTGAAAAATTTCTTTACAAAACAAGAATGACACACTCTACTGTTCATAATTCACTGGAGTATATGTTACATGATCCATGTTTACATTACTCTACAAAATTAAGTTGGTCCAAGTGATTGTAAAAAAAAACTAAGGGGCGGTTTACACGACACTGTTTTCAACTAAAAACAGAAAAGTTTTATGCATTTTGGCCATTCAATTACACGACTACGGCGTTTTGGGAGCCTGAAAATGCACATTTTTGAAAATGATTCTGTTATTGTCTCTGTGTAAACAGCTACAAAAACGTAAATTTGTGAAAACGGTGATGTGCTGCGCATGTGTATTACATGTTCAGTCTATAGCAAGTAGTGTTTCTTTACAAAGTGACATCGCCAACTACTGGCCTGGCAGAATAATACAGTGTAATTAGTAATTTTCGCGGATCTGTGTGGACGGGGATCATTTTGACAACGTTGTCATCTGTACACGAAAATGTTTTGAGTACACTGTTGTTGTGTAAACATACCCTAAAATGTATACCAAGTTCTTAGAAATGTAATCTTTGTATTCCTGTTTTGGTTGGTTTTGGAAAAAATGCATGCCTTTTTCAAGGAAAGTTAAAATTTATTTACTCTAGTAATTTCAAGTGGTTTATCAAGTAAAACGTAATAATATATTTTCCTTGCATCTACAATACACATGAGTGTATGTTTAAGAGTATTATTTCAAAAAAGTTTGTATTTTTTTTTTGTAAAAATGTATTTTTTTTTTTCAAATATTTTTTTTTTTTAAATGTAATTAAATTAAATGGATTAGGACAAAAACATGACATAACTTAATTGACCCATTTAACAGTAATACAATGATGAACCAATATTCACATCTGTTTGTTCATCTGTGGTAAATTCTTGGCAAGAAATATCACGGCAACTTGGCAACTTTTTTTTTTTTTTGCACAAAAATAAATATTTAACAGTTTGTAAGTCCTATTACATTATATTTTTTTGTATGTTAAAGGCACCATTTTATGGATTCTGACATGGACTATGAGAGACCAAATGTCGAGACTATCAAGTGTGTGGTGGTTGGGGACAACGCAGTTGGAAAGACCCGGCTAATCTGTGCCCGGGCCTGCAATGCGACGCTTACACAGTACCAGCTACTTGCCACTCATGTGCCCACCGTCTGGGCAATAGATCAGTACAGAGTCTGCCAGGAGGTGAGGAATGCCTAATGTCATATTCTCATTCATTCAAAGAAAGGTATATAAAAGGAATTTTGATGGAAAAACATGTGATGGATGCCACTATAATCTATAAATTCCCTGATAAATTATCAAAAAATTTTTTTTAAATGTACTGTACGCAGTTTCTCGGGTAAATCTCCATGCATGTGATAGATGTGTCTTCCCGGCCAGGTTCTAGAAAGGTCCAGGGATGTGGTGGATGATGTCAGCGTGTCCTTGCGTCTCTGGGACACTTTTGGTGACCATCACAAGGACCGCAGATTTGCGTATGGCAGGTGAATTTGGATCATTATCTTTCTACTTCATACTAAATGAAGTATACTCATTTATAAATTATTAGGGATATTTTTATTGTTGTCATTATTTGGATGTTATACATATTTTGCAAGAATACTGGACAAACAGACTATGTGGAATATAAAAAAGAAAATTATAAAACCTGTTTTCAAGCTCTTTACAACTGTGTTTTACCACAAACATGTGAAATTGTCACATTCTACAGAACTGTATCAGATTAAACTTTGCTCTCACTGATAAGCTTATAGTATACTGTACAGAGGTCAAAGGTGACCCGAAAAAGGTCACCCAGCTACCTAAACAATTTTAGTTAATGAGTTGTCTCTGGTTTGCTAACAGGTCTGATGTGGTGGTGTTGTGTTTCTCCATTGCAAACCCAAACTCCCTCCACCATGTGAGGACAATGTGGTACCCTGAGATCAAGCATTTCTGTCCCAGAGCTCCTGTTATCCTAGTGGGCTGCCAGCTAGACCTGCGGTATGCTGACTTGGAGGCAGTGAACAGAGCTCGCCGCCCACTGGCCAGGTAACTATTGGTAGCCGTCAATGCTGTACCTGCGCAGAGTTTAGCTCCAACACACCTGCCTGAAAGTTTCTTGTGATCCTGAAGACCTTGATTAGCTGGCTCAGGTGTGTCAAAATCTATAGATATACAAAAACGGTTCACCCTTGTTACTTATGAATGGGAGAAACTGCAACACGCAATATGGCAGAATACGTGGCAGAATATGGCAGAAATAAAAGAGCCTTCTCATAGAAACCTGAGACTTGCGCTTAGGACTGCACATTGGCTTGTGTAGTCCGAAAAATAGGCTTTTTTAGTGCTATTTGAGCATTAGAAACAACATTCAGGTACGATTTTTGTTGCTGATTTGAAATATGTTGTTTAATTGTGAGTTCGGAAAGCAGTTTTTGAGATTTCAGGATTCTCCCATTCCAATAGATAGGTCTTGGATGCCCAAAATAGCTGCCCAGAGGCGTTGCAAATATGGCCGTCGAGTGAACAGACATTCCTTGAAAGGGACTTTGGGTGTGTTTAAATAGGGCTGGAGCAAACCCTGTAGGACTGTGGCCTTCCAGGAGAAGGACTGCACCCCCACCCCAGTTGTAAACCTATGTCCCTATCAATTCTACTGACTACCATTTCTGTAACAATATTTTAAATAAGTTGGTCACTACAAACAGTACAATTCTGTCATCGTATACTCACTCTCATTTTGTTTCGAACTTCTGTTCTGAGCGATGTGTCTTGACTCTTTGCTGTATATTCAAATGAACGTGAAATTTTGAGAGCAGTGGTTAAGGGGAAGTTTTCAGTGAATAATGACTTAAATTGCAATCTGTTCCTAATGCAACACTATTGAATAACTTCATAATATTGTGTATGAGATGTATGGACTAATTTGAAGGTACTTTAATGGTGCTACCTTGTAATATTTGGTGTGTCCAATACTGGGGTGTCCAATACTGCTCCTGAAGGGGCCACTTTCTTGCAGAGTTCAGCTCCAACTCTGATTAAACACACCTGCACCAGCTAATCAAGATCTTCAGACTCACTGGCTGTGTCCGAAAGCTGAAAAATGCTGCCTCCGTGGGCAGGATACAAAAGTAGGAAGGCAGCCAGGCACGTCCGAATCCAGTGATCGCGCCACGTCCTCTACCTTCATCTGTTTGATTTTCGAAGGCAGCATTGATGTATCATTCACTGCCTTTGATATCCCACAATCCTGTGTGTTCCATTCTGTGACAGTTGAGCAAAAAATAAGTATGACGTCTGAAAGTTGCAGTTGGTGGTCAGTTTCTGTGTAAATGTTATTTTTTCACCAACTTTTACCAATTTTGATGTCATTTCTAGCAAGAAATGTTGTATTGTAGTAATTATTTGCTTAGTTATCACTATAGCTCTCTCTATTTATCTCTATCTGCTGTAGATCATTAAACTATTATGCTGCCTCAGAAGTCTGTCTGAAATCAGTTTCTTGAGATACCTTCATACGCCAATGCCGCTGCCTGCAAAGTCATTGCCTGATAGGGCAGTGAGAAAACAAGTCAGCTGCTTAAGCTGGCTACGTCTAAAAGCTTATGGGAGATGACGTATAGCCTCACTGCCCTATCTGGCAATGACTTTGCAGGCAGCGGCATTGGCGCATGAAGGTACCTCAGAAACTGATTTTTAATGACCACAGAGAGTCAGGACCTCGGTTTAACATCTCAGTCGAAGGACAGTGCTTGTTTCAGTATAGTGTCCCCATCACTATACTGGGTCGTTAGGACCCACACAGACCACTGGGTGAGCATGTCCTCACTAACACCTCTTCCAGCAGCAACCTGGTTTTCCCAGGTACTGACCAGGCTCAACCCCTGCTTAGCTTTTGTGGGCAACCGGGGGATATGGCTGTATACAGGATGTGACATGATCATTGCATTCTGGTGTGCCTAGTTGCCTTCTTACCTATGTATGCTGCATGCGGAGGCCGTATTTTTGAGCTTTTGGACAAAGCCACTAGAAACTTTCATGCAGGTGTGTTGGAGCTAAAATCTGCTGGACGTTGACCCTCCAGGAGCATTTCTTGAACACCCCTGACCTATGCCCATTCACTTTCATTGTACAGTAAAGAGTAAGTCTTTTGGTTTTCTCACAGGTTTGGAATGACATGAGGGTGGTAAATGGTGACAGAATTTTCATTTTGGAGAGGGCTAGTCCTTTAGTATGATGACACAATGCTATTTTTTGTTCCAGACCCATCAAATCCAATGAGATATTGGCACCAGAGAAAGGCCGTGAGGTGGCTAAAGAACTAGGTGTCCCGTATTATGAGACCAGCATAGTTGCTCAGTTCGGGGTTAAGGACGTTTTCGACAACGCCATCCGTGCAGCCCTCATTTCCCGCCGCCATCTGCAGTTCTGGAAGTCTCATTTACGAAACGTTCAAAGGCCACTCCTCCAAGCTCCCTTCCTTCCCCCTAAACCTCCCCCACCCATTATCACCGTTCCCGCCCCTCCCAGTAACATAGAAGAGCACCCTAGCCGCCTGCTGGAGGACCCGCTGTGCGCTGACGTCATCTTAGTCCTCCAGGAACGGCAGAGGATCTTCGCCCATCGCATTTACCTTGCCACATCCTCGTCCAAGTTCTACGATCTCTTCTTGACCGAACCACGTGGTTCTGAGGGGACCGAACGGGAGCGAGAACGACCCAGAGGACCACCACTTTCTGGCCGCGATTTGCTGATGCGTGCAGCTAGTTTTGACGTTTGTGAAAGTAGCGATGACGGAGATAGAGCAAACTTGCGCTCTTGCACCAGTGATGGAACTCTAAAAGGCGACGGAGATCGCCGTGGTCGTCTGTTCCCTGCCTTGAGTCGTGCTTTCATTAGCATCCAAGAAGAATTGGTGGATGACCCCGTCACCTTCAACCCTAGAAAAATGACTGTTGTGCACATGGACCCTTCAATGCAACCCGGTCCCTTCCGATCCGTGTTGCGGTACCTGTATACAGGTAAACTAGATGAACGGGAGAAAGAGCTAATGCAGGTGGCTCACATCGCGGAGCTGCTGGAAGTGTTTGACCTGCGTATGATGGTGGCTAACATCCTGAACGATGAGGCCTTCATGAATCAGGAGATCACCAAGGCCTTTCATGTGAGACGCACAAATCGAGTGAAAGAATGTCTGGCCAAAGGGACCTTCTCTGGTGAGAGGCATGTGAACTGTATGTATGCTTGGCAGTTATTAGGGATGGGCCAGAAAATTGTCTAGTCATCCAAAAAGCAAAGCTGTTTTTTAATCAGATGGACTAGGGTGCTTGCCATATATACTGTGTATATATATGTATATATATATATATATATATATATATATATATATATATATATATATATATATATATATTTTTTTTTTTTTACATGAAATTAAAAGTACATTTCAAGGCAGTTACACAATTACAAATGTAATTGCTCTAAAATTGCCACATGAATTCACCCATTTTTTTTAGAGAGATTTTGAGTAACACAATCAAATAGTTGATTCAGGGTTTCAAATTAAAATTAATTTCAAATAAATTTTTAATGGTGCATTAAAATTATTGCATTTATTAAGTGCTTGATTTTTATATCACCAGCTAAATTATCACAATTATGTAATGAATATTCAATATATCACCCAGTCTTAAAAATCTGTAGGTGTTTGTTTGTTTGTGAGGATTGCACAAAGGATTAGCATTCTTATATTTGTCGGTTACACTAACTGTGCATAGAATTTAGACTAGTTTTGCTATTCCTTCTCCTGTTTTATGCAAATGTCCATATTTGTCACCCCAACCTTCTTGTGTCATGTAGAATAAAACTGTCAGCTGTATATTAAAAAGCAAACTTCTGCGTTTTTGGTATCTGCACACATTGGGTGTACAGTGTCCATCCTAGCGGAAGGTCGAACAGCATTTTTTCATATAACCAAAGCAAATTTGTCAGATGGGCTCAAGCAGAATATCCCTTCAAGCTATTTTCCTCTCTACTTCAGCTTAATTTTTCACCCCCATAGAGAAAAACAAGACCCCATATTTTGTCAGCTGGCTTTCGGTTTCATAATCAGTGCTCTTCTGGTAGTGAGAACCGGTGTGGACATATTGTGTTTTTCAGCACTCTCAGGGTTTGGAGGACATCAAGCTGTCTTGTAATGCTGACCGAGCTTTTATCATAAACACTGAGAAACACTTCTATTTATTTATACTTGACTCTAGCACTATGATTGAGCTTTAGTGGAATGTAATATTGAGCCACTGTTAAGTTATCAAGATGATATGGTCAAAAAGCCTATTGGTCGAATTTGATATTGAACAGGTTTTTTTTTTTTCGACCAGAGAGTGAAGCATGTTTATATGATATAGAAATGATATGCCATTATAATGTTGATTTGAAAAGCTACAAAAGGTCTTCTGTCCTGTGCTACAGATGTGGTGTTCAGATTGGATGATGGCACCATTATGGCCCATAAACCACTGCTCATCTCTAGCTGTGATTGGATGTCAGCCATGTTTGGTGGACCATTTGTGGAGAGTTGTACAAAAGAGGTAACGTGCATTCACATATATCCAGTACCAGTGGTAAAACTGAACTACTGTTTGTGGTCTGTATTTTAATGGACACTTCATGTAAAACGTGACCCAGTGTAGTTTTTAATAGGAATCTGATGAACGGAAAGATCAGATGGATATACTTTTGAATAAACTTTTTTTGATGGACAAACAGATTATTTCTCAACATTTGGATGGATCTAGTTTTAACCCTATGAAGCCTACTGAATCATATTTGATACAAAAATCTCCAAGGCCTCTAAGTGATCAACATTATCAAAATATTGCTGAAAAATCTGTTGTAAACAGTTTACTACATTGTCATTGTCAGATTGATTGACTTTTTTAGCAAGTAAGGCCTTTTAGTATAATAATAGTATAATAAACTTGTGGTTCACTTGTCTTCTGTAAGATCTCTAATGATTTGTATAAAGTAAACATAGGAAAAACATATATTGTTAGTAATATTTTAAGATGAATACTTACTGGACTGAATCAACTTCAAATTATCCATACATTATTTTTTAGAAAAATCATGTTCAAATGTATCAAATATGATACAAAATGGCTTTTGAGGAACGTTTATTTGTTTCCTTTCAGTCAGTCACGTTCGACGTTACATCAGAACTGAACTGACGAATTGGGATCTCGCCTGAGAGCCCAATCACTTTAGTGTGTAAACTAAACGAGCCAATGGACATTGGTGTGCAAGATTTATATTGTGCACTCCGTCCCGCAAAGCGGGTATGATTGAAAGCGCGCTTGCATCGCACATTCAAGCTTTGCAATTTGCAAGATTCTGCTCTCCAATCATCATTCGAGTGTGTGTCACGGCAACCCAGCGCATCATTCCTGCGGTCGAGACTCAAGTACCTCAAACGAGGTGGAGTCCCCTTTGCTATGTCCTGATCTAGTTCCTCCTCTCAGGGGAGGACTACTTCAGCGAATAGCCAGGGTGACCTGAGGATTACAGTGAGGGCTTCCCCGCCGAGTACATCTCCGCGGGCCCCACACTCTTCTAGTGCATCACAAGCTGTGAAGCTTCCGGATGGGATTGCTTGTCCTTCAAATGGGGGATCTAGCGTTTGGTCCTAGGTCCCTCCTGTCGGTATGAAGTCAGGGTTCAACAGCCCCTACTTCATTGTACCCAAGAAAGGCAGTGGGTTACAGCCAATCTTGGATCTGCGAGTTTTGAATCGCATCCTTCACAAGCTCCCGTTCAAAACACTAATGCAGAATCGCATTTTCTAATTCATCTGTCTCCGAGATTGGCTTGCAGCTATCGACCTGAAGGATGCGTATATTGATGTTTTGATTATCCCTCGGCACAAACCATTCCTACGCTTTGCATTCGAGGGTCAGCATATCAATACAAAGTCCTCCCCTTCGGGCTGTCCCTGCCCCCTCACATCTTCACGACGGTCGTGGAAGCAGCACGTCTCTCTGAGGGAGCACGGCGTTCGCATTCTCAACTGCCTCGACGACTGGCTCATACTGGCCCACTCACGAGAGCAGTTATGCAAACAAAGGGACATGGTTCTCAGGCACCTCAACCATCTGGGGCTTCGGGTCAACTAGGAAAAGAGCAAACTCGTGCAGAGGATATCTTTTCTTTGTATGGAGATGGACTCGGGTCAACTTGACAGCACGCCTGATGCAGGAATGTGCTCAGTCGGCACTGAACTGCCTGAACTTGCTCAAGGGCAGGACGGCGGCCCCACTAAACATTTTTCAGAGGCTCCTGGGGTATATGGGATCCACAGCCACAGTAACACTGCTTGGACTGCTCCATATGAGGCCGCTTAAGCACTGGCTTCACGGCAGAGTTCTGAGATGGGCGTGCCAATGACAATCAACCCGGCCTGTTTCCAAACGAACAACGGGCATGCAGTCTCAGGCGTTTGGATGAGACCCCAACTGCACTGGCACATAAACTGCCTTGAGTTGCTAGCAGTACAGCTTGCACTTTATTCCCTGACTGAGGAACACCCAATGGCCAATGGCCCATGGCCCAATGGCACCTGCGTCCAGACCTCTGGAACCTCCACGTGTGGTCTCTGGACTGGACGCGGAGGACTTCGGTGATCTATCCCAGGCGGTGGTAGACACCATCACTTCGGCGAGAGCGCCCTCTACGAGGCACGCCTAAGCCTTGAAGTGGAACCTGTTCGTCGAGTGGTGCTCTTCTCAATGAGAAGACCACCGGAGATGCCCGATCGGAGCTGTGCTTTCCTTCAAGCAGGAAGGGCTGGATCAAGTACAATGGAGTGAAGGCTGTCTTTTTCCACCCTGAAAGTGTATGTTGCCGCTATATACATCATGATATTCAATGGTAGTAGATGGTAAATCTGTGGGAAGGCATGTCCTGATCATCAGGTACCTAAGGGGCGCGAGAAGGTTAAATCCTCTCCTGGGTGCTAACAGCCTTACAGAGAATGCCCTTTGAACCACTGCAGTCAGCAGAGCTGGCTTCTGTAAGAGGGTTGGGGAGCTGCTGGCATTTTTGCCTGGGATTCAGACCGGTCTATTCTCGCATTATTCTGAGACCCTGGCCCGGAATACGTGCCTAAGGTTCCCACCACTCCTTTCAGGGACCAGGTGGTGAACCTGCAAGCGCTGCCCCTGGAGGAGGCAGACCCGGCCCTTGCTCTGTCCTGTCCACACTTTGCAACTGTACATGGACCTAACGCAGAGCTTCAGGTCCTCAGACCAGCTCTTTGTCTTTTATAGAGGCCAGCAGAAGGGAAATGCTTTCTCTAAGCAGAGGTTGGCCCACTGGATAGTGGATGCCATCGTCTTGACGTACCAGACCCAAGATGAGCCGACCCCTGTGCTAGCCTAAGTGACCATATGTTATGATTCCTACAGCAATCCCATGTGTATTTTTCCATGGTACGGCTTCCCTGTCGGCGGTTATGACTCCCTGGCTAGGAGCTACCCCAGAGACCTACCATATGACCTACCATATGTTGCACTACCCTATCGGCCAATCCATATGTGTAATCTTCACATGATACCTCCCTACTGGCAGGATGTGGTATCGCTCCATATCGTTCCTTTCCGCTTGGAAAAGGCACGCTTTCCCAGTGTTATTATCCAATAGTCTCATGGTATGAGTCAGAAGGAAGAGCAGTGATTGACCTTCTCTGTGTAAAGCCCTGTCCTATCTTCTGCCCCAGTAGGTGCAGGGGGATCCAGGTGGCTGACACGAAGCGCTGGAAAGGGAAGCAATAGCTTTGGTAGGGATCCCAATTCGTCAGTTCAGTTCTGACGTAACGTGACTGGCTGAAAGGGAACATCTTGGTTACGTATTTTTAACCCTCATTCCCTGAAGGAGGGAACGGAGACGTTATGTCCCGTCGACACAATTGCTGTATCACCGTTGAACAGCAGGACACACCGTCTTAGCTCCTTAGCAGAAAACTTGAATGTGCGCTGCAAGTGCGCTTCCATTCACACCCGCTTTATGGGGCGGGGTGCACGATGCAAATCTTGCACGCCAATGTCCATTGGCTCGTTTAGTTTACACTCAAAGGTGATTGTTCTGACGATTGTCCTCCTTCGTAACCGAGCACAACACAAACTACAGAGATTTAAAACTAAGCATTTAAGTATAAGACATATTATTAGGAGATATAGTGTTACAATTTATTTTATTTTATGTAAGTAGTTTGTTAGGAATAATTGACGACAGGCCATTAAAGGATTAGAAAAAGTAATGCACACCCGAGATGGTAATGCAGTCACGACACAAAGCTCTTATTCCAAACATCATTTTAGAACTGTAATGCAGTAAAGAACTGGCCTGGAACTACTTTAGTTTTGCGTTTTACTTTAGTTGTGTCTACTTAAGAGAGCTAAAAAATCCAACAAAGAAAAATATACAGTAAAATATTATATATTGTATGGAAATATTTCAGATTTTCAGAATATCTAGAGCACTAATCAAATAAGTAGTTTTGTGACATTGATCATGTATCTCTTGTACAGACAGATGTTTTTGCTTCTACTGAAGCTAAAGATGCTCTTTGGATCATGCCGAAGAACTTGAAACTTGATGATTTCATGCAGCTTGATTGCTGCTGCCTATTAAGCAAAAGTAGGACAAAACAAATACTTAGACATTGAAAAGATGGAGTGCTCATGTGATACTCTCAGACTTTTGGACCCCACTCTATGTCAGAATGTTAGCAACATCAATTATCTACAGAATGCTTATAGTTGGACTTTACTGATGAACACAGCTGAATCCTATCAAATCCCCCCCCTCCCCTCTCTTTGAGATTGTTGCTGTGTTTTGTCAGGTGCTGTTTCCTAACACTACACGGAGCTGCATGCGTGCTGTGCTGGAGTATCTCTATACGGGCCGCTTCTGCTCTCGCCCAGATCTGGATGCCATGGAACTCATTGTACTTGCGAACCGTCTCTGTCTGCCTCACCTGGTTGCGCTGACAGGTACATAAATAAAGCTACATACAAACCGTTTTTGGTGATAATGCACCATTTGTTAAAGGTATTTTTTAAATCTTTGTTAACAGTAGTTTTAAGGTGTCCTTGTTACAGAGTAATTATATATTTAAGTGCTGAGTATTAGTAATGGTAACACTTTATTTCAATGGTCCACTTAGAAATTCTACTAACTACAAGTAATGTTGCAACTATATGTCAACTAACTCTCATTAGACTATTAGTAGACTGTCTGCTTAATATCTGCTAACACTTTATTTTGATGCTCCGCAACAGACATTCTACTGACTATAAATAACTTTGCAACTACATGTCAACTTATTCTACTAACCCTAACCTAACAGGCTACTAAAAGTCTGCTACAGTCTACCAATGGGCTACTTTATTGGAATTTAGTTCAAATGTAGTTGCAAAGTTACTTATAAGCCGCGTTTCCACTGCATGAACTTTCCCCAGGAACTAAGAACTTTGGGGTGGTACTCGGTGTCTTTCGACCACAGGATCTAAATGAAGTTCCAGGTAAAAAATTCCCCCTCAGGAAGTCCCTGCTTACGAGGTAGTACTTTTTCAAAGTTCAGCCAGCAGCCATATCACCCTGTAGCCCAAGACTGATTGCCCACTGAAGCTAAGCAGGGTTGAGCCTGATCAGTACCTGGATGGGATACCTCCTGGGAAAACTAGGTTGCTGCTGGAAGAGGTGTTAGTGTGGCCAGCAGGAGGTGCTCACCCTGTGGTCTGTGTGGGTCCTAACGCCCCAGTAAAGTGATGGGGACACTATACTGTCAAAGAGCACCATCCTTCGGATAAGACATTAAACCATGGTCCTGAATCTCTGTGGTCATTAAAAATCCCATTTGCCTCTGTCCATCAAGGCCTCCTAATCATCCCCATATATATACTGATTGGCTCTATCACTCTGTCTCCTCTCCACCAATAAGCTGGTGTGTGGTGGGCGTTCTGGCGCAATATGGCTGCTGTCGCATCATCCAGATAGATGCTGCACATTGGTGGTGGTTGAGGAGATTCCCCCTTATTATGTAAAAGCGCTTTGAGTACCTAGAAAAGCGCTATATAAATGTAACACATAATTATTATTATTATTATTATGAACATAGAGCTAACTGGTTGAGTTCATGCTGCATTTTGATTGGTTGAGCGCACGCAGCATTTCATTTCAACCACCATTTTTAAAAATCTGTTGCGGTGCGTGCAGTCCTGCGTCACCAGACTAATTTTCCTAATCTTCATGGTACTTTAAACCGCGGTGTAAACGCAGAAAGCAACAGGTCTTGGGGAAAAAGTTCCTGGGTCAAATAGTTCCAGGTAATTTCGGTGGCTATAGTTAGCATAATAAGTAAGTGGACCATCGAAATAAAGTGTAACTATATTCATTAACAACATGTACAGCACTTACTAATGGGTTAAGGTTAAGATTAGGTATTGGTTTAGGATCAGTTGCATGTAATTATTATTCCTAATTTACCTGGTATATTACTATAGTAAGTACATGTAAAGTGTAACAAGGATGCTGTTACCAATATTATACAACTTTTGATTTTAATAATGCGATAGTAAATGCTGAAATTAACATTAACTGTGAATGCTTTAAAGGTGACATATTATGGCCCCTTTCACAAGATGTAATATAAATCTTTGGTGTCCCCAGAATGTGTCTGTGTAATTTCAGCTCAAAATATCCCTGAGATGATTTATTATAGCTTGCCCCTTTTTGGGTGTGAGCAAAAACGTGCCATTTTTGTGTGTATCCCTTTAAATGCAAATGAGCTGCTGCTCCCCGCCCCCGTTCAGAACAGGGCCGATCCTTTACATGAACTGGTTTGTCAGGTTTTTTTTTACGTTTTCTGGGTTGGTAGATGCACCGGGGACCCGAGTATAGCGCTTAAACATGGAAAAAGTCAGATTTTCATGATATGTCCCCTTTAATGCTCTAGGGTTATTTTTTCATTTTTAGTTAATGTTAAATAATGTAATTAATTAATGTTAGCAAATGGAACATTAACTATTGTTAACAAATGGTAGGGTGTCATTTATTAACTGAGGAAATAAAAAAATACAAACCAAAAAATAATTTTGACATATTCTGTTGTTTTTATGAGTGTTGTGTGTCTGTCATAGAGCTGTACACTGTGACGGTACTGACAGAGGCTGCTATGATGGGAGCTGATATAGATGGAGATGTCCTGCTCTACCTGGACATGGCCCAAGTAAGTGTACATCTGACTGAGAGAATGAAAATGGATTGCTGTCAAGTGAAATTCTATCCTATTTGCACCTAGGGATGGCTGATTGTAAAGTCTGATACAAGCATTTAGTGTAAATATATGTGTAGTTTAAATATATTTAAGAATTAATCTGGATATTTTAACTTAGCATTAAACCTATATTCTAAGAAACTGAACACTGCTACACCATTACACTAACACTGATAGCACACAACTCTACACGGATTGCTATGATTCTGTGCAACTTGCATGTTAGGCTAAATAGTTAACTAGCTTGCTTAGCATAAGCTAACTGGAAACACACACAGACATGCACACACAAAAAACACATTTGTAATTTGACCATCTGCTGCTGGGTATCATGTTTTGAGTTTTGTTTTTTGATCTGTTTCTTCTGTTCTGTTCATGTTTGAGTTTCTTTGTTAATCTTCTAGTCTGTTAATTAGTTCAGTTCTTCTCCGTTCTGTCCATGTTTGTTTCTATGGTTACATATTGATTAGGTTCTTCAGTTCAGTTCTAGTTGGTTTCTCCCTTTGTCTGCTGTGTATATAAGCCCTCGGTTTGAGTTAATCTTTGTTCCGGTATTAGTCGTGTTTAGTTGTTGTATAGTGCTTTTTTCTACGTATTCCTATATTTTGGTTGGCGTATTAAAATCATTTTTCTTTGGAACGATTCCTGCTTCCTGCTTGTGTCTGAACTACACACCATGGTAGAATACCAGAACCTTAACCGAGATCATGAAAATGGCTGAGGAACATCTCTCCCTCCGACAGAATGGAGGCCCCCTGGAGCGGTTTGTGGAGGAATTTTTAGACTATTCCCATCTGGTGAGCTGGAGCGATTCTACGCTTCAATGCCTACTTTCGGATGGGAGTGGATGATGAGTTATATCAGTTCCTGTCTCCTGGTCATTATAATTTACCCTTACTCAATTTCATTAATTACGTCCTCTGGCTATATTGTTCTGATTTTGTGGTTGAAATCAAAGAAGACAATACAAACCCTCGTCCAGTCCCATCCATAAAACATTTGGGTGCGCCAGCTCACCCCGAGCCTGCTACCAAACCCTTCACATCCCTTCACATCGGGACCATCTTATCTGCTCAAGAGTCTGCACTAAAGTCTGTTCCAGTGAGTGATATCTCTAGGTTCCTGAGAGTGGAATTCCAGAGTCCGTTCCAGTGAGTAAAGTTCCGGAGTCTGCTCCAGAGAGTGAAATCCCCAAATCTGCTCCAGAGAGTGAAATCCCCGTATCCGCTCCAGAGAGTGAAATCCCTGTATCCGCTCCAGAGAGTGAAACCCCCGAATCTGCTCCAGAGATTGAAACCTCCAAGTCCGAAACCCCCGAGTCTGCTCCAGTGAGAGAAATTTGTGAGTCCACTCCAGTGAGAGAAATTCCCCAGTCTGCTTCAGTGAGTAATGTTCTGGAGTCTGCTCCAGAAAGTGACATCCCTGAATCCGCTACAGAGAGTGGAACCCCCGAATCCGCTCCAGAGAGTGAAATCCCCAAATCCGCTATAGAGAGTGAAACCCCCGAATCCGCTCCAGTGAGAGAAATTCCCAAGTCCGCTCCAGTGAGAGAAATTCCCGAGTCCGCTCCAGTGAGAGAAATTCCACAGTCCGCTCCAGTGAGTGAAATTCCAGAGCCTGCCCTTCCTGTCTGCCCTGGTGGAATCGAAGAGATGGTCCTTAACATTTATATTGCTGGTGTTATGTTTGTTTCGGCCTCACACATCCACTCACAGGCCGTCCCAGAGCTGCCTGCACCTCCCTGGCTTCCTGTATTGCCGGCACCACCTGGGAGGGGTACCACCTACCCCCTTCTCCAGCCCTTCGTCAGTCTCCTGGGCACCCTCCTAACCCTTTTTTACGGCGCGAGGACGTGCTTTCCAGGAGTGAGATGTAGTGTCACCTTTTAAGTTTTGTTTTTTTATCTGTTTCTTCTGCTCTGTTCATGTTTGAGATTCTTTAATCGTTAATCTTCTAGTCTGTTAATTAGTCAAGTTCTCCTCCGCTTTCTCACCGTTTGTTTCTATGGTTACATATTGATTAAGTTCCTCAGTTCAGGTGTGTCTTGTTAGTTTCTCCCTTTGTCTGCTGTGTATATAAGCCCTCAGTTTGAGTAAGTCTTTGTTCCGGTATTAGTCGTGTTAAGTTGTTGTGTAGTGATTTCTCATACGTATCCCTGTATTTTGGTTGGCGTATTAAAATATACTTTCTTTGGATCTTGACTCCTGCTTCTTGCAAGTGTCTGAACTACACAGCGTGACACTGGGCAGCATTTTTTCAGGCCAGCAGCCACAGGCAGGAAGTGGGAGCAGAGCTTATGTACGCATAATGTATTTTTACGCATAATGAGAGTTAGTTGACATGTAGTTGCAAAGTCACTTATATTCAACAGAATGTTTAAAAGGGACCATCAAAATCAAATGTTACAGAATAAATGTCTAACATGTGTGAAAATAATATCTAATATGTAAAGTGTAGCAAATTAGCTCTAAACAAATATTAATAATCAATCATAACTTGTTATAATTGATTATGAATATTTGGATCAGTTAATAGAATTAACTTAATGTAGTAAAATGAATAATACAATCAGTCCACCTGTTCGTCCCGTGAACACTCAGTGTTAATTGTTTATTAATTCTAAGAAATGTTCATTTCCGGGGGAGGGAAATGTCTTTCTTACTGAACAGTACTACTTATGCCTCGTTTCCACTGAGCAGTACGGTACGGTACGGTTATGCATTTATTTGCGTTTCCACTATCAAAAGTTGTGAATGGTACCAAAATGCCGAACCGTACCATACCACTTTTTAGGTACCCTTCCATTGGGGTACCTAGCACAGTGGAACGGTACTAAAAGGTGGAGCTAGACTCACTGCAGGACGTTGATTGGTTGACAGAGAATCGTCACTTGCGCGTGCTTCAAGGGAATGACAACATAAGAAGCGCCATTTTTTAATATACAGTTTAATATAATACTACTGTTACTGTATGACGAAATGTAATTTTAAGAGTTTTACAGGCGAGAATGTAGTTGTTTAAAACTCAAATCTGTGGTTTATTTATAAAGATGATTTTTTCCCCCGGTTGTGAGATCCATGCCGTCAGCGGGCGCTCGGCGCATGTTTCCCGGCTGGATGAGCCTTTCCTCGGCTAACTTAGTTCTTCTGACGTTCGTCGCGGGCTCCGACGTTAGTGGTTAAACATGAGATATTTCGTCTTGTGTAGACCTAACGGCGATCTTTGGTCTCGTGAATATATAATTCGTTCCCCGTCAATCGTTTTGGCTGAGGGCTAAGTTTAGTTTCATATTAACGTTATAGGATATTTGTATTTAACTTTACTGTTTATGTTAGACTAGAGCGCTGCATTTGGATATTTGACTGAATTGTTTGCTTTATTTCTTATTGTATAGCTTCTTGTACCTTTTACTTAAACTTTTATATAGGCTATTATTGATAAAACTGAAATTTTACAAAAAGAAATATGGTTTCTTGTCATTCTTTTATTACTAACGTTAGATTATCACTGATGTTTATTGCAACATTTGTACAAATGCATATATAGCCTGGAATATTTTTATTTATTTATTATTATTATTATTTAAACGAAAAGAGGTAACGTTAGGGTTGTGTTTTAAATTTCGTTTTGTTATAAATAGAATAACGTATAACGTGCAGTGAATAATCAATATGGGTTGCGCATGAACCACATTTGTCTCCCTATAATGTTTAATTTATTTAAATGAAAACGAAAAGAGGCAGAGTGGTGTTTTATATTACATATTTCGTTTTATTGTTGCTTAAAATGTACATACAGAGTAAGTTAACAGAGATAACCGGAGTAGCAGAGCGAGCTGAGTGACGCTTTTAAGAACGCGCTGTACCATGTAGGAGTCGCACATGGCAAGTACAAACTTTGCGTACTTGATATTGAGAAAAGCCTGATGTCGGCACTTGTCTTCTTGTGATTTGTCGAGGAGCAAGAACTAGAACTGCTGTATGTCATCCTTGTAGTTTACTGTTCTTCTTCGCGCGAAAATGACGTCGATCGAAACACCACGCCTATCAAGTAAGGGTACTGTTGGCAGTGGAAAGGCTAGCCAGATCATGGTTAACAGACCCGAACCGTACCGTACTGTCCCGTACCGTACCGTACTGCTCAGTGGAAACGAGGCATAAGAGCCTGTAGTCAAAATCTAAATCGTAAAATAAACTTTGTTGCAAGCAGAGAATCAGAACCAAATAAGTATTGTGCACAAGTTTTATTAACTAAATTACAAACATAACTAAACTAAACACACATACATGCATAGGTACAATGGTGAGTGACAGAATGAAACCAGGAGCAGGAAATGGAACTATGGAAAAGATCCATTTAACCACGAAAGAACCATCAGCTTATCATTTTCAGATCACCTCATTAAATGTATACTTGCATGGCCTTTGCAGTGGAAACATTTCTTGAAGTTCCTGAAGAAGGATTTTGACATTAGTCTCAATCGATTTCTTCGGCGCTGGTGAACTTGAGTGGTTTGTTTGACTCTGTTCTGGTTGAAGGTTTTCTCTCTCTCCATGAGTACATGGCTGAGCACATGCAGATTTGTGGCCTGCCGGCCCTGGGCCGGAGACGCAGGCAACCAAGGAGTGAGGAAGTTGGAAGAGTTGATGGTTGCCCATTCAGTGATGGTAAAGTTGCAGTTTTCTTCTGAGTTGGATTGAAGAAAATACAGTCTGACTCTGTTGGGGGAGTGAAAGCATAGCAGTCGCCACAGACATCAACCCGAAGAAGTAGCAGTAGAGGCCAGAAGAAGAGAGAGTTGGTCACTGTAAATTTGTCTCTAATACAGCCTCAAGCCCCAGAGAAAAGCCCCACTGTTCGGGTTTGC
Source organism: Abramis brama (assembly GCF_963993115.1). Taxonomy (NCBI): domain Eukaryota; kingdom Metazoa; phylum Chordata; class Actinopteri; order Cypriniformes; family Leuciscidae; genus Abramis; species Abramis brama. The sequence continues at coordinate 6,422,547 of NC_139978.1, forward strand.
TTGACCAATGAGAAGGGTGAAATTTCCAAGTGGGAAAATTACTCTGTTGTTGATTTATGGATCTTTGTTTTAAGCGTGCTCATTTGCATGTGCATCTGGATTGGTTGCTGATGAAGAAATTATGAAAGATTATTGTAATACTAATATGTTGCACAGCTATCGACATATCATGTACACAATCATTTCGATCTTCAAAGTACCAATTTATAGAGACCAAACATGGTATAGGTGAGGTTACATTGACCGTTGGTTCTATTGTAAAATACACAGTATCAAAAAAATAATAGAATTAAAAGACACTACACAAGACAGTAAATCATTCACACAATGTTCTGGGATGCATGTTCATTTATATATCAGTTTGTCTATAAATGAATACAGGAAAGTCTGTTTTAAGGTCTGTTTCTCTCTTCCCTATGGTAATTTTTAACAGCAATAAAACCATCTTATCTGATGGTAGTCATGATTCTTGCCCTAGCTGGGGGGAAGGGACGATAGATCCCAGAGTGAGTTTTAAAGATGATTTGTTAAATATAACAAATTGTGTCTGATTTGTCTCAGTCGTTACAAAAGTGTTTTCCCATTTTTACTATTTCCTTAATCCTTACTTTCCTTCCTGTTGTTACAAATAGCTGTTCAAGACTTAACCTGGAAACATATACTGTATTTAATCATATGAAATTCAAAACAAACATTTAATACAAAGCCTTAAACAAGTGAAACATGCATTTCTCTATGTGAAAACCAAGACATTTAAATAATTATTGCTAAAATAATTTTTAATTTAAAACAAAACAAAACTTATAAACAGCTTATAATAAAAAAATAAAAAAAAATAAATCCCACAAACTCTATACAACAAATTATCAACTTAAAACTTATCACAAAAATGGTTGACTTTTAAGAACATTTTATCATGGCATTCCTGCAGAAATACCTCCATGTTATCCCTGAAAACGAAATGAATAGGATTCTAATGAATAATATCTCTACTGTGACAAATGCAAAAATAATTTATATTCATAAATAATAAATACAAAACCTACTGTGATTTCTCCACAATAAATTCAAGCTTCGATAATAAAAAGCAAAAGATGTGCACAGTATTATTTTATAATTTTTTAGCAGCTAAACACTTAATATATCAAATCAAATCAAATCAAGTATATTTGTATAGCGCTTTTCACAATACAGATTGTATCAAAGCAGCTTCACAGTATTAAAATAAAATAATACAATATATATAAATATATATTACAAATATATAAATTAGTACACATCATGACAGAAATATTATAGACAACTCACCATATTCCCCATCATGCTTGTCATGCTTGATGCGGGTCTGCAGCTGGATAGAGTATATCTCAGCTTACTGGCTTTATTGCATGGCTTTTTACCAAATAAATAATTAAACATGAAATATTGCTTACAATTAGAATCAAGTATTCCAGAGAGATTGTATAAAAATGTGATATTTGATAATTTTTTATTGACATATAAAGAATCTGTTTTAGGAGTGGTTTTCAGATTTCAAAATCTATGATTTTCTCTCTAGTGTTTTCATCTATGTGATTGTTCCCATTAGTTCCACTGTTCTCATCAGATGACTGATTGGTGTCTCCACCACATCTGCACCAACTACAACAGAGTCTGTCGCAAATTCCCTCGTGACATGAAGGCCAAATCTACAGGTAATTCAACTGCCTTCAAATCGTTATAACTGCCACATCTTTAAATATTACATTTATTTTAACTTCAAAATGAATATTGAGACATGACATTAAATAAGTAATGGAATAATGGATTTTTGTAAATAATGATTACTGTTTATTTCAAGGTATAATGGAATATATTCTTAATATTGTAAAAAATGTATTAATACATTAATTTATATTGTATACACTAAGTGGTCAGTTAAAAAAATGTTGGAAAGAAATTCATTCTTTTATTAAAATAGGATGCATTAAATTGATCAAAATTGACAGTAAAGATTTTTACATTGTTAAATTGTTAGATTTCTGTCTGTATTGTGAATGCTGTTCTTTTGAACTTTCCATTCATCAGAGAATCCTGAAAAAATGTTTCACGGTTTCCAAAAAATATTAAAAAGCACAACTACAGTACCAGTCAAAAGTTTGGAAACACTACTATTTTTAATGCTTTTGAAAGAAGTCTCTTATGCTCATCAAGCCTGCAGTTAAAAACAAAAAAACAACAAAAAACCCCAGTAATATTATGAAATATTATTACAATTTAAAATAATGGTTCTCTTTTTTAATATACTTTAAAATGTAATTTATTTTTGTGATACAAAGCTGAATTTTCATCAGCAAGTACTCCAGTCTTTGGTGTCTTATGATCCTTCAGAAATCATTCTAATATGCTGATTTATGATCAATGTTGGAAACAGTTGTGCTGCTTAATATTTTTTTATAACCTGAGATACTTTTTTCAGGATTATTTGATGAATAAAAAGTTAAAAAGAACTGTATTTATTTAGAATAGAAATCTTTTGTAACAATATACACTACCGTTCAAAAGTTTGGGAACAATAACTTTTTTAAAAAAAAGAAATTAGTACTTTAATTCAACAAGAATGCGTTAAATTGATAAAAGGTGATGGTAACGATTTATATTGTTAGAAATGTTTTTATTTTGAATAAATGCTGTTTTTATGAATAAATGCTGTTAACGTTTTACTCATCAATGAATCCTGAAAAAAGTATTCCAAAAAAATATATTAAACAGCACAACTGTTTCCATCATTGATAATAACTGAGCATCAAATCATCATATTAGAATGATTTCTGAAGGATCATAAGACACCAAAGACTGGAGTACTTGCTGATGAAAATTCAGCTTTGCATCACAAAAATAAATTACATTTTAAAGTATATTAAAAAAGAGAACCATTATTTTAAATTGTAATAATATTTCATAATATTACTGTTTTTTTTGTTTTTTTTTTTGTTTTTAACTGCAGGCTTGATGAGCATAAGAGACTTCTTGCAAAAGCATTAAAAATAGTAGTGTTTCCAAACTTTTGACTGGTACTGTATCTGTCAGTCACGTCGACGTGGTGTTGATGACTTAGCCTATGTTCTTTTTTTCAGATCTGTTTTTCTCATGACAGTGTGAACAGCACAAACCACATGGAATCTATTCCATTTCAATTTGTGCCACTTCCACATGTGGTACTAAATCAGATAGAGGTCAGATGTTTTGCAATGCGACCGCAGTCTGAACAGTCATAAACAGAATTTATGCGACTTTTACATCACTCTAGAGCAACATTCGTCACAATTCTGCACTCATGGGAGTCACTTCAAAGTTTCAGTTCATCTTTATTCATTTCCCGAGGGCAATATGATTGCAGCATACAAGCACAAGACAGTCACCATACAAACACATAAAATCTTCAGACAAAACATTACCTAACATTTAAAAACAGCTGTGGGGATAAATTAATGTCTAAACTTTGTTTTACCAATAGGAGTTCTAAAACGAATACCAGAGGGGAAGAGGTGAAACTCATGGTGCAGGTTTAATTTCATAAAGGCAGATGTTGGGAAAAGCACAGAGTATATGGTTGGATGAGTGGTGGGACTCATCCAACAATATACTCTGTGCTTTTCCCAACATCTGCCTTTTATACAACTGGGCCATACTCATCTGGTTATTCCCAATTATTTTACTTCCCTATTTTTATTTTTCATGTTTATGGAATTAAACCAGCACAACAATAAAAAAAAGATAAAAACGACTCAATATAGGATCTGTAAAACATACACTTCAATGTTTTATTCACATTAAAATACCTTAGTTTCCTCAAGCTTCAGTATTTGGAGAAAAAGACAACCTGTTATCTAAAATGTTGCCCAAATACTGCTCAACACTCTGAACACCCATACCATTGATAGTTGTTTGTTTATACTGAATACATTAGATAGATAGATAGATAGATAGATAGATAGATAGATAGATAGATAGATAGATAGATAGATAGATAGATAGATAGATAGATAGATAGATCCTCGAGCCAAAGTCAATAATCATCTCTTGAGTTTTAAGAACATTTATTTGCCCTTTATTTAACCAGGTAAAACTTTCTGCAATTAAAAATCTCTTTTACAGAAGTGATCTGGCCAAGATGAGCAGCACAACATTATAAAAAAAACACACCAACAACAACAACAACAAAAAAAAAAAAAAAAGAAGAAGAAGAAAGAGAAAATCAACATAACATTCAAACCATCAAAAAAATTCATCAAAACAATTTTTTTTTTTTACAAAATGTTTATTCCTTTAACAGCTCACTAAGCAAAGATCTAAAAATGTTCATTGACACTAGGGTCTGCAATTTCAGGTCATTTTGTAAAAAGTTCCAATCACTGGGTTAGTCATACCGAAAAGCTTGTTTTCCAAATTCAGTTCGGGCGAGTGGAACTGAGAGGGTATACATTTAGTGTTAAAAAAGCATCCTGAAACCAGGTAACAAAATCATCAACCACAGTACCATGCATTGAGTCCAACTCACTCAATAAATTAATAATTACAGAGTCATCTGCAAATTTTATAATATGTCTATTTCCAAAATTACTCTTACAATCATTCGTATACAAAATAAATAATAAAGGAGACAGGACACATCCTTGAGGTGACCCGGTAGATGACACCAACCATTCAGAAAGACTATCATTTGACACTATGTGTTCTCAGCACAAGGAAATCTAAAATCCAAACTAAATTTATAATTTTTTTAAATACCCGACGTTATCAAGACAGACGTTATCTCCACTCATTCATATTTGTTCTTCGGAGCCAAGCGAAGTGTATATCTATACCTCATTCCATTCACCTCGTTTGAGAAGGATTACTGGTGTAACGGCACCAGTCTCTCTCCACGCCTCATACAGATAGGTGCAGAGAGGGCTTCCCCTGGGCGTTTCAGGGATCTAAAAGAGCAAGCTTCCTCAAAAGAGCAAGCACAGACGGAGAGCATCTTTTTAAAGATGTCTTTCCACCAGTGTGTTTCTAGGTGCGGTCGATATCTCTCGTCCTCGGACGGCAACAATCTTTTTCTCACGTTTGGGTCGCACCCATGCTGAGACAGCGTTCGTGGATGGTTCATGTCTTCACTACGAGAACATGACCATAGCAATGCTGCGATCACGACACTCTTTAGTAAAAGGAGTCACCCCAGCTGCTCCTCGTCCCGGTCCTTCTGCAATGCACAAGGCTGTGCCAGGTAGCGCTCAGGACAATCTGAGGGCAACAATTGGAGCAGGCTGGCACCTGACAGAATTGTCCTATAATAATAGTCCAGGGCCTGTAAATTTACATTGTCTCTAACGGAGAAGGCTTACAGTACCACTGGACAGGCTGCTTCAGCCTTGCATTCCATGGCCATGAGGCCAAGGCACTTAAAGATCTCAACGAGGGTAGTCCTGAGCTGAGATTGATGCAGGAACTGTGTTTGGCAACCGTTCTTTGTTCTACAAGTGACAAAGGTCACAACATGAGCTCTCGGCCAGACTATGTCCACTATAGTGGTCCAGGAGTGCCATCTCTGGCTGGACCTTGCTGAGATGCGGTATGCTGACAAAATTTGCTTTCTCAACGCCCCCATCTCACAGGTTGGCCCCTTCCACGCGGCCCTGTACCCCATCTGCTCTTTGCTGAGGGCATCCGCCTGCGGCTGCCACACCAGCTCCACTGCAGAACAAGCCTACAGCCCTGCCATAGCGTCGAGCTGCCCGCAGGAAGGCGACGCAGCCCATTTATCAGGCGAGCACCAAGAACCCGAAGAAGGATTAGAAGCATCCCCGAGACGGGCGACCCAGAGATGAGGGGAGCTGCTCTTTCCCAGGAGGTAGTGAGCGCACCGCTCCTTCCCTTGGTGGAGGGCTGGGTGGAGAATACTTTGTTTTGTTTTCTTTTTGTTCCGCAGGTTGTCCAAGTGGAAGCGGTGCCCTAATTTTCAAAGAAAGAGCAGTTTCCTCGTTCTCAGCTCTGGGCAGCTCTTTGTCTGTTTTGGGGCACAGCAGAAGGGGAAGACTGTCTCCAAAACAGAGGATGGCCCACTGGATTGTGGATGCCATTGCCTTGGCATACCAGGGCCAAGGCATGCCGTGCCCTTTAGGAGTGTGTGCACACTATAAAATAAATGTTGTATCCTCCTGGGCTCTAGCAAATGGCGCCTCTCTAACAGACATCTGTACAGCAGCAAGCTGGGCTACACCCAATACCTTCACAAAATTTTACAATATCCGGGTTGAGACAGTTTGGTCATGTGTGGTATTGGGGACAATCAGGTAAGATATATATAATAGCGCCTTTCCCCACCCTGAGGTGATAACATGCCCTTCTTTGTCCACGTAAGTTCCCCAGACCTGCAAACCCTGGATGTATCTTACTTTTCAGCAGCCTGCGGCAGTCAAATTCGGCAGAGTTCAATTGCCAGGTACAGTACTCGTGATGCATGCCCCTTCGGGTCAGCCCGCATACTGGAGCTAAGTGTTCCTTATGTAGTAATTCCCTGATGGTAATTCCATATGAGGTATCCTCCATGATATGGTTTCCCTGACGGTAAACCTGTGTCTTCCCAAAGGCAGAGCTCTGTCTCTGCTGCCAGTCACTGTGCTTGTAGAAGTTCCTCTCTCTTCAGGTAGGACCTACCGGAGAGACTTCTTTCCATGTTTGGTACTTCCCAATGGGTAAGTCCATGTGATGTATTCTCCACATGTTAACATCTCTTCGGACAGGATGGTGTCTTCGTAGTGTTCTTTTTCGTCATGGAAAAGGAAAACTGCCCCAGAGTCTGCACAGCTGTGAATTTTCAAAAAAGAAAAGAAAAAATAGAAAAGGTCAAAAGACCGGCTGCGACCTATTCCCAGCTGAAGCTACCCATTCCCTCTCTGTCCCCATGTGGTATGAAGGACTACACGGCTTACGTGGGGCATTGGGTAGGTTACGATGTTGTGAGTGTGCTTCTTATGGCAAGCGGTGGCGGACATCTACACCGCCAAACATTGTAACGGTTAAGCTGCTGTGCCGTTTTCCTGGTGTCACTCCTAGTTTCAGTCATCTCCTAATGTCTCCTAGTGTCAGTCATCGGCACCACGTTGCAGTGACTCACAGATAGGGAATGGAGGTTACTGTTGTAAACTCCATTTCCTGATGGAGGAAACAAGACGTGGTGTTCCTCCTGCCACAATGCTGAACTGCTCACTGAAATGGCCAGGACACTGTCTCGGCTCCTCAACACAAACCTGAATGAGTAGATGTACACCGGGCTCCTTTTATACCCGTATGGCCGGGGGAGTGGCGCAAATTCCCCTCGCCAATTTTCATTAGACTGTTCCCAAATTATCAGAGGTGATTGGGCTCGCAAGTATGACCCCTAGAGTCATTCATCAACATTGCGTCTCGTTCTCTCCACGGTTACAACAGAAACCAACACGTTTTTAACATGATAGTAATCAGAAATGCTTATTGAGTAGCAAATCAGCATATTAGAATGATTTCTGGAGGATCAAGTGACACTGAAGAATTGAGTAATGATGCTGAAAATTCAGCTTTGCCAGCACAGGAATAAATTACATTTTAAAGTAAATTAAAATAGAAAACAGTTTATTTCACATATTTCACTATATTACTGTTTTTTACTGTCAAATAAATGCAGTCTTGGTAAGCATAAGAGCTTATTTTTAGATTTTTTCTGACCAATCTGACCAAAAATATTGAATGGTAGTTTATAGTTAACATTTATCTTGTTTTAGAGTTGTCTGGCTATTTTTTTCTAAAAAGCAAAGCATTTTTTTTTTTTTTTTTTTTTGCAGAGTGTCAGGCATCCCTTATCTCAGTATTATAATTTGTTCTGCATTAAGCAAGTGTGGCGGTCTCATTCTGTTTTACAGAAAACCAGGAGCACTTTGAGAAACATCGCTGGCCTCCCGTGTGGTATCTAAAGGAAGAAGATCACTATCAGCGGGCTCGTAAGGAGCGTGAGAAAGAAGATTACTTGTACCAGAAGCGTCAGTGTAAACGCAGGTGGCTCTTTTGGCATCTTCCGTCTTCAACTTCTTCTAGTTCTCCGTCTTCTGCTGGTTCCTCTGCAGTCATCTGATTGGCTCTCAGGGTGCACAATCCACCTAACAGCCCTAAATGTGGGATATAAACACACAACAAGGAATGATAGCCTTTTTCAACTCTACAAGATTACCTGTTTTCTGTTGAGCAAAATGCCCAAGCCCTGCTTTTAGCTGCTGAAGAACAAGCAAAAATGATATAGGATGGAGAACGTACGGAAGTCAAAGCAACACAAGGCTTTGACTAACAGTATCTCTACTTTACTTGTTGGATTTTCATCAAATCAGCTTTGATGTCCTCTTGTGGCATCATATCCTGCGGTGGTAGAATGCTGCTCAATTACCTGTGTAAAGACAATCTACACTCAGCATCGGTTTCCCAAACATAACCATCAAAAGCTACATATCTTCATCTGTACAGAAAAATACATGGCAGGACTGCACATATTCATAACTTGAATTGTTTATAAGTGCTTTTCTGCTCCAAATGAGAAGAACACACAGGAACATTTTAGAGCAACCAGCAAACATGAAAAACATGAATTTCTCAGTGTTTTGGCAATCTACTTTCAAACCACTTCAACAGACCGACGTTCTCAAGATTCAAATGGTGTCCACTGTTTAACATCTAAAGGTATTATTAATGTGACATTTAAAGATTTATAGTTAGTGGAGGGCCGCGTGACAGTCCACAGACATTATTTATGGCATAATGTCAATTACCACTGAAAATAATCATGGATACTTTAAGGCATTTACCAATGGCCTAAAGGATAGTTTAGGCCTTAAGGCCATTGTAGGCCTAAAAGGATAGTTCACCCAAAAATGAAAAATGTGTCATCATTTACTCTTCCTGTGAGTAAGTTGTTCCAAACCTTTCTTTCTTCTGCTGAGCACAAAAGATATTTTGAATAATGTTGGTATCCAAACAGTTGATGGGCCCTATAGTATTTTGTTTCCATACTATGGTAGTCAATGGCTACCGTTCAACTGTTTGGTTACCAATATTCTTCAAAATATCTTCTATTGTGTTCAGCGTACAGTTTGTGTACAGGTTTGGAACAACTTGAGGGCGAGTAAATGATGACAGAATTCAATTTTTTAAGTGATCTATACCTTTAAGGTTGCGATGAAACGCAAGTAGAGACAGATATTTTCTTTCCGTATTGTGATATACATCCGAGTGAAACTATTATGCAGACCGGGGACTTGGTTCTATCCATCGTTTGTTGATTGGATGGAGGCAGATCTGAATGCGAACTTATGAATGCCGCTGTAAGAAAGGAGCGGGTTTAAGTGCACTAAAAATTTGAAAGAAATTAATACTTTTATTCGGCAAGGATGCATTAAATTGATCAAAAGTGACAGTAAAATACATTTATAATGTTACAAAAGATTTCATTTCAAATAAATGCTGTTCATTTTAAATTTTTATTCATAAAAAAAAGTATGGTATCCACAAAAATATTAAGCAGCACAACTGTTTTCATCATTGATAATAAATCATTTTTCTTAAGCAACAAATCAGCATATTAGAATGTTTTCTGAAGGATCATGTGGCACTAAAGACTGGAGTAATGATGCTGAAAATACAGCTTTGATCACAAGAATAAATTACATTTCAAAATATATTAATATGAAAACAGTTATTTTAAATTGTAACAAAATTGCACAATTTCCACTGTATTTTTTGATCAAATAAGTGCAGCCTTGGTGAGCATAAGAGACTTCTTTCAAAAACATTAAAAAAAAAAACTAACAGATGGTTGTGTATTTTCTGTGGTTATAAACATTATGCCTGTTGATTAGGCTTAACATGCTTTGAACCCATTTTACCACTTTATGTGCTTTTACTCCGGCTCTTCAAGAATGTTCAGGCTGAATGTTACTGGTGCACAACAGACAAATGCTTTAAGACTATTTGTTTTTCCTGCACACTATGATGTATATTATTCTCTGTTTCCTCTTAATAATTGTAACCTCACATGCTATAAGCTGACAAAAGTGCAAATCGAAACAGGCATTCAAATGATTATGGGCTTACACAAAATCAGCATTTACTGACGTAATGTCATGTATTTGTGCTATCACAAGATGAAGTTCAGGTTTACATCAAGATTGCCTCCTGAAAGCTGCATTTTTGTCTCGATAACAATATTCTGGAAAACAGCAACAACCTGTAATATTATATATAACCAGACACTTCAAAACAGGATCCCAGGTGAACAGTCACGCTGGGCTTCTCTACAGGGAATCTAAAGAGTGCCTCAACACTAATATTCAAAGTGTGGGCACTAGCTGCTGTCTTTACCAAAGTAAGCTCACATTTGCTTCAGAAGGTGGATGGTATCAATCCACACACAGAAACACAGTTTTAAATGTTTCCAAACAGCTTTTGGATGAGTTTCACGGGCAGGCCCGTGACCATCCCATGATGCATCACAGCATGTTACATTTAAGTAGTTGCAGAGTGTTTCCTACATCTGCTTTATTTCAGCATCCCATTCTAGGGGACACTTTAGGGTCTTTAAATATTAATATAATTAGTAGTGACTTAGGAAAAAAGGTATTTATACAACTATTCTAATACTATAATATACTAAGGAAAAAATGACAGAAAAGTTCCAATTGAATAATGCAATGCAAGGCAGTTTTACAATTCACATTTACATAACTATGGTGCATTACCTCCCGATAGGAGAGGAAATTCACAAGCATGGTTCATATAGACTTAAACTCTTTGCGATTTGAATGTTTCTGATCTAGCACATGCCATAGTTATAGAAGCGAAAAGCACCTTACATATAGAATGACTTATAATAAGGAAATGCAGTAGTTTTTATAGCACCAGATGACTTTACAGTGAAAAAAGGGATAATTAATCACCCTACGGAGAGTAAAAGGCAATCTGCTATGCACTTTCTGCAGTTGTAAACAAATTAATATTAGAGAATGTTTTTCTGCTTTAATAAGAGCTGACCTGCACGTGCAAGGCTGTTGTAGCTGGCATCAAGGGAATGTTGAGGAAAATTGTTTTAATTTAGACACCCAAAAATATGTATATGCAGTGCTTTGAATGTAGATCCAGAATGATAATGATTGAGTTCCTTCCATTATAATACACATGATGAACTGTTAATTCCTCTGGTGGGGGCAAGCGGAGACTTTACAGCATCTTACTAAGTATTTGTAATAGCACTCAGGAACATTTGCTGACTCTTGTCATTAACATACAAAGATCAAGTGTGAAGAGGTTTGATCTGAAAGTGAGTCAAGGAATTTGAAAGTGATTTTGGAAATGGATGAATTTAAGGATGGATAATTTATACATGCATCAGTCTGAAGTCTACCAATCATCCTATAAAAGTCAAGTGAGTGTGGTGTACATTTCTACAATTCACAGACAATCACAACAGCCTGTTGTTAGCATGATAGTTCTGAGTTTATTTTATTTGAGTTATAACTATAGAGCCTATACAGTTATGTAACACTATTATATAAATCAAAGTGAGAGCGATGTTTTGAATGTACTGAGATATGACAGGTATCATGTGCTATAAGCTACATTTTCATCTTCCCAGAATTTATTGCTCAGAGTTTGCTCTTTCAGGCATTATGGAGGTATGACCATAGTTTTGATGGTCTAGGGGTATGATTCTCACTTTGGGTGCGAGAGGTCGCGGGTTCATATCCTGGACGAGCCCCCATTGTTACGTCTTCCCCTTCAGTCTAGTAGTCCAGTCATTTTAAGCCAAAATGGGGGTCAACCTTGAACAAATTGCAACAGAAGCAAACTCAACTGATTTTGTATCCTCAGTATGTCCTGAGTAAGGAAGAAAAAAGTCCCGAAGAATCCCATTAGGGGAAAGTTTCGAAAAAGACCCAAATATAGCCTATTCATTCTTTTTCTTACTTGAATAGGGTAAAAGTTTTAACCTTTAGATATCACCATGAAAATTACTGAGTTGATTACTTACATCAAGACAAACAAAAAATGTATTACAAGTTTTTTTTAATTGTTTGTTAACATGGACAAACGGTGCATAATCTAATTATGTATGTGCTAATTTGCATAAATACCACAACAGATCTAAACATTGGGTCTAGCCAGGTGAAAATGTCTTGTTGAATCTTGTTGACACATAACAGTAAAATACTTAATGTTAAGGTCTGAATGGAACCCATTTAGGCTACCCATGAGCATTAAAACATAGAGTCAAGAAGAAGTACTTTAGAAACCAGCCTTTATTAATTATTACTGCAGAGATGGGGTTTGGGGCTGAGTCTGTGGGACTGTTTCTGGGGATTCACTTTTTATTTTGCCTACCTTTTGTCTTCTGCATTCTCCTTACCATTGTTTCCTGTTCTTCCCTCAGACTCGTCCCCTAGAAACAGTCTCATGGACTCAGCCCCAAACCCAATCTCTTAAAAATTAATAAAGGCTGGTTTCTAAAGTACTTTTTCCTGCCTCTATGTATTAATGCTCATGGGTAGCCTAAATGGGTTCCATTCAGACCTTAACATAATGTTGCAAGGACATCAGGTAAGAAGAAACTCTGAACATTGTGTTCTGTTGCTGCAGAGAAGATACCCCATGCCTTAATGTAAAGTACACAAGGAGAGACGTATTTGAAATGTAATGCTATCCTTTATGTATTATATGTGTTGTACACCAAATAGGTGCATAATGTGTCAAATCTGTCACGTTGTTTGTTTGATAAAGATGGTTTATTCGTCTACTTTACTAGCCCATTATTACCTTGTGATTTCTCTGTATTGTCTTGGTGTTATGTGATCGTGTTGTCATACATGTGAACGTGTTATCAAACTGCTTCCATTTACAGATGAAGAATGATGAATACAATGATACAATGTGTGTGCTAAAATGAAAAATGATTGGTGTGGTTGACATTTTTAAAACTTGACTACCTTGTCGTGCTCCGTGCAACGTTTTAGTCCGCTATATGAACAGTAAAAAAAGAAAAAGATTACTTTTTTTTTCTTTCTTTCTTGGGGACAACTGTGCACTATGCAGCATAATATACTGTGTACTGTATAGTGCCCTTTAAAGTAATCTTGCACTTCCAATCAGCGTTTGCCACTGATGCATGTATTTTTTATTTTAATCTTGGATAGGATACATGATCATGGGTTAAAGCAGAAAAAAAGGCTACTTGTGCTTAATTTAAGATGAAATCATTAAAAATAATTGCTTTAAATCCTATTTTAATGAGCTCTAGTGCCATCATTGCAAAGAAGCACAAACTAGAGTGTCAGCAGCACCAGATGTTGTTTTTGCTTGTTTTTGCACAGTTACAACAATGTAGGGCCAGTGCAGCAAAGAAGCCACGAAAGCCTTGAAATCAAATGATTGAACGAAAAACTTGAATGTTATCAGTATTTGTATGGGAAACAGGCATTATTTCCACTAGTTGGTATTGGGGAGGGGGGGAGTTTGTATTTTTAGGAAACCTGCAGCATGTGTTCATGAAATGTGTAAATAGTGTTTAATAAACACAATCTAGCAGTTTGCATTTTGTATTTATTCATTTGTTTGTTTTGTCCCCATAAGTTTGGTTAAATTTTCACTACGTGGTAAATTAGTCTGGAAATTCTTCCACTAAACCTATAAGGTCCATAAAATGAAAGTTAATTTATATAATGAAATACAGCCTACAATAAATTAATCATTAATTAATTTACGCCAACATGCTCCCTCATATTCCACGTTCCTTGCAGGCACATATTGCTCAATCATCGGCTCATTATGAATCGAACGTTTTCAAAAGAGATGCTTGACTCGAGAACCATTCTGATCGATTCAGTCCGATACGTGAACAATTTCACTGAAAAAATAAAATAAAAGGGGAAAATGCTTTTCTTAGTGTTTTTGTCTTGTTTCCAGTCCAAATATCTAACAATTCTTAAATCAAGAAGCATTTACTAGATAAGGCATTAGATATTAGGCCTATATTGTTTAGAGAAAAAAAAAAAAAAAATCTAAATTAGGTGGGTTTTTGCCAATCAAAATTATCTGCCAGTGGGGTAAGAAAAAAATTAAAAACTCACTTAATTTAGATTTTTCCCCTGAAAACAGGATATACTATCTTACAGTATGTCATTTAATTGTCTAGTAAATGCATCTTGATTTAAGAATTTTTAGATATTTGGACTGGAAACAAGACAAAAACAAAAAGACAAAGACAAACAGTAAGAAAAGCATTTTTTGCAGTGTTCGGCTTTCAGATTTTCACTAAAGAGACATGGCAGATGTTGTTAGAGGAACAAACACCTGTTACCATGTGACACTAATACCTACCTGTCGTCTAAAAAAATATGCAAGTAAGCACTGCCACCCCAAAAACAAATAAAACAAAAAAATGACTGACGCATCTATAGACCAATAAGGTGTCAGCTAATAACAGTGGAAACCAATGGTAGTGAAGAGTGGGCGGTTCTAATGTGTTTCTCAATTTAACTTTGTAACGTAATATTACCGTACTATTTTAGTCGACGACTAGACTTGTTTGAAGGTCTAGTTAAACCTCAGCTGCGAACATCTCAAAGTTTGTCGAGAATTACAGGTAAATGATACATAATTGATGAACGTTATCAAAGAATTAATGTTTTTTTTTGTCAAAAAAACAAAACATATGATATAGACTACGTATATTAGGCTATAGATTTCCTCTCACATAATGTATTAACATTGCACTTAAAGTATGTTTTACATGCATGAAAGAGAGTGAAATAAGTTATTATCTCTCACCCACGTTTCTATTGAAGGCTCGGTGGAAATGCATTTATTTTGCACGTCGCTTGTTTTGTGCGTCCTCTCAGCGTGTCACATGACCACATCCACCTGTGACGAGCTCTTGACTTCAGAAGATGCTGAATTCTGCAAGTAAGACTTCACAATGCTGTCATTCTGTCCAGATATTCTCTGATCATTTTAATGTGTCCAATATTTTGTTTGCTTAGTCAGAAGTGAATGTCAGTTCCACTATATAACAACTTGCTAGATTTTCTACTCAAACATTCCTTGTTTTCAGCAATATAAATAAATAAATGTTTGTCAAGTCTTTTTTATCAAGCTGTATTCTATCAGAATTATATTTCTCTTAATACCAAAATATACTAGTGACAAAATCTGATAATAATTATAATCTGATAATATTAATTAGGCTTACTTAGCTATACTTTGGAGACAAATTTGCCTTCAGAAGTTAGCTAAATCTGTCAAAACAATGCTAACTAGCGCTTTGGGTTTGAGAAAAGCACAATATAAACAAAATGCTTTATTAGTAGTATTATTAGTAGGTATTAAGTAAATGTGGGTGTGCCTCGTTGCTCCAAGAGGGCTGTTACTATAATAATTATTTTGTAAATTGTTATAGATAAAAGCATCTGGGTAAAGACAGTTGCTGTTTACTGAACACACACACACACACACACACACATATATATATATGTACTGTATACCCATATGTACTGTAAACTATGGGTTAATACAAACTTCTTTTTAATATAGCAACTATTTGTACTAAGTGCAAATAGAGATAGATGCTATTTACACAGTTTAAATAGCTAAATATTCTATTTACACTGTGAAAATAGCAGCATTTTCTTATCGATGCTGTTTACACAAAGTGAAAATACAGATAGATTCTATTTACATTATAAAAATAGAAGTATTTTCTTTGCAATAAGTGCAAATAGTAGTTAGATGCTATTTATACTTATAAATAGTGGCAGATAATATTTGTACCTCAGTGTTTTTGTACATTACACGGTATGCAATTATAACAGTGTAAATGATTATATTTATTAAAATTATTAAATTGATGCTGCCTTGTTGAGACAATAAAGCCCTCCCTAACCCTAACCAATAAACACTTTATTATTAAACACACGTTAGACACTTTATTTCCACTTTTCGAATATTTTCTTTGTTTTTGTTGAAAATAAATGCCTTTCCGATCTGATAAGTGATGGGAAAAGGGAGTAGAGCGAGTTCAGCAAAGGGTGGATTCGAATCGGGTCGATTCGTTGCGTCAAAACTTTCTGCCACGCGCTATAATTTAGTCTGGCCCAATCAGACATCAGTGGGCGGAGTTAGTGTAAATAGCTTCTGCCAACAAAGCAGATTATTTGCACTTAGTGTAAATAGACACTCCGTTAGTTAATACGATCAAAACATCCTGAATGTTTGATTAAAATACTGTGGAAAAAATAGCAAAAAGGAAAAATTCCTTCTGATGTCTTTTATCCTGCTGGGATTGGTTCATTAAAATTCCAATAGGAATCCTTAACAAACGTCTTCCTTTAGGAGTTTTGGACTAGGGTTAATTTCCAAACCGCATTTCCTTAGATGAACTGATTTGAGAAGTCTGGCTTGTAGGCCGGTGTGGGATGTGTAGGACTCCCTCAGAGCTCTGAGTCATGGATGCTTAAGCAGCCGGTCCCACTCGAAACCCACACACCAAGCCTTACAAACCTAACAACTTACTCACTAGTTCAACTTTTACTGACATCATGGGCTATTCACAGCTTATGTTAGGGTTTTATGACCTATAGGAAACCATAAACTGTTCATTGAATAATGATGGAGTGTTATAGACAGGTTAAATTATTCATTCCTGTATTTTTACTCTTTAGGGGAGAGTTAAAGCTGATTTACCCAGATCTGGTGATTGACAAGTGCTGGATCATCCCTCAGAGGATCAGGGAGAAGATCAGCGAGGAGTGGGGATCACCTCAAGTACAGCTGCCATGTGCTGATGAGGTAAGAGAAATTCACTCAATACCTTAATGCTTTTACTCACCCAGTCAGTTAGTGTTCATTGGTTTAGCCTTTAACCAGTGATTAGTAATGGCTAAAGTGAAAGTCCTCTGCCAGGCTTGAATGTGTGTGGTATTTTTGGATTTTACAACACTTTCTCCTATCCTGGTTTTAAGTTTTAATCTCTTCTGCTAATCAAATGGTTCTTCTCCACTCTATCTGCTATTTTAATATTTAGGGAATTTCTTTTAAATGCTTGTTGTGTCCTACATGTCCTACTGGTATGTTGTTGTCATGTTATGTCTCCAGAAGATGGCGCAAGTGTTCCATAACTGAGGCATATCTGTGCTGAAATGAATTCACCTTACTGAGACAAAACTGTTATCGAAAGCACATGGACAACTTTACTGACCTCATGTGATCACTTTTGATGCCTTAAAGTTTGTCTTCAGGCATTTATGTTGTTTATATAAATGTTGTTCATTTTAATGAAGGTTTTCAGAGATCTGTTTATTAATTAAAGTCTGTAAATGTATCAATGCTGCAGTGCTACACAAACACACACACACACACACACACACACACACACACACACACACATATATATATATATATATATATATATATATATATATATATATAAATACAAAAACATATATACATACACACATATATTATATAAACAAACTTTTCGTTCAGATCGATTTTATATATATACATATACATATATATATATATATATATATATATATATATATATATATATATATATAATTCTAATATAAGAAAGATATATATATATATATATATATATATATATAAAATTTACATTTTGAATGATCATTACTTTTAGTTTTTAAACTAACTCATAATCAGTTGTAGTGTATGTATTCAGTCTATATGAATACATTTTTAACAGCCCTCCTGATCGTATTACTTTTAAAAAAAATAATTATATATATATTTGCATCAGCATAATTAGATTGTAATTACTTCATATTAAGTAATATTTGCATTTGGATCTTTTGGTTTTTCCCAATATCCTTCTCCACAATTAAACTTTAGAATAGCTTTCCTATAAAATCAAGCAAGCTCATTTTTAATCAATCTACTCCAATATTAATAATTATAATAGTATTAATAATATGGATCTTTATCTTTAGAAGTTTACATTTACAGCTATTTTATGCAAATACATTCTGTTAAAAAATAATTAATAATAAACTTTATTTTAAAAATGTTTAAAAATGTTTTAATGTTCCTCCTTTTACAATTTAAATGTACTCAAGGGCGTCTTTTAAACGCCACTGTTTCAGATAAAGTAAGAGACAAAGACTCAGTGCGATGAAAGAGCCGTTTGACAGCTGCTATGTCAGGCAAACTTTGTCTGCCTCACAGCGAATCGTTCTGGTAAACTTGAAATAGAATCAACTGTAGTGGAGAAAAGCAGTAAAGTACCACGGCGCATCTGTAAATTGGAAAGCCGCTTCAATTTTAGGAGCTAGTTTATAAATTCCATAGCTAAGCAGTCTGGCTGGAAGATGATCTATCGCCCTCACGTCTCCCAAACCCCAATTGATGTATGGTCGTATTATCTATTATGCTGTCCTACATGATTCTCTTTTATTGCTGGACTTGGTGTCAGACAGCAAAACGGATTACACATGAGATCAAATCAATACCAACTTTATTTACCGGCCTTTCAAACGTAATTCCCCCTTTTGTGGTTCAGTCTCTGATAAAAACATATGGTAGCTGGAGGTCTGTGCCGCGAATATGAGAGGGCTTCAGAGACAGTACGTGTCAGTCCTTGTTCGGCAGTCGCTCTCTCTCTCTCTCTCTCTCTCTCTCTCTCTCTCTCTCTCTCTCTCTCTCTCTCTCTCTCTCTCTCTCCCGCCCCCTTGACCCTGCCAATCGACACTTCATCACCACGGAAATGAGAGGCCAAGTGGCGACGCAGCGGTCACTGGTTGTCGCTTTACCCCCGCGGTGACACCCACCTCATTACCCTGCTGAAGGCATGCTGGGTAATTGAAACAGAGCGAAATGGGCAGCGGTCCAGCATGTCCGCCTCTCAATGGGCTTTCATTACCCAAAACAAAAGCAAAGGGTCACACTAAACAACAGATTTCCCTCCGTCAGTCCTCAAGTAATGACTCAACCCTCAGCTTGACTTGAACTTGATTTTCACCCGAACAACCATAATGCTTTTGTGCTATTGCAGTTGAAATGTCTTCAAAAGTCATAACGGCTTCATCAAAGTAAAGCGTTTGAGTGAACGCTTTAGCATTTGCATACGGTGCAGTCTGGAGGGATAACGGCCTTTGAAATCTCATCGTTTGTTGTTGGGATTGTACTATTGTTTGCTTCACTTACTAAGAAATTTTTACATCTAGCTCTGTTGCTATCAGGAACGTTGTTGACAGTCACTTGAACACTGTCTAAAGTGCTCGTAAATTCGAATTATTTTAATCTCAGGCCATTTTGGAGATAATTGCATCTTTGTCTGGCACTTGCAGCGTCAAAAATAGTTTGTTTACGGTAATGGTTGATGAACTTGGACTGTTTTAGCACGTCTTGTTTTTACACTAAATTTGGCAACACATTTTATAATGATCTAGCGTAGCTGTTACAAAAGCAGCCATAAATCTGATATTAAAATACCTTTAGGCTGCAAACAAATTAAATAATGCATTAATTGCATCAAAATGTTGACGCTTCAAGGAGTTCATAAAGAGATTGTCAAAGAAAAGAGAGGTAACGCATTATTTTAGTGTCCTTGTTACACATGTTACATGTAGGTACTGTAGTAATATCAATAAATTATGCATAATTTCATGCAACTGACCCTAAACTACACCATAACCCTATAGTAAGTACATAAAGTCCTGGTTTCACAGACAGGGCTTAGATTAAGCCAGGATTAGGATTTAGTTCAATTAGGATATTTAAGTATATAAAGATATTTTATAAACATGCCTTAGAAAAAAAACATTAGTGTGCATCTTAAGACAAAACAATGGCACTGATATATTTTAAGATATCCGAGTGCAAGTTGCTTTCCGTTAAAACAGCTCAAACATGCATTTTAGTCTGGGACTAACTTAAGCCTTGTCTGTGAAACCGGGGGAAGTTAATTATTACTCAGTACTTAAATGTAGAATTACACTGTAACACGGACACCTTAAAATAAAGTGTAACCGAAAGTGATGATCACTTTGCATGTGAGCTATCCCTTTAAACCTGACCTTATTAGGACGAGTTTAGCAGGCAATAATGCTAGAGCAAAAAAAATGCAGCAGATTTCCCCTTTAAAACGTGAAATAATCTTCATGAAAGGCCTTACACATCAATGTGCTTTCATTTCAATTCATTCTTTTAGCTGCCAGTATAGCCTGTTAAACTGTTAGAACTGTTACACGGCCCTATTTGAATGATTATTGTTATCAGATTTTTATCTCGCACATGCACAAAGGAAAGTTCAATTTTATTTCATAAATGGTCTATTATAAATGGGATTTGTCATGTATGGAATATTCTTTGGTTTCTCTTGTGATGATACCACATGTTCTCAGTTTGGAGAACAGACCATTGGCAGCAGTCTATGTACCAACACTTGTGTTGTAACGCTTGTGCCATTTTCCAAGACCCACAAATATCCTCGATTCATGTACATCATCAAAATGATATCTTATCTTTCGCTCCTTTCCACAATTTATATGTATGATATGATTTGAGATCTTGGCTTTGTGTACTTTATAACATCCATATGAACTTCTTCTGCATGATCATATTCTACATCCCTTAATCCTATCCAATACCTAAACTTAACAACTACCTTACTAACTATTAATAAGCAGTAATTAGGAGTTTACTGAGGCAAAAGTCCTAGGTAATATTTAGTTGATAGTGAGAATTGGAGCTAAAGTGTGACCAAATTTGCTATAGTGATAGTTAATTTATGGGATGGCTAGTACTATATATTTATACAGTTTTGACCTTGTTTGTAAAGCTCCAATCTATGATTTTATATGAGATATCAAATCAGGTTCTGAAGAAAAGTTACTTAACGCCAAATGCAATTTTCACTCGGCACTTGATGAAATCACAGCCAATCAGAACAAATCTGATGTTTAATGTAAAGGTATGAAGAGCAGGATTTTTGACCAATGACATTTCGAGGTGGGCGGGGCTACCCAGCGCAAAGCCTCAGAAATAGAAACCAAATGATTAAAAATTGTCCAGTTTCTCATTGATGTATTGAAAAAATAGTTAACTATTTAATTTTGGAAATAATCCCTGATGTTATTCCAATATCTAATTTAGACAGTATGATAGTTTAAAAAATGCTAACATTGGCCTATACAAATATGGTCACGGATATATCACATATTCTTAGCTTAAAAGCATCTGCAAGGATACGTTTGGCATCTGCAACGTGCTCTTAAAGATATCTGGAGTGTAGATGTTTATTTGAAGATGTGCATAATCTTGTATTCTGGATGAACGTGAGATCTGGCACACGTTATTTGCTGATCGAGAAGCATTTCGAGTCACATCGGCGTACAAGGATATTTCAGAACTTCTCAACTCCATCCATTTCCTCAAGGTCTGATCGGGTGGTATTCTAGGACGTGACTTCCCCCCCTCCAAAAAAAAGAAATCACGTTAACTTTTTAGGCTGTCGCTCCCCGCAGCTGTCGAAAGTCTCTTTGGCATAGGAAAGCAGTGCCTGTGGTTCATATGGGGACTTCTACTGTTTTATTCGGTGCTTAAGAAAGATGAGCATGAGGTTTCTAAACCATTACAGTGATTAGAAAGCGCCTGGATGTGATCTCCTGAGCTAGCTTACTGCGCCGCTAATATCTCTTTTTCTCTCGCTCTCTCTGTGAGAGTGATTTTGTACGCTGTGCTTAAAACCGTGCGTGGGGGCGTCAAGAGAGGATTTCAATGTGAACCATCCCTCCCTACTTCCTGCTTTTTTTGGCTTATTTCGCGAAGCTCTCTGTTCTTTTCTGTGAGCTGCCTGTAATGACGACAGGGGCGGCATCTTCATCGCTAAGCCTGGCAGTGCCCACGGCTGCTAGTCGTCTCAGTGCAGCGCTGCCCACTCACCCACGCTAGCCTTGGCACCAGCGCGCCGTAGCAGCGTGCTATCCGACATCCGAAGGTGGGGTTCCTTTCCGGAAGACCCTGAGTGTCTTTCCCAGGGAAAACCCACTCGTCCACCCATGCAGGATTCCTGAAAGGTCTTTCGCTGTTGGGCCTCTTGAAATATGGAGGAAGAGAGGGGGTTTTGAGTTTGCTTTTTATACTCGCGGTGGGCGAACCACTTTAATATGTCTGTCTTTAAGAGGAAGGGCTGGAGATAATTCATAGAAATTCATAGAATTGCAGTAAGTGTAGTTTTTATTAATACATTGTGTTTTAGTATGAATTACACGTAAAAACGTTGTCGCTAGAGCTGTTAATTCAATTTTAAAAAATAAATACATTTTAATGACATTTATTAATAATGGCTGTGAAAAGCACCCAAACATAATTTAAGACAATTTTTTCTCACAGATGAATAGACAGTACAAAAACAGCTTTAGAGCTCTCTATAGTTTGTTTTATTTCCATGTAATTGAACATAAGTTTTGCACTTTGCACAGGCCTACAGCTCTAGTTATCATACACACTAAATAAGAAAATTATGATAATAATAAATGTTCAAAATGCACATTATAGAAATGTGTAATGGACATATATTTAAATTTAATCTGATGCACTATGAACACTTCGCTTAATTTCATATAATGTTCCAAATCCTTAAAAAATGTAAGCAGGCATACAAGATTGAAGCCTTAAATGGAAAACCTAAGTTTAGCTAACACTAAAGTGTTACCATATAATTCTCACTATTAACTAGTTGCTTATTAGCATGCATATTACTAGGATATTGTCTGTTTATTAGTACTTAAAGCACATATTAATGCCTTATTCTGCATGATCATATTCTACATATCCCTTAATCCACCCAATATATTATGTGTGTGTGTGTGTGTGTGTGTGTGTGTGTATTTTAAGGAAAAAGTAAAAATAGTAAATATTAATTAAAATAATAAATAAATAAATAAATAAATAAATAAATAATAAAAATACTTTTTAAATAAATAATATTTATTTTAATGAACTAAGCAAAATTGCAATTAAATTTGACCAGACAGAGCAGCTTTGCCATTTAGATTGACTTATTGTTCTATGATCATCATATTATTTTGGAGTAACAGGGTGAATAGCAGATTTTTCATTTTAAAGTAAATTCTCTGCTGGAGGTGCAACTCATTTGGACTGAAATCATTTAGAGCTGTGAAAGTTTGATTTCTGCCACAGTTTTTTACTCGAACATGGCGCTCCTGGGTGTGGCCAGTTCTCTGAAACTGAATTGCCATGGATTGAAATGGAGCCAGTTCTTAAATTCTAAATTTGGTCAAACCCTGCCACTAGATGAGATCGACTCCATGAAAGAAAGAAGGTCACGCTGTTGTCTGTTTAATAGTAAATCTGCCATAACCAGGTGGGCGTCTCGGGCATGTAGGATTACAGGCTCTCATTCAGGATAGACACCAGGTTTCTCTCTTTCTCCCCTGTGGATCTGTTTGTCATGATAACAAGCATATTGCTTTGACACTGGACCTCATTTATACAGTCATCATCAGGCGCTCTTACACAATGCCTATGAATCACACCGGGGATCTGGCACTGCTAACATCTGCTGCTACTCTTTACTAGAGGCGAAGGATTGATATGAATATTCAGTTGAACGGTGAGAGAGGCTGTAAGCCACATAATCCTCGTTTCCACACACTCAGATGATTTACATGTTGTATAAGGACTCTCAGACTGGAGTACATCATTAATGTAAAGATTCCATAGTGAGGTTCAGGAATCGGAGCCCGCGGGTAGAGTCAGCAATGAACCGCTGTGAGGCCCCAGGAGTCTGTGAACTTTGACCTCATAGATAAATGATCTCAATTTATTTTTCCTTATGGTCTTTTCCATATTTCTATCTTGTTTTACCTTGCTTAGTTTTTACTCAATTTTGCTTATGGGGGACCTGTTATGCAAAATTCCCTTTCACATGGACATAAATGTGTGTCGGCAGTGTGTGTACACAACCATCATATAATGGTAAAAATCCACCCACTTCTTTTTTTTAAATATTCCACATAAATCATAAACCATGTCTCAAAATGAGTTGTTTGCGTTTTCTATGCATTGTGACGTCACAGTGTAACAGGCCCCGCCCACGACTGGTGACAGAATCTGGCCTATCAGCTTAGCTCCTCCCCTGAGTGAGCCGAACACAGTCCGCCATGTTTATCTCCTCGCTAGAGCAGCTAGCGGAAACACAAGAATGTTTATCACGTAGCTGAGACAATCTAAACGTTCTGTTGTTGACTGTCTCAATGAGCATTGTTCTGTGGCGTTATTTTTCCATTGCTTTTCCACGTAAACGCGCTAGACAGATGTGTTTGATCATTTCGCTTGCATCTTTTACAGCATCTCACACAGGAAACTAAAAGTGTTGAAGTTAAAGTTAAAATAAGTTTAACTTTTAAAAAACTCGCCTTGCATTTTCCACTGTCCGCGTCTCGTTTTTAAACGCAAAGGCGCTTTGTATGTGAATGACCCCAAAAAAAACGCAAGGTCCGTCTTGCGCGTTTACATAGAAAATAATGAAAAAGCAGCGCAGTGGAATGCAAAATGCATTATTTGGAAGCAGCCCCATACTGATACTCCGGCAACAACAAAACAGGAGAAACAGTATGGGGCTGTTTCCAAATGTTTTTTGTTTTTTTCCATTTTTTTTTTACACTTTTCCACTTAAACATTTATCAAATAAACTCATAAGGTTATGTCGCTTGCATGACCTTCTAGACTTTTTATTATTATTATTCAGTGTAATATTAGTCTCTTATAGTTACTACCTTCAGAAGTTTTAAAAATTAGTTATGAATATTGGTTATTAAACACTTAAATATAAAAATATCATTAACCTGAAATAAAATCAATGGAAGTCCTCACTAATATAGTGAAACAAACATAGTAGAGTTGCATATGCACTAACTATTTGAGGCCACACCTCCAGCTAAATTTTAAATACCAACTATTATCTCACTAGTTATTTATCTTTCAGTTTTTTCATCAGCTTTCAAATTGCTACAGCACTCTTCTAATTTAAACAATGCATCTTTATTAAGATTCTTCATAATGGCATGCCACTTCACCTTCATTTAAATTTCCGCTTTACATCAAACCTAGAGAAAGAAAAAAAAATGAGCCAAAGACAAACAGAGAAAAGTCAGACGAAAAGGTATGGGAGACACATTTGGAAAGATGGAATTACATCGACTTACACCATTAATCTCTCGTTTGTCACTTACAAATCTCATTAAAGTCGAGATTCTACTTTGTGCCTTTTCCCTACATTGACAGATATTTTAAAGTTCAAAGATGCAATAATCCATCGGGCTCGGGAATATGCCTTTGCCGCAGAGGATGCCAGGATAAACATACAGAAATTAAATTTCTATTTATACGAAGCCTGGAAACCGCCAAGCGTTTGCCGGTGAATTGATGCTGCACGGAGCATCGGAGGCCAGGCTCAAGCAGCTAAAGTAATTAGCCTAACACTTGCGTTAACTAGATGGTGGATCATATCTGGCAGAACCGTTGCTGAAATGGGGACAAAATGTCACTCGGCTGCAAGCTGTTTAGAGGGATCTGCCCAATCCCATTTGAGGAGTTCTGCGTGTAAAGGCAAGCCTGTCAGAAATATGTAATGCCACCTCTAATGTGAATTGTGAGCTGATACAGGCTGATGTTGCCGGGTGTCTGTTTGAGTGGGTGTCTCCTTCACTTAGGTGCAAAGACTGTGACATTCGGTTACAGTGCATTTGATGCCCTGCATGCTGTGCCGTTACAAAAGGTTTGAAGTAATGTTGCCTTTTCGGATTTGGGGCCTTCTCGTCACTTTCGTTTAGAGAGGACAGGAAATGATGCAGGGAAGATGGATCGGGACATGACGTGAGCTGGATATGCACTCGCATTAGCGTCGGACTGCGCGTGCTACCCGCTGGGCCGCGGCTTCGACGCGTTACCTTGTTTAATGATCATCGGAGACCAAATTTAGAACTTTTAGAGCTGTTCATAAACTTCCTTTCCCTCGGTTCTTTAAAGAGTTTAAGTTTTAAAAAAGTTTGGGATTTGCATTCATTTTACAGGAATTAAATGCATGCGTTTCTGAAGATTCGCCATAATTCTTCCCTGCCACCCCCTCCATGCACGTCTGTCCCAGCCCACTGATTCACCTGGTCCTGAAAGAGCCCTCGGGCCTTTACAAACTTTCACTGTCTCCTTCTTCCCGCCGTCATCTTTTCTCTTGGCAAAGATATTGTTTCCACAGATAAACACAAGAGAACAAGAGAGGCTTGGCAGATCCATAGTTCTGTGGGAACTGTGAGAAAAAAGGGACAGTATGTATTTAATGAGCCATGTGTAATCTTCTTTGCTGTGAGACTGCATTCATATCAAAGTCGCTTGAAAGTATCATTTGCAACTTCTGAAACTTGATTTAACAAACATTTGCCTTTATTTTACTATGTGTGCCCATTTTACTCGGTAAAACTAGAATGAAGAGAAGTGAAAAAAAGGGGGATGAAGCGGACCAAACTTGAAACTGCATTTTTGGCATGGACACCACAGCTCAATGTGTCTGTCTCATGAATGCTAACCGTTAAGCTTTACTGTTTGAATCAGGGAGTGTTCTCGTCAGTAATGAGACCAGAGTGTGGACCTTGTTTTTTAAGTGTTTAGGAAATGTTAACTTTAAAATTAATGAATTTAATTCATTGAAATTAATGAAACTTAAAATCTAAGATTCAGTATTATAAAATGCACCAAATGCACCTTATTTAATGCACCAAAAAAGTCTCAGTGGAGCTTGTTTCTTTCTTTCTTTCTTTCTTTCTTTCTTTCTTTCTTTCTTTCTTTCTTTCTTTCTTTCTTTCTTTCTTTCTTTCTTTCTTTCTTTCTTTCTTTCTTTCTTTCTTTCTTTCTGTTTCACTTCCTTCCTTCCTTTCCACTTCCTTAAAAAAGCGAGGAAACCCATTGCCTTAAAATTAAGTAAATAAACTTCATGCATAATTGAAAAAACAAATTATGTGGAATTGTCAAGTTTTTTTATACGCATGAAGTTTATTACTTAATAGGCAACGGGTTTCCTCAGTTTTTTAAGTTGTCAACTGATCATTTTACAGTATTCTTTCCTTTTCATTTCATTCCTTACTTTTTGCTTAATTCATTTATTCCTTCCTTCTTTTCCCCTTCCTTTCTAATTTGTTCTTTCCTCCCATTTCACTTCCATTCCACTTAGTTAATTCCCTCCTTTTAACTTTCTTTCTTTCTTTCTTTCTTTCTTTCTTTCTTTCTTTCTTTCTTTCTTTCTTTCTTTCTTTCTTTCTTTCTTTCTTTCTTTCTTTCTTTCTTTCTTTCTTTCTTTCTTTCTTCCCTCCTTTCATTCCACTTAGTGCATTCCTTTCTTCTTTTCCCCTTCCTTTCTAATTTATTCCTTCCTCTCCAAGAAAGAAAGGAATTAACTAAGTGGAATGGAAGTGAAATCACACCTTCCTTCCTTCCTTCCTTTCATTCCACTTGTGCATTCCTTCTTTTTATCTTCCTTTCTACTTTCTTCCTTTCTACTTCATTCATTTCTGCTCCTTCCTTCCTTCCTTCCTTCCTTCCTTCCTTCCTTCCTTCCTTCCTTCCTTCCTTCCTTCCTTCCTTCCTTCCTTCCTTCCTTCCTTCCTTCCTTCCTTCCTTCTTTTGTTCTCTAGTTGTACCTACTGGGCATGTTGTTGTTGTTGTTGTTGTTGTTGATGTTGTTTTGTGGTCATCACGAGCTGAATCTGATTTTCATTGGCAGCAGCCCAGCTGGTTATATTGTCTTTTTGATCAGAGCAAATAAGCATAGTAGTAAGTGCATGACACATATCACACTTGAACATAACTCGCTTATGTTTCAGATTACCGTGATATCATCTCTTGTTCATTTTACCGGGTGGCTGGGACAGCAATAATTCTCAGTATCATGAGAAAAAGTGAAGGGAATGTGAATGAAACAAACATGCTCATGTTCTTCAGATTTTGGCTCCCAGAAGCAAGCTGAAGAGATTCTCTTGATGGTTATATCTTTAATTGTGAAATTAACTGTGATTGATCTTGACTAGCTTTGTGCCTTGAAGAGAATGTGGTTGACGATAAGACTCAGCAGTCATCACGTCCCTGTCATGTCTCTGATCCTGCGCTTTGGAAGTAACGGAAATGTTATGCAAATCATTTCTTAATCCTTTTATGTTATTTTGTTCCATTTCTCTTTCATTTTTCACACTCACATATTTTTGCTATGGCATCTGTACGTTTTAGGCAGTGTTTTACCGCCACAAAAAAAATCGGCCAATTGCTGCAGTCGGTTGTCATTTCGTGTTGCCATTTCTTTCTTAAGAAATAAGTTTTGTTGATTGCATCACCAAGAAAGCTCACCTACAAAAACTTGATTTGCTAACTATAGCATGATGTAAACACAGATACACTAGTATAGCTAATGCTTCATTCTACAGGCTGCATGTGTACTTACTTTCACAGGAGGACCGAAAAAGTAGTTCAGAGCTCATCATCTTTAAGAGCACTTTGACAAAAGCTGAAGAAGACAACCAAGCCTAATTCAGGAGAGAGCGTGGAGATAGCAGATTGTGACCTATGTCTGCCGGTAGCTTTTTGTTGTCCTAAGGGTTGGTGTTTAAAAATAATAAGAAAGAAGTGGGACGGTCTTACATCCAAGAAGCTTAAAATGCAAAATCTCGAATAAGCCCAATTTTCCTCAGCCAATGGCGTCTCATTTCGGCAGGGTTTTTGTGTTGATCATCCCGAACTGACTCACGTATATCCACCCCTCCCCTCGCCAAATAAAAACACTAGAGGTTTATGTGGCTTTTCAAAAAAATGTATCTAGACATTTATCCACTTTAATCTTCTTAACATATTAAAGTCATTTGCATTACCCTGAAGTGACTGAGGTTTTTCACCGCTTCTCACCCCCACAATACACAAGGACTTGGAACACCATGTGGACATTTTGTCTGTGAAAAGAACACAAGTGGGCATAAGTCAACTTACTTCCATGTGCATTTGCCTGCATCCTGCTGGGTGATTTTTTATTTATTTATGTATTGTCTTCTAAAAACATTCTCCAACTGTTGCTCCAATTTTTTTTTCTTTTGATCTCTCCTTCTCTTTTGCTAATGTTCATCATGCATCAGAAAAAAAACAAAAAAAAAACATTAGCACTGGCCTTTAGCTTTGACTGTATTCACAAATCAACCCAGCCTCAAGCAGTTTTATAACATCCTTACTACACAATACAAAATATAAAAAAAGAACAATTGCTATAAAACCAAAATAATTAACTGCAATGGGAGCTGCACAGTGATTAACTGATGTTTCATGTTTTATCACTTGGAATACTGTATTGACCAATCAGAAGTCAGGAATGGAACTGTCGTTAATGCATTATCCATTAAAATCCTTGCAACCTACCATTTTAAGTATGTTTCTTGCATGTTGAAATTAATAATATTTAGACTCTGATTATATTTTGACAAACACATTTGTGGTTAAACTGCAGGTCATTTTTTAAATTGTTGGATCCAGTGTCGTTTCACATGGTAGAGATGGTGTTAACCTTTTCTATTCATTGAGGGAATCTTTAGTGACAGTAATAATATGTTCGTGAGGGATCAGCCCTTTCGTGCTGACAGCTAAAAGGCCAAAGTCAATCTCGGTAACCGTTCCAATGTCTGCTTTGCTCAAACTGTTGCTTCAACTTAGTAACTGTCGCTTAACTGACTACTATAATATGCTGAGATTGTTGCACTTGTGTGTGTGTTTGGAGGAATTGGCTTGGTTGCAGAATACCCATAATTCTCCAAAGATTAGCATATTTAGAAAATACAGTTCATGATGTGTGTGAATCACTGTTCAATTGTAATCTTAATGACTGCATCTTGGAACTTAATAAAAGATCTCTGACACTCTCGTTCTCTCACTCGCTCTGCTGTTGCATGAATCAGTGAGCTAAATTAGATCAGTTTTCTTTAATGATCTTACTTTTACTTTTTGTTTTTTAAGGATGGCAGACAGCATTTAGGCACACATGTTGTCTGATGCTCAGCACTATTCTTTAATAATAGTAGCCTGATGTTTATGTCATTAAATAATAGTGAAGAATGTAGAGGATTGTGTAGGAATCAGTTTCACTGTTTTACTGATTAGTTTGGTGTGTTAATGATGATGATTGAAAAAGTATAATAGGATAATTTAAGACAATATAAAATGGAATTTGCAATGCATTCCTGCAATATATTTTGATGTCCCTGCATCATATAAATCTTAATATGCTAAAAAAAATATTGTATTGTCATTATTGATGTGTCACCGGGTTCTCTGCAACTTCTAACTTGGAAAAACTGGCAGTTTAATAGGAATTTATTGCAGGTGTTTCTCCAGTTTTCCCCACTTTCAGTTTTAAACTGTGATAATAAGAAATGTTACTTATTAGAATGATTTCTGATGGAAATTCTTCAGATTTTTTAAAATGTTTTTTCTTAATTATTCCAAACTTTCCAAACTAGTGTGAATACATGTTTAATGTATATATATATTTTTATTTTGAGTTCACTGCCCGTTTAGAAACTAAATTCTCAGCAATTTTGAATATCATTGGGCGAAAGCAGCTCTTCGTAATATATATATATATATATATATATATATATATATATATATATATATATCAGGCTCAATAAGAACCATTTATTTAAAATAACATATTATTAATTTTGATTTAAGTAATTAACACTGACAGGACTTTTGTAAAGATGAAGTCTTATTCTTGAAACATAGATTAAGCAGCATTCATTTAGCTCTCTACCTAAAAGTGTTTAAAAAGCCCCTAAACCAAGAACATCTTCCTAGAATACTATAGTTTTGTGTTTGCTTTCCTCGCCTTCAGCACAAGTCTATAAAATGGCTCTGTATTGTTAGAAATGGTGCACTATAACACAACTATGACATGAAAAAAATCGATTGCGACTGAACGTATACAAACTATCTTTGCTTTTCTCGATAACCCTCAGACACCCTTTCCCTGCCAAAAAGGAGCTCTTAATTTGATTTCCAAGACTTTGTCTGTTTCGCGCAAATTCCCAAGTAGGAAAAAAGAAGGGAGAGGAAAGATTCACGAGCGTGCGAGAAGGAAAGAGAGAAAACGAGAGAGTAACTGGATGGTGTTAAGAAGGATGGTGTTCTATGTGTGCAGGAATGTGGATTTCTCCCTTCCGTAAAATCCTAATTGTGCCTGGAAGGGCTGGTAGTATGTAGGGTATCTCAGCTCAGCTTGGCTCAACAGGATTTGTTCTTCTCCGTGTGTATGTTGAGCGTTTTCTTTCAGCGCAAGATGCGGATGTAACCCTTTCACAGTGCGAGAAGCCGAGCGCTTGTGTTTGCCGCTAGGCTGATTCCTGGCTCTCTGCTGTTTTGTGCCGAATGTATTCAAACTCTGCTTTTAAAAACACATTTTTACCCTGAGAAATGTGGCTGAGGTTATTGTCCCGTAACTTGCCTTGACAGAGAAGCAGATCCCAGATGCTTCGGAGAATGCAGAGAGTTTATGGACCTCAGGCATCTGTTGAGACCTTTCGAGAAGGATGAGAGAGAGCCGAGAAACATGAGATGAGGGAAAGCGGTAGCTCTGTTGATGGAGCGGCTTTCTGGCTGCACCTATGTGTTCAGACAGCTACATAATTGACTTCGGGCTTTTATTGAAAGTGTTTTAAGAACCTCAACATGAGACCCAAACAACAAATTCAAGGACTAAATGCAGAAAACGCATCTATTTGGAGTCGTATACGTCAGGTTCACGTTGCCTATCGATCCTCTCAAAGACCTGCAAAGTAATGGCCCATTTTTGTCTATGTAAATCCCACTTAATCCGTTATCTGGCTGTGGTCGCAAAAAGCGACACGTATGTCATGTTTATTTCACTCAGGTGGTTTAATTGTGTCTAAAATGGGATTGTGGCTCTGAGCTGTTGTGCCATGATGGATGGGCTTATACATGCAGGATATTGTGTACAGACATACAGCATAAAACAAAACAAACGTCAACAAACAGCGTGTTTAAATACTAGCCGTTCTCCAGATCAGTGTGATAAATCCAGAAATGTTACATTAAGATGTTAACCTAATGCGCCACAGTGGGACCTTTAACTGGCAGGCCAAGCACGCTTTTGAGCCAGCGTCTTTTCCAGTCAGTTCAATATTAAGATTTGGATGTGTTTTGGATCACATGGACCAGTAATGTTTTACATGTATGCCCTTTTGAAAATAAACTGTGGAGCTCTTTGACTCTTAACTTTAATGTTATGCCATTTTACCAGTCTCGAGTCTTTGCATTCAAGTCCCGAGTCAAGACCGGCAAGTCCAAGTCAAGTTACAAGTCCTCGAGTTTAAGCTTCAAGTCTTAAACAAGTCATTAGTGCTTTTTGCACAAATTAGTGTCTCAGTGTTAATTACTATAATAAATTAAATGTATACTAATTTATCTCAGGAAGGCATGTTAAGATGTTTATATTAAACATGTCTGGCACTGGTACCACAACGGTCACCGTATTTAGCTGGATTCATCAATGAGGCATGCAAAATAATTAAAAACTGTAGTTGATGTCCATTGTCTACTGAGTCTGTGTAACTGTAGCTAGCTAGCTAACATAAGTTAAATACTGAACCATCAACGACGTGTAATAGGTAACAATGTCAAGTTACTGCTGTCTGTGGGTTTTCAGATGCCTCACAAAATTGGACGTTGTTGACAAACCATCTGTAATTTTTGAACCACAGGTTCCACATATTGCAGTCCTCTTATTGCTCCTTAGCCTATATGATATTTTTATATCCAAATAAAATTACCTTGGGTATCATTTTGGCAGAATCGTCCATGAATGTGCGATTTTCAAACTTAGTGGACGTTGATTGGTTGGTTGTCTGATTGGTTGAATGTGAAGAGTGGCAATGCAGATTTAAAAATAAAAGTAACTGTTCATTGGGAAAATTAATTGTGATTTTTTTTACTCATTAAGTTTAAAATCCCTGGTTAAATTATTGTGTTAACGTGACCATAATTGTAGAACATTCCTATTTCCATGGCGACGTATCAAGCGTCACGTGACACTTTTCGAGGCTACGTGCCTGTCATATTTTCAAAATGTAAATCCATCCATTTCTACCGAAAGACATTAATGTGACTGGCTGGTGAACAGGGAGAAGACTTTATAGTTACTTATAGGCTAAAATGTGCGTTTGATGTGGGGAAAAAAACATGTGTCAAAATTATATTTGAAAGGTTTATTCGTTCCACTTACTTGGACATCAGTGTGTTTTTTTATTTTTATTTATTTTTTTATTCATATGTCAATGATACAGTGCTATACTATAATGATTACAACTCTGATCTGTGGTTTTAGAAGGTAGGTCAAGTCACAGGGCTCAAGTCCGAGTCAAGTCGCGAGTCATTGTTGTCAAAGTCTAAGTCATCTTTGATAATGTCAAATTGAGTCGCAATTCATCAAATTTGGGACTCGAGTCCAAGTCAAGTCCAAGTCATGCGACTCGAGTCCACAACCCTGCATTTTACTCTCAATAGGTTAACTGATCGATTGTGTAAAACAGGTCACAGGCTCAGAGGAAAAAAGGAAGACTGTTTCTGCAGTATAAAAAAAGTTTAACTAACTTAAAAAAAAAGACAACCTATTACATTCAATCTGCTAAGGATAACTAAACTGACAACTTAAAGGTGCAGTATGTAAACTCGTTGCTGAACATTGTTGATATTTGAAATCAACCCAAACAAACACACCCCTCTCTTCATTGCTCCGCCTTCAAAGCTCACCCTCCAATCCTAACCGCTCTGCTCCGAGTCGGTCTCGAACCCCGATCGCCGGCATGCGAGGCCGATGCACTAACAAGGACGCTAAACAGTAAATATTGCATTTTCTAGCACTCATCAGCCTGCACAACTCTCACTAGCTGGCCTCTGTTACACACACAATGCAGAAGCGCAACAAGTAATGCATTACGGAAAATAAAGCGAAGATGATGAACAAACGACAAGGAAGCACAAAAAATGAACATACATACATGAGTAATTACAAGCAAGAGTTGGTTGTTAGTCTGCAGCAGCAGCACACAATGAATTTTTTTTATTATTCATGAAACAATACCTGTTACTGTAATAGTTTTCATTTAGAAGCATTGCTATATTCAATTCAATTCAAATTTATTTGTATAGCGCTTTTCACAATACATATTGTTTCAAAGCAGCTTTACAGAAAGTGCATTTCAGAAATGTACATAGAAAAATACAGTTAGTTAATTAATCATGCATTAATTTAGGGCATAAACATATCGGCAGCGTCGAGTCGTCTCTTCACAGGCGTCGAGTCGTCTCTGCACGGGTGTTGGGGCATCTGTAGTTTCCATGGGAGGCTGGATACAAACTGGAGCAGACAATCTGTATTTACCTCGCTATATGGATAAGTAGTAACAAGAACTTTGTCTAGTGCTCTTATGAATGTTTTAGCAGAACTTTGTGAAAGGTTAATTACTAAACCGAATGAAATAGCATAGCCCTCTTCATTGCCAGTTTTTGCATATTTGGCATATTTCATTCTTTAACCTACTTGTTCTACAGATCTGTGTACTAGTGTTATTTTGTGTGTGTGTTGAGACAGTTTCCTGCAGATAATATATATCATAATGATCATTGTCTTATCGAGTGTGGTGTCCTGTCAGTAATAACCTTCCTGCGCTGTCTATGGGCCTTTTTTGATTACTGTCAGTTTAAGTGCCTGCGATGCAGTGTTGACAGATATTGCTAAAAAAAAAAAAAAAGCTTCCCCCCCAAAAATAAACCAAAATAAGTTCAAAATCTTGTGTTTTGCAAATGAGATAAAGATAAAGATATCGGCTAACCCTAACCGCGCACC
The DNA here is from genome assembly GCF_963993115.1 of Abramis brama. Lineage (NCBI taxonomy): Eukaryota > Metazoa > Chordata > Actinopteri > Cypriniformes > Leuciscidae > Abramis > Abramis brama. The sequence goes on from NC_139978.1 coordinate 6,457,561, forward strand.
CTCTCACTTTATTAACTTCCTAAAGTGTCAGATTTAGTGGGGGAGAAAGTCCAAAGATGCTTATAATAACTGTGGCAACAAGTTATTAAGTTATAACAAAACCAGGAAATTATAACGGTTTGGAAAACACTTGCATAAACTATAACCGTTTACTCCGGCTCTTAAATCTGATTAAATTAGTCTCTTTTGAAGCCATTGTAAAATAGTCAACACATACTGTGATCGCAAATCAGCTCAATTCTATATTAAAGCACAAAATGCTGCAAACTGTTAACAGCCTACAATTAGGTTAGTAAATGGTATTACATAGTGAATAAAATGTTTATTGTGATAAAATATTTAGAGTCAGCAGACTGGTCATGAACTTATGATCCAAATTAGATCCCTTCTACTTAAATATCTTAGTGGTAAGAGGAGAGAGCGACAGTAAAGATAACAGAAAGGTCAAGACGGATGCGTTATCTGTCCAGCGGGCTTGAAACCATGGGTGTGGTCACATGTGTCAGCATTATTTGTGGCTTTTTATCAGCGTACAGCAGTGAAAAGGACAAACCCTGTGACCAAAGAACCTGCACAAGCGCTGATAACACACACTATTGTGACATCATTACCGCCAGACCACATGATGATATTTATATCCTCTTACATACTACTCCTCCAATCATTTGTTTCTTTCTCCATGCCTTACAAACCTTTTCCCCCCTGCTTCTCCCTCTTAATTATTATGATTTTTCTTTTTCTCCCTCCCTTGCTTCCATTATTCCTTCTTTTTTTTTTGATCTATGCAATCTAAACCCGCAAATCTTGAGGTTAATTAAAGTAATGTCCTTTCAGTGGAATAAAATATAGCATGCTTGCTGTCTATTAATATTACTTGATTTTCACTCTATTAAAATATACTCCATCACATATATAGAGTTATATTATAGTTATAGTTATAGTTAATTTGATTTGATTGCTCAAAGGTTGCTCTTTTTTCATACTGTAGCTCATCAGGGATCAATTATATTGTAGAGTTGTAATAATATACTTTAAAACGTGTTTTTAATTTGATTTCATATGGTTTTGAAGAACTTTTCAAGTTTCAGTTGATTGTATCTAAAAATGTCATGCGGTTTAACCATCAAATAAAAATAAAATTTTCTTCATTTCAACAAATATTCATATTATCACAGAAAAACTGGGATAAAAGTTTATAATTCAGATATAAACACTGATGTCTACGGTAGTGATCAAAGTAGAGTTAAGGCCCTGATATACTCACTGCAAAGTTCTTTTTTGTTCTTTGTTTAAGGGTATGAAGTTCGAAAATACATGACCAGCGAAATACTGTTATCAAACATCCGACGCCGCCCACACTGATGAGAGCGATGTTTAGATGAATATGTGAATATGTGCTGCACGCTTTCCTCTCACTAACAAAATAAACACAACAAAATTGAGAAAACAGCAATCATTTTAATAAAGCCTAAGACCCTGTGTCCACAAAAGCGTTTTTTTTTTTTTCACGTGGCTGACATATTTTTCCAATTGTTTTCAATGGGAGCGCCGCGTTTTTTAAACGCCATGAGCGTAACGAGGCACTGAGCATTTTTTTCACGGTGAAGCGCTGAGCGCCTGCCGTTTTTTACAGGTCGCCAAGAGTTGAAGAATGTTCAACTTTTGGTAAAACGCAGCGCTCATCACTGTCACTTTTTACCCAACCGTCCAATCACAGTGGAGGAGGGGCGGGACTAATACCACACCGACCAACCACCACATTCTGCTTGTACAATGTCAACAGATGACGACAAAAAGCATAACATTGTATAGACATTTTAACATAAAATCAACACAGAAACAAAATATGTGTGAAATGAGATACTAGTAACACTTTCGCGGATATTCCGTATTATAACAAGCAAAGCGTCTCAACTGAAAAAAATGCTGCTCTGCCAAAACGCTCTCAAGCGCCTATAGCTAGGCGTTTTCAGCAGAGTGCCTATAGTTTTCAGCTGGCTAAAAACGCTTTAGTGGACACACGGCCTAAGAAAAGCATCTGATCATAGCAACGTGGATAGTGTGTTTGCACAAGCTCTGCAATTCGGCACTCCAGTAAAGTCACGTCACGTTTATTTAAATAGCACTTTATATAATAGATTGCTTAAAATCAAGCAGCTTTACCGTATTAAACATGAAAAATGTGCAGTGTAGTGCAGTGTCTCGTTTCATCATAAATACAACTTCATTTTCTATTATAAAGCAGCTCTCCAGTGTGTTCTCAAGGATGTCTGACCTGGATGGAATCAACAGAAGACATGAACTAGAAAAGATTTCCACTTGAAAGAAGGCGGAGCCTCCGCACACCTACCGATTATGTAATCGCCACGGACCAACTTTTCCAGAAAGTTCGCTTTGGCAAACTCCAAACAAACATCGTTTTGGCCTGATTTTGTTCGAAATGACGTCACATCAGTTTGTTCTTTTATTTCGCTTGAAGTATATTGTGGCCATACGGGTGCTTTCACACATGGTTCGATTGCCTGGTCCGAACCCGAGTTCTGTTGCTCCCCGCTCCCCCTGCTCCCGCTGGATTGTGTTCACATTATATTATATTATTTGGTCTGAACCACGGTGTGTTTGCGTCATCAAAGCTGCAGCTGATTACCCCTATTTATTGGTAATGATGACGCAGGAAAAGACGGCAAAATGCATAGCGTTGCTCACTTCACTTTTATATTTTGGTGTTTGAACCTTTGGTTTATTCAAAGCATCAGCACATAACAGCAATTGTGTCTATCTGCCGCAAATGTATGGTAAATATTCTAAGGGATGCAGGAGTCCATTTATGCTGAAGGCGAGCAGAAATGAGATATACTTTCAGTCACGCTTGTCAGGAAAATGAGTGAGACGCACACAAACACACAGTTTTATCTAATCGTACTCAGGTATGGTTCGCGGGTCTGTGCAACCGAGTTCGGAAAACAGCGTTCACGCCATCCAAACGAACCGAACTCTGATGTCAATCGAACCCGGGTGCGCACCAAAAGTGCTAGTGTGAAAGAACCCTGAATCACCTTTGGAAAGTAACATGGCGCTTTAAATAACAATTGTATCGATTGCATTGCCAAGTGTTACCATAGTTTTCTTTTCATAATCTTGGGAGAATCGTGATCTGTTTGAAACAAAAGAATTTGTGATTCTCAATTTATCCATCGTCATTAAAATCAATTTATCCTATATTGTAAGAAACTTATACCATGACACAGTCATGAGGGTTTGAAACATGTTTTTTCTGCATGTTGGTTGTATCAAGATTTTTTTTGCAGCACAGTTTGATTTGGTGGACAAAAGCTTTTTTTTTGCACAAGCAGTAAAAGTTTATTATTTTTTTCTATGAAATACATTTTAAAAGATAATTAATAGATTAACATGCTCATAAGGTGTAAAGTTAATGTATGAATGTATAAATAGCATTTTATGTGTGTTTTTGAGTTAATTAATATAAAATCAATATCATATTATTAATAATAATGATATTAATATTTCATAAAAAAATTGTCACATCATTGACCTGTAGACATCTCAAAATTAAAATCTGAGAAGCAAGAGACATCATAAAAAGTCTCATTAAAAGTCTACATTTCCTCTCTGTTTAATTTAATTTCTTTATAGGAAAAGCAAATCAGACTCTAATGAGCTCTAATTTGAGATTTTTCTTTCTTATATGCGAAGCGTGTTTCGGTTACAGCATGTTCCCCCGGCGGGTACAATGTATGCATTCTATGTTCTGTGAACCTCCATCTGTTCCGTTTGAGTCTGGGCTGAGTTGGCTGTGAAGGATGGTGATGGTGATGGTGTTTCTGACGTCTTGACTAGGGCCCGAGTCTTAGCGAGTCGCGAGGGCTCCCTGACGCTAGCTCTCGCGGATCAGCGAGGTGCCGTTTGTCAGACGGGTGGGCTGGTGAGAGGAGCACACAGACGGCCCTCATCTGCTGTAGATACGTCAATGAGAGAATTGAAAGCTTGTAACCTTGCATGTGTTTAGACCCTCAAATGCTGCCATACTAGCACCTTGTGGCTAGAAGGTGACTGTAAGTTTGTGGGTGTAGTGTAGCAGTAAAAGGCTTACTTTGTTGTAAACACTTTCTAGATCTTCCACAGCAGTTGAACCATACGTCCCACCTGCTCTTTTAGTGAGTTTGAATTAAAGGTGTCAATGTAAATGAAAAATCCTTTTAAAAACCAGTTTAAAGCATATACCCCAATTTACAGAAATGCACTCTTTGTATTCATGTTGGTTTTATGTGGTTTTGGAAAACTTTTTTCCATTTTCAAAAATTATACAATTATATAAAACATTTTATTTTCAGCTTGAATTCATGGGTATACTTGTCTTAATCTTTGTTTTCATGATTTTTAGATTATATTTTTAAAGGTGAAATGTATCATGAAAAGTATCATGAATTATTAATTATTTTTTAGTCATACCACATGACATTTTACAACCGGAACCAGCCTTGTCTTGTCATAAAAAGAGAAAAATATCTGATATTTTGGTCACACCATACAACTTTGAGTCAACACAGATTTCTTTTCTCTTAAAACATAAAATTAAAATATCATGTCAAACTACTTTTCTATTACTACTTATCTGTAAGGTTTTCTTTCAAGAAATTCATACTATTAATTAGGTATTTTCTTGATTATCAGGAACACCCTGACATTTTGACTTCAATATATATTTATATTAATATATATATATATATATATATATATATATATATATATATATATATATATATATATATATATAGATGATTTGATTGTGTGTGTGTGTGTGTGTGTGTGTGTATATATATATATTAATATATGTATGCATATGTGAGTATCATATATATCATGTGTGAGTATCATATATATATATATATATATATATATATGATTTGATTGTATATATTTATATGTATATGATTTGATGATATGATTTATTCTTATATTATAAATAGTATTTATTATACAATATTGTTTGCTCAGTAGATATACGTGGTTTGAAGCCTAATTGATTGGAAGCATTTAGATCAACAGACAGGCATTTTCCTGACGCTTGGTAAAAAGCCTTTAGCTCCTTAAGCTCGTCCTTGTTGTTGTTGTTCTAGCTATTGTTCAAGCTGTGTTTGTTAAAACTGCTGTTGATTTAAGAATCAAACATATAATTTAACAGAAAGTGAATATCTGTCTTTTTATATTATCGTTCTTACAAATTTCTCCATAAATGTTTGATACTTCTGTCATCTAGCCTTAGTGTCTCAAAAAATTTAGTTAAATCAAATGAAGGCCCCATTTTACATCACATGGTTCACAAACAGTATTTTCAATGACACAGTATCGTTATTTCTGTTACAAATATTCAAATTATCATAGAAATAATGCGATAAAAGTTTATCGTTCAGATATAAACACTAATGTCTATGGTAGCAAAATAGAGCAAATCACCTTTTGAAAGTAACATGGCGCTTCAAATGATGATTGTATCATTACATCATTACACCAGTAGGTGGCGACAAGTGACTTAAAAATGTATTCAAAAGATTTGTTCAAAAACTGATTCATCCAGTAATGAAACAAGTGAAGGATGTCATTGAAACACTCATTCAGATATTTTTTTTAACATAATTCAGCATAATTCAGCTTAGTTCCATATAAATTCACGGATAATTTGTTGTTTTGTCGTTAGTGAAAATCAATATTGACCTTGTATTTGAAAAATGATCCTCATATAAGAAACAATACTAAGATTCTAAGTCAGTTCATTCGCATTCGGAGATCGACTATTTTTGACTGCCAAAATGCCGGCGGACACAGCTACAGTGAGTTGTTCAAAACCTTTATTTTTAGTAAACTCTGTGTACACAAACAATGTTGTCAATGCTGGAGTTCATGTGTAGAGCCCCTGGTGTTACTTCGAGCAAAGTTTCATGTTGTGTCGAGCCTTCTTAGTATTTTAAAAATAGCGATTGTGATGCTATCATAGTCGTGCCCCAAGCACTCCCATTCAAAAGGCAATTTGACCGAAAACGAAAATACGGTCAAACTTAAAAGTTGCGTTTCCATTCTAATTATGCTTTTAAACTAAAGTTTGCCTCGGGTAGATTAACAAAAAGACCCTAGGTTGCAATTTGGCGAGAGTTACCTTTTAAGTATTGCTATATATCGCAATATGTATCGTATCACAATTGTTATGTATCATATCGTGACACATGTATCACGATATGTATTGAATCGTGAGGCCCTTGCCGATACCCAGCCCTAATTAACACAAACATGAACATAAGTTTTCTTCAGACTAGCATTATCTCTTTTGGCAGATGAGAGCGGTAAAAGACACAGGTCAGCTTAAGAGTTTCATGCTAAGGCTGCTTCAGCCAGATCATTTTCATCTGTCATGTTGCACTGGCAAACCAAACCAAGCTCGGCCCTTGCCAGTGGGAGAGCCATTTTGGTGGGTGTCCATGAATCGCGTCAATGTCATCATCCCACACAGAGGAGTGCAAAGAGGACATGACTATGAGTGGCAGTAAAATGTCCCTTTTATGACAGTCATTCTCACACACAGCCAACATTAGTAGCCATAATTAATCCTGATAGCAAAGAAATTCATGGAAGTGATGTTCGCTGGTGATACATGCAGTGCCTGTGAATGCTTGTGTTAGCGTTAGCAGCGCTGATGGGCTAACAGGAGAGGTGTCAGAATCAGTTTGAGAGATTTTCTGTGCGTTCTGAGGACAGTCCTGCAATCTGGTACTTAAGATTCAACCCATTTCAATTAGTTTTCTTCCTTCCCACATGACAACAGAATGTATTCTAGTCCTCTACAAAGGTTGTGTGAAATATGTTTTATTATTGAGGCATCAAATTTTACTTGATCTTTTGAGATAAATGAGTTAATTTTGCTATGAATGGAGGTAAAATTTCAGAAGTCTTAGTTTCTTCCAAATCCGAAAAGATTTAATGAAACTGAAAAATGGATCCTTAAATTTCTGACTGCAGAAACCCAAAATCATACATTGTGTACTGTATGTTTTTTTTAGTTTTTTTTTTTAGTAACATTTCTAATTTTTGGTTAAAGGCACAGTATGTAAGTTTCGCCACTAGAGGTCGCTTATTCAAAACAATTAAAAAGGAGTAGTTTAATGATGCTGTGAAGGAGTGTGGAATCATGGGAGTTGTCATCATCTTCACCTCCACAGACAATGGAAATTAATCCAACGGGACTCAGGCAGAAATCATGTTCATGGATGAGCTAATGTTTTAGAGTTTTATTAACGTTACTGTGGTATGAAGCGGTACGGGGCCGAGAGCCTGGGACAGCTCCTTTCACTTTGTTGTTTATGTTTATTTTACGATTAAAGTTACATTTGCTGGTTCCCGCCTCCTTCTTCCCTGAACTTGAACTTTGTCACAGTTACGTTTGATCAGTTGAATTAACTTTTTTGAGGAGGGGCGTTACACTGGTTAAAAGTGCTAATTTCTCTGGATTATTAACACTGAATATACAAAACACGGTGCTAGTGGTCTTTGGATATTTTAATGCAAAAAAATCTTACATATTGTGCCTTTATCTTTAAGTTTTTCATCTAATATTTGTATTTTATTTTCAGTTTATGAAAAAAAATTTTTTTTTTTAGTACTGTCCAGATTCAAACCCACGTTATGTGCATGAGCACCTCAGCATATATGCACAAACCACTAGGCCACAGCTCCAACATCTTCATCTTCATCATGATTCCTATATTGCTTTCCTTGGTAAAGTGAATTTACCAACTGTATGTTCTTCTTGATTAAGATGAGCAAGATGTTAATCTAATTACCTATAAAGAAAAGTAGATTAATGAGGAATGTTCACTGCTTGAGACTACTGTAGCGTTAGTTTAATTTACAACGTAATGCAGAGTGACAGCAATTATGCAAATATGTAGTGCAATTATACATAGATCTTATGGAAAACTAAGATGTGAGATTGAAATGCTTAATCACTTCCTTTAACATTGAAGTATCAAATTAAGGAAGCAGAGACACGGCACATAGGGAGTCTAACACATGTAGCATTGGACTTTTGCGTGGATCTCAGCTGCAGAAATACGTTTCTGCCTCCAAGCCAGAAGACTGAGAGCTGACCAGATTGGAGAGGTGGGTTACAATGAACTGAAAAGAACCTCACTATTAATTATCTGACTAGAAGTTCTGCCCGTGTTGCACTTACAGTGTAAATGTGCGCGTTCTGTTTTAGACCGTATCCCTCCCATTAAGCACAAACAAAAAAGTGTTGCCTTGGAAACCGCATATAGCTGCCTGAAGTCAGACTAAAATTCCATTTCCAATATGTGTTTATATTTAGAATATTCCTCTCAAAGGGGGCTGCGTATCAGATGCCTCTTAGAGACCTCACTTAATTGTCTTCAGGCATTTTTCACTTTGAAATCGCGCCGTTCTTTGTAAATGTACAACTTTCGGAGAGTGGCGGAGAAATGGGCAGCCATTTGAATGCATCTTTTTACCAGTGATGTGTGTGAGCGAGTGTTTCTGATGGTTTTTGCTCGTATGTCAGTCTGAGTGTTCCATGTGTGTTTGGGTGTAAGCGTATGCGTGATTTGTGTCTATGATTGTGTGTGTGTGTGTGTGTGTGTGAGTGAGAGAGAGAGAGTGTTTCTCTGCAGATACTTGGCACTGTCAGTATGCTGAATGTTTGGCAGTGTTCAGGATTAGCATGATTATCGAGTAGTCTCTGTTCTCTTACATATATTATCTGCCTGTGCCGATCGCTCATCTTACCCAACCAGCCGTGTCTCCATCTAGCAGAAAAAACAGTCCATCTGTGCCTTTTGCTTTTTTGTTACACACTTTATAATGCCAGATTTATTGCGACATGCTATTCATACAGTTTTATCTCAAGCAAATCACAGCTACTCTTACATTTGCTTTGATCATAAGACCTTAGAAATTTGTTTTGTTATGCATTTTAATACAATATAGATTTATATTTCTATGTATATGTAGTAGTATTGTTGTTAGTTATTTGTTGTTGTTGTTGTTGTTGTTAGCATTATTATTATTATTATTATTATTATATTTAGATGCAACAAGACATCAGAAAATTTGTCTAATTTTTGTCTTTTTACAATATATTTAATATTTTAAATTATTATTATAATAATAAAAAGCCAGTGACCTGCAAGCATTGCTGAGATGTGAAATTTTTGTCAGATTGAATTAATTGATGACAATTTTAGTTTTTGCTTCAAACTAATTTGCTGTATTTTCATTTAATTAACCCTGCCAGGAATCTAAAAATCATTTTATTTCGATATGATTTTATCACTGTTATTTCTGTTTCTTGAAGAGTTTCAGAAATATTTCATGAGTAGCCTATTAGAGAACTCATACCACTGAGTTCATGTGCCATTTGCATTTTTCTTGTACTTACAGTTATCTGCAGTCTTCTTTTTAAATAATTAATTCTGTAAATCTTGTAATTGCGCATGCAGTAACCCTCGAACTGTTAAAACGAATTAACTCTTTTCAAAGCCTAAAATTAACGTTTTGGGATACTAAACAACAGCATGCCTGGTGAAGTTCCCCATAAAGTACATTCTAAAATCTAATTAAGGTTCTACTAGAGCCTACTTAATTGAAGCAAGATTAAACGTGACTTATTAAAAGTTTAAAAAATATAAACTTTCTAAGCTATATCCCTGCATATTGCAAATATTCATAATGAGGTTTAATAGTTATAATTTATACTGTTAGGGTGATTGTAAATTAAGTTTCTTTTAAGTAAGGTGCAGAAATAGACAAGATTTAAAATGGCTTGAAAGTTAATTTGTGATAAATTGTGATGCACACACAAGGGTTGGACAATAAAACTGAAACACCTGGTTTTAGACAACAATAATTTATTAGTATGATTTAGGGCCTCGTTTTGCGGCCTATGCAGCATCAGTTCGTCTTGGGAATGACAGACACAAGTCCTTCACAGTGGCCAGAGGGATTTTGAGCCGTTCCTCTTCCAGAACACTAGCCTGGTCACTATGTGATGCTGCTGGAGGAGAACGTTTTCTGACTTGCTTCTCCAAAATACCCTAAAGTGTCTCAACAATATTCAGACCTGAGGACTCTGCAGGCCATGGGAGACGTTCAAGTTCATCAAACCATTCTGTCACAAGTCTTGCTGTGTGTATTATCATGCTGATACACGACACCCCCTTCAGGGTACAATGTTTGAACCATTAGGTGCTCATGGTCCTTCAGAATGGTTCGGTAGTCCATGGCAGTGAGGCGCTCATCAAGCACATTTGGGAATGCCATGATATTGCAGCCCAAAGCATCACTGATCCACCGCTGTGCTTCATTCTGGACAGCAACAGTCCCAGTGTTGAGCTTCTTTGGGGCGTCTCTAACTGCACGGATGAGGAAAAGACAGTGAAGGTGGACTCATCAGAGAACAATACATGTTTCATATTGTCGACAGCCCAAGATTTGCTCTGTTGGCACCAATGAAACCAACATTTGGCATTGGCACGAGGGACCAAAGGTTTGGCTATAGCAGCCCAACCATCAATACTGACCCTGTGAATCTCCCGACTAACAGTTTTGGTGGAAACACCAGAGTCAGTGTGCTAATTTAATTACTGGACATCCCTTTTAATGTACCTGGACATCCCTTTCAGACAGCTTCCTCTTGCATTGACATCCAGTTGGATGTGGTTCATTTGGATGACATTACCCTGCATCCCATAGCTCTCGATACACCTCAAAGACTTGCTGTCCTGGTCATAGATGAGCCAGCGAGACGCGCAACAATTTGCCTTCTTTTGAATTTTGATATGTCTGCTATTATGTCGTGTGGATTGCAATATTTTAAGTTGTCGTGTAAATTCTCAATATGAATACAACCTACAATCTGACTTATTCAATACTTCTTCACAGACAATTCAAACAGCTTCCAGTTGTTAATATAATAAAATAAAATACTAAAGGATATATACTCAAGGTTTTTTCCCTTCCTGAATACTTAGAATACAATACAATACTTCCCTGAAGTATGGTGACGGCGTCCCGTCAAGAAGCTTATATCACTACCTCAATCACACACGAGCACACAGGTATTTAGCATCTATACACTTTTACCGTCCTTCTCAGGTGTACGCTGGTCCGAAAACAGGATCATTAACCCTCTGGGGTCTAAGGGATTTTGGGGTCCTTGAGATGTTCTGACATGCCCTGACATTTGTGCTTTTTTCAGTTGCTTATAAACATATAAATGGCAAAGGTGTAATTACACTCTATTTAGCACAAACAGGGCTACCATAATATGTGAGCAACATGTATGTACATGTTTGTATTTTTGAGAGTATAATGTTTATGCATGGTTATTGAAAAAACAAAAAACTAAAGTTTCTGAAATAAGGCCACAAAACACATACTAAATATGTGTCAATAAGACTTTTGACTAATGGATGTCGTTGCCTAGAGTTTCTTCAAAATGATGTGAAAATCATCCTGCCTAATCATTCACATAACACAATACATTGATATAAATCTTGTAAAACACTTTTTGTTTGGAAAGGCAATATGCGCAAAGGGCGTCAACAAACCAACACCATCATGCATATTTAGTGGTTCACACCTGAGGAGACAATGGGGCCCACATACTTAATGAGCCATTCATTCAGGTGTGTCACCTATAGCCACAAGAAAGAATGCAAGAGCATTGGTTCACAGTTGGAAGCATCTCAATTTTATTTTATTTTTCCACAAATTGTGCTTGCAAATTGTATAATATCCAAGGAAAACATGTCTAGTAATTGTGCAGTTAATTCTCATACTGTATTTTCAGTTTTGGAATATGTATCCTCTCCCCAAATTTGTCAATAATAAAACACAATAAAAATTATTTAAAGAAAAGGCTTATATTTACCTTTTAAAATTTGTTTACATCTACCTTGTAAATATATATATTTTTTATTAAAAAGGTTACAATTACAACAACAATTCAAATGTAATCTTTCTTTGTAAAAACTAAAGTATACATTTTATCATACATATTTCAAAGTTAAGGATTCATTACTTTGAATATAGCCTACATTGACAAAACATACTATATTTAACATATTAGCAAAAATTGGCAAACAAAAGCTTATTTGAGGTGGCAGATATTTTACAGTAAAAATATATAATCTATCCAAAACTAGTCAATGAAATGTTGTCTTTCATATGTCTGTAACATAGGTCTTTCGTTTTTATTATAAGGAATATAAATGTTAATTTGCAGTTTAATACGTTGCTTATACAAATACATTTTATTTCAACATATTTCAGTCGATTTTTACTCATCTCAGTATAGCAATATAGTTTGCTAAAAGCGGATCATTCATTCACACACAGAAATGCGATTCAAATTTAAACTGTCTTTTTGCGAGTTGTGGTAAACAGCGCGCATCTCTAACGTTCATTCATTCACACAGAAACGCGATTCACTTGAGAATGAAAAAAACTTACTACAGTATTCCATCCTTTGCTCCTCGAAATACCAGCACTTCTGAGGTACTTTTTCCATTATTATTATTACGATAGCTGCGAGACAGTGTAAACAAGTACAATGATCTGAATAAACTTGATGTGTTTTCTCGAGCTGATATGGGGGCGTTCACAGGTTTGCACGGATCACCTTATTCATTGCGCGCGCGCTCTCCGTGGGCGGAGTCACATTAAAAATAATTAGCTGAGATGAGAAGGACTGACATCTCGCTCTTTTCATACAGATTACATAAACATAGAATATTTGTTTTTTATAAAAATTACTTCATTTAAAAGAAGAGAATTCAAGCTTCATGCCTGTGTGTCTGTATGTCTGTTTGACTGAGTATTCGCTGAGTTATGGTTCATTTTCGGACGCGTTTCAGAATTGACTTCACTGACAGAGAGAAGGCAGAACTCACATCATGTTTATTTTTCTTTATTTGGCAAAAAGCACAACACTTTGCTTTTATTGTGAGTATACACAAAAATAATACACACTTAACAGGATCGATTGATGTATAACACAAGCATATAAGATAAAAATTTATATTAGTATTTTGATTCTTTTTTGCACTGATAAGGAAAAAAACAAACCTATGGCGCTGGCGCGATAGCCGACCTCAGGGGGTTAATACTAACTGAGAGTATTACAGCCTCACCCCGAGGGCGTCTCTGTACTTTTCCAACACTATCACTGTCTCTGCGGTGGTCTTTTGAGCGTAGAATCTTTAGTACTTCTATTCCTCAGCTGCGCAGCATATACCTGACACGACTTCCAAGTTGCTCTTTGCAGAAATAAAGTTGTATTCACTGCCGGGAGATCACTGGTCACAACAACCAAGTGAGTCTCACTGAACAGAAAGATACATGTACATTTAAATCTTACATATGAGTAAAAATCAATGTCACTCAAGTCTTCTTCACTGTGATTGGTTTGTAATGATCTAAGGTAATCACATGACTGTTAAGTGTTAAGCACTATTTGGGTAAGTCTGCATGGTCTTTGACCTGAGCATCCTTAGTCTGCATTTTTCTGTACATTTTGTGTTGAAATGTTATGTTCCTTTTTAACCACTTCTGAGGCCATTACATAGACATTTAGAAGTAATTCAAGTGTAATCGGCCAGTCTCTTTTGTCCCGTTCAGTGGGGGAACTTCTGACTTTAGACCTCCACCCTGCGTTTCACTCGCAGACGAAATATGCTGTGACTGACTCCATAACCTGTAAAAATTATAACATTTAATGCAAGGCATCAGGCATTTCCATCATGCAAAAAGACGCGACACTTGTTTAGGTGACTCACATCGCGCCCCTGTATGTTGCTTTGCATAAATTAAATGATATACAGCACAATAACGAATTTATAGATACAAAAAATTTACACAAACCTGCATTTTACCGAAGACACGCACCAATTTGACGAAGCTCTCTCCTGAAGAGGTTGCAAAAAGCCTGCGATAAATTACTCAACCCCTGGGTTGTTATATCTGACCCAGGATCTGGGTAACACTAAAACTACCCAAACACTGGGTTATACAAAAACTACCCAAAAATTGGGTTGTTACATTTGACCCAGGAGCTGGGTAACATAAAAACTACCCAAACACTGAAAAAATAACCCAAATTTTTTTTCCCTAAAGGCTCAACCCAGGATTTGGGTAGAAAAAAGTAACCCAATATTTTTGGAGGCTGCGCATATATAGGTGTGAAACCTCCAACACTATATTGGCCAGTGTTTCAGTTTCATTGTCCAAACCCCTGTAGTAAAGGCTTTTCTAAACTTAAAAAATCAATATTATATTTAAAAATATTTGAAAAGTATTTAAATGTCTGAATATCATTCCATTATACAAAAAATATCAAAGCAAATATCAAAGTTGCATATGCAAACAAATGATTTATAAGCTTTTCTCTGAGCCATTCTGCGATGACTTTTGATCAGCATGTGATTTTTAGTGGATGTACAGTGCAAGTCAGTTCTCCTCAAGTTCACACAGTTCATCACAGTAACTATGAACATGATTCACTAACATGATTTATTATTATTTGAAAGTGTGCTATCTTTCTTTGAAATGCCACTTGTTTTTTTTTTTGTTAATATGTAATGACAGCCACACGATTTTAAGTGTGACTTAAGTGTCCAAATAATTTGTAGGTGATCTGTGCATTGCTAATACATGTCATCTTGCGTAATCATTTAAAGCTGCAAAGTAATTTTAATAAAATCGTGAACAGCAGTCTTTTTTATCCACTGATTAATACAAACAAAAAAAGTCCACTTGACATGGTTCAGGTTTTCTTTTGTGGACCCAACCCCCTTGGTTTAGAAACACTGGTGTTGGATCACCAATAGTGTAAAGCTTGTGAGAATTTTGTATAGAGGCCACATTCGAGCTCCCGTGGCCTCTGCCAAGCACTGGGACTATGATCAGATCACATGGGCACATGGAGACAATCAACATAAAGGTGTTAATGTACTTTTTTAACAAAAGAACAATATTTCACATTGCTCTGTGATTTTTATCGCTCTTGAATCTGTTATTTCATTTTTCTTATCATAGTCCAGATGGTGTCTTCTCTACTGGATCCGTTTGAGAACTGTGTGTTAATAATAAATTGGCTTTGATTTTCTTGAAGTATCTCAGTTTTGTGTCCTTAACAATATCCACTATTCATCCCCCCGGAAAGTGTATGCATGTGTGTGAGGGTGTGTGGGCTACAGAATGGGATAAATTTAGTTGTCTTAGGGCTGGAGGGTGAGGTTAGCCCTTGGGAGAGGCAGAGAATCTTAAATAAAGCAGTCAGAGTGAAGAAAAGACAAAGAGAGAGTTTGCATATAAGATACACATGAATTTCTTTGAGGCGCGATGTTAATATCACCATGTGTTTTGCAAAGAACATGCTACTTGCACCATAAGATGCCAATAATAAAGAGATTTATTAGCTCAATGTAAAAAGAGGATGTTCAAAATATTGATTGAATATTGAAAATTAACATTATATAAGATAGAATAAGACATAAGATATATACTATCAGTCCAAAGTTTGGAGTCTCTTCTGCTCACCAAGGTTGCATTTATTTGATCAAAAATACTAGCCTGACGTCGTCATACTCAGATTCTAGTCTGAATATGAGTCTGATACTGCTCCATTGGGCTGTGATTATGGGGCGTGTTTCAGCCAAACCAGGAAAGAAAATGCCTCTGCACTCAATTGGATAGACCTACAACCAATCAGAGCAACGGAGTAAGTGACGCATGTTCTTCATTCATCTTTCCGATCGACAAATGCCTTGATCGCGGTTCTCTCCTCCTCTTAAAATGAATGCGCTGTCGATATCTTCTATAACAGACACGATGGCGGAATCTACACATCTCATTCCTCCAGCGGCAGCCATCTTTGTTGTAAACGAATTCAACCCAAGCGCTCTTTGGGGACGTGGATGATTACGTTACTGTTGCATCTGTCCATCATCATATAAAGCCCGCCCTGACAATTTGATTGGTCCGAACAGCTCTGGTTCGAGCATAGTTGCTCCACAACGGATCAAGTCCAGACTGAACTTCCCGACCTCAAATGTTGTGGGCGGGGCTAAGTTCGGCTGGCATCCAGGCTACAAAAATACAGTAAAACAGTAATATTGTGAAATATTACATTTAAATATATTGAGTATCTATTATAAAATGCAGTGTCACATGATCCTTCAGAAATCATTCTAATATGCTGATTTGCTGCTTGAGAAACATTTCTGATTATTATCAATGTTGAAAAGTTTGTGGAGACCGTGATACACTACTTTAAAAAGTTTGAGTTTAAAGAAATGAATACTTTAATTCAACAATGACACATTTTTATTCACATTGAATTGATCAAAAGTGTCAGTAAAGCTTTACATTGTTATAAAAGCTTTCAATTTCAAATAAATGCTGTTCTTTTGAACTTTCAATTCATCAAAGAATCCTGAAAAAAAATTTATCACGGTTTATTAAGTTTTCAACATTGATAATAATAATAAAAAAAAACATTATTAATAATTGATTAATAATAATTAGTTACAACTGAGCACCAAATGAGCATATTAGAATGATTTCTGAAGGATCATGTGACACAGAAGACTGGAGTAATGATGCTGAAAACTCAAAAAGAAAACAGATTTCAAAATGTAATAAGATTTTATGATATAATTTTTTTTTACTGTATTTTGATCAAATAAATGCAGCCTTGGTGAGCATTAGAGACTTATTGGTGAGCATTAGAGACTTATTTCAAAAACATTAAAACATCTAAATTATTCCAAACGTTTGACCAGTTGTGCCCGAAATGAAAACTTTTTTTTTTTTTTTATCAAGAATTGCATTGCAAACTTTTCTTTCTTTCTTTATCCTCATTCCTCACCTTTCCACTCTGACTTTATATTGTCCATTCTGTGTTTCCAGGCTAAAAACACTTTTGTTTCTGCATTACTAACCCTTCACTGTGGCATCTCTAATGTTGATTGCTCTGTGCGTCCAGTCCTGCCCCTGCGATGCCATATTAGTGTTAGTAAGAGACGAATAGCTGGAAGCCTATGTCTGTTAATAGCAGGAACCAAACACTTAGCAGTGCAGAGCTTTAACGAACCGCACGCATGTCACCCACAGCCATTCAGTAATAACTGTAATCACTTTTCCACGTGCTGCGTTTGCATCTCTAGAGCCTTTTTGCGCAAGATGATATGAAGTTCAGGTTACAGCGGTGGGTGGTGGCACAGTATGAGCTCTGGTTATGAGAGCCCATGACCATTCACTCTCTCCCACATACACACACTCAAGCATACATGCTGCGTACAATCTGCAACTGTCTTTGTAAATGTGTTTCTCGTAAGTGGACAGTATTTCTGACTGGCGTACAGGCGACCAGGGTTTTTGTTTCGCAATGGGGAGATTTAGATTTTTGGTAGTGGACTGCATAGTAGTTAAAGGCCAAAGTATGGATGAAAGGATGAAAACTTTCTAGTGTGCATGTGTGAGCGCTTGTCTTCACACAGGATATCAAATGGATTATACTTTAAAGGCTGTGTGTTCAGCTGTACACATGCTAAGCGTTTGCATCAAAACTTAAGTACACTTAAGGCTCAAGGCTTGTTACCAGAAGGTTGCTGGTTCTATCCCCACAAGAAGCAATCCATGAACATTTGCCTTTGAGCAAGACTTTAAAAAATAAAAAATCTGTCAATATTTACTCACCATCATGTTGTTCAAAACCTGTAGATTTTTCTTTTCTTTGTGGAAGAATTTGTTTGACTGATAATCTTTTCTGCCGTAGCTCTCAAATGTATTTAGTCTTAGCCTTGGACCGTTGGCTAATCGTCTGATGCATAAGACACACAAGTTTTGAAACGCTTAAGGAGTTTCGAAGTCTTCATCTGATTGGTTGAATTCTACAGTATTTCTGGGAGACGTGTTTGATGTGTTTTTTAACGGTCCATCTAGAAACACAGATGCCGTGACGCCAAACCCCTTTATGGAAGAAGCAAGCCAGCATAGACTCTTTAAAATATGTCCAAGAGTTTTACACACTGGTCTGTTACTGTAGGGACATTGACGTCAGTCAGGCGATCCTTGGACAATGAAAGCTGCTATACAATCTGAAGGTCTGGCTATGCAAGACTAAAATGTAATTGTTTTTTGCACAGAATAAGTTCAAGTATGTGAGTTTGTCAATAGCGTTTGGCATCATTGATGTAAAACCTGGCACAGTGTGTTTTGACTGTTTTTCTAAATAGTTACATTTACACTATTCATTTCCAAAGCGACTTACATTGCATTCCGGCTATCCAATTTATCAGTTCATGTTCGAACGCATGACCTTGGCATTGTCAATGCTATGCTCTACTGTTTGTCCTACAGGATTGCTGCAAATGAGATTTGACAGCTTTGGCAAATGCAGGATTTTCAGTAAATACTGATTCAGGGTGTGTTTCATGCATTTCAATTTAGTTTTTTTTTTATCCTGCTTGTATGGGGGGAAAAAAACTGTAAAGATTCTTAAAATCTTCTAATTCTAGTAATAAATTATTCTAATAGATTCTAGTTTTTATTCTTTAGCCACACAGCAGGCAAAGGAACCTAAGGTACAGACCAGCATTGACAATAAGGGACATCTTTCCTAACCCTAAATGTTCTCTTTTAAGATAGTGACCTATATATGTGTGTGGGAAATGAGGAGAGAACAAGTGTGTGTTTTTAAGTGTGTGTGTGTGTTTCCTGTCCCAGTTTAATCTCTGCATTTCCACTGTCCCTTTTTCCACCACAGACTGGATTCAATTACTGCCCCTGCTCTGACCTTAAACCCCTTTGACCCATGAGAACGGCCCCGTCCCCTGCCTTGATAGCAGCCCATACCAGCCTTCCTCTCCAAACCTCCCCTCTACTCTACTCTACTCTCCTCTTCTTTTGTCCTTTCTTGTTGTGCCCTTTTGCGTCTCTTTGTTTTTTCCCATACTGTTCTTCTTTTTCTCCTTTTTCTGTCTGTCTTTCAGACTCACTCTTCCGTCCTCTTCCGTTCCTCATCTCCTACCACGTCTAAACTCTCACCTATCTACAAGTCACCCCAGGTGGTCTCAATATTGATCCCTTATTTTCAACCCTGCATGAACGTTAAGCCAAGACAGACACAGTGGGTGTTGTGTCAGGCATCAGGGAGGAAAATCTTATTTTAAATGAACATAAAATAGATAAAAACCTTCAAGAGAAATATTGTGACATAAATGTAAGAGACCTGAGTATGTCCAAGTCCAATGGGTTCAGGTGGCCCAGGTTGTTCACTAAACTTCACTGAAGCATTTTCTACCTAGAAATTCCCAGAATGCCCTGTAAAACTCATTGATCATCATCTGTTAAGTACACACTCTAAAAAAATCAAGGTTAAAAACAATACAATTTGGGTCATTTTGGCAACCCAGCACTGGATTTGTTACTGCTGGATGAACATGTTTAATGACTACATTAGAATGACTCAGAATGACTACAGTAACAACACAGTAAACAGTAATCAAAGGGTGAAATTTATTAAAGGGATAGTTCACCCAAAAATTCTGTCATAAGTCGCTTTCCGACCGGAGGAACCTTTTCACAGTTCCTAGAACTATTGGCTAAAGTACCCGGATGTCGGCGTGTTCGCACCGCAGGAACTAGGAACGATTTTAGTTCTAGGAACTCCATTTGGAGGAACTAATTTAGGTCCTACTTCAGAGTAGGGTCTAAACCAGCACTACAGGAACTACCCGTGACGTTAGTGTACGCTGATTGACCGAACGCACGCAAAACACCAGCACCCGCCATTTTTAAAACAGCTAGAATGTAAACACACAGATTATAGCCTATATATTTACTCCAGAAACTAACTATACAAACATGGAAAACAGTGATAGATGGGTCTCTAAACCTTTATGCTGAAGAGAAAATCCAACGCAACTTTGAGGGGACCAAGCCAAACATGATTATGTTTATCTGCCCAGCTAGCAACACTGGACATCAACCACACGGCATAGGCTAATAATCTTTTTTTCATATACTGTCTACTTTCTATAACAGTTCTATCTAATAACATATTAAACAGTACTGTTAGACAGATCGCTAACTAATAAACACAGAGAATGCGAGCATTGTTTGCTCTGGCGTTCTCAGCGCCGCCAAAATAGAGGTCCATCGCGCCGTCAAAATAAAAGTCACCGTGCTTGCGTCACTCCCTTACCCCTCCTACCAGTTCCTATGGCCACTTGGCCAGTGCGAACGCAAACAGCAAAACCGAGTTTGGGGGAGAGTAGTTCATAGAACTGTTTAGAAGTGGACAGTTCCTATAACTAAGTTCCTATAACTACTTGGTCGGAAAGCGGCTATTAATGACTCACTCAAGACTTTCTTTTATTTTCAGAACACATATGAAGATCTGTTTGATGAAATCTAAAAGCTTTCTGTCCCTCCGTTGACTGCGATGCAACTACCATTTTGACATTTCGAAAAGTTCATAAAACGATTGTAAAACTAATCCATATGAATTGAGTGGTTTTCTGAAGAGACTCAAATCAACAGTTATACAGCTAATACAGTTCAAGTTGATGAAACAACTCAATGTCTAAACCCATTAAGTCATAAGTGTTCTAATGTTTAGTGCATCAAGGCCCTTGTGTTCACAATATACTGATTCATGCAGTTGGGAACTACTTAGTGGAATGACACAGCCCCTAAGTAAAACAGGTTGTTTTTGACAGTATAGTATCTGCCTACCTAGACAGCTCTTTTTGGCAATCATTGGCGCACTTGAATGATCGATTTTGAAATAAATATGCGGTTTAGATTTGCTAGGTTTTGAGATCATGGAATATTTTGCATGGACAAGCACTACTGCGTTTGTAAGTTAGTAATAAATTGTGAATTTCAGGGATAATTGTTCTCCCGTTTTGAGATCAGTATTCATCTGATGCTCTTTTTAATGGGCCGATTTCCCCTGTATTTACTCATCGATCGGCTAACCTTGTACTAAGCTACAGTCGATGATCCTTAAGCCGTCTCTGTATCTTAATCACAACACAGATACCTGTTAATTACCCAACCAGTTCAAGTGTTTTCATTGCTTAAAGAGGGATTTGGGATTGATTGCGTTGTGTAAGCTGCAGGTCCCGAGTGTGTGTTTGTGTGTGTGCGAGTTTATCATCGTCTGTGTGTCTATGGAGAGAGGGAAGGATAAAGCAGGATGGATATTTATAGGCTTTTGAATGGACAACACGGCTTGGTATCGGGTCAGGGATAAACCATGAACTTATAAACTCACATCGGGGCCTCGTTTTCTCTGTACTTCTTTTCTCTCTCCATTTTAGCTACTCCTTCTTTTTGTGTTTGTCTTCCCATTTCTTGGTTATCTACTAATTTCTTACAGTTTCTTATGATAATAATCCTATTTCCATAATATATTGGTTCAAACTAGTGCCCATGCGCAAAGATGGCAAATTCGCATTGCGTTCTTCCAGAGGAGTCCTTAATCTAACAGTCGAACTGAGGCTTCAACAACTCATTTTAAAATAGCATATTAACTGTACATTTTTGGTATGGTGTTGATTTTCATTTTCACAATTGAATAAGTGAGCGAATAATAATTGATTTGAGATTGTAACAGCACATTCACATTTTACAGCCATGAATGAGGTCAAACAGGGTCAGGCTACATGTCTCACCCTGGAAGACTTAATGCCAAGTTTGTTCAAGACAGACCTTTGTTGCACGTTCTATGTTCCATGTTCCATATCCTCTGTTTCTCACTATAACACATGTACACATCAAACGGCTCGTATCGTACTGCAGTCTTCAAAAGACCTCCAGGCAGGAATCAGAACCCCTGATGTGAGCTTTCATTGGTGTTCTGGTGTGATGCCAAAATATGAAACCATAAATAGTCAGGATTGTCTATAGTACTGTAAAGATCACTTGATTGTTGGTAAATCTTTAAGGCCCGTTCACACTATGGACGATAACTATAAAGAGAACGATAAAGATATAGTTCTAAAAATCTGTTCTCCTTATTAAAGAATAGCAGAGTTCACACCACAACTATAACAATAAAGATATGAGGAACGATATCGTTGGGATCATTTTCAAAATGATTTTTTTCCAGCTGTCGAACGATAAAACACTGACAGCCAATGAGAATCCACTCAAATTTAAAGGGATTGCGCATTTAAAATGGCAGATGACATTGTGGAGAAGTTAATTGCTGAGGTACAGAAAAATCCAACACTAGCTGCGTTTACATGGACACTTATAATCGGATTGACGGCTCAATCGGACTAAAAAACCTTCATGTAAACACCTTAATCGATCCGATTGAGCTCGATCCGAATGAAATTTCGATCGGATTGAAAGGGGTGGTTTATCCCTTTTGTAATCCGATCGAGAGAACATGTAAACACTTGATCGGATTGAAAACCGAAACTGAAAGGACTGCGCATGTGCGATGACGTTAAATAGCGTAATGACGTATGACGCGCGGAACGAGCTGTTCTTCCTGTTGAATAAAGTGTCATATTAATAAGTTTCCCGTCATTCTAAAATTCTCATTTCACTCGCACGTCTGTAAAGTGAAGCAGGACAACGTCCCACCAGTCCTTGTTTTGGATTCTCATCCACAGACGACTGGTTTTGGCCGCGGGGAGGGGCATTTTTACTGCGTGATCAATAAGCAGCACGGCAAAACGGTTAATGTGCTCTAAATTATGACCAGAGACGAATTAATATTGCGTCTGCTGTTTTAAACAAATAAAGAACCAATAGAGGAGAATATTTATGTGCGAAAAGCGGGAAACTCTGTATATTCGTGCAGTGTGCGCATGTCAAAACATCAGATCCGATTTGAAACTTGTGACATATAAACGCGTACATCAACCCGATTACTTTATTTATCATTCATGTAAACACCTTGTTCGGATTCATCAATCGTATTGATTTCATTCCGATTGTGTCCATGTAAACGTAGCTACTGTTTGACAAGTCAAACCCTCTTTAAGGATACGTTTAAAAAAATGGATATATGGAAAGCAATCGGTCCTATTCTTGGAATAAATAATGAGAAGTATTAACGATGAGATCATTATGCAGGCTAGCAAATAGTGTAACAAAATTGCTTCAGGTATCCAGCGCTAGTTTCGACTGCTTCCTTTTATTTGAAGTTGCAGTGAAAAAGGCGTTATATATATATATATATATATATATATATATATATATATATATATATATATATAAAGGTGTTGACTAGGCGTTATTTTTATTCCACTATTGACTTTGTCAGCTAAATTCACTGTTAGATTAGATTGATTACACTAGACTAGCTAGATTCACTGTTTAGATGCGCTCGACACGTTGCATTCTGAGGACATCTGCTGGTAAAAGACATGTAAATGCAACAAACTGATATTGATTCATACGAAAGTATGAATAAAATTTGTCTTCAAAAGACATCAACTCTCTAATCAGTGTGACGGATTCTCCCAACTCTCGTCTTTTAAGGATATCGTGTCCCCAAAACAGTTGATGCTTTTGAAGACAATTTTTTTTCCGAATGAATCAATATCAGTTTGTTGCATTTACACGTCTTTTACCAGCTGTTCTTTTGATGTTTTTGTGTAACGCAAAGCAAAAGCAGGTCATCCATTTTCGCTACGCGGGCGCGCAGGCTTAGAATAAAAAGACCGTTATCTTTCGTTGGTGTGGACGCAAATGTAGTTAATCGTTATAGTTATCTTTATAGTTATCATTCTAGGTGTGAACGGGCCTTTAGTTTATGTGCTAGTTAGTCCACTAGTAGTTCAAACAAATTTTTACCTCATCATGTTGATTCAAAATGACATAACTGGACCTTGCAGTAAAATGACAGACTTTCCTCTGGTGACATATGCAGAATCATTTAGTCAGCTTAAACTCACCCCTTCAAGTTTGCGTTCATCTCTCAGCATTTTTAAGTGCATGCAACACTGACATCTCAAAATCCACATTTAAAGAACATGCATAGAATCAAGTCCCCATCCTACATTTTCTCTTTTTCAATAATCTTTTATACTCAGATGTACTTCACAATACTATCAATACACCAGCCCCAGTGGGATAGTGGCGAAATGTGTCTGAGGTCAAGCAATATTGAATTTTGTTGATTGTTTTGAAAAGCAATATCCTGAATGTGTTAAAAATGTTCTTAATGTGCCTGTCCCTTGCAAAGAGGCTACAGGAATCCAAAATGTGTGAAATCTCTAGTGCATATTATTTTGCAACCAAAAATACCAATAATAACCAGAAGAAAAAAAAACAAGACACAACCCAAAGGCTGACACACACCAGGAACTTATTTTCATTGTTGGTAAACCGTTAAACATTTATTAATTTATAAAAATAAAATAAAAAATTCTAGGGACACTGTCAATCCTTAAAATCTAAAGCATGTTAACAGCTAGACCATTGCTCCAGCAGAACATAATTTAAAATATTTGCATTATAGTTAAAGATACAGTGGAAATATAGAACATCTTCTTGTGAAAATACTGTTAAAAAAAACTGAAGTGAGTTTGACCCTTGGTCTTTCGGACCCTTTCTTCAGAAGGATTATGCAAAATATGGCACTGTGGGGTTTGTGTTACTATGTTCAGGGTGCTTTCCAGTGCGTTTCCGGGTGGTTGCTTACAAGCCAACTCAAACGAGCCCCAGGCTCTCTGCATTCTGGTCCCTACATATGACTTGAGTTAATCTCAAACAAGCATGATGTCTACCAACAATCAGAACTTGTTCATAAAATACAAATGAAAATGACTTAAATCCACAAATATTAAGATATGTTGTTTTTTAGTACACCTAAAGCGTACCCTATCCCAGCTGGTGGGGGGAAGACTGCATCTCTTCACACCTTCCCTCCCTGTCCTCTCTTTCCACTGCATTTGCTTCCTCCATCTGTCTAAATGCACATTAATTATACACATACACACATATATTCTCTACCCCAGCAACACACACCCACATAATGCATGTACTTTCTCCACATTTATCAGGGGAAACACTGAAAATAGGTCCTAATGTCAGTAGTGTACTGATGTTACAATAATATGATTGTTGAGACTGGAATAACGAACAAAACTTTGGACCTGTTCATTGACATAAAAGTTTTGAAACTGCACACAAACACATATAATGTGTAATATATTGAAATACTCTTCTCAAATTATTAAATTATTACATATTTTTGCATTTAAATACATCATTAGCTCTATTAGCAGCATCTGTGGCATGCTGTCAGTTACCATAGAATATAATTACAACTTGTCAGTCAGTTTGTAAAAAGCAATGAAAGGCACATTTATAGTAATACACTTGCAATGAAAATCTAGCAGGCAAGTGTACAGTACTGTAAATGAAAGATACTTATAAAATATGCAAGTATCACACTGTTTTTAAATAAACTTTACATGTGTTGGCAAAAGACTGTTGTGGAAGAATATTTTGCCAAACTTGTATGTCAACTCTTTATCCAACATTTCAAGTGATGCCATGACTGCCTAAATAAGTAAATATGGTTACTTTCACTTAATGTCTGCACAAGGATACCAGGAATGGACATGGAAAGGATGTGTCAGAACAATCTGTAAAGCATTGTTTACAGGAGCAGAGTTCTGCAAATTCCATATCCCGGACGAGCCCCCAATAATGTTACAATTAAGGTTTTCTGTAAGGTAAATTAATTTGTATAGCTCTTTTCAAAATACACAGTCCAAAGCAGCTTCACAGAAATTCATGAGGTGGATCCTAATTTGCGTACCAAAAAGAAAAAGTGCACTTTAGCCCTAGCCTGACGTCGTCATACTCAGATTCTAGTCAGAATATGAGTCTGATACGTCTCCATTGGGCTGTGATTATTGGGCGTGTTTCAACCCAAGCGCTCTTTGGGGACATGGATGATTACGTTACTGTTGATCATCTGTCTATCATCGTATAAATCCCGCAATGACAATTTGATTGGTCCGAACAGCTCTGGTTCGAGCATAGTTGCTCCACAACGGATCAAGTCCAGACTGAATTTCCCGACCTCAAATGTTGTGGGCGGGGCTAAGTTCGGCTGGCATCCAGGCTACTTTAAATACCTGAATGATGCACTTACTTAACCCAAAAAATTAAGTGTGGAACATTGGATAGGCTACTTCATGCACTCGAATGTCACTATAATATCTTATATAATATAATATATCACTATATATCATATCTTCATTTGTCTCATTTAGAAGATCAGAGCTGGGCGATAATATAGTTACATTTTGCGACTAAGTCAGACTATTAGAATTTGCTAAATAGTATATAGTTGCGTTCACACCACAGGAACTTTCCCCAGGAACTAGGAACTTTGCGGTCGTACTGTGTTTCGACCGCAGGGACCAGGGTCTAAATGAAGTTTTGGGTAAACATTTCCTCCTCAGAAAGTAGTATTTTTTTCAAAGTTCAGGAACTTTCGGAGGTGGGACTTGGGTTCTGAACATTGGTTGAGTTCACACAGCATTTTGAGTGGTTGACTCCACGTAGCATTTTATTTTAACCACCATTTTCTTTTAACAACCAAGTCTTTTGGGGTACGTGCAGTTAGAGTTGTTTTCTATTCGAATCAACATTGGAGTTTAAAAAATAAGACCGATGGACGGACTACGAGGTTCAGGCTTTATAAAGCTTATATGCGGAGGACGAAATCCAGCAGAAACTGGAAAGTCGTGCGCAGTCCTACGTCACCGGACTAAGTTGCATAATCTTCATGGTACTTCATGGAAACTCAGACAGCAACAGGTCTGGAGGAAAAAAAGTTCCTGGGACAAATTGTTCCGGGCAATTTCGGTGAAACTGTGGCTTATATCTCTTTAAGAGAATGTATTTTGCCAATTAATTCAGAAAATTTTGTCCTATCTCTATCCCTAAACCTAACCCTACATATCTAAAAAAAAATCAGAAGGAAATTAAATGTGAATAAGCCTGATGTAGAAGCACCTAACCCTGGTTGTAAACCAAAACTTGACATAAACTGTAAACTTGTCCCTCAAATCTGATTGGTTGATTGAATTGTTGTTTCAGGATCAACAAAGATGGTGATCCAGGAACATGTTGTATTGGTGAAATCATGTTCACTGTTTGCAGAGAGAGTATACAGTATATCCAACATTATAGATCTGTGAGATGATACAGTTTATATTTTGTAACAATATAAACAATCACTGAGATTTGCTATATATGATGTAATATATCCAACTTTTTGTAACTTTATGTAAGCATTAAAATCTGGACATTAAAATCATGAGATTTATTTAAGTGCTGGATTAACAAGTACTAATCATTCATTCACCTCCAAAGGTATGTTTGTTTAATCTGCTCTTCATGGTCGATGAGAACTGGATCACGTTTTCGGCAACAGGTCTGTGGAGGGTGTTTAATCTGTCCACAGGGGGGTCAGATCAGCGAGATCCAGTCAGGGTTTAGCGTGACAGCCCGTGGAGGAGGCAGCATTGTTCTCGCTGTTTGAATATCGCCTGGAGCTGCTATCACTTAAACTTAAACATCATCCTATTATTAGGCTTATGGTTGTTTGAGCTTATTGCTTTGTGTCAGGTGAGCAAAGGATTTAGGCTCTAGAGACCTTAGAATATCAGGGATTTTTAATTCCATACTGTATTTGCTTAAACATAGGCTTGTCTGATTAGAAATGACTATAAATAGTCTTGAGGCTGCAGATGAAATGAGAAAACACTTTTCTTGGATTGGTAAAAAAATAATTAATAAATAATAAAAAAAAGTTTTGTTTTTTTTACTTATGGCCTCTGTTTAATATAAAACTTATTTAATTTAATGTACAATAATTGTTGTATGCTGTATAATTTAATAATAATAAAAATAATGTTAACAAAATTAATGAACTTTTCATAACTGATGAACTTTGCAACATTGATACGGTTGTTGAACTGAATTGAAACAACCCTGAACTAAATTGAGCTAAATAATGACACTATTATTAATTGAATTAGTTTCATAATGAATGAATTTTACATTGACTTCCATAGTATTTTTTTCTCTTCTATGGAAGTCAATGGGGGTCCCATTAACTGTTTGGTTACCAATATTCTTCATAATATCTGCTTTTGTGTTCACAGGGTGAGTAAATGACAGAATTAAAATTTTTCGGTGAACTATCCTTTTGTTTTCCATTTTCTGGAAATACCATACTGGATTGTTTAATTTATATGGTGTTTTACTTTTGTCTGCATCTTTGTCTTGATGTTGTGGGGAGGGGCTATTGTTGCATGGCAACAATCGTGATTGACAGTACTGTTTTCTTGAGAGAGGCGTATAATAATAACGCTATCATATGGTCTGGCAGATTTTGGGCTCGGCACCAGGGATGACAAATGTGCTCACGCAATAATTCAATCTGCTCTCCCAGTTCTTCAACTTTAGGGGACTTGCGAAGATGAGTAGTTGGAGCAATTAAGTTGGTCAGTCATTGTTAATGTGTAGCACCCAAAATATGTGCCAGATTGTTTATGGAGAAGTGTTTTTTTATGAGAGAGAGTGAAAAAGAGAAAGTAAAGAAAACTTTGCAGACAGATTGTGATTTGGTGAATGTGTGAGAATGGAAGGTTGCCTGAGAATATCAGTAACTAATTAAAGTTTTCTTCCATACGTCACTTGCTAAAGACGCTGGGTTCTCAGAGATAGTTAAAGATGTTTCTAAAGGAAATCACTGAAGGAAAGTAAAGCTCAGATCCAGGAGAACAAAAAGAAAAAACAAATGTATTTTAATACATAGTTATAATTATATTACTATCAAGGATGTAACCAAATTTTAAGAATCAGTTTGTGAAAAAACTAATTGATCAGCTGTTAAAATGAATATTGTCTTTTTGTGGTAGTTATAGCCCTGAGTATTATGAGATATGATTTGATATATGATATGATAACATTAATATCATATCTCTCATGTATCATATCATATATCTCATCTCATATATATCATATATCATGTATTATATCATGTAACATATTATGTATCATATCTCATCATATAATATTTCTCATGTGTCATATCATATATTATTTCTCATATCCTATATTATATCATATATCTCATCTCATATATATTATTTCTCATATCATATATCTCATCTTGTATATATTATATCTCATATACCATACTGCAAAAGAAAAACTCATTTTGAACTTAACTATATGATTTACTGCTGTTCTTGGTAACCACTGTTCTACACTGTACTAGTTTCATGCCTTTCATACTTCTTTCAGTATTTATTTATTTTCCATCTACACTTTTTTTTTTTTTACATAACATTACTTTTAACTTATTTTACATTTATTTATTTATTTATTTGATTTGTTTGATGATTAGCTGTGTGATGTCACAAAATAAACCTCTTTCTTTCTTTCTTTCTTTCTTTCTTTCTTTCTTTCTTTCTTTCTTTCTTTCTTTCTTTCTTTCTTTCTTTCTTTCTTTCTTTCTTTCTTTCTTTCTTTCTTTCTAGGAGAAGAAATACACTCTATTAATGGTGGACCCAGATGCTCCTAGTCGTAAGAAACCCTCTCGCGCTTACTGGAGACATTGGTTACTGGTTGACATTAAGGTACATCACATCTCCCGAAAACCACTTTGAAATGCAGGTGCTGTCTTACCATAATTTCGCAGTTGCACAAACTTGAGTGTTATAACGTCTGTGCGTCCATGAATGTTCTTCTGTGATATAATGATTCTTCAGGCCATTTAATATAAGTCAATATATATTAATCTGAATATTACCAAGAACAAAGCCTTAAAATAAAGGTTGCTTAAAGCAGAGCTTGGCACGGACAATCCTGGACATAATGTGCAAAGCAAAAGGTGTCAGAAACACTTTGGTGGGCAAACAATTCCTGGATCGCGTGGACCGTATCTGCACCTTCCATGTGCTTCACACTTGTGCTGCGTTTCCGATGAGTTACATAATTACTGAGTAAAAATATCATGTTAGTCATCAGCGCTCGGCTCTGACGGGCTCTAGAGGCAGATTCATCAGGCTGTGCATGGGGACGCCGTGTTTAAACAACCGGGGATGAGACACACTTTAATTGCTCAATATTAAGTCAATATTCTTTCATCCTTTCTTCATTTTACAGGCTTTTTCTTTTTTTTTTATAGGTACTTTCTTTCTCCGATTTTCTTGCTGTGGTCCTGTTGGTTCACAGGGGAGCATATCGATTCCAATAAAGTTTGTTACTAGAAACTAGAAAGAAAAAAAAAAAATAGAAAAATTACTGACGTGTCTTACATACACAAGGTTCCAAAAATTAAGTTTTGATGAATGATATTCCTGACATTCTCTTCTGTTTGGAAATGTTTGTGGCAATCATGTGGGCGAATGGCTCTCCTGTGTAACGGGAATGATTGCACGTCAGTTCTGCTTCAGACAGACAGGAAAAGAGGAGTGTTAAAATAAAAAAATACATTTCCTCTTTGTTTCTTTTTTTACACCTGGTTGTACTGGAAGAGTTCACCCTCATGTCGTACCAAACCCGTAAGACTTTCGATCATCTTCGGAACACAAATGAAGATCTTTTTGTTGAAATCTGAGAGATTTCTGTCCCTCCATTGACAGCTATGTGACTGACACTTTAATGCTTCAAAAAGTTCATAAAGATATTGTAAAACTAATCCATGTGAATTGAGCAGTTTAGTCCAAATTTTTAAGTCTTATTTTTGAATAAACATTTGAAGCCTGTTCCATTCCTTCCATTCACATTTTAAGAAACAGCTCAAGTCTTTTTCTTCTTTGGAACACAAAAGGAGACATTAAGCAGAATGTCCATCCGTTCATGCTGCTGTTTCATTCACATGACGGGCTGTCAAGCTACAAAATGACAAAAAAAACAACACCACTGTGATAGTTTCAACAGTTGAATGCTATTTCCAAGTCTTTTGAAGTCATATGATCATTTTATTTGATGAAAATGCAGACATTTTAATTATTTATTGATCATTTTTGTGTAGATCGTTCATGTTTCCACATATCCAAATATGAAACTGAATGATATGTCATACCAGGTTTGACGTCAGTGTCATTGGTTTTGTTCAGTGTTATTTTAATATTATTTAAATACTATTATAATATTTTTGAGTCACATAGCTTTATTGTTAAAGTTTTAATTTTAGTTTGTTTAAGTAATTGTTAAGCTTTTTAATTTTTTATATTTCTGTTTAGCTTAATTACACTTTCTTCAACTTAGTACTTCATCTTAACCAATTTAACTTCAAAGTTTAAGTGTTTAAGTGTCAACTAATATTTATATTTAATTTCATTTTCTGCTTTATTTCAATTAACAAAAGCTATTGTAGTAATTTTAGTTAACATACAATAACAATGATTTGGTGTGTGCCATACAAGTTTAAAAAGACATAACGGTGTGCAAATGATGACAGAATTCTCATTTTTGGGTGAACCATCCTTTTAATTCCATCATTTAATTGTGGTTTCGTGACAGGACATCTATAAAATACCACTGAGGACAATCCTGCGACTACTAAAAGCATCACCCTGTTTGCAGGCGTTTTACTCGTAAATCTCGATACAAATACATTTGCTAAAAGCAGCTCATGATCATAGTCCCTGAAAGCGAGGCCGTGTTCTCCGCTAGCTCAGCCCTGCCCTCCTCTCCTGCTATTCTCTCTCTCAGAGACGAGCCTCCTCCCCGTCTGGCCAGGCGACACATTGTGAATAAACAAATGTATTTCAGGTGCTCAGACAGACAACCTCTCAATATCCTGTCACTGTGTGGGCGGCGGCATGCCGCCTGTCTGCTCCCTGATTGGCTGTCTCGTTGTGCTGTGTGTGTGATGAGGAGCCGTGGTTGGTCAGAGGTTTAATGAGGCTGGTGGGAGGTGAGTAATTGCCGCGGTGACTTCCTCTAACCTCGCTGAAGTTATAATAACATCCCGTGTGAATGTGTGGAATTATCTGTCCTGGAATACTCCTGGGCTTCAGACTGAAGCAGGTGCCACACAAATGAACAATTCCCCTCTCATTCCAACACCTTATTTAGAAATATACCCTGTAATTCCTTTTTTTAGAAATTAAATTACAACCCTGATTTGGCTTGTTACTCCCCCATACAAGCAAACGTAATGTCTTTTGTGTATTGCATGCAAACACGATAGGAGAGCAAAAATTGTTTTTCATTTTCACTCTTCTATCCCAACTCATATCGGAGAACACATTTTATCTCAGTTTCAGTTCCCATGCTAACCTGGCTTTGACTCATGGGATGTCTAAACATCACAGCTCTCTTAGTTTTTATGAGAAACTAAAAATGAAGGCGCATTAAAAGCAAAAAAAAAAACTTTTTCTGTTTACAAAAACATAGCACAGTTTTATTAGCTACTAAAAATGAGCTCAGTTAACAGTTTTGCTTATCAAGTACTGAAATGCATCACATTAAACTTTATTGCAACATGAGTAGACAATCACATTTCTTGGAATACGCCTTAATTCAGCGCTTCCTGGTTTTAAGTGTCCACTTCCTGAACCCCAGATTAATCACAACTGTTAACACTCTATTTTATGTCATTGTTGCACATTACATACTTACTGTAGTATTAACAGTAAATTATGTGCATAATTACATGCAACTAACCCTAAACCAAACCATGTTGTTAATTACCGTAATACTCAATGTATAATAACACTGTCGCAAGGAAACCCCATCAATCCCAGCAAATACATTTCAAAGTTTAAAAAATGAATCAATTTTAACATTTTTCAACTGGGTCATACACATCATAACGGACATGACTTGAATGATACCTCAAATTTTGCAGTCACATCTATCGCTGCTCAGCAAAGTTTCACAGTCAAAATCCAGTCTTTTTACTAGGAATCCATGTAATCAATCCATGTGAGTTTTGTGTGAGGGCAAAACAGTTCCCCAGGCAGATTTTGCTTTTGTGTTCAAGTTGGTAACGTGAATTCGCTGTACTGACTGACAGAAAGCTGCTTGGCTTTAAAGTGCATTTCATGCATTGCTACCCTATTGACAATAGGCAATGGAGCTTTTTTGCCCACGAAATTTAGCCAAATGTTCCGCTAATGTCATCGCACCTTCATTTCCGCCTGTCGGACGACAAAATGGGCAAAAAAAATCCTCTAGACTTGCATTGAAAGAGCAATGCAATGTATTCAAAACCTCTCAGAAGATCTTATCAACCACATAGAAATGCCCTAACACTTTTGCATGGACAAGCACCATCTCATTCAAAATCTCGCTCATTCATCGATTCATTCACCTCCTCTGCCTAACATAAAATGATCTATGCATTCTCTTGAATGTAATGTCTTGTACAGTCCCGTGTTAATCAGTGATTTTGTCATCAACGCTCGTACAAGTTTTGCCTCGACCTTTGTCTGTCTGAAGGAGGTATTTCTAACACTTTATTGGAACCATATTTAGTTTGTCATTTCCTCTGTTTGGCAGCATGTGTGCAGATGGACCCTTCCTCTCGTACCGCTGCCAACTCGCCACTCGCAGTCAGTCGAGATTTCTGGCACTCGTCGCAAACCAGAGAGCTCACTCCACACATTTGTGTCATTGTGCTGAACATATCTCCCTCAGTAACACATCATCTTATGCTCTTCGGCTCTTCAGCCAACAGTTACCATGCAACTGTTCTCCGCTCGGACACTTGAACTGTTCCTGGCTCAGTCCTGACCAGTCCTGCTTTTCTCCAACCAACCAGTCATGCCTCTCAAGATCCTGTTACCCGTTCTCTGGGACTTTCATGAGAGCTCTTGCCTGGCGTGATTGACTCGAGGCTTTTGTCACTTTGTGGCATGATTACATTTCTTGCAGATTTTGACTTTATCATGCATTTTGTTCATATTGATCATTTTGGTCTTTTCGATACAAGTCACGTCTCTCAGTGTGCACAATTATTAGCTTGTTACAGAAAGCTTCTCTGATGCTATAGCTCTAGTATTAGTATGAATGATAGCTCGAATCATGCAGAGACATGACTATTACTTTTCTGAACAGTCAGACTTGCAAAAAGTCCTAACCAGATGCGACTTAAAGTCTTCTCCAAGTTAACCAGTTTTTATCCTGACCAGCCGTGACAGCTGTATGCTTGTGAGTGCAAGAGAGCAGTGCACTTGCACAGAGCTCCGCCCACACACTCTTCTGATTGGCTGTGATTTGTGATTGATTTTGTCTAGTCTTGTGTGGACAGACAAATTGCTTGTCACTGGAACTTATCGTGTTGCAAATGGTTGGGACAAGGTGTTACGATTTTATCCTGGCAGACAATATACAGTGGATAAACACGTTATTAGAGGAACCTGAGTTTATTTCTGAACTGAAAAAAAAAAAGTTCATTTTCTGCTAAACAACCGGCAGCTGTGGTTGCCAGAACATTTTTAGTTTTACAGATTGAAATATACTGGACAAAATTACTGAAATCGCCATTTTATCTTTATAATATACCCTGACAACCACTTTAAACACAGGCGGTAAAGAGAAAGCCACATGGTTAATCATCACAGTTGAGGTAAATATCAATATAAAGAATGTGCAACACAAGGTGTAACATAAAACCCTAATTTACATATCTGATTATAAAAAAACAAGAAACAGTTATTTCAATGAAAACCCATCAAAAGTGAGCTGTCACAGATAGTTCTGGAAATGCTTTTCACTGTAAATTATAAGATGCTGTACATTTAAAGTATTTTAATGTAAAATTATATGTAATATATCCCATTAGATTTGTTATGGTTTGTCACTGTATAGAGTAAGGGGAACTTACTGTTAACGAATTAACAAGTCTTTACCTAACTAGTCTTTATAGCATTTTTATAGTCTTTTACTGTCAAAATTTCTACAGTAAAGTTTTTTTTTTGGTTAAGCAACCACTCAGTAAACAACACTAATATGGCTGAACTATGATAACCATAGTATCGTTTTAAGAGTGAAAAGAACTTCCAGATCTACTATAGGCTATTTACACAGTGGACGCCTGTTGATTTCACGTTTAAGGAAGCTGATGCAGATTGAATTGGTAATGAAGTTATTAATTCTGTTGGAGCAGATGGTGATGGAAGAGGGGAATGAGGATCTGAATTGCCCCTGTAGCTCAGCACTCTGCCCGCCTGACCCATTCTGTCTCTCAATTCCCTCCTGCTCATGGAATACTACCAAAAAACAATCCCCGAACAGCTTGTTCTGCCTCAAACGGACTTTTCCTCCAGATCACAACGCTCCTATGTCTTGCTCTGTCTGATTTCAGTATCTCTTTCTCTCGCTCTCTCTTTCTCTGCACATAAAAAAATGTTTTTGTTTGCTCTGCTGACAGAAACAAAAGGTAGAGTTATTAGCGATAGAGAGTAGTTTGTTTATGTAAATAAAGTGCTAGGTGAAAAATCCTTATTTACTTTTCACCCTAATAGTCCACCCCCACAGATTGCAGTATCGCATCACCCAAGAGCTGCTGGTGAATCAAATAATTATTAACTGTAATCTTGCACAGGAGTTGAAAAATGCTTGAATTGATTTCATGGACCAAGTTCTCTTCCATTGCATTTTCTTAAAGGGCCCCTATTATGAATTTTTGAAAATGACCTTTCATGTAGTGTGTAACATAGTGAATTAAAACATACTGCAAAGTTTTAAATCTGAAAGTGCACCGAATATAAAGTTATTGTCTTTCAAAAGTTAGAGTCGACTCTGAGTCAAATGAATGAATCGTTTTTCAAACGAGTCATAAGCCGTTTTGTTGTGACGTCAAGACGAAACATTAGCATATTGCCCGCCCACTTATTGCGCACACAGACACCAGGGAAAACTCGAACCTCAAACCTGCAGCTGATTCCTGTGGATACTGGACAGCATCATGTCGAGAAGACGCTGTGCTCTATAATGTGAAGGTAAAGCCAGTTTTTTTCACTGCCCAAGGACGAGCATGTGAAGAATCAGTGGTTAAAATTCATCTTTACCACGATATCACAGCAGTATAATCCTAAACTTTTGCTGTGTTCCCTTTATTTTACTGACGACTTCTCAAATCTCGGAGTTCAATGCAGGATTCCCAAACCGCTTGCTCTTGAAAGATGGTGTTCAAAATACTTAGTTTTGAGTTTTATATTGTGTAGGTCTCCTGCTAACTGGCTAACTCACGTTATCACTGTCTTACTGAAATACTTCTGCTAATCAGTTGTGGGACACCATTACCTATAACTGTCTACTAATGCAGATCGTCTGTCGTTCTCACTACTTTGAGGAAAGATTAAGCATGGAGCAAGATTTGTTTTACCAACGTTTATGATACATCAGTCATTCAGGCTAGAGCTTGGCTAATGTATGCACTGTTATTGATAGTTTCCACGTGTTCACCGCAATAAATTAGAAAAATACTCAGTAAATAAATAAGTACAAGTAAAATAATCGGTTTGTTAAAGGACATGCACTTGTTAATGCTTATGGTATAAGGAATTACAGTTGCAACATCTCATAATGTTCCTCAAACTGAGTGGTGTATCACTGAGAAACGTCCTGCTCGAGCCGTCCTTGCGATGGAGGTTCGGGTTGAAGAATTCTTCCAATGTTTCATCATCGGACTCACGCTCGTATTGATATGGTAAAATCAACGCCATTGTTCGTTACTGTGTTTAGAACAGTTTTTTTGACCTTTGATGCATGTGAACCTGTTGTAGGAGACTCCAAAACAACATTAGGAAACTTTAAAATAGCATAATAGGGACACTTTAATCCATCTTGATTCCCAGTAAAAATATTTAAACAAACAAGCAAATATATATTATATTATATGTATATATATTTATTTGCAGATGCCACTTGCTTTGTTTTTTTAGTTTTTTAAATCTAATGCAAAGGCATATGAATTGAGCTGTTTAGTCCAAATTGTCTGAAGAGACTCGGACACTTACTGTAATATGATGAACAGATTGAATTTAGGCTTTTACTCACATATAAACATTCAGCAACTCATACATCAGTTGTGGTAATTGGAAGCTCAAGCATGTTCGTTTGATGTGCGAGAACCAATGAGGTTCATTCTCGTGTGTTACGCAGCACGTTTGAGCTTCAGCAAGAGGTTTGTTCTCACGAGTAAAGCATGTTCGGTTGAGCTTCTGTTTATGTTAGCTGATCAGCGTTTAAATGTGAATAAAAGCCTAAATTAAATTTGTTCATCACATAAAGTGATCGAGCAAATTTGAACTAAACCACTCAATTTGATTAGCTTTATGATCATTTTATGAACTTTCTGAAGCGTTAAGTGGTAGTTGTGTAGCTGTCAATGGAGGGACAGAAAGCTCTCAGATTTCAGAAGTTCTGAAGATGAACTTAGATCTTACGGGTTTGAGGGTGAGAAATTAATGACATCATTTTCATTTTTGGGTGAACTAACCCTTTAAGTGTCCAGATATATACTTTTGGCGACCAGTGTATCTGTGTGGGCCTGACTGCATGACATTGCCAGTGTTTTTCCCTTCATAAGGTCCAAACCGACCCTGACACACCCTCATACGCTCATCTCTCTCTCACACACACCTCACATCCGACACAAGTGTATGTGAGTTTCAGTCACAATGGATCTTTTGAGAATTCACGCTAAACGCTAATCGCTAACAGACAGATATTAAAGGGATTTTGTGGGTTCAATACAAGTTTAGCTCAGTCAACAGCATGTGTTTATTAACTGTATCCATTTTATCATAAGTATTTTCGACTTTGCTCTTATTTTTTATTTATACTTTTTTTTTTGTAAAATTTGTGCTGAGGCAAGATGTAGCAGAACTGAAGCAGCAAACATTAAAATATACACTGTTTGTAGTGCTATTTAAACAACGTGGCGCAGGACGTGAAAATGATAACTGCGTCGGACTGAAACTAGCAAAAAACACTTGCATCGCGCTTAGCGCTGCATTGCGCCGGGTGTAAGATAGGTCCCATAGTTGCAAAGTTACTTATAGATAGTAGTATAGCTTTTTTTTAAATAGAGATCACAATTCGCCCACAATTCTGAATAGACAACTAAACAAAATAACATGCAATTTATTAGAGATCAAAGGTAATTGCTGCAGTCTAATTAAAAATAATTAATTAATTTGAATTAGTGTTATTATAATTATTATTCTATTTTTCTAAAAATGTTTGAATGAATGATTAATTTACTAACTCATAATACTTCACTTGTTTCATTACTGGATGAATCAGTGTTTTTGAATGAATCTCTTGAATGAATGATTCAATTACAAATATTGTTTTAACTTGTCGCCACCTACTGGTGTAACAATGTAATTAATACAATCTTAATTTGAATCGTCAAGGTACTTTTTAAGAGGCGATTTACTCTATTTTGATCATGTACATTTACATTTACATTTAGTCATTTAGCAGACGCTTTTATCCAAAGCGACTTACAAATTAGGACACATCAGTGTTTTAATCTTTACTTCTGTGATCATCTGAATTATTGTAATACAGTTCTGATACTGTGTGGTTAAAAAGACTTTTTGTGAAGCTGTGTCATACCTATACATGACAACTTCTCTCTCTGACTCAACGGCAGCGCAAATGCAGATTTGAATGTTCGCTGTGATCGAACTTGTCAAAGGTTTAATAGACAGAGATCATTTAGGAATAGGAGATTGCGATCTTTTAAAGATTAATCGGGCAGCTGTAGTTAGTGGAATGCCTAAAGCGGACTATCGAAATAAAGTTACCACAATTTCTCTCATTGTAGACCAAATTATGCATTAAATTTTTTTAACATTTTGGCCTTTAAAATCCTCTGTATATTTTTTTCATCTTATTTGAAGATGGAAGTGTGTGTGTGTGTGTGTGTGTGTACTTGTTTAACCTACATTGTGAGGACCACATTTCACCTCAAGGATAGTAAAGCCTGAGATCACCAGCATTGTGGAGACCAGTCAGTGGTCCCCATGAGGGAAATGGATTAATAAACATACTAAATGATGCTTATTTGAAAATGTACAAATATTGATTATGTAAAAAAATGATGGGAACCTCAAAAAGGTTTAGGGGTAAGGTTAGTGTTAGGGGAGAGAATATACAGTGTGTACAGTATTAAAATCATTATGTCGGAGAGTCCCCACAAAGATACAGAAACCTAACGTGTGTGTGTGTGTTATGGAGGTATGGTATACTGGTGGGAAATACCTCAGCATCCAGCCACTTTAAAGCAGCATGACTCTCAGGAGAGAACACACTTGTACAGACAGAGAAACTATTGTAATGCTCTCAGAACAGCTGTGTGTGTTTGTGCTGCTCAGTTTTGCGCAGTCTTTCGAGTGCCTGTTGGGACGCTCGGCTCTGCCTGTACTGCATGTCCTTTGACTGCTGATTGGATTATATTTCTTTCCCTCAGAGGACTGTGCTTTTCTAGAAGTCAGTGTGTCAAGCGCATGTGTTTTCTTCTCTCCCTGTGTTTATGTGCGCATACACGCTTAGCTGAAGAAGCTGTTAAGCTCTGAAAGTGACTCCCGGCATCTTTAGGGTCAATAAGACAGCAAATCTGTAGGAGTTTGTTATGCCAAGGCAGAGCAGAAACTGTTTTATTATTGTTTAACAGAAAACAGTTTAAGGTCCCAGGAGCCGGCAGTGTATTATTGTCTTGAGAGATGTTTGTCCAATTGCATGTGTTTGTGTCAGACTTGACTTTCTGTTTTTAGATTTTAAAGTCTAAAACCATTTCACTTCTGTAATTTGACATATCGATACAATCTGTATAGCATTTCCAGCAAAAGTTTGATTTTAAATATATATTTTTTCAAATTAAGATGTTTTCAACGACACAAATATAATTAATTGTAATTCATAAACATCTTTTTAAATAGTTTTCGGAGAGTTAAACACTACGTTTACAAAGCTTGTCTTGTCATCAAAAGGTCAAATTATGTGATATTTTAAGAGACTTCTTGACCTCAACACACAGTCTTCAGGATTTCCCTCTGTGATATCATTTCCTCTTTTCCTCTTTAATAATAATAAAAAAAAAAAACTGCTTCCTTTTTTTTTAATTACTACTAATGAGGTTTTAAAAAAAATAATCACCATTTAATGAGGCTTTTTTTCTCCATTATGATATCAGGACAGTTGTACTACTACTCAGACATTTTTTACTTTATGTCCACAAAATTAATTTTAATCAAAAAAATTAATTATTTTTATTGTACAAGAAGTGTTGATGTATAACTCATTGTATACTGTTCAACAGTTCGGGGTCAGTGACATTTTTCATGTTTTTGAAAGAAGAGTCTTATATTTGCTAAGGCAGCATTTATTTGATAACAATTTGTCAAAAAATTTAAATTTTATGACATATTCCCCCAGTTTCACAGACAAGGCTTAAGCCTATAATGATAAATGCATAAGACTAAAATGCATGTTTGAGCTGTTTCAACTGAAAGCAACTCGCACTGACATTTCTTAAAATATGTCAGTGCCATTGTTTTGTCTCAAGATGCACATCAGTAATGTTTTTGTCACGATCCACACATGGGAAACGGGTTAGATCCAAAAGCAGTTTAATAGGGTAATCCGTAATCATAAAACAGTCCAGGCAGGGGTCAAAACCAAAGTAGCAATCCAATGAACAAGAACTATACAAAAACAGGCAAGAAACAGACCTCCAAAGTGGTGTGACATATAACAAGGACTCCGTAACAAACACTAAACAGGCAGGGTATATATACACACTAACAATCGTGATGGGGAACAGCTGAGTGCAATGAACAGTGATGAGTGCAGACAAGGATTGTGGGGAATGCAGTTCCAATGTGAATGACACCGTGGGGAAGAGGACCTCTAGTGGACACCCAGGGAAACACAAACCAGACAATGTGACATAACCCCCCCTCTACAGAGCGGCTACCAGACGCTCCACGACACGAAACAAACCCAACAAAAGTCCAGGAGGGAGGTGGAACGGTGGAGGATCAGGGGGAGGGATGGAGGGCCAGGACCATGGAGGGGAACAGAGACAGGGGGTGCTGGCTTAGCCAGCGGGCAGGGCGAAGTAGACAGTTTATCAAGCAGCCAGGGCGGAGCAGATAGTCCATCGGGCGGCCAGGGTGGAGACGACCCTTCAGGCGGCCAGGGCGGAGCAGACAGTCCATTTGGCGGCCAGGGCGGAGCAGACAGTCCATTTGGCGGCCAGGGCGGAGACGACCCTTCAGGCGGCCAGGGCGGAGCAGACAGTCCATCTGGCGGCCAGGGCGGAGACGACCCTTCAGGCTGCCAGGGCGGAGCAGACAGTCCATTTGGCGGCCAGGGCGGAGCAGACAGTCCATCTGGCGGCCACGGCGGAGACGACCCCTCGGGCGGCCACGGCACAGGAACAGGCTCAGGAACAGACAGAGGCACCGGCTCAGGAACAGACACAGGCACCGGCTCAGGAACAGACACCGGCTCAGGAACAGGAAAAGATACAGACACTGGCTCAGGAACAGACACCGGCTCGAAGGCGGCCATCTTGACGGGAGACACAGGCTCGGCGGCGGCCATCTTGTCTGGAAACACCGGCTCGGCGGTGGCCATCTTGTCCGGAGACACAGGCTCAGCTGCGGCCATCTTGTCCGGAAACACCAGCTCGGCGGTGGCCATCTTGTCCGGAGACTCTGGCTCGGCAGACGTGACCTGAACAGTCTCTGGCTCGGCAGACGTGACCTGAACAGTCTCTGGCTCGGCAGACGGGACCTGAACAGTCTCTGGCTCGGCAGACGTGACCTGAACAGTCTCTGGCTCGGCAGACGTGACCTGAACAGTCTCTGGATCGGCAGACGGGACCTGAACAGTCTCTGGATCAACAGACGGGACCTGCACAGTCTCTGGATCAACAGACGGGACCTGCACAGTCTCTGGATCGGCAGACGTGCTGTGTCTCCTCCATGCATGTAGTACTGCCACTGCATAAAAGAGGAAGACAGCCCTCTTGGCCGTGGCAGGACTGATGATGGGCAGCTCCGAGACGATCTCAGGGATGACAGTGGGCTGCATGGGGACGACCTCCGGGATGACCGCGGGCTGCACGGGAACGATCTCCAGGATGACCGCGGGCTGCACGGGAACGATCTCCGGGATGACAGCGGGCTGCACGGGAGCGATCTCCAGGATGACAGCGGGCTGCACGGGGGCGGCCTCCGGGACGACAGCGGGCTGCACGGGCACGGCCTCCGGGAAGACAGCGGCCTGCTCGGGAACGATCTCCGGGATGACAGCGGCCTGCTCGGGAACGATCTCCGGGATGACAGCGGGCTGCACGGGAGCGATCTCCAGGATGACAGCGGGCTGCACGGGAGCGATCTCCAGGACGACAGCGGGCTGCACGGGGGCGGCCTCCGGGAAGACAGCGGCCTGCTCGGGCACGGCCTCCGGGACGGCAGCGGGCTGCTCGGGCACGGCCTCCAGGTCTTTGGGGAGGCTGGAGGTCTTCCTCCTCCTCTGCCGTTTCTGATGGCAAGGAGTAGGCTCCGGGCGGGACAGGAACAATGGTGAAGGGAGCTCTGGGTCGAGCATCACCGGTCCAGGGTCGAGGAGAGACCGAGGCGGAGAGTGGTGTGGTGTGACATATAACAAGGACTCTGTAACAAACACTAAACAGGCAGGGTATATATACACACAGAAACTAACAATCATGATGGGGAACAGCTGGGTGCAATGAACAGTGATGAGTGCAGACAAGGATTGTGGGGAATGCAGTTCCTAATGTGAATGACACCGTGGGGAAGAGGACCTCTAGTGGACACCCAGGGAAACACAAACCAGACAATGTGACAGTTTTATTCTAAGGCATGTTTATAAAAGCTACTTAAAAGTCCTAATTGAACTAGGGCCTAATCCTGGTTTAGGCCCAATCCCAATTCTCTGTTTTACCCCTTCCCCTTAGTTTTGCAAGTTCACGTGAGAGTAAGGGCTATCCCAATTCTCGTTTTGATCGAGGGGTAGGGCTAAGGGGAAGTGGTTAGATACCCCTTAGAACCAAGCATTTGGCATAACGTTGTTTGCAACCAATCCATACATACCATAAGCTGATCCACCAGCATTTGTAGGCGTCGTATTCCTCTTCTTCTCCCTTGATTTCTGCAATTTGTTGCAGACAATCGCAAAAATATCTCTAAAACCAACGCAATCGTCATACACACACTTGCAGACGGCATCTTGGAAGTTTTGTGATCAACACTTGTCGCCTCTGGTGACGTAGCAGCCAGCTAGTGATGATGTATGATGACGTAACCGTAACCAAGTGGTGTCTAATTTCATAGGGGTATGTTTTCACCCCTTACCACTCGGTTTCGAGGGACAAGGGCTTAGGGGTAAGACGAAGGGATAGGGGTAGGGAAAGGGGAAGGGGTAAGACAGAGAATTGGGATTGGGCCTTAAGTCCTGTCTGTGAAACCAGGTCATTATTACAATTTCAAATAATTATGTTCTATTGTGATATATTTTAAAATGTAATTTATTTAAAATGTAATGTATCCCTGTGATCAAAGCTGAATTTTCAGCATCATTACTTCAGTCTTCAGTGTCACATGATCCTTCAGAAATCATCTTAATATGATGATTTGCTGCTCAAGAAAAAAAAAATCTTAAAATGATTAGTTGAAAATGATTGTACTGCTTAATGGAGTGTGGAATGTGTGTTGTTTTTTAAGCATTCTTTGAATTTTGAACAGCGTTTATTTAAGATCTGCCTTCATTGACACCATTATATGAGAACTGAATTGATCTGGACGATGACATCACTGTTTTCTCCAGAGTAAATGAATGAACTAAACTTTTTTACAACAAAAATGAACCATCACTGAATTTACTTAAGCTGGATTATGACACTGTTTTCTTCTAGATGTTTTTTCCTGTTCTCACTGTAAAGCTGCTTTGAAACAGTCTGCATTGTAAAAAGCGCTATATAAATAAAGGTGACTTGACTTGACTTAAAATAGTGATCTTTTGTAACATTATAAATGTCTTTTACCATAATTCTGATCAATTTAATGCATCTTTGCTGAAATTGAATGTGTCAATTTCTTTCAAAAACAGAAAATGTATGACCCCATACGTTTGAATGGTAGTGTACAATATGTATGACCTGCATTTTA
This sequence comes from Abramis brama, assembly GCF_963993115.1. NCBI lineage: Eukaryota > Metazoa > Chordata > Actinopteri > Cypriniformes > Leuciscidae > Abramis > Abramis brama. Next base: position 6,501,825 of record NC_139978.1, read on the forward strand.
TTAATGAAATATAAAAAAATATCATGTGGGGGGCTGTTTTTTGTGCTATCAATTTTTCTTTGTTGTGTGAATGTATTTTTGGGGAGCGGAAATAGGGGTCGGATTCCTGTATGTCCGCCGTAATGAAATTCTTCAGGTCACAGCAATGCCTAAAAGTCTATTGGTTATCATATTTAATGAATGAATTATAAAGACTTTTTTTCACCGTGGAGTAACTGTTCCACTGTTCAGTAAGACCTTCACAATAAGACCAAAAACGTTAAGTAAGTAAATGGGGTCAATCTACTTTTTTTCGCTCCATTTGTCGTGTTATTGTGTCCAGGGAGCTTGGGTGTACCTTATGATTTTCCCACAATCCAGCTCCGTTTGACAGACACTTCTTCTCAGGTAGTTCTCAATCATGACTATTTACTCTCTAAGGACCTGTTTCACACACACAAAAATAACAACAACAACAACTGTTATTTAGAATTACTCCTCTATTGTACACTTCTTAGACAACTGTTCTTTTTCGCCTGCCACACTTTTTTTCTCTCTTTCCCATGTCTGTGAGCCTCACACCTTGCCGGGGAAACATCTGTGCGGGAAGCGTGCCGGCTGGGGGGGCATATGGGGCGCAGGTACCGGAGTGCATCTCATCCCCGTTAATGATGAGTGTCTCTGCCCTTTCTCTCAGCTCCCCGAGACACCGCTCGCCGCCACTGGTCCGCTCACTTCTCCGCGAACGCACAACCCGACAGATTTACCGACATATGCAGGGCTTGTTGTTTTCCAAGTAGTTCATTTGCAGACGTGTGCCGCTAACCTTACAAGCCACCTGTATCTTTCCGAGAGACGGTGGGCGCCGCGCAGGAGCGTGGCGAAGTCTGTTTTTCTTCCTTTTTTGTCTAATGTGATTTTAATTCCATATTTAGCGGATATGCAGATGTGTGAGGTCATGATGTGTTTTTCCAGAGCTGTGAAAATGAAATGCTCGTCAACATGTCGACATCCATCACTCTCTCTGCAATCTCTCGGTTGTGTGTTAATTAAGATTCGTCAGCCTCGGTGTGTCCCAGTGAGCTCCTGGTGAATTGCATCACATTTAGAGCCCGTCAGAGGTTCCTGAATGATTAATTTGACATCTTATTCAACAAATATTTATTTTCCTCTTCCTTTACAGATATACTATATAGGTTTCGCTGTGTTTTAGACTTTTTTACAGCCTATGGTTTTAGCATTATCTTTTTTTTTGTTTGTTTTTTTGAGTAAATCATTAAACATGTACTGTATGTTGGTCTAGATAGATTTCAGAAATTGTCTTATTATTGGGAGATGAGAGGCTCTGTATCTCTTACCATTGGGAAAAGCGTAACGTCTAACTGGGATCACATGATGCACCTCATCCTATCATATAATGGCAGTGACGTCAGTGGAAAGCCTTCAGAGTTACAGTTTACGTTACACAGTTTCTAGCGCATTCGTCTTTTGGTGTTATATCGCTAGTAAACGTACAGCAGGACTGCAATGTTTGTGGAATGTGTTTTTCTGAGCGGTAAAAATAGCATGATTTGCTGTTAGCTGCAAATTACTGGTCATAAAACCACATTTAAGATTAGATCTCAATCTGTTCATTAAAAACAGCTTTATAGGGCATACATAGCAGTGATACTAGTCATCACTAAAATGTATTTGTAATTGAATTTTTGAAATCTGGAAGCCATAGAAAGACCACATTTATTTATTAAAATCTTTATATTTCGTTTACATTCATTCATTAAAAAGTGTTATCATTCTTAGGCATACACAGCAGTCATAAATCATTACATTTCAAGTCTAATTTATTTGTTGAAACCTGGAAGCCATAGAGAGAACTCATCATTATTTTATTTATTTTTTCATTAAACAACAATATAATACAATATTTATAATTAAATTATTAATCTTCTCTTTATTCATTAAAATGCATTATATCAGCATCATAGTGCATGGCAGTCTTAGTCATTCAAGTCGTATTATAATTGGTCAAACCTGAAAGCCAAAGAACGAGAACATCAATATTGTTTTTTTTTTCTTTAGACAAAATACAATATCACTCAATATTACACAATGCCTGTTATTAAATACTAGTACATATTTGCTGGTGGTGGTAAAGTCGTAAATGAGTAATTACCTACTCTGTCTACTCTTAAAAAATAAGAGATTTATCAAGGTAAAATCTACATATAGTTCCCAATAAAAGTATTGTTTAGTGTAAAACATGTTGAAGATTAGCGAACAGGCTGTCGATTCATTAAATGATAAACTATTTCTTTACAAAAGCTGTTTATTCAATGTAGTGAAGCCTCTCGTCCATTGATATCCATAAAAATAAACTAAAAACGGCCTCTTGTCTCCTTCCCTGCGCACTGACAAAGCCGGAGCGTTAGCTTTAGCCGTCACACTTTTTTGGCTAAAGGTTGCAGGCTTGCCTTCCAGTGGCTTTGTAGATATGCTCCACATATCTTACATTCTCTAAAGCCAATCAGAAAGTCTGCAGATAAAGCCATATTGTAGATTAACAAGAACTCACATTTTAATATGCATAATTTGTAGTTCTAAATTGGAAAAATGAGCTCAAGACTCAGAAAACACAGGAGGAATATTTTCAAATCAAATTTCACAAGATACAATGCAAGCAAACCTCACTTTTTTTTATTCATTGAAAATGTCCTGTTTAATAAATGTAGTCAACAGTAACTGTGATAAAAGCAACCACTAAAATAAAATAAAAATAAATAATGAATAAATTAATGAATAAATTATTAAATCTTTAATTCAGAGCTCAAACATTTTTTAATTGATATACTCTTTCTTACATAAAGTACAATATACCACAAAGTATTAAATAAATAAATAAAAACTCAAGCTTTAATTCAGAGCTTAAACTATTTAACCATTTTCCTTTTCTACATAAATTACAATATAACACAACAATACAATAAATAAAACAACAAAAATCAATATTTAATTCAGTTCTCAAACATTTTAACCATTTTCCTTTCTTACATAAATGAATATAAAACACAATAAATACATACAACTTTAATGCAGAGTTCAAACTTTTTAACCTTTTTCTTAAATAAATTACAATATAACAAGAAAATAAATATAAATGGATACAATTCAATCTTTAATTCAGAGCTCAAACTTTTTAACCTTTATTTTTCTTTCTTACATAAATTACACTATATCACAATTCTAGGAATTGCCATTTGTTATGAGTAATGAGAATAGTGCTGGATCCCCCCCCCCCCCATATGTTTTCACTCAGATATGTCTATTTATGCTCTGTCCCTATTGGATAGGAGAGCAGAGCTGACAATAGGTCTTTAACATGTGTGGCCATCTGGAGCGGCTGGTGGAGGGGGGTCAGTCAGGAGAACGCTGCTGAATAGAGGTCAAGAACCCGCCACTCCTTCCATATGCACACCTACTCACTCACACGCACTGGGGTCAAGTGTGCACAGGCCTTAACCAGCAATTAGAGACACCAGAACCATTCTCTGTCTGTCTGTCAGTGCTAGAGAAGCATTTCATATATGTTACATAACAAAATATCATAACAAAATAGCATTTATTTTAAAGATGGCAGCCTTTCAAGAAAAAGATGTTTCACAAAAAGTCAGATGTCGGCGGTTCTTGTTATTGTGCTGAACTACATCTGTGTGAACTTGAGGAGAATCCGACTTCAAAGGGCCCCTACCCAGTGTTCACTGCTGCCTACACACTGAGCAGGTGATGTCAGTAGAAGTTCACTTCACTTGAGGAAATGTATTGATTTGAAATGCTCTACAACATCATCATCATCATCATCACACATGCAACACTCACAGATCAATGATACCGCTGATTAATTAATTAATTTGTTAATTTTACTAATAATAATTGTGTAGATGGTAATAAATACAATAACCACACACATGTGAATTTATAGAATGTAAATATTATTATATATTTAAATCAATATAATTTGTCATAGCAGAGACCTTTACATTTAGTGCTTAATGACTGTTTAATATAAAAATGTGTGATTTATTTTAATTAATCTGTTTTCTCAACCATGGTCATGATAATTGAAGCATAATGGCATCCGTGCATTTAATGCATGGACAATTGCATAGAAACCACACAACCACAATTTTAGTTTTAGTTTGTCATTCCAATTCAGTTCAGTTTTTAGTCTATGATAGTTAAAGTTTTTTCCAGTTTCCATTTAGTTGTAGTTCTTCCAGTATATGGTCTTTTTTTAAAGACTTTTAACACTTTTTGAGTGTGTGTGTATGTATGTTTCTATGTGCATAAATGAGAGGACACTTTAAATGCCTGTTTTGTGGTTGTGTATTTATTTGTGTGGAAGTGTAAGGCGTATGGGGAGGCTGTGATCTTGTCATTGTTAGCACACGTTGCTTGCCCTTGTTGTCATGTGGGCTGCTTTGGTTTCTATGATATCGCTTGCTGACTCTCTGTTTCTGTCTTATGTAACAATCCTCCTCTCCATCTTCCATCCACGCTCACCATTCACTCGCCTCGCTTACCCTTCCAACCTTCTGTTATTGCTATAACAACCACTTTCCTCTCAACCAAAAGCCTGTGTTGCGACTGTGTGGTAACCGAGGTGCCACACAGGAAAGGACGACTACCCTCGCTCTCCCCCTCATTAGTCAGACTTACGGAGATGTAGATGTAGCTTTAGCTGTGATCATCCCGCCTGATGTCTTTTCACTCATACTTACAGCATGTTTGCAAAAAAAAAAAATGAGTATGCAAATATCTTTTAGGATGGGTACAGAAATCACCTTTATGTGGGAGTTTTTAAATCGGTATTCTCTCTAAAACTGCTTTGGAACGATATTTATTGTAAACATATTAAAGGTCAGTTATTAAATTTTGAAAATAGCATTAAATCATGCATGTTTTTATACATTAAAATATATGCCTGCCTTTATATTGTTGGAAAGAGATCTGTCACCAAGGGGTCATCATATTGAGGGTCCTTGGTGTGAGTTTTTCAGCCAGTACACACTACTGGAACATACACATAAATAATTAAATGGATTGACAAACTAACTGCTAATCATTGTCTGAGTGCAAATATGCACAATTCCCTACTTCATATAGCATGCATATTTATACAGTAGATTAACAATACCAGGCTGCATCTGCTGAGATTCTGAAGTGTGCACCCGATGGACACTATGCTATCCCATAATGCTTTGGGAGCTGAGAACATTCAAAGTTTGGTTTTAGTTGACTCATGCTCATGGACCACTATTTGAAACATTTATTCTTAAACTTAATTAAAGTTGTGCCCCTGGGAACATTCCCGAATGCCCTTAAAGGGGTGGTATAATGAATAATAATAAATAATTTTCACAAGATGTTAAATAAGTCTTTGATGTCCCCAGAGTGTGTATGTGAAGTTTTAGCTCAAAATACCCCACAGATATTTTTATATAGCATGTTAAAGTTGTCACTTTTTGAGGGTGAGCAAAATTCACCGTTTTTGTGTCTGTCCCTTTAAATGCAAATGAGCTGCTGCTCCTGGCACAGGGGGCGGAGCTTCAACAGTTTGTGTCCTTTTACCTCATACAAACATGCACTGGAAATTTCAAAAACCTTTAGCCTTTTATGTTCAAAACGAAGTCAGAAAGATGGAGAGACTCAAGAAGAAGTGACAACATGTAGACAACAGTTCTGAATGATTAGTTGATGAATTTATGTAGCTTATCTCTAGTCATTTATTAGCATATTGTGTCTTGATAATCTATAAAACGTGTTCCCGGGGGCGGGTTTATGTAAATTTTAGTGACATCACTAACCCAAGAGGAATGTTGTGTAGTCCCTACCAGCCGTTTGTTGTAGTCCTTAAAAAGCAATTTCTTTAAAAGCAAATATCTCCCTTTGCTTTGAACTTTGAGCGTTGTAACTTTGCAGATGTTGTTTATGCTCAAACAGCAATATTACACACTAACTAAAGTTAGAAAAGTGAAATCATATTCAACCACCCCTTTAATCCACGCGTCATCTCTTGAGCAGTAAATTCTTCATCGAATTCAGTACATACTTTGAAAGTACAGGATTTTTTTCTTTTTCTGTTTTAATCTGAAGGTGCCAGAAGGTTGTTCCAAATCATTCCAGACCGATTTACTCCTGACTATAACATGTACTAGTATAATATGGTATACGATTTTTAGCATGGTAATGGATATGACAATGTTAATGTATTTGGTCTTAGCAGAATAGATCTGCTACGCTGCTGATGATTATTGCTGTTGTTGTAGATTATTGCTGCTGCAGAGCAAATACAAGTTTATTTTAATTTAGTTTATTTGCACGAATATAAAATATATACAATAAAAAACAAGAGCGTATAATCCATATACTGTGCAGTGAGAGTCAGAAAACCCAAAAAGGCTTATTTAAATTACAATAACAAATACAGAAATGTATATGACAGCATTGAGTTAATTACAACATATATCAACATATATCAGGAACTTGCTACTGCCAAATTATACGATACGCAGCTGTGAGCATGTAAGACGTACTGCTTCCATATATATAGCATATAGGGCCCTATCTTGCACCCAGCGCAATTGACTTTGTACACCGACGCATGTATCATTCCTATTTTGCACCCGCGGACACGGTGGACTTTTCCCTCCATAGACGCACGTCTGTAAACTAGGAAATGAACTTGCGCTCCCGGGGGCGGTTCAGCGAAAAAAGGAGGCGTGTTCCGGCGCAAACATTCCCTAATGCTATTTTGCAGGTTTAGAAAACAATTCTGCCACTGACTAGGATAAACCTAGTCTAAAGTCAGTGGCGCGTTGCACATGTTATTCATATGCTATTTTAAGGGCGCATGCTTGGCCATAATCAATGTAGCGTGTGCACAACGCACATACACTTTGATTCTCTCATCTACACATAAGCAGCAGTTTTAATTTTTGCAAATCATACATTATTACAAGGAAAAATTATTATACGCCTATATGTTTAACCGAAGCTAATTTGGGTGGGTTTCTCCCATCCCCATACAATGACAGTTCTCTGTATATTACGGCCCTGACGAGAACGTCAGTCTCCTCGGCTGTGAACCGCTCCTGGCGTGCGCCTGACAAATCCGCCATTATAATAGTAATCAGCCATGGAACAAGTGCGCCTGCTCTTAAAGGGAATGTGAGATATCGCTCTGATTGGTTTATTTCACGTTATGCCCAAACCACACCTATGAGTAATGAAGCTACTTCAGACCAACCCATTTTAGATTTGCGTCTGGCGCAAGAGTCATTTATCCCGCCGGTATAATAGCAACAGCACCCAAGACCCGCCCACAAAGTTACTTGCGTTTCGCGTTTGATACCTGCATTTCAGATCGTTAAAATAGGGCCCATAAAGTTACCTGTAGCAGATATATACAGGTGGAGCTAGGGCAGGTGGAGGGTTTCAGAGGAACTCTGAAAACACACTGCACACTGCTATAGTGAATGCGAACCGGCTATTTATATGTTGAGCAGCAAGCCCACTGGCTGCATGTGCGATATGAACCAATCAGCTTGTTCCATGTAGTTAACAATGTAAATATCATCAGGTTGCAGTAAGGATCTATCAGCCTGCACCATCTAGAGTTTCATGACAGAACTAGGAATTAAAGGGGACCTATTATGCCCTTTGTAATATAAGTCTCAGGTGTCCCCAGAATGTGTCTGTGAAGTTTCAGCTCAAAATACCCCACAGATCATGTATTACACCATGCCCAAAATGCCCCTTTTTGGGTGGAGCAAAAGTACACTATTTTTATGTGTGTATCTTTAAATGCAAATGAGCTGCTGCTCCCCAGCCCTCTTTCCAGAAGAGGGCTGTGCCTTTACAGCTCATTCCTCAGATACTCCGACAACAACAAAACAGGAGGAACAGTATGGGGCTGTTTCCACAGAACAAATGTTTGCATTCCACTGCGCTGCTTTTCGATTGTTAAACGTGCTAGACGGACCATGGGGTTTGTTTCCTTCATTCAGGGCCATTCACACACAACACGTCTTTGCGTCTAAAAATGCGGGACGCGGGCAGTGGAAAACGCAAGGTGTAGAGATGAGTTTTTCTACATTTCTAGCATATCTAAATTTCTTTAGAATACGGTTTCCTGCACGAGACGCTGTAAATGATGCAAGATGCGAGTGCAATGGTCAAACACGTCCATCTATCACGTTTACATAGAAAGTGTATTTAGGGAATTCTGACAGGGTTTGCGCTGGCGCTGTAAATCTGGCCCTTAGATTGTTAATCATGTGGTTGTGTACACACACTGCCGACACACATTTATGTTCAAACACCATGTAAAAGTGAATTTTGCATAATAGGTCCACTTTAAGATTTTTTTACTTTTTTACTTCAGCAAGGATGCAATAAATGGATCAGACATTTGTAATGTTACAAAAGATTTATATTTTAAATAAATGTTTTTGCAATGTCCCCATTTAGATAGCTATGTAAACGTGTGTGTGTACTGTATGTGTTCATGTGTGGTCCAGGTAAACCCTATGTTCTGGGGATCAAATGTCCCTACAAAGATAGTAATACCAGTAATTTTTGAACTTGTGGGGAATTTTTTTTAATGAGGAAAACAGCTAATCACACTAAATTATGTTTTTTAGGGTTAAGGTTCGGGGATGGAATATACAGACAGTATAAAAATCATTATGTCTATGGAAAGTCCCCATACAACATGGAGTGTGTGTGTGTGTGTGTGTGTTGTAAGTCACATTTTTTATTTATCATTTATTATGTTAGTTAACATTAGTAGTAGTAGTATGACTTAAGTTCCAAAATACTCTCAGCACACAAATATACTGTGTTTAATAGTAAAAAATCCAATATTTTTTAAACGTATTAGAAAAAAATCACACAGGCCTACATGGAGAGCACACACTTATGAAACCATGTTGCAATGTTTATTAGGCTTATCAGTCTTTGGAAAAACATCTTTAGTTTTGTAGTTTAGTAGAGCTTTCAGTTATTAAGGTTGAGAGAATTTGTTTAGCATTTAGAGGTGTTTATATGATGCGATTGAACTTTCAAAATGGCTTTTTAAGTCATCCATAACAAGAGCCGATAGGAAGTGCCATTCTGTTTAAATGCCTAATGCTTATTATCTCCCCAGCGTTTGAGTGTCCTCTTCCCTTGATCACTGCATTATCCGCAGTGAACATCCTCTCCATGAAAACAGCGAGAGATAGGGAAAAACCTCTCAGCAATCCAGACAGCGCAGACAAGCCGACTGAAGCTCATCCACGCCAGGGCTGAAGCTTCACACATTAAGACACCTCGTCTTTGTAAGACGTGCCCTCTTTCTTTACACCCACAACCATTGAGCTCCAAATCCCGTTCTACCCTTGAGTAGATTTTCGAGACGTCGCTGCAGACAATGTAACCCCCTCACAAGCTGTCCTTTTTGTCTCTCTCTCTCTCTCTCTCTCTCTCTCTCTCTCATTCACACACACAAACTGTAGTAGGGGAAAGAAAATATAAGGGACAGAGAAAAACAGAGAAGTATATGGTCATTAGTGAGAGGTAGATGTTGAGAAAGATTTATATTGGGTGTAACAGCTTCATTGAAGGTCATGCGTGAATTAAAATGTTTGAGAAAGGTTTTTTTTTTTTTTTTTTTTTACCAGTTGCTTTTTAGAGCAGTTAAAAGAGAGTTCAGTAAAGTATTAACATAAACTGTTTCACACCGTACACGTAATATAGTGTAAATGCAACAGCAGGCTTGTGTTGTGCTTTCATACTGACAGCATTTCCACATATTTTGAGAAATTGTTTCCTACTGAAACTTTAGAGGAGGTACGTGAGATTGCTTCAGGAGAAAAATTCTTAGTCTTAAAACAGTCTTAAAGACACAGAACATTTAAAGAAAACTTAAATTAATTAACACCTAAAAATAAAGATTCTTTTTTGGCATCTATTTAAAAATCCATTGAATCTTTCCATTTCACAAAAGGTTCTTTATAGTGGGAAAAAAATCATTTGAAATGTTCTTCACACTAAAGGCCTAGTCACACCGCACAGACAAACTCCAACAAACAAGTTGGATTTATAATTTTATGAAAAATAACTCATTTTTATCCTCAAATCTGGTCCTCGAGGACCACTTCTCAAACCCTGATCAAACCCTTCTAGTTACTCTGAAGACATTGAATAGCAAGCAAGCAACTTTATTTATATAGCACATTTTCAAACAACAGACGTTGCCCCAAAGTGCTTTACAAAAATGAAAACATTAAAATCATATAACAAAGCAAACATTTAAATAAGACTTAAAAGTAGCAATTGATGGACAAACAGCTTGCTAGCTTGCTCATGTGTCTTTGATTAGGGTTGGAGTTAAACTGACAGTGGCCCTCCAGGGTCGGATTTGAGGAACCCTGTTCTATGGAATTGTTGTGAAAACCCCTTTTGTAACCTAAGCACTCCAGAGGGAGTTATTCTCTATATCAGTGCACACTATTTATGAACTCCCCGAAACGCCTCGATTGTAGTCTTGAGTTTTCTTCTGGGAACACGTCACAGTATTCCCAATTTAAATAATTCCCGCCCAAGGCATACACTAAAATGAAGGGGTGGGGCCTGGTTGAGTTAGTAGTGTGTTGAAACTCACGGTTATGTTAAGGGGAGTGACATTTCACAAACACGCTCGAAGCGGTTGACCAATTACAACACACCGATCCAGCCGACAAGTCAGAGCACATCGCGCTTTTTGGAAGGAGGGGCTTCATAGAGACAGGCTGGGAAGAGAGATGCTGCAACAATGTCAAATATAGGGGAAAAAAACTTTTTTTGAACATTCAAGGCAAGCATGAATACCCATTATAGTAGACCCCGAAAACAAAATGAAGACTTTGTGACCTCTTTAAAAGTGTCAGTGTTTCCTGCACCAAATCTTCAGCACCATGGAAAATAAATCATATTTTATTTGAATTGTGAATGTGAATTTGCAATCTGTATTGAATGTGGTCCAATAAAAAAGACTGTATACCGTGGATAATGGCAAAAAACATCTATCTATTGAGGTGTCCTTGTGGGTTGCATGCAAAAATAATTTGATTCACATACAAAAGACTCTTATAGGCAGTGAAAGTTAAGGCAAAAAAGGCAGTTATAGGCAAAAAAGTTTCCAGTTTGAATCAGTCTGAAACACTGCCCTCTGTTGCAAAATGGACATTGTAACTGAAATATACCCAATTTAATTAAAATCAATCCATAATCTAATTGAAACTTGTGAATTGAAATCACAGTGAATGAGAAAATCTGATATCCAGCCCTATTTCCTGTTATAAGTATGGATCAGGTGTGGTTTGAAGTAGCTTGATGCCTACCTTGTAAAGAAAGTACACTTGAACTATGGCATGAAAGAAGAGTGCGATGCTTTCTGATTCAGATTTCTTTGTTTCAGAACTATACTTCTTTAAAATTCTGCCAACTTCTATGGTACTGTATGTTTGCTTTTTCTACACAAATAAGAAACACTCAACACTTTTTGGGCAGATGAAACCTCAACTCAGATCTGAACTGCAAGCGGTTCATTTCAGAGTTCATTGCTCTTGTTTACGCTGACGGCAAGAAATATGAAAAGTCAGACAGTAAAAAATTGTAAGCATTTTAAGTGAGTTGAGAGGGTTAGATGTGTTATGTTTCAAAGAAATCAGAGGGATTCTCATGTTTGGACAAAGCACATTGAATTCAGACATAACATGCCCTAATGGCTTACAGCATTCTTGAACCAAAATACTAAACACTTGCTTTTTATTGTGGATAAATTTGTAAATTTGTGAATGTAGCTACCATGCATCGTCTCATAGAGATTTGCAAACTCTTGCATTCACCAAAAAAAAAAAAAAAAAAAGGTTTAAAAACAATTTTCGGTTACACTTTATTCTAAGGTGTCATTACAGAGTTTACATGGATTTTTTTTAAAATGGCGTGTTCTCTTTCGTATGGCATGCATTCGACCAATCAACATACAGTTACGTCACTAGTAGTTCCTATTGTGCTAGGTTAGAACTTACTATGAAGTAAGAGCTAATTTAGTTCCCCCCAAAAGGTGATCCAGTATAACTAAAATTGTTTCCAGTTCCTATTGTATGAACACGCCAAAAAGTGTGTACTTCCAGTTCCAGCATCAGTTCCAGCAACTATAAAAAGGTTATTTTGGTGTGTACGCCCCTAAAGAAATGCCAAGTAATACTTTGAAATAAACATAAAATTTGGTAACACTTTATTTTAGTGCCCTTGTTACTCGTTACATGTATTTATATATACATATCAGGAGTCTGAGGAGGCATTAAAAAGTGTAAAAGTCACTCGTTTTATAAAGTAAAACTGTCCAACAGTGACACCCACAGATGAAGTTACAGTGGGAGGCTTTCCTCCCCTGAGCCCATTGAGTTTTAACAGACCCCCTTAAGCGTGCGCTGGGTTTAATGGGGTAATTGAGGATGAATGGAGGAAAGTCACTTTAGGGGAGGCAATTTAGCGCATCCATCACACTATGATTGGATATGATTGGTTTGTGGAATAAATCCCCCCTCTTGTTTTGGTCCGCGTTCTCGAATCGGCCTGAATGAAGACAATGATGGTGTTTATGGTAATTACTTATTAATGAGTAAATAACTCAGCCACATAGATATCACTTCTTTATGTCCCGTCAAAATCAAACTTGAAATGGCCTGAAAACATGATGACTGTGGGATTTTTAGTGAGCAACATCTACATTTAATTACTAATTACTTAATTACCTACTTTAATTTCTGTAAATTGAATTTTAACAATTGTGCCAACAGTCTGTTAACATGGGCTCAATCAGAAATAATATGTTGAGACAATGGAAAAACAGAAGTAACTTTATTATATGATGAGGATGAGACTTGTGTCAGTCGATGTAGATTTTGCTTTATCGTTTATTTCGTGGTATATGTAAATGTTTCCAGCTTTTCAGGACTACTTAAAGTCCCCCTGTGGTGAAAATCAAGTTTATAATGTTGTTTATATGTCTATGTGGTGTTTTTAATGTGCTTTAAGACAAACCATGTGCAAATTCATAAGTCGACACCATTGCTGAGTATTTTCTCCTTAAAACTGCAGTGAACAAAAGACAGTCTCAAAAACACAGTTTGAAATCGCTGGTGTTTCTGACGTCACAAACTACCTTGTAACCAATCAGATCAACGTGTGATCGTCAACGAGTGGATCTCTGAGCTGAGTGAGTGAGTGGAGGCGAGGCTAATTTGCATATTCATAGAACCGTGTATCTAAATGAGGCAAGGGTGTAGAGTTACATTCAAGCTATTTTAAGGCATGGATAATTTTTTTTCAAGGAAAATCCTTAAAATATGTCATTTTGGAGATAATTATTGACTACAGGGGGACTTTAAAGTTACTGACACGAGCGATTAAAAAAATAATAATGGATGAATAAGAAAATCAAGACCTGACGTGTTTGATTTAAAGGTCCTGTTCTTCGTGATCCCATTTTTCAAACTTTAGTTAGTGTGTAATGTTGCTGTTAGAGCATAAATAATACCTGTAAAATTATAAAGCTCAAAGTTCAATGCCAAGCGAGATATTTTATTTAACAGAAGTCCCCTTTCAAAGCCTACAGCGAACGGCCGGTTTGGACTACATCCCTCTACTTCCTGCTTTAATGACGTCACTAGAACAGTTTTTTGACTAACCTCCGCCCACAGGAATACACAAAAAAAGGGGGCGTGGTGTTGTTGCGCTCCCACGGAGAAGAGGAAGAGTTGCGTTTGTAGAGTGTGTTTGTCACCATGTCGTCGAGACGCTCTTCATCTATGTTCTCCGGGTCTGATTTGTAGGACACCAAGGACATGTTGTCCGAGTGGACTAGCACATGGTGGTCCCGTATATGCGGGAGGTAGCGCTTGAGCGCGTTCTCGACCGCTATCACCTCCAAACAGTTTATGTGGAGGCATTTCTCCTGGTCTGACCACAGGCCAAAGACCGGTTTGCCCTCGAAAAGAGTGCCCCAACCTAAGTTGGATGCGTCCGTCGAGATAACTTTTCGGTGCGAGACGGCTCCCATTGTCACTCCCCGCTGGTACTAGTCGGCCGCTAACCAGGGTCTCAGTGCTGATACGCAGCTCTGAGTCACTCGAGCGTTCAACCAGCGTTGTAGCGGGCGCATATGCAGTAGACCCAGCTGAAGCACTGCTGCAGCTGATGCCATACAACCCAGCATCCTCTGAAATGTTTTTAGAGGTGCGGCGCTGCCCAACTGGAAAGACGCGGCCAGGTGTCGACAGCCGGGCCGTCATTGCCACAGAGTCCAGTTCCAAACCCAGAAAAGAGGTTGACTGACTGGGCAGTAATGAGCTCTTGGTCCAGTTGACCGTGAGACCCAGGCTTTCCAGGTGGCTGAGAAGCACTGTACTGTGAGAGATAAGTTCTTCCTCTGACTGTGCTAGAATCAGCCAATCGTCCACATAGTTCAAAACCCGCATGCCCTGACCTCTCAGGGGAGCGAGAGCCGTGTCCATGCACTTGAATGTGCGGGGTGCTAAAGACAGGCCGAACGGCAGGACGGTGTACTGATATACCCGACCGTCGAAGGCGAATCTCAAGAATGGCCTGTGACGGGGTATTATCTGGATCTGAAAGTAAGCGTCTTTCAGATCGAGGGAAATAAACCAGTCCCTCGGGCGAATCTGCGCGAGGATCTGTCTGGTTGTGAGCATTTTGAACGGTCTTTTCATAAGAGCTTTGTTCAAATATCTCAGATCGGTCTGAGAGCTCCGTCCTTCTTGGGCACGAGGAAATAACGGCCGTAAAAGCCTGACTCGCTCAGAGAAGGGGGTACCGGTTCTATAGCCCCTTTGCACAGAAGTTTCGCTATTTCTGCACGAAGTAGGTGTGCTACTTCCCCATTCACTCTCGTCTCGGTTCGCGCTTAAAAACGCGGGGACGGCGAGCGAACTGCAATGAATAGCCCTCTCTTACTGTGCTCAGCACCCATTCTGACGCACCCGGAATAGCTTCCCACGTATGGCTAGGGGCAGAATGGCCTCCGGGCTCTGATTGCCGTGTTCCGCGGACTCGAGAACCTGATTCGGAGGTGCGGGCGCAGCGCACGCGCTCTCGGTGCTTGAATACGGCGGCTCGCATGCAGCGATCGCTGGCCGGTTTACACACAATGTCCCGGTGGCATATGACGGGGAACATATTGTGCGAGGGTGAAGTGTTTGTCTGTATGTGTGAGCGCTCGAGGGCGGGCACAGGACTTACATTTGACCGGTAGTGAGAGGCCGATTATAACAGGCTCGTTTACTGCAATATTAGTATTTCCAGCCGCCTGAACTTAGAGGGGACTGAGAAATGTGTGAGAATTGGAGGTTGGTCCGCGGCGGGACTAAAACACTCTCTCTTCCTCCTTCGCCGGTGAGTGAGGCACGCGGTACTGAACATTGCTCGTGACCGTCCGCTCTGACATCCCTTGAGAACGGCGCAGCTTGCGCGGCTCAGACAAAGGGAGAGAGAGCGGGAAGATGTTGTAATAGGCGAATAGCCAGAGAGAGTCTTGTGACGGCGTTTATTTGCAGGCGTGCATGTATCATAACAGGCTCGTTTACTGCAATATAGATGTTACCAGTTGCCTGAACTTTAGGAGGGGACTGAGAAATGTGTGAGAAATGGAGGTTGGTCCGGCCTTGGTGGGACCAAACACCTCTTTTCTCCTTTCGCCGGTGAGTGACGCGCGCGAATGGGCCGTGGTAGCTTTCTTGTAACGTAAAGGAAGTTAACCCGTGACCATCCGTTTCTGACATCCCTTGTGAGCGGCGCCGTTTGCGCGGCTCGAACAGAGGGGGAGAGCGCGTGTTTTGCATCAGCGTTAGTTTGCAGGCGTGCGTGTATTATAACAGGCTCGTTTACTGCAATAATGGTATTTCCAGTCGCCTGAGCTAAAGAGGGGACTGAGAAATATGTGAGAACTGGAGGTTGGTCCGGTCTCGATGGGACTAAAACACTCTTTTCTCCTTTCGCCAGCGGGGTAGCTTTCTTGTAACGTAAAGGAAGCTGGCCCGTGACCGTGCGCTTTCTGACATCCCTTGTGAGCGGCGCCGTTTGCACGGCTCGAACAGAGGGGGAGCGCGAGGAGGCTAGCTCAGACGGTCCGCTTCTGCCAACCCTTGTGAACGGCACAGCTTGCGCGGCTTGAACAGAGGGTGAGAACACGAGGAAGCTAGCCCCGTGACCATCCGCTTCTAACGTCCCTAGTGAACGGCGCAGTTTGCGCAGCTCGAACAGAGGGAGAGAGAGAGCGGGGAGAGAGGTGCGAGGCATTTGAAACAACGCCTCGTAGGAAATTTCTCTTTTAGACAGAATGTGTGTCGCAGCGGCGAACACACACAGCAGAAAAAGGATATGACGCCAGATAGTGTAGCAGGCACGGCAGGCTGAAGGCGGCGAAGACGACCGGCTTCTCCAGGCGCTGTTCTAAGCTTGCTGGTCGCTGAATTCAATGGCGACGGCTTCTCTCAGAGTCCAGCGATGCGTACAGCTTCGCTGAAGACATGAAAATCTGAATTTCAGCCTGTGAGTCCCTCTTTTATACATGCTAGCCACACCCATTCTGGCGGGCTGAGGCGTGTGGACGGCGCAACGTCACGCAGGGCTCACTGGTAGGCTGCTGCAGTTGCCGCCGGACAGCCAATGAGCACGCTTATACAGCCTGCTATGGTCTGCTGGCTGCCGCACTGCGTTGACAAAATACAAAATTAAGGATAATTTTTGGCTTCAGGTCTCGAGAAAAGACAACTTTCCCGTAGCGTAAGCAACTTACGCAATACGAGAGAACCTCTCGTAAGAGAACACGATAATGAAACCAATGAATGCATGAACTCGCGATTCTACAAAATGTATTTTAAACTTCATACCTAAAGCAAAACTTTGGAGAATTATTTCAGTGCTCAATACTCACCATGACGCCTTGAAACTTGTGACGATGAATATCTGTATTCTCTTGGGAACGTTTGTTTCGGTCTTCAGCTGGTTTGCTCTCCTGCACATCCTCATTTGAATTCTCCACGGTTTTCCTCAGGCACATTTTGCGCATGTGTAAACAGTTTTTGGGATGTAGGACTTGTTCAGCCAATACAGGTTTTTCACTCCGATTTGATAGATTGACTGAGCAGGACAATTATATATGTTAGGTGAATATACATTTTTTATTTTAAGTTATTTTAAGTTTTATTTTTTGTTTTATCTTAAGCTCTGATTAGTAGGCTACAATGCATCTTTTTGCATGGGGATAATTATTAGGAGATCAGGATTTAATGAGCCAATATGTAGGCTAATTGTCAGTATCCACTATTTTTCTAATTATTTTTTTATTTTTTAATTTTTTTTCAGCGCATGTCAATATTTTTTTCATTTGTGTTCATCTCTAGGAACTTAAGAGGAAACACCTCAGACAAAGTTTGTACTTAAATTAAACCAAACCTCTCAAGCTATGAAAGAGCACAAGTTTGAATGATGCTATATAAAGTGTTTTCTACATAATTGCAGACCACTGACCATCACCACCACAGCCTAGAGACGTTATTCCCACTGTGTCGTTCTGAACTGCAACAATTAGTCAAGGCATTTATTTTCGCCTGTTGCATTGTTGTTGTTTTATCTCCGTCTGTCTCTCTCTCGCGCGCCTTCTCTCTCGTCCTCTATCTCGCCGCTTCGGTATAGATTTCTCACAGCTGATGAAATTAAAAAGACAGCACATTGTGTGTGGTGTTGCCCATGGCGACGAGTTTTGCCTGCGAGTTCACGATACGGAGTTCAGAGGGGAGTTCCTTTGGGGGGGATTAAATCGCTCCCCTCTTTCTCTTCCCCCTCCTCTTCTCTTTGCTTCCTTCCCTCCAGCCCCCTGCCTCTCTCTCTCTCTCTCTCTCTCTCGCAGCTCGCAGCTCTAAATGATGAGGATGTTACTCGTTTAAAAAACTGTTATTTGTTAGCTACTACAGACGCAGCAGCGCTCTCAGGTAAGAATAACAGAGGAAGTCAAAGGTTAAGAGAGGCGTTATGCAGCTCGGAACGGTAGCGCTGCACGTCCCTGGGAGATTCACTTCATGTAGAGAGAAAAAGACTGTTTTTACAGGCTTAACAGAAAGAAAGCAGCCATTGTGGTGTGATTGTTACATATTGGTGGATGGTTTATTGTTTGATTGTTGCAAATATGATTCATTTACACAAATCATAAACAATTACAAAGTTATATTTTGGCGCATTTTTTGTGCTGCTGAAATTAATGATGCCTCCATTTGTTTATAGATAGATGGTCTAGATCTTTTCTTAGTGATTAGACTTTTTCTGACTCATAACCTCATAGCCACAAGAACACCCTAACAACCACATAGTAACACATTAAAACCACTCATTATACCTTAGGCACCACACAGCAACTACCCACAACGCCACAGCATTACGTTTTGCATGGCCAAGCACTTTCAGAAAATGTAAAAATATTTTTTTTTGAGATTTATAGTTGAGCTTTTTCCACATTTTCTCTGTACATTTGAAATTTTCACTAGGCCTACTGTACCTTTAAGATTTCCTCTACAAAAAAAAAATATATATATACATTATTGTAAATAAAAATATCCTATTGCATTAATATAACAATTATATATATATATATATATATATATACACATTATTAAACTTTATATAATATAATTCTATAATATTGCATTAATATAATACACTACTGCAAAAATTGCAATAATTAAAAATGTTTAGGCTTTTGACAGAAGTTTATTTTGCTTACCAAGGCCAAAGACAGTAAAAACATTAATATTGTGAAATAATAGTACAAATTAAAAGAACTGTTTTATATTTGAACATATTTCAAAATATAATTTATTTCTGTGATCAACGAGTGGATCTCTGAGCTGGTGTAAGTGAGTGGAGGCGGGGCTAATTTGCATATCCATAGAACCGTGTATACTAAATGAGGTCTCCAGTGTCACATTATAATTCATTCATTCATACATATATATATATATATATATATATATCAGAGGTCGCATTAACCGGAAATTTTCCGTTATTGACAGATTTTTTTAGCAGTGACAGAAAAATCTGAAAGCTGTCCGTGAAAAAGTAATTGCCCCCTAAACCTAATAACTGGTTGTGGCAACAACTGCAATCAGGTGTTTGCTATAACTGGCAATGAGTCTTTCACATCGCTGTGGAGGATTTTTGACCCACTCTTCTTTGCAGAATTGTTTTAATTCAGGGGGAGGGGTGGGGCATATTTTTTCACATAGGGCCAGTTAGGTTTGGACAGCTTTTTTCCCTTAATAAGTGATATATATATATATATTTTTAAATTGTATTTACTCGGGTTAACTTTGTGTAATATTCAAATTAGTTTGATGATCTGAATCATCTAAGTGTGACAAATATGCAAAAATGTTAATCAGGTAGGGAGCAAATCATTTTTCACAGCACTGTGTATATATATATATATATATATATACACACACACAAAGCAACGAGTTTTTTGATTTGATAGAGTCTGTCAAACTTCTCACATCCCTTCGAAGCCCTCGTGATGGAACTGTGTAGACCCCCTCAATATAATATTCAGGTAACTTTCTCATTCATTGCATAAAACATGTAATACAGTGCTGCACACACACTTCTGTATGTTTTCATTGTACTATTTCCATGAAAAAAAGGGGAATTAATGAAGAAACATTTTGCCCCTGTAATTACCGTCAAAACAATTATGTACTTAGTTTTCTTCCAACAAATGCATTCAGCGGCATTGTTTTCCGCAGTGAGCCGAGCGGCTGCAAGACTAAAAACCTTTCATTCCCGCAAAGGCCGTTTTCTGGTCACCGTCAATAAAAGCATAAAAGCATTCATTTCCCACGTTCGTCAAATTAACAGCATACTCCATCTCCCAGAGGGCTGTGGGGTTCGTTAACCTCCCCGTGAAGTGCTCCTGGTTCCCCAGCAGTTTCTATAACCTCTGAGCTGCTTCTATCTCAATTATAATGCAAGAATTAAACAGCCACTGCAGTGATTCACTGAGTAGTGCCTCTTTACAGAGAGAGACATTGCGTGTAAAACCCAGAGTCGATCCAATTTAGTCCCTAGATTGGTGTATTTTAAAAGATTGTGTGCTGTTATACAGTAGGAGTCTTGTTGAAGTGTGATTATCGTAATGTCATTTGAAGTTCTGCATGTA
Organism: Abramis brama; assembly: GCF_963993115.1. Classification (NCBI taxonomy): domain Eukaryota; kingdom Metazoa; phylum Chordata; class Actinopteri; order Cypriniformes; family Leuciscidae; genus Abramis; species Abramis brama. The sequence continues at coordinate 6,522,115 of NC_139978.1, forward strand.
CTGTATAGCACCTAACTGCTCTTGAAATCACATAGTAGTGTTAGAAATGCTAATTTTGCTGTAACTTTCTGCTACAGTTTACCTAAATCCTTAGAGTTAATTTAATATCCAATTAATGTATTTATTGTCTCTAATCCTAAATTTCATGAATAAAGAGAGGTTATGGCCATATTTCCAAGACGTCATATGAACACAACCCCTAAAAGCTCCCACAAAGTTTGTTCTTAATGTCCTTTGAAGCTCCTCAAGACATCAAGTGACCTTGAGCTAATTAATGATTATCAAATGCCTGTTGAGCTAATAGCTTTTAATAGTAATTTAATTGCTATTCATTTTTAATTGGCTGGACCTGACCACCAATAGCCTTTTTTTTCTCTCTCTTTTCAACCTCAACCTCCCCCTCACAAAGAAGGCTAAAGCAATTGCATTTCCCGAACTTTGCTATGTGGGTATAGCACATATATTCTATGCTATATTTTAGGCAGTTATGGACAGAGGATCAAACTTTAAAAAAAAATTGTGATCCTCTCTCCATAACTGCCTAAAAATATGGTCACCGTGATTTTGCCAAGACAGACATGTTCCTGGATCAACAAATTTTTTTTCATCCTGGAACAACATTCCTGTCCACAAAAATTAATCCTAACTCTATACCTACCTCTAAACCTAACCCTACCCATAACTTATCCCTAAAATCAGAGGGAAATGAGAGGTGAATAAGAATGGTGTACAACCCATGTTGTAAGCCTAAACTTGACTTAAAGAGCATGTTGCAGGTTAGAAGACCCAATGAGTCAATGTATAGAAAAATAATGTAGGAACTAGATTTTTCTAAATACGCTACAGTGGCTTCTGGAGTCGTTTTTGTGAGAAAATTTTACTTCCGCATCTGAAAATGGGCGTGGCGGGCGTGACGTAGCACGAGGGAGAGCGGTCGATTCAAACAACAGGGAAATAATGGATCGCATGACGTTTCGGACGCTGAGGAAATTGTTCATAGTTACTCGTATGACGGAGCACAGCTATACAATTATGAGCCTGCTAGGCAGCCAAGAAAGCAGGGACAGGCCAGGATTAATGTTAGACAGAACAACGGTCAGAGGAGACAAATTGAGTTGTGGTGTGAGGAGATAGTGAAGAACAGGGCAGGTGTCTTGGTGAGAGACCAGTGTTAGCTTTTAGATACGTTTCCTTGAAATTTCCTTGAATTAATTTTTTTTTTATTAAAACTAACATCATAAATATGATTTTTTTTTTTTACTTTGAGCAATGATGGAGCTATACTTGACTCTTCTTAGAAGCAAATAAAAGAAAACAGCTCCTTGGACAAAATGAAATGTAATATTGGTAGTAGCTATAAACAAAGGTTTATTTTAGTTCAGATTAACATTTGAGGGCAGCAATTGTATTCATAATGTCAAAATAAAACTGACGTAATGTAAATTGAAAGCATTTTATCCTACTATTCCTGTCAAACGTCCATGGTTGCAGAGTGCAGACAGTAGTGTTACTACAGTAAATCCATGGTGAACGTTGCTGATCTGCGGACACTGGATAGTTCATTCATTGCACAGTTTATTCCTGGTTTCCACGTCAGCGCTGTTTGATCCGTTAATAACGGAGAAATGTGAATATTTCTCACTAGATCTCGCAGCGATGTTATTACTTCAGTGGTGAATTCAAATGCTTTATTTACTGGATCTCGCAGTAACCGTGTTGCTTGATCAGGCTCGCGCTGCACTGGTCCAAACTGATAAACGGTCCACACAAACACAATAACGAGTAGCTCAGTTTTCGTTTTCCGAAGCCGATGCGGAAGAGAAATCCCGTCTCTTCACCTTGTCACCCAATCTTGTCACCCAAGATCGTTCCTCCGGTCCATATCCTTCCCAGTCAATAAAGTATTCAAGTCTACCACCACAACGACGGGAATCCCAAGATCTCATTCACAATGTATGCTGGCCCGTTCTTCAAGAGAAGCGGCAGTGGACGACAATCTGTGGCACCGGGCTCTGTGGAGGAAGTAGATGGAGAAGGGTGGTGAGGTTTTAACAATGATACATGGAAACTGGGATGAATTCTGTAACTTTGAGGCAACTGGAGCTGATAAGTGACGGGTTGAGAGCCAGAACTTTTGTCCTAGGTGGTACTGAGGTCGATCGGATCTTCTGGTGTCGGCCTGGCTCTTCTGACGCCGAACTACCCTGCTGAGCTGAATATGTGTTGCGTTCCAGACCTTCTCGCTGTCTTTGAACCAGTCCTCCACAGCCGGAACTTGTGATGGTTCCCCTGACCAGGGAAACAGGGGAGGCTGGTAGCCGAGCATGCACTGAAACGATGTTAACCCCGTAGAAGCTTGTTTCAGGGAGTTTTGGGCATACTCGGCCCATGGAAGGAACCCGCTCCAGCTGTGTTGATTGGTGTGACAATATGTCCTCAGGAAGTGACTAATCTCCTGTATTTTCCTCTCCGACTGCCCGTTCGACTGAGGGTGGTATCCTGAAGAAAGACTGACAGTCAAACCAAGAAATTTCATAAAATTCCACCATACCTGGGAAATTAATTGTGGTCCGCGATCTAAGACTATGTCTTCAGGGATGCCATAATTTCGGAAGACATGGTGAAACAGTTTCTCTGCAGTCTTCAGGGCTTGTTGGTAGCTGTTTTAACGGAATCAGTTTACAGGCTTTTGGAAAGTGATCAACTACTACAAGGATGCAGGTATGGTTCTCTGATGCAGGTAAGTCTGTGAGGAAATCCACTCCGAGGTGGGACCATGGACGTTTGGGAACGGGCAGTGGGAGGAGTTTGCCTGCTGGAAGATGATGAGGAGATTTAGCGATGGCACACTCGGGACATCCCTTCACAAAGTGTCGCACTTCCTGAGACATACAAGGCCACCAGTATTTATTCTGGAGGAGCGAGATGGTCTGCTGAAAGCCGGTGCCAGTGCCAAGTGAAGAGTGTGCTGCTTCAAGGAGGGAGGCTCGAAGGGCGGATGGAACGAATTGTCTCTCCCCAGGACAATCAGGCGGAGCGGGTTCTGTGGTGACTGCTTGCGTTATCTGGGCATCGATGTCCTATTGTACAGGAGCGTCGAACACAGGAGGTAGGATGGGTTCTGGTGTAGAGGATGACTGGTCAAGAGAAGATATCCGAGACAGAGCGTAGGTCTTGATATTCTTAGATCCTGGGCGGTAAGAGATGACGAATTGGAATCGTGTGAAGAACAGTGCCCAGCGTGCCTGTCGAGGATTTCTCTTTGCGGACTGCAGATATTCAAATTTTTTGTGATTAGTGATCACCTGAAATGGGTGCCTTGCTCCCTCAAGCCAATGTCGCCACTCCTTCAATGCCAGTTTAACTGCAAGCAGTTCTCAATTTCCAATGTCATAATTGCACTCCGCCTGCGATAGTTGAGAAAGAACAGCTCCTACTCCTGTGATTGAGGCATCCACCTCAACAACAAAAGGAATTTCTGGATTTGGATGGACCAATATAGGTGCTGAAGTGAAAGCAGTCTTTAAACGCTCAATTGCTGCAGCCGCGTCAGCATTCCACTGAAGTGTCTTGGGACCCTTCTTTAAGAGCGAGGTAAGTGGTGAGGCAATAGAACTGTAATCTCTGATGAACCTCCGGTAGAAATCTGCGAATCCAAGAAAGCACTGACGTTCCTTTATCGTCTTGGGTGTGAGCCATGCCCGAACTGCGTCCACCTTCCCCTCGTCCATCTGAATGCCATGTTGATCAATATTATAGCTGAGAAACTGGATACTGGTCTGATGAAAGCTTCACTTCTCTGCTTTCATGTATAGCTGGTGCCTCCGCAGACGCTCTAACGCAAGGCCAACGTGTTGGTGGTGTTCAGCCAGGTTCCGGGAGTAAATGAGAATATCATCGCTGTAAATCAGAACAAACTGGTGGAGGTACTCCTGGAACACCTCGTTCATAAAGCCCTGGAACACTGAGGAGGCATTGACCAGCCCATATGGCATCACAAGATAATCATAGTGCCCTGTGGGTGTGACAAAAGCGGTCTTCCATTCATCCCCCCTCCATATCCGAACGAGGTTGTAGGTGCTGTGGAGGTCCAGCTTGGAGAATACAGTTGCTTCTCTCAGCATCTGTAGCGCAGCTGGAACGAGAGGAAGGAGATACTGGAACTTGTTAGTGACAGAATTCAAAGCTGGATAATCAATGCAACACGGCTTCCGAGAGGCTCAGAATGAAAACACAAAAACTCAACTTGCAATGAGCAGGAAAACGCAGGTAAAGTCTCTGTTAAGTCCTTGGAAATAGTTAAACTAACAGGATATCCACAAATACAGGAAACAAACGTCCAGGAAAGCAACCGCTAAGGCGTTATCCAGGAAAAGCAGGTCTATAATCCAATACATTTGTCAGACAACGTTAAACTGAAAAGCCACTGCTTTTATAACGAGTTCTGAGTGTCACTGGAATTAGTTACAGGTGCATGTAATCAGTATTCAGGTGATTGCGAACGGGGAAGAGAGATCGCGTTTGAGTGCGGTGGTGAGAGAGCCCGGTGCACCCGTGATAGCTAAAGGTATGAAGCATTTATACTGTCGCTTTGAGCAAGATTGTGCATGGTAAACCTTGGATTTTAATACAATATGGTGCAATATAATAATATTTATTGTATATTCAAATACATTTCTGCTAATAATCCCAGATATATGTTCATGTTTAATATTTAATTCATTATCACATACATAAAGAAATCTATTTAGTGTTAGTTCAGTGCCCTGTGTCGGCATTGTGCAGTAGACACACCCATCTTAAAGATTTCTATTACTTATCCTATCCGAAAAGTACAGAAACATTACAGATAACATCCGAAGTAACAATTGATGTACATACATATATCATAAAAACTAATCCTGTCCTACTGAGACGCCACAAAATGTTGAAAATCAAAATGTGTAAATAAAGCAAAAGTAAAACCTTTATGTTATTTACTACTTTGAAAAACCTGTTTTTCTTTTTTCTTTTTTTTACACAATGTATAATTGAGTCCCATCAGGCAGTCAAAGGTTCTACACACATTTGCAGTCAGGTGCAAAGACTGCAACGCCCAATGTAGGCTGAAGTCTGAAGCATGAAACATGCATGGATAATTTTTTCAGATCATGACCAATAACATGCGTTTAGAAAAAAAATATAGATATATATTTCATGCCAATTTCACAATAAGATCAAGAATGTGTATTTAAAAAAATAAAAAAGCACTTTTTTTATTTCAAATTGACTAGTATAACTATAAATGTTTAAGATGTTTATAAATGTTATATTTAAATGTACGCATAAATTGTATGCTGTATGCATAAATGTTTTATGATGATTTGGCAGCGTATCCCAATTTCAGTGCGGCCTCCACCAATCAGAGCTCCTGTTAGTCAGCTAATGCTTATCGGTGTCACTCTTCTGCACTCTCAGCTTTACTGTATCTCTCTTATCATCTGTGCAGGTATGACTCACACACACACACACACACACACACACAGGGTTTCCCCTGCTGCCTAGGGGATGAAATGCCAGCGTTCTTGTCTGCGAAGGACAGTGTGGGTTCAGTATGTGTGTTTGTTTGCTGATGAATCCGGGGGTGTACTGGAGTGGGCAGTCGCCGTGTTCCAGGATTCCCTCCAAATGAGTCAGGCAGGCAGTCGGCCCCCCGCTCGGCCCACTCTCTGAAGGGTTACCTAGGGAACTCGGACCGGGGGCTTCCCTCATCAGCACCACTCTGTTCCACAATCATCTCTCTCTCTCTCCTAGAGCAATAAAACAATTCACAGATAAGAGAGAAGGACAAGAACTACAAGACAGAGCGAGAAGGGGCGGCTTAGAAGATGATTACATAAGTGTGGATATATATTTCGCAATATAAGATAACTAGTAGAGCGCTAGAGATGATCACAGGCTGGTGAAGCTCCTAATGAGCATTTATTGAATTTTCACAGTTATAATCCTCCCCCACCTCATTGGCTTTCTTTACCGGTAACTCATTTTCTGTGTTCTCATTGCCCAGGATCCCGTAAAGAGTCCAAGCATATCCTGCCGCCTTCAGTTAGTCAATGTTTTGGCATTTAGATTAAACTTAATCCTGCTCAAATGGGTCATGGGTGATTGTTTCTTTAGCTTGTGGTGTGAAGTATCTTTTCAGTTAATAACGAGACTTATTCAAGCCTAGCTTACAAGAAATGTGTGTGGGTTTTAAGAAGTGTCAAGCGGTCCAGTGCTTGGTGTTCTCTCTTAAATAGCTCACGTCATGAAATGAACTGTTTGTATTACCAAACTCATCTTATTACCCACACTAATTGATTTTTTTTCTGGCCATTATTAACCCTCATGACTTGTGTGGTGAGTTAATTTAGCTGAGGAGTCAGTGGAGCAGAGAATCCCCTAAGTAGTCACCATCCGAACACGACTGTCTAGGAGTCAGTCTGTTAGGATCCGCCTACTCGTCACTGGTCCACTTGTACAGCACATTGGCTTGTGTGGTTTGTTTTGTGTTGTTTTCCTTATTCTTATTTATTGAGTTTAAAGGTAGGGTAGGCAATTTCGGAGTGGCTAGCAATAGCAATCTAGCTTTGAAAGCATGCGATCCCACCCTCCCTTCAGAGCGTCTCCAAAGCCACGCCTCCTTCAAAACACATGAACGCATACAGCAGATTCTGCAAAGCATCTCGAGAGACGGCGTTAAACTACCTCATGTCTCAAAGCACATAACATTACAATAATAATGAACGTAAACAACTTGCAGAGCACTAGTTGCACCACCTGACTGCTGCAGATTCATTTCTTTTTTGATATTGTTGACATAGAAACGCTTAAATCTGAGTCTGAGGACGTGAGCAGCTCTGGGTAGAATGTCACTGGTTGCCATCTCGTTATTACGGTTACGACGTGGCGAGAACACAGCATAAGCTCGTTGTTTTGATTCAGGAGGAACTGTAAAAGGCGGCTCTTGTTCGTTTGCGGTGCTCTGTGATCGTCTGTGATGACGTGTGATGTCTGCGCGAGCAGGTGCGTGGAGATATGGAAATGCTGTACACGTTCACATTTGGACCGAATGCAATTCAAAACATTTTTTGGTCCTGAGACTTCCACAGAAGATATATGTAATTTAAAAAAATATATATTTAGACCATTATTATTGATTTCTATCAGGATGTGAAGAACAAAAAAAAGTGTTTATGAAAAAAATTGCCCATCCTACCTTTAACTTCAACATGTTTTTAATATAAACTGTTACCTTTTTTCTTCATATTTTACTCGATACTTAACAATTGGAGCAGACTCAAATTATTATAATTTTTTAAATTAACAATAAATTTAATTTATCCATTTGTATTATTAATTTTATTTGCAGATAATATTTATTTATTTTAGTTTATTTGTACAAAAAATAACAAGTCGTCAAGCCATGGTGCTTATGCAATGATCACTTTTCTGAGCCATACTCCCTTTTTTCAATCATCATATTCTTTATCTTCTCTACTATTGGTATTAATAATATGTCTCTAAGGTCATATATGTGGTGTCTCCAATAAGACTTTGGACACTTTTAAAAGTCTATGGAAGTTATAATTTATTGTAACGAAACAAATACTCTCACGGGCCACTTTATTAGGTATAACTTGCTAGTGCCGATTTGGACCCGATTTGGACCATTACCATGCCGATAATGGTTTCCACAAAAATATGAGGCACCACAACTGTTTCCAAAATTGATAATAATCAGAAATGTTTCTTGAGCAGCAAATCAGCATATTAGAATGATTTCTGAAGGATCGTGACACTAAAGACTGGAGTAATGACGCTGAAAATTCAGCTTTGATCACAGGAATACATTTAATTTGAAAATATATTACAATAGAAAACAGTTATTTTAAATTGTAATAATACTTCACAATATTACCGTTTTGACTTCATGATTGTGCTTGAGGTATGAATGTGATAGGACATAACTCTGATAGCACACCTGTGGGAGAACTGGGGGGAACTGACTTCATCCATCCACTAAAAATCATCAAACCAAAGTTGATTAAAAAAAATGACAGAAAAGTAAGAAAAGATCACACAGCATTTGATTCCAGATTTGCTTTGATATATTCTTCAGCAACAACATTCCATCATTTTAAGCGTTGACTTAAATATTTTAATACTTTTTGTGGCCAGTATATTGGACATGTGAAGAAAACGTCTAGGTTACATATGGTAACCCTCGTTCCCTGAAGGAGGGAACAGAGACGCCACGTCGAGAACGACGAATAGGAATCTCGCTAGAGAGGCCAATCGATTTTGAGTGAAACTAAATGAGCCAATGCACATTGGCGTGCAATCATTTGCATCAGCTGTTCAGCCACGCAGCACGGGTATATAATGAGAAGGAGGTGCGATTGCACTTCAGTTTTTTGCTGAGGAGCCGAGCTGATAAGCTGGCTACCCCAGCGGGCCTCAGCAGATGTGGCGATGGGACGTGGCATCTCCGTTCCCTCCTTCAGGGAATGAGGGTTACCATATGTAACGTAGACGTTCCTGTTCAGTCGGTCAGTTGATGCCACGTCGAGACCGACGAATAGGAATCCCTACCAAAGGGCCACAGCTGCTGACCCCATCCAGCGCCCTGTGTAAGCCTCTTGCCCCTTCTTGCCTGGAAGGACAATAGGAGATGACTTACACATAGTATATCTGTCACTGCTGTTCCGTGATAACCCATACAGTGAGATTATTGGATAACACTGAAAAGTGTGTCCTTCTGTTAGGAAGGAGAACGCTGCAGAACCCACATTCTTCCCCAAAGGAGTTATGTGGAGATATACATATGGACTAACCTGAAGGTTGTACTGCATATGAATACTGGGTGACTTAGCCCAAGGGAAAGACACAGGCTTTAGAGAAATACACATATGGGATCCCCGCAGGGTCACACATATGGGACCCAGGTTAGACCCTGTTTCTCAAGGATTCAACAAATAAAGGCCTGGCGCCAGACGCTCCGCCACGTTCCTCTGTGAGGTGCGCTGTCTGTGCGACCGAATCCAACTCCATACCGAGAAAAGAGATCCTCTGCATGGGGGAGAGTTTGCTCTTTTCCCAGTTGACCTGAAGACCCAACTGGCTGAGGTGCCTGAGCACGAGGTCCCTGTGTTCGCTTAACTGATCTCGAGAGTGTGCTAGTATGAGCCAGTTGTCGAGATAGTTGAGGATGCGAACCTCCTGTTCTCTCATGGGAACAAAGGCCCCCTCCGTGACTTTCGTGAAGACACGGGGAGACAGGGACAGCCCGAAGGGCAGGACCTTGCACTGATAGGCTCGACCCGCGAACGCAAAGCTCAGAAACGGCATGTGTCAAGGGAGAATCGAGACATGAAATTACGCGTCCTTCAGGTCGATCGCTGAAAAACAATCTCAGGGACGAATGCATACGAAAATGCGTCTCTGCGTGAGCGTTTTGAATGGTAGCTTGTGGAGACTCGATTCAAAACTCGCAGGTCCAAGATCGGTCGTAACCCACCGTCCTTCTTAGGTACAATGAAGTAGGGATTGTAGTGTCCTGACCTCATATCGGCTGGACGGACCGGCTCTATCGCGTCCTTCGCCAGTAGGTCTGTGATCTCCGCTCGCAAGACATGGGCATCGGCGGCTCTCACTGTAGTGGAGTGGATGGCCCGAAACTTGGGGGGACACCAGGTGAACTGAATCACGTAGCCAAACCTGATGGTCCGAATGAGCTAGCGAGATGGACTGGGGAGCACTAACTAGGCTCGCAGAGACCGTACAAGCGGGACCATAGGCGTACCTGCAGTGGGGCAGTGAGGTTAACGCAGGGCCACGGCCCGTAGCGGTGTCTGAGTGTGCTGTGCAACACTTACCTGGTTCCACGGGGCAGGAGGCGCAGGAGGAGGCTTGGTTGCTTTCTCGAGCTGCACGCTGCTGCCCACTGGCAATGGAAGAGGCGGATGAGAGTGGTGTGGATTTTCTCCCCCCACATGGAAGAAACCGCTCCTTTATTGAAAATTTCCGCTGGTCATGACGCCAGCGGCGGAACAAAATCAAAAAGAAACGCAGGATTTACCACCCAGCCCTCTTCCGGGGGAGGTAGTGGTGCGGTCACCATCTCCCGAAGAGCAGTCCCATCCATCTCTGGGTCGCCCCTCCTAGGGCTGCTTACACCTGGCTTTGCCGCCCCTCTTGGCGGGGGTCTGGACAGGCGGAGCGGTCTGCCTGCGACTGGCTCCTCTGCGCCACTTGGAAAGAGGCTGCTGCTGCAGCAGCGTGGGAGCGAGGGCAGACGCAGGAGGATTCCCCCGGCGACGAGCAGACTGAGGGGTTGAAGGCGATGGGGTGGAGGCAGCAGCTGACCGCCGCGGCATGATGTGCTTAATCGCCTCAGTCTGCTTTTGTACAGCCAAGAACTGCTGGGCGAAGTTCTCGACCGCGTCGCCGAAGAGGCCGGTGTGGGACACAGTGGAGTTAAGGAACCTGACTTTGTCGGTTTCCCTCATGTCAGCCAGACACAGTCAGAGATGGCGTTCCTGGACCACCATAGTGGACATCGCACGACCCACCAACCACGTGGTCACCTTCGTCGCATGAAGCGCGAGGTCCGTTGTGGCATGAAGTTCCTGAAGAACTTGGGGATCATGACCACCCTCGTGCAGGTCCTTCAGTTCCTTGGCCTGATGGACTTGCAACAACGCCATAGCATGTATGGCAGAGGCGGCTTCCCCACAGGCCTTGTAAGCCTTGCCGGTTAACTCTGACGAGTACTTACAGGCCCGGGAAGGGAGACACGGCTCTCTGCGTCAAGTGGAGTTAGGGCACAGCTGCATTGCAACGGCCCGCTCCACTGGAGGGATGCGTGTGTACCCCTTAGCCGACCTGCCATCAAGGGTGGTCAGGGAGGAGGAGCCACTGGGACAGTTTCTGGCAGTGAAAGGTGCCGTCCACGCCCCAGTGAGCTCCTCATGCACTTCCAGGAAAAAAGTCACCGGGATGGGTTGCTGAGAACCAGCGCGCGCCACCCCGAGAAACCAATCTTTCAGCCTCGAGGGCTCGGGATACAGTGGAGGGTTACACACGAGCCCGATCATTTGGCGGCCTGGGAAAGCATGGCCATGGGTCCGACTCAGGCACCGCTGCCACACCCGAAGGGCAATCATCATCCGCAGAGATGTCTGACCCACCCCCGATGCAGCGATCGACATCTGTTCATCGTGGGGTGTGCCGAAGGAAACGACTGGTACACACATTGTGGATGGTCCAGCACGTTCCGTCGGCGGGTCTACTGGCTGTGCAGCATGAGAGGGATGTTGGTTCCCCGAAGGAAGCACGCCCACCGTGATCCTCAGGTCACCCGTACCACTGCCTGAAGTAACCCTCTGAGGAGGGTTAGATCACGGCAGAGGCGCAGGGAACGAGAGTCTAAACTGTAGCTCCGAGATGGTCATCCTCCCACAATGGGTACATGACTCATCTACGAACGTTGCCTCCGCGTGTTCAATGCCCAGACATGCGATGCAGCGCTCGTGACCATCCCGCGATCCCAGGTAACGACCGCATCCAGAAACACACAGGTAGAGTGACATCTTTAAAAAGACGCACTCCACCCGTGTAAGCTCTTTTAGGGGGCCGCTTCCGACGTGGCGTTGACTGACCGACTGAAGAGGAACCGTAAGTCTTGTTTAATGTTTGCAAAAAATAAATAAATCTGGATATAAAATTAGATTGAATTGCTCGCTTGTTTTTTTGTTTGTTTTTTGCACAGTGAATTCTTTGTCTGCATCTTAAAATATAACCGAATGAAAGAAAGAAATGTGCTCTAATGGATTTAGGAGTTGTAATTTATTAGGCCAGTGAGGTGATAATGAGGTAATGGGGGTAATGAATATCGCTATGGTAACTGTTGCAGTCTGGATCCAGGAGGTCACAGGGTCGGGTTGCGAGTGTATTAAGACACTGGGTGAGTTAATTTGTAGATATGGAGTTAGTGGAGCATAAGATCACAGTCAACTGTTTCACAGTGCTCACTTGGGCCTGAAACAGCACTCGTTTCAATTACTGCTGGGAAGATTGCTCTGGGTTCAGCCTTGGTTTAATACAACCGTTTGAAAATATAATGATTTAAAGCATGCAGACTTTTGGAAGGCGTCATATTGGAACGGTTTTGAACTGTTGCCTTGCCAAGATAACATCTTTTGACAAAAGCCAGATAATCCCCTAATAAACCCAACAAAAAGGAAATGTAAGCTATTTACCAGCACAACACTGTGATGCCTCTAACCTTTTTAAGAACAGAATTAAATACATGCCAAAAAGCATATTCTAACAGCATGTACTGGGATTATGTAATTTAATCACATGGCCTACATCTAAGAGTGACTCTACAACAAAAACGAAATGTTAAATCCGGATGAATGGGAGAATGGCGGCTCTTTGGAAATAGATTAAATATTGAGACACGACGACAAGAAAACAAGAGTCAAAAGAAGAAAATGTCAGAGGGTTTGTAGGCACGAGTGAGGGAGTTTAGGAAGAGGATGGGCTGGATTTGGAGAGAACGAGAGAGAGAGAGGAGGGACCAGGCTCATGGTGAAGGTCCAGTATCAGAAATAGAGCTGTGAACACCATCTGCCACTCTCTCCCTCTCTCTCTCTCTCTCTCTCTCTCTCTCTCTCTCTCTCTCTCTCTGTCTCTCTCTCCCGTCTGTTACGCTGTTGCCCCAGCAGGACCTCTTCTCTCTTGTTGCTCAAGAACTGAACAGGAGACTCGCTGTTCTCGGGTGAATCTCAGAAAACCTGTCAAGAACATGTCCGGGTCATATTTCACCCAAAATCAAAACGAAATAAGAAATTATGTTTTGCTTAATGAAAACGAGGCCTATTTTATGACCAACGAAAATTAAGCATATTAAATGTCAATTATAGGGAGTTGGTGGGATCTAATCCCCAAACTAAATAACCAACAGGTTTGGGGGACTATTCTAAACGTACATATTCAAAACCAGTGTTTTAGGAACCACATAAGTTAATAGTTAAATGTATGTCATGTTTTGAGTTTTTTTTATATCTGTTTCTCTGTTCATTTTTGAGTTTCTTTTTTAATCTTCTAGGTTGATTAATTGTTCAGTTCTCCTCCGTTCTCTCCCTGTTTGTTTCTATGGTTTCTAATTGATTGTGTCAGTTCAGTTCAGATGTGTTTCATTAATTATCTAGTTAGTTTCTCCCTTTGTCTGACGTATATAAGCCCTGAGTTTGAGTCTTTGTTTCAGTATTAGTCGCGTGTAGTTGTTGTGTAGTGCTTTCTCCTGTGAATTCCTTTATTTTGGTTGGCATATTAAAATAAACTTTCTTTGGATCTTGATTCCTGCTTCATGCAAGTGTCCGAACTACACAGCATTACAGAATACCGGAACCATACACTGATACAACAACCATGGGCATTCTCCTCACTCCTATTGACCCTGCGGATTTGCTTATCTCCCTGGCACAAGATGGCTGCCCTTTAGAGGAGTATGTAGAAGAATTCCTTGAGCTCGTCCATCTGGTGCCCTGGAAATACGGTACCCTGAAGTCCGTTTTCTGGGCTGGACTGGACAATCATCTATTTTGTAAGGTACCTGCAGCAGCTACCACTTGTTCCCTAGCCCAATATATTGAGTATGTACTGTGGCTGAGGGGTTCTTCCCTTACTGTTGGTGAGGTGGATGAAGACGCCCTCACCACTCAGCCACAGTCCACTCCAGTCCTCCTGTCAACAGCAGTCTTCGCTGAACCACCATCATCCCTCATGTCTGTCCTAGAGTCCGTTCCAGTGAGTAACATTCCTAAACCCGTTCCAGTTAGTAATGTTCCTGAGTCTGTTCCTGAGTATGAAATTCCCGAGTCCGTTCCAGAGAGAAAATTCCCAAGTTAGTTCCAGTGAGAGAAATTCCAGCGTCCGTTCCAGTGAGAGAAATTCCCAAGTCTGTTCCAGTGAGAGAAATTCCCCAGTCCATTCCAGTGAGTGAAATTCCAGAGCCTGCCCATCCTGTCTGCCCTAGTGGGATCGAAGAGGTGGTCCTTGCCAGTTATATTGCTGCTTTTATGTGTGTTTGGGCCGAACACACATCCACTTCAGCCCCTGAGCACATCGGCTCCAACCTCTGAGTCCACTCCAGTGTCGGCTCCAGCCCCTGACCAGAGCACAGTGAGGACTCCAACCCCTGACCAGAGTCCAGTGATGGCCCAGCCCCTGACCAGATTTCAGTGAGGGCTCCAGCCCCTGGCCAGAGTCCAGTGATGGTTCCAGCCCCTGGCCAGAGTCCAGTGAGGGGTCCAGCCCCTGACCAGAGTCAGTGATGGCTACAGCCCCTGACCAAATTCCAGTGATTTCTCCAGCCCCTGATCAGAGTCCAGTGATGGCTTCAGCCCCTGACCAGAGTCCAGTGATGGCTACAGCCCCTGACCAGAGTCCAGTGAGGGCTCCATCCCCTGACTAGAGTCCAGTCATGGCCCAGTCCCTGACCAGAGTCCAGTGATGGCTACAGCCCCTGACCAGAGTCCAGTGATGGCTTCAGCCCCAGACCAGAGTCCAGTGATGGCTCCACCCCCAGACCAGAGTCCAGTGATGGCTTCAGTCCCTGACCAGAGTCCAGTGATGGCTTCAGCCCCTGACCAGAGTCCAGTGATGGCTCCACCCCCTGACCAGAGTCCAGTGATGGCTCCACCCCCAGACCAGAGTCCAGTGATGGCTACAGCACCTGACAAGTGTTTAGTGATGGCTGCCGGCGCCATCACTAAACTGCCGGCACCGCCCTGGAGGCCTCCTGTTCTCCTAAGCCACCCCTCGTCAGCCTCCAGGGTGCCCACCCTCCCACTCCTGTGGATTTATTACGGTGTGGGGACGCTCCTTCTGGGAGGGGGATGTACTGTCACATTTTGAGTTAGTTTTTTTATTAAATCTTTTTCTCTGTTCTGTTCATGTTTGAGTTTCTTTGTTAATATTCTAGGCTGTTAATTAGTTCAGTTCTCCTCAGTTCTCTCCCTGTTTGTTTTTATGGTTTCTAATTTATTGTTTTAGTTCAGCTCGGTTGTGTTCTTTAAAAGAGACAAATCAGGGAAAGTATTTACACTTTTATTCAAAGCCAAATGTACACCTAAACAGCTGCTATCTCCTGTGCAGCTGTCTGTCTGCTGGAGCCTAACACCTGTATTATTAAGTAATTAGTCAATTAGTCTAGCATTCATTAAGCTATATTTGTCAAGACATGGATAGTAAAATATGTGCAGAAATGGTTAGCTAGCTAGTTTCAACAGGTGTGCTTTTTGAGCTGAAACAGGCTGAGACTTGAGAACACCAGCAGATTTTGGGTGACTGAAACTCAAGCCACATAAGACTGAAACACTTAGTATATTTCAAGACTGAGGATTTCTTTTTTTTTTCTTTTTTTGTTGTGTTAACACTCTCCCGCCATTGACAGAATCTTCCATCAATCCATGTTTTTACTTTTATAAGGTAGGGGGCGCTATTACGCATCTTCTAAAAGAGTACAGAATCTAAACGCAGGTGAAAAAGAAGCAGAAATAAGCAATAGAAGCATTGTTTACACACATGACGTGATCATCAAACATTAAACAGCATAAAAACTGCCTAATGTGACCGAATGAAATATCGACCCATGAAGAGGTATAGGACTGTGAAGCTTTGGGGGTGTTGATGAACTCGATCTACTCCATCTATAGTTGATCATCGTTCTGAATCCGATCTGGATGTAGTCTTTGACAAAAACGCAATTTTCTCAGCTTTTTGTTCAAAATGTTGCTTTTTATTGATGAAACTTACCCACATTCAAGTGTTGCTAAAAAGAATTAGTGTTGCTAGAATTAAATTATGTTGTTGTTTAAAAGCAGAGGCTCTGTTCTTTCTTTTGATATAGTAAAATGAATCAGATATTCATATATTCATACAACTCAATATTCCTAGGGCCATGAATTTTTGTGAAAATGATAAAAAATGATGATGCTGGTTGACAACTTAAAAAAATTGCTGGTGGGGAAAGAGTTAATATGCACTTTTCACAACTAATCAGCATTGATTAGAATATCATTCTCCTCCCTGACTGTAGCTACAACCTCAAAAGTCATTCTCACACAAACTCAAGCACACAGTTCACTGGAGAACAACACTTAATGGAGCCCATAAGTTCCTGGAAGAACTCTAAAGATTGTGAACTGTTCCTCCAGTAACCTGTCATGAGAAAATGTTTTGAGGAACTTGGTGTGCAATAGGATAGTTGAGGCACATTTTTATATGACATCCATCCCCTGATAAAGGATGAAGAGATATGCTGGG
The DNA here is from genome assembly GCF_963993115.1 of Abramis brama. Taxonomy (NCBI): domain Eukaryota; kingdom Metazoa; phylum Chordata; class Actinopteri; order Cypriniformes; family Leuciscidae; genus Abramis; species Abramis brama. Next base: position 6,538,471 of record NC_139978.1, read on the forward strand.
CAAGTTTAAGTTTATTGGAAGTTTGTTACAGATCCAAGAAAAATGTCCATTTTGAGGCTCCAGCTTGCTGAGGCTGGAGTGTAATGAATCTCCAACCCCCCTTGAGATCTGCTGGTTGCCTTGAGTTTTAGAGCACCATCTTGTGAATTTGAATTTGAAGACCTGCTAGATCTCAGTGCCAAAAATGTTGAATGGCTGTTGTGTTAGCTAACTCAAGCTTTGCCTTTAGTAATAATTAATAGCAATTCATATATTACTTAATCTATTAATCATATAGAGTCTTTATTAGTTGCTGATGCAGTTAGTTCTTTGTGTCATTCATTAACACATGATTATCTGTGCATTAGTTAAGCACGAATTAATGCATATTAGTGGACCCGTATTGTAAAGAGTTACCAACAAGAACACCTTAAAAAAGTGTAACCTTAATAAGTAATTAATTAATTATATAAGGATCATTATATAATAAATAATAAATGTATTGTGCATCAGGGATTTGTGTATCAATGAGCCAATCATAACCTGAAAATTAGCCAATAAGCTGCACAAAGCTGCATGCTTTCACTCTCATATTGCAGTAAAACCAGCAGTAGTTTTTATAAGGCATTGAAGGCATTTTTACTTTAGATGTGAGATGGAGGGTGAAGAAAAGATGAGGCAGAGATCTGATCAGATGCAGAATCAATCCGGTTGTTTACATAATTTCAGTGCTTTGCGAGATGTTGTCTCAACTCATTTTGAGAAAGAGTAAATATTTCCTTTGTTTAACTGGGAGTATAACTGAAGCCAGTGATATTGAAAGAACACGTTTGCCACTGAACTGCACCAGCAGGAACGAATAGAGGCCAACTGTGGCAATATCAGACTTTCAGAACATGTATTTAATGCCACTGACTGTTGCCCTCACAGTCTGAATAAAAACCCTCTTCTCAACTGGGTTTACAACCTGTGAACCACATGCTGCCCACAATGAAAGCAGAACAGAGGATCTGCCTAACCATACGGGAGTTAGACGGCTGCCCCATTGCCCTGCTGTTGGTTGAATATGTGTATATAACCCTTTTTGTTCACAAACTGGTGATGCTCTTTTGTGTTGCTCCACTGTGGAGAATTTTAAGAGCCCTCAAAGATGGACACGTGACTCTGAAAAAACACTTACTGAGCAGATGACTGAAGTAGATCTGCTGTTTACTGATTTGTTAAGTCATCGACTTTATTCATGATGAGAATGGCTGCCCAAAGCTATTATTTTGATTCAGAACAACTATTGTTCTGAGAATGCGTTACGCTCATGTTTGTGTTGGGGTGTTGCCTCTCTGTGTCAACTGTTCTGTGCATGAATGGATCTTATTTGACACGTTCTCATACTACCATTGGAGTCGCACTCTTGTTCTGATTAAATGAGTGTGTAAAGTGATCCCATTAATCAAATCTTGCTATATGTATCAAAGGAAAAAAATACTTCCCTCATCTGCATGTTACAAACCTGTATGACTTTGGAACACAAAAGAAGAGTTTTTGATGAATATCCTGGCCATTGGTTTCCATCTAATGAAACTGAATGGAGAATTGAGCTGTCAAAGTCTGAAGTGAGGAAAAAAAGAAAGAAATTGGTTCAAATTGTGCCCTTGTGATTTCAGAACACTAGAAATATAGTGCACTTGTCAAGTGGACCCCTTTTTTGATACATACTACATACTCAAGCATACAAACTATTTGATACATATTACATATTCAAGCATACATACCACATACTATTTGATACATTCTCAAGCATTCATGGTACATACTATTTGATATATACTACATACTCAAGTATGTACCAAATAGTTTTGTGCCCTTGTGATTTCTGAACACTAGAAATTTAGTGCACGAGTCAAGTGGACCCCTTTTTTGATACATACTACATACTATTTGATACATATTACATACTCAAGCATACATACTACTTGATACATACTACATATTCACGAATTCATACTACATACTATTTAATATTTTATACATACTACATACTTAAGCATTCATACTATACACTATTTGATACATACTACATACTAAATCACATGTGACGGCCGTGGTGTTTCCAGCGTCTCCTGATTAACTGTATGAGAACATGAACACCTGAACTTCATCTCCAGAGCCACTCTGAGAGTTACCTCACCAGCATTTCACTCTTTCATTTGAGAAAATCTATCATCATATCATGCACACAGAAACTCAAAGGTCTACACAACAACCAGTCAAAATAAGAGTTTTGTGTAACTTAAAGAAATTGTGACAGATTACAATTGAACAGTACAACGTACTTTGTATTTATTTAATACTATTTATTTATAACTTTATTTTTTATGGAATAACAAACAATTTCTCTGCCATTTCTTTTGTAATGTTTTTGTTTTTTATTATGTTTTAGTAAACATCTGTTGTGCAGCAATTTGTTTGGCAAAAATTAATGGTTCTTAAAATGTATGTATAATTAAAATGTAAAATTTTAATTTGATAACATTTTAAAAGATGAATTAAATTGTTTAAGTTTAATGCTTTTGTTTGATTACCACCACACTTTGAATAATACATTAAATCAAAAATCCAATAAAAATAAAACAGACAACAGAATTTCCGACAAAATTAAACATTTCATAGGGTCGTATTATTGTTAAAAAATAATAAACGTAGTGTTATGAATTTAATTGATGAGACATGCATTTTGATTATCAAAATTTAATTAAACCATTAGAATCGAATTCAAAAATAATGAAATGGGAAAATTTCAAATTACCCTATATATGCTTTTTTTTTTTATTATTTGCCCGAGCCCCCTTTGACTTTTAATAAATGGAAAGAGCCACCAGGATATTCATCAAATATTTTCCTTTTCTGTTTCTCTTAAGAAAAAGGTTTCATACATGTTTTTTTAATGACATGTGGGTGATTAAATGACAGAACATTCACCCTCTCAAGTCCTTGGAGCATCCATGTTTGTCATACTGCGCTGAACAAAAGGGCCCATCTAAGCTGTCAACAGTTGATGAAATTTGACAGTAGAGCTGATCTGAATTCCTCTAACAATAAACCCCAATACATTCACTCAAATTGTAAGCATTTGCAGTTACGCCTACATCGCCTCTCACTAGGAACGCTGGTCCTCAGGTGTAAATGTCATGAAAAATAGGTGTGACTCTTTCCCAGAGATCCATCCACTCCACTGCCGAGAGGCTAAAGGGGGTCAGACACATTCTGGCTGCACAAAATCTCCAATTTCAGTCTCAAACATCCCCAGGGATCTCTCTTAGGTTGCAATGCTCTAAAATGCAACAGGTTTTTAATGATGATCGGCATCCTAAAATGGCTCTACGCGCTAGTATGCTGCCATCTGTGCGCAATATGCCCATCAGTTCACTGATGTTGAATATTTCTTTGCTTGTTGCAAAGTGTGAATATCACTCTCCCCAAAATACATCAGCACAAAGGAGCGTTGATTTTCTGCACTGGGGCGAGTGCGAATATCTCAACCAGACCAAGTGGGAAACCAAAAAAGAGCGTTTCACCCTCCCAGCACTGTTGACGGCCTGTTGCCATGACGACGGGGCTCCAGAACACGCAACTCTTCGGAATGTCTAAATAAAGCCGTCTCTTACTTTAAATGTAATTGTTGCAAATGAAGCAAAGCGGCTTCGTGAAACTAATTGTCTTTGACTGTCTTCGCACCGTGTCTCATTTGCAGAAGTTCACTGTGCAACATGTGTAAGGCGACATACAATTCATATTTATGTGCAAATGTAGTTAGACCATAGCTCTGTCATCTTTATGTTTTCATGTTTGGCACTTTTTTATGTTTGGCACAATGTTCTCATTGAACGAATTCATATCTGTATGTATATATATATATATATATATATATATATATATATATACATGTGTGTGTATATATATATATATATATATATATATATATATATATATATATATATATATATATATGAAGAGTTCAGATGCAAAAGCCTCTAAGTGCCATCTGAAATTTTCTTCTAGAATGATCATTTTTATCAAGCTCGTATATTTAAGTTCAATAATTTCACTTAAATGACAACTATTAGGAAATCTTCATTGCCATTTAAGTGAAATTACTGAACTTAAATATACGAGCTTAATAAAAATTCTAGAAGAAAATTTCAAATGGCACTTAGAGGCTTTTCTTCATACATATATACACACACACACACACACACACACACAAACATAATAACACTGGTATAATGGACTACATCTGTCATGCTTAAACTTCAAAATGATTAATTTGTGGACATTATTATGTGATGTAATTTTATATATTTATGTAAGTACTTTTAATAATGCCTTTCTTGTCCAGGTTTCTCTTGTAAAAGATTTTTAAAGTCAACATAAAAATGGACCGTGTTTACTTTCTTAATACGCATATCTGGTCTTACTGTGCATGATTCATCAGTGCATTTTATTCCACTGGGAAAAGAAGTGTTTAAAATATATTAACTTGCTCTGCTTATGAAAAGACCAAATTGTTTTAGTTTTAATTTACCCCTTCCCTCGAGTCGATCATAGATAAAACTTAGTCCATCCTACATTTCTTCTAATTTTTCACTTGTAAATATGTCAAATTCCAGAAGTAAAATGGAATGCTTTTCACGGTGACATGAAATCTTAATGAGTTTTGAATAAATAAGTATAACTTTAGGAATACATTTTTACACGTTTTTGACTCTTGAAGCACTTCAATTTTTTCAATTTTTTTCTTCTTTTTTTACAAATGCAGAAAATAATATTGAATATTCCTACATCAATTACCATGTGTTTAGTGCTATACCCTATTTATTGGATCCTTAACCCACCTAAAGGTGATCAGGACAGTACCTCTATGGTCCTGTAGGGGGTGATGGAGAGTAGTGTGTTTCAATGGCAGGGTCTGCTTGATTGACAATAGCAGAGTGCTGACACTCTGACAAACCATGAAAGGCATTTATAAGCGGGGACTTCCCATTATAAATAGGTTTTGAGCACAAACTTTTTTTCTTTTTTTTTTCCACTATGTTTCTTAAGTGTATCTTTTTTAAGTGCTTTATCTCACAGGGCTACTGTATGAAGCAAAGCACTCTAAACTACTGTAATCCACAGCTTCAGCACAGATGAATCAGATCTATCAGCTAAATATTCCAGTGGGCTATTTACAGTGAAACTGTGCAGCATAAAATCTGCTTAAGGATATGGGTTTAAAACAGCAAATATAGGAGTGCCCTTTGGGGAAGGGAGAAAAAAAACTCAACTCATAGAAAGCTCAGCGTGAATCTCTGTTCCTAGGCAACGAAAACTTAATATACAATTAATAATATGGGAATTTGCTATTCTGAAATCCAGTCACTCACTTAATTTGCCTGGGAATTGGCTTTGTCTCAGGATATTAAATATGGCAGATCCCGCGCGGGGCCGTCATCGACACATCTAAGCCTGGTTAGGTCAGGGTCCTGGAGGCTCCGAGCTGCAGTTAAGCTGTGGTTCTGTGGCCCTCGGGTGATGAATGAAGGAGGAAATCGCAACACGTCCCCAGGCTCGCATTGTTTTAATTCAGAAGCATAGAACACGAGACAATGGCGCATGTACAACAGTGTCTTTGTGCTTCAAGCACCCTCTTTCTCTCATGTGTCTTTCTGCAGGGGGAAGCGTTCAAGACGGGAGATGTCAGAGGCATCGAACTATCCGGTGAGTGTCTTCTACAAAAAAAAATAATAATAATTGTTTTGACTGAATATGCACGTATCACTATTACAGTTGCACATTTGGAGTTAAACTAGCCTCTAATCCTAAATATTAAACTTGAGACCTTTTAGTCTTGAGTAGCCAGACCTTTGAATAAATGGCAAAATGTCAAGTCCACATTGCATCTTATTCTGGCCAAGAACTGCCCACTCGGAAAAGAAGAGATCCTCTGACTGACATGCAAAGTGACCAAACAGAGTTTTTGTTTTTACAAACCAGTGAGGGGTGGGATTAGCTAAATTAAATAATTTAACAATGATAGACTGACTAAATAAACATTTAGTTATAATTAAAACAATAGCTATTTTTTCTAAGGCCTTGTTTGCACCCGGTATTAAGATGCGTTTTGATGCATCTTGGCGTTATTGGCGTTTTCGGATCACAAGTAGATGAGCGAGACACATTCCCGTTACACCTGGTGTTTTAATCCATCTCTTCTGTCCACTTTCAACCGCTTCTGTCCTGATTTCTTCGAGGGGAGGGTCTATGGGTGGGTAAATGCATGGATTTTCAGATCTTTCGATCTAATGGACAAAATAAGCTCATGCAATTTACATAATAACGAGACAATGGAAAAACATACAATGAGCATCAGCTTTCATTTCTGCTCTGCAGCCGTAAGATCACGCCGAACACTGTGAGTGTGTGTTAGAAATCAGGAATGATGAGAGAACATTGTGCTTGGTTGCTGAACAAAAGTATTGATTTCTTTAAAAAAAAAAAAAAAACTCTAAACATATTTTACATTATTTTTCCAGTGTTTCTGCGCAACCTTTACACCTGGTATTAAGATGCGTTTTGGTCGATCGGATCACAGGTGGACGAGCCTAAATACAGGTGTAAACGGGTCTAAAATACCACTTCCAGAGGTAGTTGAAAACTCAGTCGACCGGATTGCTTTCCTAGTGTAAACGCTCATGTGGTCAAATGTGTGCAAACAGCCACAAGAAACCGTCTACTCTCCTCCTACTGATCTAATGCGTAAACATGGGAAGAGGTCTAGCCAGACGGGATTTAAACTTTGACGTCTGCTGACCCAAGCTTAGTTTGAAGACAGAAAACTTACCAAGCACGATGTTCTCTCACCAATCCTGATTTCTAACACACTCACAGCGTTCAGCTGGTCTGGAGCAGAAACTAAAGCTGCTGCTCTGTATGTTTTTCCGTCATCTCCGGTGCGTTCATATGTAAATTGCGCAAGCTTATTTTGTCCATTAGATTGAAAGATCTGAAAATGCATACATTTTCCCACCCATAGACCCTCCCCTCAAAGAAATCAGGACAGAAGTAGATAAAAGTGGACAGAAGAGACGGATTAAAACGGCAGGTGTAACGGGAATGTGTCTCCCTCATCTACTTGTGATCCGATCGACCAAAACACTTCTGAATACCAGGAGTAAACAAAGCCTCAGGCTGGACGTACCCTAGTATCCACTCTAGCATGCTAGTGTCGAGTTTTGCATGGACAAGCACCGCTCTCATGTTCTTCAGAAAACGTTAAAGTCTAGTTTTCTGTTCTGAGCTGTAACATAAACCATTTGAAAACAGATTCTAGCTGGAGCTCTAAAACAGATTTGTGCTTGTTTTTCCTCATTAGCATACACCCGCCCCACTCCACCTCAAGGCACTGGGCTCCACCGCTACCAGTTCCTCGTGTTTGAGCAGCCTGAAGACCAGACCTTGTCCCTCAGCTCACAGGAGAAGAGCTCACTGGGTAATCACACAGACGCTGGAATGGGTTTAGCCACAACACACTGTGTGTATGGATTTTAAAGTGATAGTTCACCCAGAAATGAGGAGTATGGGATCATTTACTCACCCTCAAGTCAATCCAAACCATCCTTTATATAATGCATGACGTTTATGGGTGATTTTTATGGTGTTTCTTTGGAGCTTGACAGCCCTAGGGTCACCTTATGATTTAATTTCATGGAAACTAGCAGCATGAACATTGTGATACATTTCTGCTTTTGTGCTCCACTGAAGAAAAAAGGGTCATACTTTTTTTATTAGGTGTCTTTAACTACTGTGTACATACAAATAAAAAGGCACAGTGTATTTATTGTGTTCATGTGTTGCAAAACACTTTGCAAAAACCACTGCTGTTGAGGTGGGATATGGGTATGGTTAGGACAGGTTTGGTGGTATAGGTTTAAGGGTGGGTTAAGGGGTAAGTCAAGCGTCAACAGTGTGAAATTGCAGATGTCAATACAGACATGTACAATGTATGTACACAATAAGTGCATTATAAGTGCAGTTATTACATAGTATAGTTAAAAACATGTAAAATAAAGTGGGACTTAAAAAAGTTAATATGGGTTGAGATTTTTGGGTGAACTATCCTTTCAATACACATAAGTTTAAATACACGTCTAAAACATACACACAAACACTTGCATACTGTGAGGCCACCTATTTTTGATTTTCCTGAAAATATCGGTCTTGCCATTCAGCATAACTTGTAATTAACATCTCGACATGAAATGACAAATACCACAGAGCAAGACATTGACATTTCCCTCTAATTTATATTTTATGTAATTGCTCTGTAATTTAACATTTATATCTGAATGATTGATCGCATAAAAGAGGTGAATTGAAAAGTGCCAATAACACTGAAGACTAAATACACACACTAATAGATTCCTACTTGTTACATTTCTGCACATGACATGCTATTATTATTATATTGCTTTTCAAAATAAAAAATGCAATTCACACAATTACAGAGACTGCGAACTGCTCCCATTACCGACATGATCCAATTATTCTTCTCTTGTTGTATGGCATATGATGACCACGGCTGTCCTGATGGCAGCAAACATCTTGGTACAAAAACAGCAAATTGCATTAAGTCACATTTGTCATATTACACCATTCGTCACATTCAGCACTTGTACCAGTCACTACTTGAACTAGTTCTCTTTATTACTAATTATGTTTTTCCATTGGTCTCTGTACCTATTGAAAGGTTTCAGCTGCATATGTGGCTTCCTGTACAGATGGCCTTATGAATTATAGGAAGTGTTTGATCTTTGAGAGCCAAGACATGACAGTTTCCAAAGCTTATCAGACTTAAGTGAACCAATTTAATAGCGGAAATGGAGATGCATTTGGTGTGTCTGCTTTGGGAACTGTGTGTATCCAGCATCATACACCTGCTCTTCCACCGCTATACGGCAGAACTATTTATTGATGTGTATAAGCTACTATAGACCATATCTGCCAGAGAAATAAGTCTTCCAAATTTTGTCTTTGAACTTCCTTTTTTGCGGTAGCTCTGTGGCATCGCTGTCGAAGAGTAATTAGCTGGTGAAGTGGTTTCACTTATTTTTGAGTAAGCGAACGTTATCATGAGCATTGTATTGTTTGAAGCGGATACATAACAAATGTCATAACAAATGTCAATACACCGAGAAGATTTTAAAATGAGCAGATCATTCATAAATTCGTAAGATCTTTCCTTCATGCTGTGGAAATACAAACCGGAAAACAAAACACAACGAGCGCGGTGCTGAAAAGGGGCGGAGCTACAGAAGGTATATACTCTGTCAAAACATAACGTAATAAGTCTACCTGTGGATCACTGACGCCACGTACCCAGATGTACTGCACCAAGTTTCAAGTGTCATTTGTCCATCTACACTGAAAGTGAAATTGCTGCACGACATGACAATCAACCAATAATATATATATATATATATATATATATATATATATATATTTTTTTTTTTTTTTTTTTATTATTTTTTTATTTATTTTTTTACATTAAATATATATTTTATGGATAATTATGTGGAGTCGAATTTTAAACCAATGAGATTTGACAATGGGCGGGACTACCCAGCACAAAAAAAATAGAAGTAGAAACTAAACTATTGACAAAAATTCTGTTGCTTGTAAAATATAAAACTTGAAAATTATACTGAATTAACGTTTACTGAATTAAGTCCAAGTATCTAGACAAAAACATACTTGAGTGAAAGTAAAAAAGTTGTACTTAAGTATTAAAAAGAGTAAAAGTAACTAAAATGTTTGGTCGCACTTTATATTAGGTGGTCTTAATTACTATGTACTTAACCATGTAATACAATATACTTATGTACATACATGCAGACTCAGTAGTAAAATTTTACATTTTTCAGAACAACATGCATTTAAACAGAAAATTAATGGATATTTAATGTTAGTATGTGGAGGGATTTTTACTGTAGGATTCAGAAGGTTTCATTCATGTTTTCAGTAAAAAGTGCTATATTTTTCTTTAGAAATACAATTAAGTAAAAGTACAAATATTCAGTTGAAATTTGTCTTTGAGTAAAGTAAAATATTTACCAAAATAACACTTAAGTATAGTAATCAAATAAAATGAGTATTTTACACCCTTAATGACTTATCGATTGTTCCTTTATCGAGTCACTTATGGTTAAGATATGGTGTAATGGTTATAGTTTTTTTTTTTTTTGTCCAACTTTTACTTTCACTGCACAGAGAAAAGTCTGTTCCCCCGTGATTGGTTCTGTTAGAGGAAACAATTCGCTAATTAAGTTAAGGTGATTGTGAAGGAAACCATCACCCCATACAATTAAAAGACAAAACAATGAAGGCAAAGGCTTTTTTTTTCCCTTCATTTTGCTTTGCTTGTTTTATTGGAAGGAAAATAGAAAGAACAGAAAATAATTTGTAAATTGAAATGGGCTTTGGAAATGTTGAGTTGAATTTGAACATGCTTTGGTCACATGAGCACCACAGCTACATGCTATCTGCCAGGCCATTTAGTTTTATGGCCGTTTGCCTTTATTAAACATAGTATCTCTAACGGGATCAGGACATGAGGCAGACTGGAACTCACGCTAATATGACATTGATTTACATGGATTAAAAGCAGTGGCCTCTTTAAAATGTTGTTTTAATAAAATAAGAGTCAATTGAAGCATCACACTATTTGAAACTAAAACAGGAAAACAAATAATTAATGATTTTTGTCCAGCCCATGTTCTAATCCCGTCTGATTTGGCCAAAACATATAGTGTTATCTTGATGCCTAATTTGATTTCCTAATCATTTTCTCATTAGTATTTTTCATTGGCTCTGATCAGGCCAAAATGATGTCATCAGCGGACCCCTCGAGTCATTTCCTGTATGTGTATTGTATTCTGATCAAATTGTTGCAACAGTCTCTTTATATCAGCCCTAAAAAGTGGAATTAGAAGATATTACAATCACTCTCCATGCATAATGCATACTAACCAATACTCCTCTGTTTTCATCTGCAATCTACCAGAGATAATTGATCCCTTTGTCTCGTTGACTAGAAGGACATGATGTCAGATCTTTGCAGAAAATATGGGTCGTTCTAGTACTGTGTGTGGTTGCTAGCGTGTTTTGGAAGGTAGTTCTTTAATGGCTCAAAAAAGTAAGTAAGTGAGAGATATTTTTTTTATATGTTTTATCACCTGCCAGGCAAAAATATTGTTAAGGCCCGGCATTCACACCAAGAACGATAACTATAACAATAACTTTAACTATATTAGTGTCCACACCAGTGGACAATATCGTTCTGTTTATTTTGTCATCTGCTACTTTAAATGCTCAAGCTCTTTAAAGCAGGATGGATTCTGATTGGCTGTCAATGTTTTTATCATTTATCAGCTGGAAAATAATCGCTCTGAAAGTGATTCCAACGGTGTTGTGGTGGTGTGAAATCTGCTACTCTGTTATATTTAGAACCATATATATTATAGCTATCATCCTTGGTGTGAACGGACCTTAATTCTGATTGCTTGAAACAGAAATATCACACCTCAACAAACAAACCGCACAATTTGAGGTATGTTCATGTTTGTAGCACAAATAATGCAGTACTAATTTTGTAACTGAAGTTATTATTAATAATATGTATGACCAATAGTAAATTAATATTCAGGTCTGTTATTGATTTAAATGCACACTTTCAGATGTGAACAATTTTTTAACTGAATTGAGCTGAATAATGACACTATATATTATCTTCTGTAGAGTTGCTTATTGTTAGGTTTATGTTCTGTTATGTGGACTCTTATTTTGACATTCTGTTCCGTTTCCTTTAGTTCCTGTTTCCTGCTCTGTTTTAGTTTTGGTTTTCTTTGGGTACTAATTATGCCCTTGTTTGTTTCTAAGCATTAGGAGTGGTATGCGTTAGGTATCTCCTAGTCAAGGTATCTTGACTCAGTGGGGTTATTTGACTTAGCAGAGAAAGTACACAGATACTTTTTTGTGATTTCTAGGCATTGTATTTCATGTCATGTATTTATTAGTCTTGATTTCTCACAACTTGTGTGCTTTTTCTGGGTGAGTCGAAGTGAACTGCACTTCGTGTAGTGCACAGAAGACCAACAGCCAAGGTCAAGAATTTCATTAAATACCGGTAATACGTACAATTTTGGTTTGTTTTTCACTAAATCCCTGGAATATACGAAGAGTTGCATGGGATCATTCTGTGATACTTTGCCATCTTTTTTAAAAAGCTTGATGCTAGTTGCTATTCACTGCCATTATATGGACAAGCAACATTTTTTTAAAATTCTCCTTTTGTGGTCCATAAAAGGAATAAGGACACACTACATTAGAACAACACCAGGGTGAGTAAATTATGACGTAAAGGGTTAGTTCACCCCAAAAATGAAAATTATCCCATAATTTACTCACCCTCAAGCCATCCTAGGTGTATATGACTTTCTTATTTCAGCCAAACACAATCAGAGTTATATATAAAAAAAAAAATATCCTGGCTCTTCCCAGCTTTATAATGGGAGTGAATGGTAACTTGGATTTTGAAGCCCAAAAAGTGCATCCATCCATCCATCATAAAAGTAATCCAGGGGTTAATAAAGGCCTTCTGAAGCGAAGTGATTGTGTTTTTGTAAGAAACATATCCATATTTAAAACTTTATAAACTATAGTCCCTAACCCTTTAATTTTCATTTTAGAGTAAAGTATTTCTTTAATACAGAGTGTTTCTGCGCCCATGTGGCGGTCTCAACTACAAACGTGCGTTTCATTTGCGTGTGGCCTGTAACCGGTACCCATCTTTCATGTTCTGCTGACATTGATTGACTAATTGATCTAATTGGAGGGCTTGGAGCATTTGACTGTGGGTGTGGAGACATCTAATGATCATTTTCCACTTCCCCGACTCTTCTCTCGACACACAGCGCTCTAATGGTGATACTCCATTTCCCCTGATGCTGAGCTCAACTCAATTTCAGTCTCAGCTTTGATCTTCAAGCGTACAGGGAGAGGTGCCGTACAGACTTCAGGGCCGGGCTTGTGTGTGTGTGGGTAGAAAGAAAAATGTGGGTCACGGAAAGGACAGTGACAGCTGGTTGTTACACAATTGGCATTGGATGGCATGCGGGCGGCAGTGGGCATGAGAGAAGTGTGTTGGTGGGGAATCCCCACGCCTCCTCTGTGTCCCGTATTCTTCTCAATGGCCGTTTCGGTGCCAGGGGTTTCACAGGCCACGGGTCAAGCCAAGCGGAGGTGGCAAATGGGCACGTAGTGCCCGGCGTCCTCGAGCTGCCAGCTGGCACGGCAGCGTCTGTTCACACGCTGGCCTTCAGACTCAAACACAGGGCGTACAACCCACTACTTTGTACTCTCCCTAAACACCCTCCCACCCACACTCACGCTGCCCACACACACACACACACACTGCCGGTGGAGTTGTCTCAGAGAGAGGGATATTTTTACTGTCTCTCTCATCGTTGAGTGTGTGGGAGCCCTTCTTTCATTTAGATGCTTTACATGTGTGACATGAGTTGTGAATTGAAAGATCATGAACTTGTGAACTTTTTGTTAAAGTATGTGATGCTGTTTTAGAATGACACACAGCTATTCATGGCATTATACGTTTACTAACTGTACATATGTAACAAAACAACTACAAAAAAACTAATAGAAAAACAACCAAAACAATAGATGTGCCGTGATTGTAAACTGACATTGCTACAAAATAATGTCATTTATATATTTTCATATCTATCATATTTCAACTTCATCCCTTGTTCAAAACTCTGAACTGCTGCTAAAATAAAAGTTATAACTGCTGCATATTTACACTGAAATCGATACTGGTCTGCGCTTCGCTACAACATAAAATCATCTGCTCCGTGCTGTCAAGTGGGTCACCTAGCTTTGACACACAGATTGTGATAGTTACAGCTAAATGAAATCAGTGGTGTGCCAAAGAAGTAGGCTGATGGGTAATGTGGGTGCAGATGTGAGATAACTTACATCAATATTTCTGAAATATTTCTCTGGCGAACCCATGCCTATAGAGAAGAAAACCCTTTAGGCCCTTCCCAGTGCGATTTGTGTCAAAGCATTCCTTAAGGTCCTTGCACACTTGTGTACAAATGTACATATGCATCTTTTCGTATTCACCATTCTAAAAAATTCGTCACACACAGAAACCTTACACACTGAGTCCGATGCGTATTAATCAATCCGTTGCGGAAAAATTCGCAAAACAATACAAAACGGAGTCTTCAAGCAGTGAGGATGATTTTGTTGTCCTCTCTCTCTAGGAAATATTGGGTCCGTCCAATCCTTAAGACTGCATAGAGAGGAAGTAGAGTTCTACTTTATCAAGAAGCTGCGGGATTATCCAGAGCGATTCAAAGTTAACTTCAGGATTACAGTGGCTCAGTTTGATGCTTTGTTAGCCACATATTAAAAAGAAGACCTCTAATTTCCATTAACCAATTGATCAGTTCTGGATTTTGCCGTTTGCTTGTACGGTGGCTCTGAATTGTCAAAACACCTCTCAAAATGCTTGAACCCGATCCAATTTTTTTATTACGGATGAAAGTTTTGGAGGCAGTGTGTATTACAGACACAACGTGAGGTCGTATTTATTTTTTAACGTGCAAAAATTTTGGACGAGAATTTCGGATTCAGTGTGCAAGGACCTTTAGTCCGGTTGTTGGATGAGAGAGATTATTTATAATAAACACTTTAAGAATCCGTCCAGCAGCGGAGGACTATTATTCTGTTGCACGAAAGTGTGGAAGATCACGTGTTGATCTTTGGTTGACCAATCAGCAGAAAGGTGCGTTTCATGCCCGTCCACGTGTGAAAATCGAATATTGAAGCCGTTTATCCATTTTCTACCCCTGAACCTAAAAATGTCAAATTAAGCCTTTTTAAATTAAAGAATGAGAGTCATTAAATTCTTTTTATATTAATTTTGTTTGTGTGGAAAAAAAAACGAATAAATGAGTTGTTTTGTAATTTTTCAAGCGCAAAACGCAAGTAACTTTGTGGGCAGATCTCAGGCGCTGTTGCTATTATACCGGCGGGATAAATGACTCTTGCGTCCGACGCAAATCTAAAATGGGTTGGTCTGAAGTAGCTTCATTACTCATAGTGTGGTTTGGGCGTAACGTGAAATAAACCAATCAGAGCGTCATCTCACATTCCCTTTAAGAGCAGGCGTGCTTGTTCCATGGCGGATTGCTATTATAACAGCGGATTTGCCAGGCGCACGCCAGGAGCGGTTCACAGCCGAGGAGACCGATGTTCTCATCAGGGCCGTAAAACACAGAGAAGTGACATTGTATGGGGATGGAGAAACCCACCCAAATTAGCTTCGTTAAACAGGCGTATGATAATTTGGGTAAATGTGTAAACTAGATTTATGCCTATTTTTTTCACATCTTCATGGACACCACAATGATTTCCCTCGTGTGGTAATATTTTTCCTTGTAATTATGTATGGTTTGCAAAAATGAGAACTGCTGCGTCTGTGTAGATGAGAGAAGCAAAGTGTATGCGCGTTGTGCACACGCTACATTACAGCATGCGCCCTTAAAATAGCATCTGAATAATGCACCACTGACTTTAGACTAGGTTTTTCCTGGTCAGTGGCGGAATTGTTTTCTGAAACTGCAAAATGGCACCAGGGAACGTTTGCGCCGGAACTCGCCTCCTCTTTACGTTGAACCGCCCCCGGGAGCGCAAGTTCATTCCCTAATTTACCGACGTGCGTCTGTGGATGGAAAAGTCTGCTGTGCGTCGAGTGCAAAATAGGAATGATACATGCGCCGGTGTACAAAGTCAATTGCGCTGGGTGCAAGATAGGACCCTAAATGTGTTTATACTTTATGAACTCTGTATCTTTGCACTCCATCAGTGAGGTTATACTGCCAACCACAGCTACAGCTGAGCCGTCATCGCGTAAGACAATGAGAGTGGAGTGAAAGTCAAGAGCGGCAACAGTGCTGGTGTTTGAAGTGTGAGTACTTCAAAAGAATGAAATCAGTCCCGCATCTCAGAGTCAGCACTTCTCTGCTCGACACTGTTAGTTCAGAGATCATGGCCTACTCACACTGACTCATATTTGTTGAGAAAGGAGGACTGGGAAAGTGATAACATAGCTGTGGAAGGGGAAAAGTGAAAAGACATCCATACTTCACCATCTGTGTTAAAGTAACTTTGTGTCTTACTCATAAGTTGACACAAAATCATGCAACGTGGGCGAGAATGTTACTATTAAAAGTAATGTGTTACATTCCGTTACTGCAGAACACCTAATATGTACTGTACACTACCGTTTGGGGTTTGGGGGTCAATATTATTTTATTCAAGGATGCATTAAATTGCTCAAACATGACAGTAAAGACATTTATAATATTAAAAATCTATTTCAAATAAATGCTGTTCTTTTGAACTTTCTAATCAAAGAATCCTGAAAAAAGACATGCATCATGGTTTTGGAACATTGCTAATAATAAAGAAATGTTTTTTGAGCATCAAATCATCATATTAGACTGATTTCTGAAGGATCATGTGACACTGAAGACTGGAGTAATGATGCTGAAAATTCAGCTTTGATCACAGGAATAAATTACATTTAAAAGTACAGTACAGGTCAAAAGTTTGGAAACATTACATTTTTTATATTTTTGAAAGAAGTCTCTAATGCTTATCAAGGCTGCGTTTATTTGATCAAAAAAACAGAAAAAAAAAAAAAACAGTAATATTGTGAAATATTATTACAACTTAAAATAATAGTTTTCTATTTGAATATACTATAAAAAATAATTTATTCTTGTGATGCAAAGCTGAATTTTCAGCATCATTACTCCAGTCTTCAGTGTCACATGTGACATCCAGTCTATCACATGATCCTTTAGAAATCATTCTAATATTCTGATTTATTATGAGTGTTGGAAACAGTTCTGCTGCCTAATATATTTGATGAATAAAAAGTTAAAAATAACTGCATTTATTCAAAATAAAAAAATATTTTCTAATAATATAAATCTTCTTTACTATCACTTTTTATCAATTTAACACATCCTTGCTGAATAAAAGTATTGATTTATTTCAAAAAAAGAAAGAAAAAAAATTACTGACCCCAAATTACTGACCAGTAGTGTATATTGTTGTTACAAAAGATTTCTATTTTTAAAACATTTGCTTCTTTTTTTTTTTTTTATACTTTTTATTCATCAAAGTATCCTAAAAAAGTATCTCAGGTTATGAAAAAATATTAAGCAGCAGAACTGTTTCCAACTTTGATAATGAATCATCATATTAGAATGATTTCTAAAGGATCATGTGATAGACTGGAGTAATGATCCTGAAAATTCAGCTTTGCATCACAGAAATAAATGATAAATTAAAGTATAATAAATTGAAAACCAATTATTTTAAATTGTATTAATATATCACAATATTACTAGTATAATATAATAGTAATGTTTCCAAACTTTTGACCTGTACTGTATATTGAAATAGAAAAGAGTTATTTTAAGTTGTAATAATATTTCACAATATTACTGCTTTTACTGTATTTTTGATCCAATAAATGCAGCCTTGGATTTAAAAAAATACTTATTGTCGCCAAACCTTTGAACAGTATTGTATTACATTTACGTATTATATTAATATTATAGAATAGAATAGAATAGAATGAACATAATTTTATTTGTTGCTGTTACATACATTTATTTCATCAGAATGCACAATTACTTTTAAATGGCAATCGGTGGATAAACAGGCCACATGAAGGAAGCCGAGGAATACTTTCTCCTCCGCTCCACCTCCACTTAAGTGCAGATGGATGTGTTTGATGTGTGCGCACTACCTAGTGGACCATCAGGTTTTGATGTACAAAAGTGCAATTCTTTCCCAGAAATCCCCTGGAAATGAGGCATGTGACTGTAAAAGGTCTGGGCTAATTAAGTATCGTTTTCCTCCAAGACATTGTTCAGTTCTGCATGATGACACATGCACTTTCACCGAGACTCCTGCCATGCGCTCGAAGTCCACTTCAGCAGAAATGTGTGAGCTCAGCACTGGTTACTGGGATGTAATTGAAACCATTAGCAGCACTGCTGTGTAGTAATGGACCCACACAAGTCTTCCTCCCACTAACTGATTCAGTCATTAATCAAACACTCCTTGACCGGCTTCACCGTACAGTCCAATAGCACCTGCAACGGCACACTGGACCCCTGCTGTGGGTTTCCCGCTCTCCATTCGCATTCATTTGGTGAAAATAAAGCAAGATGTTGGAAAGTTGCATTAGCCCCTGCTGGTGGATGCTGTAACTGCATGGAAAGCATCTTTCGCCTTGGACATTTTGCAGAGTTAGACGCGTTCCTGGGTCAACATATTTTGTTAGTCCTGGAAAAACATTCGGAAAATGTAGGCCCTACCCCAAAACCTAACCATACCCATACGTTATCCCTAAAATCAGAGGGAAATGATAGGTGAATAACACTGATGTTGAAGCACCTAACAATGGTTGTAAGCTTAAACCTGACATAAACTGTAAGCTTGTCCCTCAAATCTGATTGGTTAATTGGAATTAACATCCAGGAACATGTTGTTCTTGATGAAATCCGGTTCTTGGACAGCCATTCAAAAATGGCTCCTCCAGAGTCACAAATACCTATTTAAGTGTATTATTAAACTGTTAGTGTTACAAACGTTTTAGGTTCTAGAAGCCTTGACTGATATTATAATTGGTCTCATTAATAAAATGCTACAAGTTTATAGCCCCTTTCATTTGACAGCCCTTCTTCTATTGAGATTGATGAAAACTGAGAATGAGAGTCAGCAATGCTGGAGTGAATTCATTTTTAACAAATCTCTGTATACATTAGCATTAGCTCTGTATACATTAGCAAGAACTCCTGAATATTTTCTCACAAACACACACACACACACACACACAGAGACAGACAGACACCTCCTGCAAGCATGTCAGTATTACAGGCTTCAGACAGGGTGATGCCCACATCAGATATAGCAGAATATACCAGTCTTTACCAGTCACACACACAAACACACACACACACACACACACACAATCTCTCTCTCTCTCTCTCTCTCTCTCTCTCTCTCACACACACTCACTCACACACACACACACACACAGACACAATCTCTCTCTCCCACACACAGACACACACACACACACACACACACAATCTCTCTCTCTCCCACACACAGACACACACACACACAATCTCTCTCTCTCTCTCTCTCTCTCTCTCTCTCTCTCACACACACACACACACACACACACACAATCTCTCTCTCTCTCTCTCTCTCTCACTCACACACACACACAGACAGTCTCTCTCTCCCACACACAGACACACACACACACACACACAATCTCTCTCTCTCTCACACACACACACACACACACACACACAATCTCTCTCTCTCTCTCTCTCACTCACTCACTCACACACACACACACACAGACACAATCTCTCTCTCTCTCACACACACACACACACACACACACACACACACAATCTCTCTCTCTCTCTCTCTCACTCACTCACTCACTCACTCACACACACACACACACAGACACAATCTCTCTCTCTCTCTCCCACACACAGACACACACACACACACACACAATCTCTCTCTCTCTCTCTCTCTCTCTCTCTCTCTCACACATAATATTGAGCAATAATTTTAAAATAGTCTTGCTAAATTGTCACAGCTAAAGGACGTTTTAGATCTGACACTACCGTTCATATGTTTGGGGTCAGTACGATTTATTACTTTTTAAATTGATCGAAGGTGACAATAAATCCATGGGAATAAATTACATTTTGAATAATGTTAATATTAATGTGACGTCTTTCAAAAATATATTACTATAAACTTTCAACACTATGTACCGTTCAATAAACAGTAGTCTTTTGAACCGTAGTGTATTGAGTGTCTTGTTTCTTTATTTATATATATATATATATATATATATATATATATATATATATATATATATATATATATATATATATATATATATATATTTCAATGTAAAATAATGTTTTCATTAAAAAGATTTTTTTTTAAATCATTATTACGCAAAGAATATTGTGATATAGTCCCTGAACTCAACTTAAAATCTGGTCTCAAGGTTTCTGAGCAGTGATAACAGCAATAAGTGATTTGCATTATCAGCTGATATTATATTGTTTATTTTAGCACTTCTGAAATCCTATTCAATCAGAATTCAGGACCAGAACTATATAATTTACATTATTGCACACTATTCAGCCACTTAGTGTTAAAAAGCCTGGCCAATGTAAGAGCCGTGGCCTGGTGGTCAGTTCGGTTAACGTCACCAACTACAACATCTTTATTGATCCTGGAACCAAAAACCAAGTTCACAGTTTATGTCAAGTTTAGGCTTTCAGTTATGGCTAGGGTTAGGTTAAGGTTAGGGATAAGGACTATGTTTTCAGACAGGAATGTTGTTCTAGGATCACAAAATATATATTGTCTTACTTCGACCTTCCATTAGCCCATTAGCTCTCTATTCATTTTCTCTGTTGTTTGCCAATAAAAAAGTGACTAAAAGTGACTTTAATTTGTTACATTAATATATTAATTCTCACCAGTTGCATTGTCAAGCGCATACTGCGTGTACGCCTCACGAAAAGTGCTCTTTCAAGCAACAAAGACATCTTACCGCGTAAAGACTTGGTTTCCTGTATTGCACAAATCAAAAGACAGACAAGAAAGGGTGGAGTCGAGCAGAGGAAGAAAGTGCCGCATCACTCGCCACTTCCTATCTCCGTTTTCCATGAGTCGACAGACTGAGGAGTGGAAAGAGACCGAATTAACCCAAACACACAGAGACGCACTATTTTTAGAGGCGTTTGTAAATCACTCCGCCCCCTTGCCTCCATGATGACATCGCATCGAGAGCTGTTACCAGTACCAGCGGAGGATCAACTGATGGGCTATTTCCCTAGTTAACCACAGCTTACATCGGGGCTTCCCCGCCGGCCTATTTCTGAGTCCTGAATAAACTGTGAGCTGGATACACTGAAGGATGCCTGGGCTTTTATAAACAGATCAAGAAAACACTTGCCTCCTCGCTGGATTGAACTGATGTCACGTTGTCGAATGCAGGCATAGTTGAGTTGTGACTCATTGCTTTTGTGATTCGGGAGATTCGTGCTCCTCATCAAGATGTCTGTATTAGTGCTGTTTGCCGGCACACTATTGCTCATGCTTAGGGATAGTATAAACTCATCCCACATATTTTTGTCCTGCAGACATCAATGTTACATTAAAGCAGCTGTCTTGTTGAGCTATTTCTATTCTAACCGATCAGACCGTAACACAGGTCACTGCGTTGGGTTAGCGGCACGTGCAGCATCGACTGACCTGAGAAACCTTCTCCTGGTTCTGTCCATGCCAGTCATGCGTGAGTGAATCATTCTTTTGAGGCCGGTTCTATATTTTCGATGAATTTGCAAAGAGGTCTGAATCGATTCGTATTTTGTTCTCTCTCACTGAATCATCTGAAGCGGTTTCTCAGTCAGTGAAACAGACACCGTTTCATTGCTTTGTGCCGGTCTAGAGACACCTTTATTCTTCTCTCATCAATGGTTTGGTGTGAAGAGTCTCAAATGTGTAATAGTTACATGAATGCAAGACATACACTTAAACAAAATGGTTACACTTTAGTTTAGGGTCAAATTCTCACTATTAACTAGTTGCTTATTAGCATGCATATTACTAGGATATTGGCGGTTTATTAATACTCATAAAGCACATATTAATGTTTTATTCTGCATGATCATATTCTACATCCCTTAATCCACCCAATACCTAAACTTAACAACTACCTTACTAACTATTAATAAACAGTAATTAGGAGTTTATTGAGGCAAAAGTCATAGAATATGTGTTCCCCAAACTAAAGTGTCCAAAGATTTTTTTTTTTTGATTTTATGGATTGAACTTAAATTTGCAATAAAAAGTGTATTTAATGTACTGATATAATGTTAATATACCAACCTTTTTTGTATCTTTACAATACACTGAAAACCACCAAAACACACAGGAAGTGAAGAGAAAGTCACAAGTAGTGACAAGTAGTTTTTCCACACGCTGAGGGAAATATTAATATACATCAGGTGCACACAGTGTCATACACACAAATACAAAACAGCATCCTGGCAACACACATGACCAAAATAATGCAACATAAGATGTAACATAAAACCCTAATGTACATAACTGATAAGAAAAATCTAATAAGAAACAATTTAAGTGAAAAGCCATCAGATTTGAAGCATCACACATACAGGGAGTTCTGAGAATGTCAATTTCAAAAACTGTAAATTTAACAGTATTTTACTGTAAAATTACATGACATTTCCCATTCGATTTGTTCGTTTTTTCACTGTATAGAGTAAAGGAGGGCACTTACCGTTAACTAATTAACTGGTTTTTATTGTAGCATTTTACAGTATTTTACTGTTAAAATCGTGATCATTTTATAGTGAAAATTAAAACTCCTCTCAGTGTTGAAATGTGAACATGAAATTAAAATTCAGAGTTCAATTTTGAACA
The DNA here is from genome assembly GCF_963993115.1 of Abramis brama. Lineage (NCBI taxonomy): Eukaryota > Metazoa > Chordata > Actinopteri > Cypriniformes > Leuciscidae > Abramis > Abramis brama. Next base: position 6,561,154 of record NC_139978.1, read on the forward strand.
TGAAAACAACATTTGTGCAAACCCTCAGATGAAATCCTGCAGGTGCTCCTCACATGAGGTGTGTGTGTGTGTGTGTGTGTGTGTGTGTGTGTGTGTGTGTGTGTGTGTGTGTGATGCCCTGACTGTAGTGGGGTCAGACAGGGATCATGATCTGCAGAGGCGGAACATTATCTCCTCATGTTCTCAGGTTCAGAGGCCAAAGGTCACATGGCCTCATAATGCTGGGTCACTTTACTCCATTTCTAACACTCAATTAGAGAGAACCTAACATCTTCACACACACACCACACAATGAGTCATATGCACACTTGATTTTCACTCTCTCTCACACACACACACACAGACACACCTCTATTTCACAATCAGCACTTTATATCACTTTCACTTATGCAAAAATCTTCACTGAACAAAATCTTAACTTTTGGATATTTCACTCAAAAACTGAAAATTCTCTAATTCCAAACGCATGACTTTTCTTTGTTGAGTAGAACACAAAAGAAGATATTTTGAAGAATGATTCAACTGTTTTTGTCCATATAATGAAAGTCAATGGGGTCCAAAAAATATGACACTGGACTGCCGAGGCATTTTCAATATATCTTCTGTTGTGTTCTGCAGAAACAGGAAGGTTATACAGGTTTGGAACTACATGAAGGCGAAATGTGAATAAAGTACACTTTAGCATTGCTTGTTACGGAAATAATATACTTAAGTACAACTTAAGTATGTCTGTATTTTCTTTAGTTAAAGATGGTTTAATATGGTTAAAGTGTACTGTCAAATGAAAGGTATTTATGATAAACTCAAATATACTTTAATGTCATTTTTATTGAAACTTGTGTGTCTGAAGGCTCACTAAAACTTTAAAATTGCCATGGGTCTGCAAGGTGCAGGCAGATGATGAAGAAGCAGAAGATGATGATTCAAGACGGCTTAGAGCAGACACAACTAACACAGATGCTAACATGAACGAGTGAAGGTGACGAACTTAAACATGCGGATGAACTTAATGACAAACTACTGTGACGAATGAAAGAACAAGGGAAACGTGACTGAAGAGAAACAAACTAAAAGTCGATGAAAGTGAAACTAACTGAACATAAACGTGACACCATTATTACAATGTACACTTAAGTGGCCTATTTCATTCACATTAGACTTTTAACCCTCGGGTGCTGGTCATGTTTTACTGAAAATGATTTAAGGGATTTTTTTTTTTTCTCATCAGAATGCCTGGTGTGAAACTCGGTAAAGGTTTTGGCACTTGCAGTGTGAACACACACACACACACAAAAAAAAATATTCGAAAAGGTTAAAAATTGTGTCTAGGAAAAAAATAGTCGCACTTTTATTAGAAATGAATGGGAGACTAATTTCATTTAGTGGAAGCGTTTGTTACTCCGGCCAAACATAATCTTACTGAAAGACACACAGCTTGTTTAGATTTATGGCTTTGATTTTCTCACATTTTTAGAGTAAATTTCATATAAAATAGTATTTTTGTGCATTTTTCATAATTATAAACTTCTATGACCTTTTTTAGTTTCACTTTTGTAACTTTTTCAGCAATAATCTGTCTTTACGAAGAAACGAAACTGAAGTCTGTGCGCTAAAGCATTCAAGATTTAGTTCATTTTTGAAATAAACTACATTCGGTACAATCAAGTGCACTTCTTTTTCACAAGGGTAAATGGGGATCATTTTGGGTGATCTCTCCCTCTAAGTGTGTAGTATCCAATTTTGTGGGTCTCAAGTTTAATTCCTAGGGTACAAACTTGCTGAAGTCTATATACCTTGAAATTGCTTTGGATTCAAGCATGTGGAAAACTGCATGAATCTAATGTCGACTGGTACACTGGTTGTTCATAGACAGTGTCTGGTGAGCCATAAAGTGGCCACAACCAGCGGGGGAAGCGACTATGACATTTTCCTTTAAAATCACACTTGCATACTCTCACACCCACTTGCATTCAAACATACAAACAAGTGTACACACACTCACATTGATGTTTCCAGGATGTGGTGCTCTGCTGTGTGCATGGACGGGGTTTCCCTTCTTACCACGACTGCATTTCCGCCAGTGCACGCTGATAGAGGAAGAAATGTCGATATTAAACGGGTATTGTGGCTGATCTGCTTTTGTTCTACAGTTTATTTTTAATTGGCTGGAGGCTCAAAGTACATCATTTATTTATTTATTTATTTATTTATTTAATAAATCTCTCAATAACTCATAGACTTAATCTAGTTTTACAAAGATATCACCCGTTGCAATTCGCTTGATATAAACCAAACAGCAATTAAAGATCCTCCAAATTAAGAAACTTTACATTTTTCAGTCTTGGACGCAGTTTGTTGGCGCTTTATTCCAAATTGTGATTTCACATTTGCTTTTAGGAATGTGATTATTGCCGGATTTGGAGAAGTGATATTGTCATAGCAGCCGGAGTTACGTCTGGTATTTATCTGGTTGTCCTGCCAAAACGCTCTCTCTCATGTTGCCACCTCCAGCACTGTGACAGGCTGTGTGTTTTATTTCGAGATGAGACGCTTGCAGTGATTCACAGCCCACCAAGGCCCTGAGACACGTGCGCCATTACAAGATTCTCCATTAAACACGTTCGTTTACCATTTGTAACAACTACATTGAAATGTTTAGCCCGAGTGGCTCAGTCGCAGAAAACCTGTGACAAGTGCAGACAGGAACTAAAGGGACACATGATACAACTGACATTGTGACAAAAGGTCAGGCATCCGTATAAAGGCCATTATAGTGCCAACCACTTTTCTCTATGATGTTTCTTTATTTATAAATATGTATTTATTTATTTATAGGAAATATGAAACAAATAAAAAGTAATAACAAAAAATAACAATAATAATGTTTGTCTTGATTGATTGATTTATGTACAGCAAAAAGGACACCGATAAATAACAATAGCAATAACAACAAAAAATGTATTGATTTATTTATGTAGCCTACAGCAAAAAAGAAACAAAAAACAATAACAACAGTAACAACAACAATAATAATAATTTTACTGATTTTATTTATGTACAGCAAAAAAAGAAACAAATAATGACAATAATAATAATAATGTGTTATTGATTTATTTATTTATTTATGTACAGCAATAAAGACTTAAAAACAGTAGTAATAATAATGATAATAATAGTACAATAAATATTTTATTGATTTATGTACAGCAGCAATAATAACAAAAAAATTTTTTATTTTATTTACATAAACTAATTATGAAATACATTTTAGGAAACTTTTTTTTTTTTTTTTTATCATGTGGCACATTTATCTGAAAGAAAGACATGAAATAATTTGCATCTTTCTATTCCTGTGTTAATTTTCTTATTGAAACAGGATGTTGGAGTGGGTCGTGTAGAAACGTGTGTCATGCAGACAGTGAGGCAGAAGCACACTTTACAGTCTTGATCAAGAGCAGTGAGAGGCTTTCCTGCTGTTTTCTAGGTAACTGGGATCCGCAGGCTTTCGTTCAGAGGTTTGGTCTGGCTGGCCCGGTGGCTTCACTTCAGTTCCTCACCCAAAACCACAAGGACTAAAGAAACCCTCCAACCTGCAACTGAACTTTGACCTCTGGGCTACGCTCTATGCCTAGTTCTGATAGTATATCCCATAATACCACATTGCACATCAGTGTTTAGGATAATATTTAACTGATAAAAGACACACTGTGTTGTTTCCTCATGTTTGAATTGAAACTTGTAGAAATGTGTTTTGAAGTGATATCACAGAACTTTGAATAAAAGCCATATTTATATCATTTCAAAATTCTGAATGTGAGCAGCATGTCTATGAAATGTTGTGCATATTAATGGAAAATAAATCGACTATCCCACAAAGTGTGTTTTGAGAACGTCTCTCACTCTCTAGTTCTGTTCCAAAACCTAGTGTGCTCCTTGCTGCCAGCCGACTGCTTAGGGAGCCGCCTTCTAAGGCATCGTAACAATGGAAGTTGTCTAAACTGGCTCCACATAGCACAAAATATGCAGACATTGTATCCTTAGGGGTGAAACAGCTTGTCACTGGGGCAATACCCTTAAAGAGAAAACTGTGTACCTTATTTACACCTAAAAGTTGCATAGTAGAACATTAAAGCCATAGTGCTTTAAGCCTAAGTATGACATAGCCTTTCAAAGTCGACTCAAATTGCTAACGTGCAGGAAAACAAGTGCTTGACACATGCACACTGGAAAGATTCATCCTTGTCCAGTGTCTGCGTTATTTCTCTCCAAAACTTATGAGTTATTAAAATGTATTTGTACTTGTTTAAATATTATATACATAATCTGCATTGTTCTTCACTCAGTACACTGATTCTGTGATTGGCTTTTCCTCAAAAGGACATGTGATGCCAGCATAGAGTTTGGGTAAAACAAGGTAGCAATATGATGCTATAAAAAAAAAAAAAACTTGCAAAATGGTACCTTTTAAGGGAATACAACAACTTGTCACTGGTACAGTACATTAGAAGGACAAATGTGCCTTATCTACCCTTTCAAAAGGAACATCTGTGTACTTTATTTACCCCTAAAAGCAGTGGCGAATCTGAGAGCACCCAACACCCATCCATCAAAGTTAGTGTTTTATTCACATTTAAACTTTGATCAGCGAACATAAACAGAAGCTCAACCGAACCCGTTTGATGCACGAGAACAAACCAATTGCAGAAGCTCAAACGTGATGCGCAACATGAGAATGAACCTCATTGGTTCTTGCTGAAGCTCAAACGTGCTGCGTAACACGAGAATGAACCTCATTGGTTCTTGCTGAAGCTCAAACGTGATGCGTAACATGAGAACGAACCTCATTGGTTCTTGCAGAAGCTCAAATGTGATGTGTAACACGAGAATGAACCTCATTGGTTCTTGCTGAAGCTCAAACGTGATGTGCAACATGAGAATGAACCTCATTGGTTCTTGCTGAAGCTCAAACGTGCTGCATAACACGAGAATGAACCTCATTGGTTCTTGCTGAAGCTCAAACGTGATGCGTAACATGAGAATGAACCTCATTGGTTCTTGCTGAAGCTCAAACGTGATGCGTAACACGAGAATGAACCTCATTGGTTCTTGCAGAAGCTCAAACGTGCTGCGTAACACAAGAACGAACCTCATTGGTTCTTGCAGAAGCTCAAACATGCTGCGTAACACAAGAACGAACCTCATTGGTTCTTGCAGAAGCTCAAACGTGTTGCGTAACACGAGAATGAACCTCATTGGTTCTTGCTGAAGCTCAAACGTGTTGCGTAACACGAGAATGAACCTCATTCGTTCTTGAAGAAGCTCAAACGTGCTGCGTAACACGAGAACGAACCTCATTGGTTCTTGCTGAAGCTCAAACGTCATGCGTAACATGAGAACGAACCTCATTGGTTCTTGCTGAAGCTCAAACGTGATGCGTAACACAAGAACGAACCTCATTGGTTCTTGCAGAAGCTCAAACGTGATGCGTAACACGAGAACGAACCTCATTGGTTCTCGCACGTCAAGCAAACTTCCTTGAGCTTCTGTTTACCACAACTGATGTGTGAGTTGATGAATGTTTATATGTGAATAAAAGCTTAAATTCATTCTGTTCATCATATAAAGCGATCGAGTCTCTTCAGAAAATTGACTAAACCGCTCAATTCTCTTTATGAACTTTTTGAAGTGTCAAAGTGGTAGTTGCGTAGACTGTCAATGGAATACATATGAATAACACTGTCACATTGTATGTCTTACATGCATAATGTTGAACTGTAATATCCACCCTTAAACATCACAAAGACAAGATCAAATCCAACCACGTGTCCTACACAAACACACACACACACACACACACACACACCCATCACAGCCTGCCTGTTTCTCCCTGAAACGGACAGTCTATTTCTCTGACTTTCTTACATAATCCACCCTCAGTTACAAACCACCGTAGTTTAGCATTCCTGTTTTCTTGGCAGTGAGAGCAGGCCTGGCCTCTTCCAGACACACACACCAACAGTAACGCTGTTTGAGCTCTGAGGTCAGACGTGCATGTGGAGGTTTAGGCACATGATGACTTCATGCCAATGTGAAGTATATGTGTGCGCAGAGGATCGAGAAAAGATGGACAGAAACAGAGGTGTGAGAGTGTCTTCAGTGCTGTCACACATTAGAAAGAGTGTGTGGAAAGAGTGAAACTGGAGGCAGGAAGTACGTCAGGGGCAATAGAGGAACTGAAGGGGGGGTGACGGGGTGTTGAGCCACAGCTCAGCCGGAAGCCACAGTGGAACTACCACCAAAATACTCTCCGCATGTTACTTCAGGCCAGACTCAAGGGGCACAGGTTCACGACAAGCCTGTGTGTGTGTGTGTGTGTGTGCTGTGGTTGTACGTATGCACACGTTCACGGTTAAAGGAACTAACGTTTATAAATGCACCTCTCAGTGTGTTTTCGGTGCAGCAGGTTTTGTCTCGCCTGAGTAACTTTTCGTTTATATTGGGCAAAGCATTTTCATAGAGCGCTATTTCTGAGCAGGCTTATGTAATAAATATAGACATGCAAAACAAAGGCAGACAATTTCACAAACAACTAGTTTAAATTTACACCAGACATATTTTTATTAACACAGCATTTACATATAAATATTTCAATAACGTGCAAAGATAACATCCTTTTCACTTTAGGCCATTACTATATATATACATACAGTACATACACATAGTGGCCTAAAGTGAAAAGGATGTTATCTTTGCACGTTATTGAAACTTTTTATTAAATATTAATTAAATATTTTGTGTGCATGTCGTTAAGTTGTGCCTGGAGTGTTCTAATGGATGGATGGATACTAATGTATTCGTTCCATGTTTCAATTGTATCTTTTGTCATGACGCAATGAAACATGCCAAACTGTGTGGATTTCAATTTTGGTGAAGTGGTCATAGTAATCTTGAACTCATTATTCTCAGCCTATAATTTAATAAATCACTATGTGGCAGGTATTATATATTATTAGATGTTTTTTAGTGAAAATGGCCAGATGGTAGAAGGAGCCGTCCTCTGCATGCAAGGAGGATATTGTTAAAATGGCTAAATCTGGTCATCGGTTTTGGATATTGCTCATATGCAGGATGTAAATGTCTACAGAGTTATTTCAGAGCGCAGTGAGAGCACTACTATGCAGAATGTGAAGTAAAAAATCACCCAAATGTTGGACCCAAATGAAAATCATCAAACGTGGGACCACCTCAAAACAGCTCATGAAGACCTGGAGTTACAAAAGGCTAGATTGACAGGTTGTGTACCAGTAAAGAAAAAAAAACACCTTGCATTTCCCAAAGAACATAATTAGCATAATTTTGATTTGAGTATGAAAGATTTGAGGGGTTTTTTAGTTGTTGTTTTTTTTTAGATTTGATTTAACAACCTATCATTGGATGGTGTCAGGTTTGTAGAAGACGACTGGAGTGTTTTAATACCGGATGCATGCGTGGTGCTGTTAAACACGGCCGGGGAAACACACTGGTACTGGGGACGCACGTGTTGGAAGGATAAAAGACCAATAATTGGGAATCCTGCTGAACATAATGTAGCCAAGTATGGAGGAACTGTTTGAAGAGCAAATGTGTATTTTACAACATGATAACAATCCCAAAAACTTTGTGAAGGATCATGTTCAAGCTCAGCATTTTGAAGTCTTCAAGTGACTTCAAGTCCTCCAGTCCCCTGACCTTAAAGCCATTGAAAACATTACAACAATTATAAACCTAAATTGAATACATTCAATTTCTGTTTGTTTTTCAGCAAACCCTAACACTTGTAAGTCGCATGGGATCATTCTGTGATACTTTTGCGTCTTAAAAAAAAAAGAAAAAAGCTTGATCTGATCGCTATTCACTGCCATTATATGGATGAGCGCAAGAGGGACATTTATTTTTTTAATTTCCTTTTGTGGTCCATAAAAGAAAGAAGGAAATACGGCATTAGAACAACACCAGGGTGAGTAAATGATGACTTAATTTTCATTTTAGAGTGAACTATCCCTTTAATTGTTGTATTGTGCATCATGATACATCATTACAGTGCATTGTCGAGCTGTATTGTGTGAAGTCCCTAACATCTTCAAAATGTCTATAGCATGTAATCCCTCTTCGCTTCACTCCTGGGTGTGTGAGGTTGGGTCACAAAAGCTCCTCTCTGGAAAAAAACTATTGGCTTCAGTCGAGTAGTTCTGTCTCAGAGGACAGTTTGATATCAATACACCAGATGTCTGGAAAAAAGGGCCAGGATTTAAGGAAGGTACTTTGATGTGGATATGATCAATGTAAGATAGTGGTTTAATTGACCAGGCAATAGTGTCTCATCTGACACACACACACACACACACGCTGTGGCACACTCTCACATGCATTCGTACTTTCACAGACAGGCAGATCATTTATCTCACATACCCCGAATGCGAGCACCACACACACACACTCACGCACACACACACACACACACACACACACACACACAGGGCTCCTGCGGGTCTTTGTGCCGGTTAAGCCAGTCTTTGGTGAGTCTCACATGTCCCCTGCATGAACTCAGCAGAGCATTGATCAGTTTGTCCTGTTTGCATTTGTTTATTTTCTCAGACTTTAGTGGTCTCTCCTCCACACACACACACACACACACACACAACAAAAACACACTCAATTCCTCAATCTTCTAAAGGATCGGTAGCAGTGAAAGGTCAGAGATGCCGCACTAGTCAAATAAGCAAACATTTTCAGATTAATTAATATTTTTAAAGGTCAACAGGTAGTGAAAGTAGATCAGCCATGAGACATCTCTTATTGTAGAGGTTAAAGGTCAGATCATAAAGGTTAAAGGTTCTGGAAGTGATTCTTTTTTATTAATTTAGTATTTGAATACTACACATACAATGTCCCTACTTTTTGACAGATATCATAGATAGGGGTTAAATCGGAGGGACAGTTAGGGCACTTAAAGTCACCATGAAATCAAAAAATGTAATATTTAATGGAATATTGCTGTATTTATTATTAATTATTATTATTTTATGTGCCCTTGTATTCATTGAACAAAATCACTTCTCTTCTCTGATGATGTGTTTACTGTCGTGAGGGCGGGGCAACCTGTCACTCACATGAGATCCACCAATAGCAAACCACAACCATCCAATCAATTCCCCATGAACAAAATCAAGTCCAGCCCTAAAAATGTTCTTGTTCGAGAAGCCGTTTCACTCGGATCTACGTCACAATAAGGAAACTACCATAATTCCCGTTTCATGCCGACTTTAATTCTCAGAAAAGCACGATTACCAAGTAACCCTTTCATTAATAATATTGTGTAAAATTTTATATATTCTACAGTATACATATTATTTGCTAAAAAAACTAACAAAATAAAAACTTAAAGTACATGAAGAATATGATTAATATGCAACATTCAAATATCATTTGGCACCAGTGAATATATTATAACGTTAAATAAACCAAGTTAAAATAAATCAAATATATATGTTAAAAATTCCATACTACAAACTGTCACACTCTCACACCACATGGACTTCGTTCTTCCTTCATTAGTTTGTTGTCACTAATCAATCATCTCGTTATCCTCTCAGTATTTAAGTTCAGGCTGTTTGTGTGTCTTTGTCTGGTCTCGTCTATACTGTGGTTGTGTTGGATCGTGTAACTCTATGTTGGACTTAACCTGTGTGTATTATTAAAGATTACCTATTTACTCTCATCTTCATCTTCATCTTCGTCTTCATGTGTGTTTACACAACCTGATCGTGGCACACACTATATAGAATACATTTGATTAAATGTATATTTGGTTGCATATTGGTGCAATTTTTCTGGGATGCAGAGCAAGTTGAGGAACATGTAATATGTTGAACTTAAAGGTGTGAGTGAGCGTTTACACTCGCTAAATCAGGAGTGTTCAATCCTGATCCAGGAGGGCCAACGTCCTGGAGTTTAGCTCCAACCTGACCAAACACACATGCCTGGAAGTATTTATGCTGAATCCGAAATCGCCCCCTAAACCATTCACTATTCCCTACGTTAGTCCACTATTACGGTTCACTTGAAGGAGTGGATGAAAAGGAGTGAGCGAATTCAGACAGCTGTTGAGCGTACATCGGTTGTACACTCGTTATTGCAGTGCAATATGGGATTGAAGTGCACTCAATAACGTCCACTATGGTTTCGGACACCACTACAAATGGCTGTCCCCTCAAAACGCCCTATTCGGGTTTCGGATTCAGCCCTAATGATCCTAAAGAGCTTGATTAGCTAGTTCAGGTGTGTTTGATTGGGGTTAGAGCTAAACTCCAGGATCGGGATTAAACAAAACCTGGACTGGAGCAGGCTTGGGTGAATTGGATTGACAAACAACTTTTTTTTCCACATAGATAAGATGAGTTGCTGTCTCCATCCCCCACCCCCCCTCTCTCTGTGTGTGTGTGTGTGTGCGTGCAGTTTTCCAACATTCTGACATATTACTTGCACATGAACACATACTCAATAAGCATCAGCATCACGCGTTGATTCATAATTAACAATTATCAAAGATAATGTTGATGTACATATAGTCTTTTCCCTCCCCATTCATTGTTTTTAAGTCTATGTATTTTACACATGCTTGAACCATTGCTTTGCATGCTGTCCCATAAGAACTGTAGGCTACAGTACACCCTGTCCTCAACCATCTGACAGTCCCCAAATAAGTGTTCCAGAATTTATATGAATAATCTCCCTATCAGCCCGTAGGAATAAGCCTCGGCTCTGGGACATAATAGCAGCGAGGAACAGCAACTGGAAATGCCCCTCGCTCAGCCTGGAAAGACACACAACTAATTTGATTATACACCCGTTGCTGCCTTGTATTTTTCCGCCGCATATTGAAATTAGCGAGATGAAGATCTAGGATAAGCAAACGCTTCCCCGGAATCCCTACATGCAAAATGCATGAGGGTAGTCCTTTTCAGCCTGTAACCGTTCCATGGTCAAACTCATGTCAGTCATTCATTGTACGGTGTGTTCGCTCACAATAGTTGTGGAAATAAAAACATGAGGAGCTCGACAGGTGTTGAGCAGTTTTTCCATTCTGGACTCCAAGGCTTCCCTTAGGAAAGTGCCCTGACAGACCACGCTTTTCCTATGCAAAGGGAATTCCCTTGTCCGTTTTGCATCCCTGAAAGAACAGTTGGGATCAGGCGCTGAGGAGATAAGTGTGGGCAATGAATGATTTTCCACCAAAGCGGCCATAAGGATGTAACGGTTGGGAACATTTAGAAAGGTCAGAATTTATTTATAGTGTATTTATTAGGGTTTTTTTTTTTTTTTTTTTGTGATCAGCGATTTGTCACCTGACTTTAGGGTCTTTCCAGATTCATTTCAGGAGGATGAAAAAATGTTTCTGAGGATTCTGTAAGTACAGAGTGATTTATGTTGCTTATGGATATTGGATATTGTTGAGGTACAGCAGCAATCACTCCTTATCAGTTATAACTAACTAATATCGATCTAATAATGAAATTCCATCAAAAGTAAAATTCTCTTTGGGAATTATTGTTAAAAAAGTTCAATTTGTGATTTCTACACCAAACTCATGTAAATTAATAAAATGTCAAATTTCTAGTTATGGCAAGTTCTACAATATTTTAGCGTGTAGAAATTGTGAGTAAAACATATTTTAAAAAAACTTATCCTTAATTTTTATCCTGTGAATTAACTAGATTAAGTGTTAAAATAACCTTCAAATAATGCTGTAGACAATGGGGGGCTTCAACACGGTTGATAAACAGCTGGGTTATGGTTATGTTTCCAAGTTTTAGCCGTATGAAAATCATTGTTTGTTTTGTATATTTTTGTTCTGCACTGCTGAATGAACACTGGCAGTCTCAGCATTGGTGCTGGTACACGTCATGGGTCCAGTCAGTGGAAATAGACTGTTTACTTCCTCTATTTTAGTCTATAAAAAGTGATATTCAAATTACTAAGTCTCCATTCTCTTTTTCAGTACTTGCTGCCACCAGGCCACTTGAAATATGTGTGTTTCCTCATTTGGTATGAATGACAGAGTTCTCATTTACAAAATGAAACTGACATAAACAGATGCTGCAAAAATCGGATAGAAGTTCCATGAAATTGTTCTAACTTTATCTTTTCAAATAAAAACAGTAATATGGTGATAGACACAGTGCTCATGATTAGAGACTTAATTTTAGTAGCCCACAGAAGAAAAAAAAAAACATCTTTCAAGAATATCAATGATTTAATGTGACAACACCAGATTTTTTAAGCGTACCTTAGGCCCTGTTTACACCTGGTATTAGATGTGTTTTGGTTGATCGGATCAAGATCTTAAAAAGCCCATACATTTACCCACCCATAGACCCTCCCCTCGAAGGAATCAGGACAGAAGTGGTTGAAAGTGGACAGAAGAGACGGATTAAAACACCAGGTGTATCGGGAATGTGTCTCCCTCGTCTACTTGTGATCCGATCGACCAAAACACATCTTAATACCAAGGCCTAAGAGACGGCCTGTAGCATTGCCAACATTCTTGGCTCATTCTTAACACATTCCCATTCTGATTGGATCAGATCATATTCATATCTAGGATATAAAGTAGGAGTTGAAGGGAGATCCCCTTAGAATCCCCTAATGACGGATTCACGGCGTCATTTTAGCAGCTCACCTACACACATGTAGCATCTCACCAATTGAGTAGAGCTTAGCCTTTGGAGTCCCCCTCGAGTGTGTGTCAGTCTCTGTGTTTATTTATTGTGGCCCCCAGAACACACAGCATGATTCAGACCCCCCTCCCACACACTCCATTTCTACTTCATTAGGCCATATCTGTCAGCTAATACCACTACACTGTTTATGTTTCCAAAGCCAAGATGGATAATTCCAGAGTTCAGAATGGAGTGTTGTTGATTTGGCAGCCGTGTGGTTGATGGGGATTTCTGGGGATCCGATGAGGTTGTTCATTGGATGAATGCACCCAATCAATTGTCTTTATGTGGATATGTGCATATGCCTCGAAAAGTATATAGGCACTTAAAGGGATAGTCATCATTTACTCGCCCTCAAGTTGTTTCAAACCTGTGTGAGTTTCTTTCTTCCGCTGAACACAAAGGAAGATATTTTGAAGAATGTCGGCAACCAGACAGTTGACCGACCCCATTGACTTCCATGGTATTTTTTTCCCCATATGGAAGTCAATGGGGTCCAACAACAGTCTGGTTACCAACATTCTTCAAAATATCTTCTTTTGTGTTCAACTCATTCAGGTTTAGAACAACTTTAGGGTGAGTAAATGATGACAGAACTATCCCTTTAAGTCATGCTTAAAAAGGTATAAATGTCTTCCATAACAAAATATCAAATTGCATTTATTTTAAATAAAATTACACAAACAAACTTTGGTTTTAAGTTATAAAACTATGGATATACTGTTTGAAATGTATGTGTATAACTGCGATGTAACTGTACATAAGTTTGAATCAGGTCTGGCACCTGCAGTGGGGGGTAAAAGTTATTATTTTGAACATATTTTTGGTACATAATTTATCAGGGATCGAGGCCAACACACACATGTCAACCGGGTCTCGGGTACAAATTGTTACCTCATCACTCTGTCTATTGCATCAGCATCTTCTGAGCATTTCAGCGCATGCATGGCAGCCTGGATTTCTACTCTCGGTGGGTAATAGGAGCGCTGTGCCTGTGACTGGCTTGGATGAGGAGCGAGGAATTTTAGTTGGACACGTGGGAAATCTCATGGGCCACCCTGGCTTCCTAATTGGATTACACACAGACAAGTATGTCATCTTATTTTGTTCTATGTATAGCAAAGTTGTTGTTTTTCAGTGATATTTGTAAATATTAATATTATTATACATTTTAATCATGACATGTCTATCAAACTGCTTGTTTAATTTAAAGTTTACTTATGTCAAATAATATTTGATAAATATTTGTAACGTGTTTATATGAACGATTTTCTGTTTCAGGGGTCGTAGGCTATAAATCTTGTGTGAACCACCGGCTGCAAGATCTGTGTTTCCCCTTCACTGTTATTCTCCCTAAACAAAGTCAACCATTTGTAACAAGGGACAGTTTTTTTATTACTTCTAAAAGTCGCAGATAAGATATATTCTCCCAGGTTTCTAATTTGGTGAAACACGACCCATGACGTTTTGCCCTCTGCGGTTCCTTTAATGGCTGCGGGTTCCGATCGCTTTTCCACTTTGCAGCTCTTAACCGGAAACTTGCGAACCATATACAGGCAGCGAGGGGCGTGGCCGGATCAAGCCCTTATTTGGAGTTTCCACTTCAGTGGCGAACTTGGCGCTCGAGGCCAAAGCCAAGCCTACAGATTTGCCGCGCGCCTGCAGTATTTACACGCGATTAACTCTCTGGCAGTTACAGTCTTTGTAGAACCCAGACTCAGTCACTGTTGCTTCTTTCTGGTCTTGAGCATCTGTTGCAGTCAGTTGCTTAAACCACTTTAGTTGATGTTTACAAATGATTCATTTAGGCTTTGATTTTTATTTAACTCGCAACAGAAACTATTGAGCACAAACAAGAGTCTCCATTGATCACTCAATGATAATCTATTCTCACGATTTTATGACCTTTACATGGACAGTCTGACAGCCCACTCTGACCACACACACACATATATATATATATATATATATATATATATATATATATATATATATATATATATATATATGCTATAGTAAACTGCATTGGAATAGCCTATCATTTGTAATAATAAAATAATAATTTGTAATCAAGGCTATATTGTGCAATCTTACATGCTATGAGTTTCAAGACATGCTATGAGTTAAAAAAAAAAAATTAAAATTCTCTTTCTTTTGACAGAGGCAAAGATGAGAAAAGAAAATCACATGCAAAATGAAAAGTCATTGTGTATACATCTAATGTCTTGCAATGTAAATGTTAATCTTAAACTGGAAGAGTTTATCCATCCATATTGCATTGTAAAAAGTGGATATGTTGGTGTAACCTTGATTCAGTGATTTTAAATAATATATTATTATTATTAATATGTTAATTAAGAACCTTATACAGGATACTTTAATAAAATGTTCTTGCGCATCTTAACACAGTTGAGTTGCTAAGTGATTAAAATGTAAAACATTAAATGATCAATAAGTTATGACAACATGTGTTTTTCCATTGCTTTAACTCGTCAAGATAAGTGAAGACATTTTCAACTTTTTTTCAGTAGTTATACAAGATTTCAGTTTAATGTCAATTAAGTTGAAATGACTTAAAAATTCAAGTTTATTGTACTTAAACATTAAAAGCAGCAACTTTTTTATTTACAGTGTTCGGCACTGATGCTGCTATGTGCTTTTGTGCAAATGGTGCAGCATCGTTGCAGACTTAAAACTTTTCTAGTCAAGACAGCAGTCTATATATTTATTTATTTTTTTATATTTTTTAAATAATCGCCGTTTTATAATTTTATATTTAAATGATTAATCTCATAACATCATTTATAAATGCATTTGTTCGGCTTTTGCATGAAACCATGCGTAAATGCACTTTTCCGTGGTATAAATGCAGCTTCAGGTGCGTCCTCTTGCAGTGTAGTTTAAAAGTTTCCCGGTCACGCGCTCTCACAGATATAGCAAAATCCATGCTCAAAATATGTCTTTAAACCAGTTTTACTCTTCGTCGGGTCCAATTGTCACCGAACCCGATGAAAATGTCCCTTCACTGCTCCACCGAACACTTATCTTCTGCTACCGACTGTAATGTTCCACTATGAGGAGCTTCCATGTGACGTGGAGCGGCCGTCTAGCTTTGTGTGTCCATATATGGTCACCTACGTCACGCGGTTGTTCCGTCCCCCTGTTGAACAAGAAAGCGTTGGAGTTCCCTGTGCTCGCAATAGAGTGAGCAGCTCTACACTTGTGCAATCACCACAACCAACAGCATCTCAACATCTACTGCTCCTGAGACAATAACACTTCACAGAACCCATTTACAAAACCTCGTGAAGAGACATCTGCGCGGTGCTCGTCGCGCGCTTGGATACAATTTCAAAGGGATTGAGATCTCTTTCTGACGCTTTTCGAGAGATTTCAGAAGACTGGAGATTGATCGGGACGGAACACCTGTGCGTGCTCATTAATGACAGACTGAAGAACTGCTATGACAGGTAAACTAGCGGACAAGATCCCTATTACCATGAGCAGTTTAATCAACACCATACCTGACAGTCTCTATCCAGAAGAAGACATTCCCACTTCTATGAACATTTTCACAAACCCGGACTCCATTTCGCACTACTCGCAGATGAATACAGGTAAGGGCAAAAAGTTTTGAATCACTTCTCCTTAGTGAGCTGTTCTTGGAGTGTGTAACCTGTTGTGTTGGCTGGTTCGAGTTCATCCAAGCGGCATCAGTTGTGTTGAAGCCCGCTGAACGCGCGCTGCGCGGCCCCGCAGCACCTGTTAACGCGCGCCTGGTACACGAGTTACCAGAACTCCTGATACCGCAACAGTTGCTATTTGAGACTATATATTTTGAAGAAAAAAATGTGTTCAGAATTAGGTTCTACTCCTCTCATACAGATTTTCAAATGTTCGGATTGATCAGGCTTTATTTTGTAGTGCATTTGACTACCGAAATAGCCCACTGAGTAATAATAATAAACGGCATGTGTATGTAGGTTAATTATTTTATGAGATGGCTATTACGTTTTGATATTGTTATTATAATCAAATGTATTTATGCCATAACATTAGAATGAGCACTGTAGCCTAATTTATTGACAGCCATAGACGCGCATTTTCTCAGTGGAATTCTGCGATAAAATTTCGTTTAATTTGTCGCCAAATTGTATTCTATAAAGAAGGTGTGTGAAAGTAGCCTAGATAAAATGTTACAGTCACGTGATATGAGTGTGGACAGGTAATATCAGGTAATAGGTAACATTTCTAGCCCACGGGACACGCGGAAACCCTTCGTTATTCACTGCCAATAACATGCACAGTCGTGAAATGTATATTGCATATATTTTAATCATATCAAATAATGTCAAAAGCCGTTTCGTTTTCACTGTGCGCTTTAATTCCGTAAAAAAACTCTTAATGTCGGTTTGTCCCCGTAGTATTGCACCAGTCTTATAATCTATTCTGTTCTAAATATTATATTTAGTTATGATATTATTTAAAGGTTTTTGATTAGTCAGTGCTTTATACGGTATTGACCCGGTTTCTGACCCTCCGCACGCGCAGGTGGGCGTTTAGAAGCGCGCTCTTGGTCTTAAAAAAGCTCGGGCCACAACACGTGAAATATAAAATCTCGAAATTAAAATATATTCAGGCACTTAAGGGTTTACTGCCTGAAATTCACATGAACACTTGTTCTTTGTGTTCTTTTCACTTTATTCGCGCACCCTTTGAAATGTGTGTTCTTTTTAAAAATCATTTCTCCGCACAGTAAAAAAAGGTCTTTATTATTTTTTCTGGAACAGTATTTTTGACAAGAATCCAGTGAACAATAAAAATATAAATTAAAGCGGACTATTGATTAAGATAATGGTTCAGAATATGAGGAATTCCTTCCAGTCAGCTCATCGAATTGTTAGAATATTTCTATATAGCCGTATTGTTTTTCTTATTGTCGCTAATTTTACCTTTTGAATTATCAAAATATTTAAGCTAAAAGCTTTAATAGTTACTGCAAAAAATAAAGAAAATAAAAAATACTGGAAAAAATCTAAATACGTGGGAATTTTTAGCTCAGTTTTTTTCTATTGGAGTAGCCTAACGCCATTAGCCTTCTTATACCTTAATAATTTGCTAAATTAAATCATCTGGCAATGAGCTGTGAAATATCGTAGTTATTATTGAGAGTGAAAGCATAAGATCATTCGTCTTCTGATGGAGTTTCATAGAGCTCTTGATGTGGTTTTCACTCTGCAGGTCAAAAGAGGCGATGCTTCCCACACTTGCGTATTGACCTCGTTTCGTTTATTAAAATATCAAAATGAATTCGAAACATGAATGTTAACTTCCGGCTGAAAACTAGTCCTCAACAAATGCGTGAGTTCTTGGGAAAAAAACAAAACAAACAAAAAAAAAGATTATTTTGAGAATAATTTCTCAAAACATGTAGATTATCTTGCAATTCTTGAGTAGAGTTTATTTTTAAAATCACTAGTTCATCTCACTCAAAATGTAAAATGAAATATAAAATTCAGAATATAGATCTATAAATAGAATATAGAAATGAAAAAGTTATGGGCTTACCCACTATTGTGATGTAGCCTATAAATATTTTTTTTATATTTTACATATTTACTCTTTTATATAGATTTTGAGACTCCATGACAACTTTTTGTAAGCACGCTTCATTGATATCTCTGTTTATCACAACGTGTCAAGGTGACAAACCCTTCATGTTCTTACAAAGTGTCCTATCAAACGCCCCTGTAAAAGATCCCCAACAAGTGTGTGAAATGCATCCCCACACACAGTTTTTCCTGTTTTTTTACTTATCGCTTCTCCCTTTCTCTCTGATTTTTGCTCGAATTACTCTTTTCCGTCAGACACAGCACAGCATCTCTTCACACATGTACCCTATGTGTGTTGAACAGATGCGAGGACCATCTGTAATTTCCATTCTGTTTGTTTCTACCGTAAGCCACAATTTGGTGTACACACTGCGATTGCTGTAAGTGCACGTACAAGACTAGACTTAGTGAGCCATCATAAAAAAATATATTTCATTTTCAGACATGCGTTGTGATCAGCACTGTATTGTGTTCAACACCATACTTTTGTCAGACATATTAGAAGTGATTGAAGTGACTACAATACAGCAGATCCTTGTTTGGTACATTTTAGAACAGCCGTCAAGTGTCAAGAGACATCTCTCTGAAAAGGTGTGGGAGAGAGAGAGAGAGAGAGAGAGAGAGAGAGAGAGAGAGAGAGAGAGAGAGAGAGAGAGAGAGAGAGTATAAGAGTAACAGTGATGTCAGTCGTGACATCTTGCTGTATACAGAGAAGCCAAGTAAGTTCCAGTCCTACAATTGATACGCAGCCATTTAGATTTCGTGATAGAAAGACAATAAGTTGGCGAGGGAGGTGAGAGATATTCACTGGAGTCTTGAATCGCTTTGCACTTCTGATTTTGTCAAAGATCAATATCCACGCCTTCATTTGGACTGATGTGCTTCACTTTATTCTCTTTTTGTTTGGAACAGAGGCATGCCAAGATGTTGTTTTTGAGACCAACTTGAGAATAAAGTTATAAAACGAGCAGGAGAAAGTTAAGTCAGTAGTTAGTCTATTAGTATATATATATATTCTCCTAGAGACTCCAAGAACTTTTCCACTAGTCACTTTCCCATGCATAAATCCTTTGAGCACTCTTTGGTGTGCAATCTGAACTGACGTGTCCATTCTGACCCACAGATAATATCATGGACTTGGGGATGGGCGGCGAGAAGGGCAGCGGAGAAATTCAGTACGGCTCCGGGAGTTTCCAGTCTGGCCGAAGTGGACAAACCGTCACCTACCTGGGCAAGTTTGCGTTCGACACCCCTCCATCAGGCAGCATCGGAGGCTCGGGTTGGTGTCCAGACAACAACATCATCAGTCTGGTGAGTGCGGGAATCCTGGGGGTGTCACCGTCACCCGGGAACATCACCACCCAGACGTCTTCGTCGGGCGGCAGCATGGGCGGCCAGTCGTCAGACATGGATCAGGTTTACGCGCCACCCCTCCCTGCCTACTCCACCTGTGGAGAGATATACCCAGAACAGGTGTCGTTCCACCACAGCCCTGCCACGTCCTCGTCTTTACCCTACCCGAGCTCCGACTACCACACCACCTCCAAACCGGGCATGGACGGAAGTCTCTTTTCCATGATCCCAGACTACAACCTCTTCCATCACCAAGGAGACGTAGGGGTGATGGAGCATAAACCCTTCCAAACCATGGACCCTATACGAGTGAACCCACCTCCCATAACTCCCCTCGAGACCATTCGAGCCTTTAAGGATAAGCAACAGATCCATCCCAGCTTTCTCGGTGGGCAACAGCACATTTCCCAACACCATCAACCCTCTCAGACTCTTGCCCTCAAACCAATCCGACCAAGAAAGTACCCCAACCGGCCGAGCAAAACGCCCGTCCACGAGCGCCCGCACGCCTGTCCGGCGGAGAACTGCGACCGGCGCTTTTCCAGATCCGACGAGTTGACGCGCCACCTGCGCATCCACACGGGACACAAACCCTTCCAGTGCCGCATCTGCATGCGATCCTTCAGTCGCAGCGACCACCTGACGACACACATCCGCACGCACACCGGCGAGAAGCCCTTCTCCTGCGAGTTCTGCGGACGCAAGTTTGCACGGAGCGACGAGCGGAAGAGGCACGCCAAGGTGCACCTGAAACAGAAGGACAAGAAACCCACGGACAAGGGGAGTAGCGCTGGGGCCGGGGGGAGCCACACTTCTCCTCCCAGTTCCTGTGGGAGCGCGGGACCCAGCAGTGCCAATATCATGACCGTCACCACTTGTGCATGAGATGGACTCGCCAAGTAAGACTGCGAGGAGAAAAGAAAAGTGACGGTTTCTTTCTCCTCTTAAATACACTTGACTCTTGAACTCTCTCCCTCTCACATTACCCATCCATTTGCTACGGTTTTCATTGATCACAGTGGCATGTTTCTGTAGCCACTCTATTGTTTTAGGTCAAACGAGTGGGGAATAAGTGGACTAGTGTTGCCTGGATGGGAAGGAGAAGGCGGTAAAGATGATGGTTGAAGCAGTTAGGTCACTCGACAGAAAGAGCACTTCATAAGGGTTCGACTCTCAGCTCCGGGGACCAGAGCAATCTCTTGAGATTTTAGGCTTTTCAGTTATATATTTTTTTTTTAGTTTTCTTGTATATCAGTTTGTCAGTGAGTTGTCAGATAAAAGTGCACTTTCATTTGCTTAATGTTTTGCAGTCTTTTTTTTTTTTAATGATTGTTAATTATTTAATGTTTCTGCGTTATTGTTGTTGTTTTTCAACAGAATGTGCCAAATGTATTTAAATACAGCAGACAAATATTGTTTGTATTAATCTAATAACTTCATTTCAGATGTTGATTTGGGGAAAGCCTATATGAGCTCTGAAGGCTCAAGGAGACCGAGTTTCAGGTGAACTTTAAAAGTCTGCTGCATTACATTGATATTTCGAAATCCCGTCTGTACAATTAAGGGATGCGAATGGCGTTGGTTATCAGCAATGGACTTTCAGTGCAATAAAAAAGAAAAACAACAACAACAACAATAACAAAACAGTCTGGCTCACTTCCACAAGTTTACTTTCTAGGGATGAAATTAAGACACAGCTGTGGCCTTTACCTGTTTCGCTTCATTTAGTGCGCAAAGAGCCAAACCTGCAGTTCTGCAAATCTACTTCTAGTAGAACGATCCGATCCAAACATTTTGCCTTTCTGTTCTTGCTACCTGTATCCCTGCATGCATCTAATATCATGTTTTTGCCAGTACTGAAAAGATTGCATCAGTCATGATTGAAGACCCACAGCAATATGCATCCAATTCAAACCATGCAGACTGTCAATGGGAGCTACTTTATTTTTATGTGAAAACTGTCCTTTTGTCGTCCTTATTGTCATTGTTTTACCGGACAGTTGTGTTTCCTGCTTTCATCCTCCAATATTCTTCATCGGGTCCCTTTTTATGCACATTATATATTCAGCACGCATTTTAACACACATGTACAAACGGTTTTCAAAAAAACGGAATCAGCCAAAATGATGGTAATGCTTGCCTGTGAGCATCACCGCTGGGCAGGATTGATCTTAGGAGTCATTGTTTTGCATTTTTGCCGGCTGAGGCCTGCCTGCTATATGCATGCCATTCAAGATGTTTTTGGATGGGAACAGTTTCGACATTTATACTGCTCTCAGGGGCAGAACCGTAATGTGGTATCTCCACGGTTACTCATATCTGGATCATGCCTAGAGATTCTGAATATTAACGGCGAGAACGAGAGGGGGTTTTGTACAGATAATTATACAAACATATTACTACATGTTTTCTACTTGGAATGTACAAAGCAATGTCTTTCAGTATTACAATGTTTGTCCGTGCTCGTGTGTGTGTGTGTGTGTGTGTGTGTGTGTGTGTGTGTGTGCGTGTACGTGTATGTGTGCTAATGCATACACAAAAAACCGCGTACTTAGATTTTACATTGACTGAATGTTGAAACAAAAGATGTGTTTACATTTTTGTTTTCTTTCTTTCTTCTGTTTTTGAGATTGTGACTGTACTGTACATAGTGCAGAATGTTTTTTAAGTGTGTGTGTGTGTGTGTGCAGGAAAAATCGAGTATTGACTGTGTCAAATGTGATGCATTCTTCAGCATTTCTTTAAAGTCTCAAATATTAACTGTTATTAATGCAACATTGCAAATGATGACTTGCGGACACACTGAATGATGTGTTTAATAAATGAATAAACAGTAAGATTATTTGGTGAAAAAAAGCAAAGCAAAATCTGTGTATCTCATTACCTTATAAGCAAACTATGCATACAAAACAAATCATTTAGCATATCATAAATATATAGCACTACCATTTAGTTTACTACAGTTATGTTTAACAAATTTAAAATAAAAAAAATGTTGAGTTTTCAATAAAAATCCACACTTCACTTGGCTTACATTCCCACAAAAAAACTAAAATCTTCCATGTCATACTCTTGGTAGGCTCTCGCCAAACAACTTCCGCAACGTATCGTCTGGCAGAATTAAACATTTTTGAATAATTGTTAGAACAGTGGATTCTGAATAATTAAACATACCAAAATATTTCGACCATTATGTGACAGTCCGTAATTAAAAATGCAGCTCCTTATAGGCAATTTAGAAAATGTTCATCAGGTTATAGCTCTTGCATCTGAGATAAAAAAACATAAATGCAGTGTTTATCTGGGGTGCAAAACGGTAATGATACAAACCAAATATTGATCCATAAAACTCATCTACATACCGCTGAAATTTGCCCGAAAGCTAAACAAGCATTCTGAATGTATACATTGGCATTATTGTCTTGAATAATGCATCGAAATGGCAGAATGTCAGAGTTGTGTACACAAGTTAGTTTGTACCTCTTAACCTCTCTCAATGTAACTGAAGAATATTACAGTGCTGATGGGTTAGATTTCTGATTGGAGAGTGTAAATGTTGAGTTATATCAGGTTCTGTAATATCGGGTTCTGTTCAAGGTCCCTCCTCAGCCTTTTTTAGAGAGATATCCTCATTTCTGAAGCACACATGCTATGAGAACTATTGTTTTTAAGAAATAATACATACAAAAACAGCTCCTGGCTTTTTTTTTTTTATCTGTTATTTTTCTTTTTTCTTTCTGTGCCAAGACACATCAGAATGCAGGGCCAAACTGCAGCGGTAAAAATAGCGAAGCAGTTCTTACAGATCAGATGCGATACCCGGTGGAGTTGTGTGCATGCATGTAGGTTTCTCCAGTTTGAGGAGAGCATTTTACATTAGGAGCTGAAAACTTATAGAGATTCAAAGAGAAATTAGAATGTGCGCAAGTAATTCTAATGTAAAACTCAATGTCCATCATAACTCTGATTTTATTATATGCTACTACAAGTAAAAGTCTTCCTCATAAAGTTCTGTGAAGCAACAAGCAATCGTGACCTCCGGAAAACTTGTGTGTGTGTGTGTGTGTGTATGTGTGTTTGTGTTTTGAGCATGCGTGCATGCTTCTGTATATCTGTGCTGAGTGCTTCCATGTCCATATTTTCCTTTGTTTTTTAATATGTGAGTCAATGTCATTAGAATGAATTGCAGTGTCTCAACATCATTTGCATTTAATCTAGGACTTTGTGAACGTTTACTAAGGAGTCGATCTGTTTTTTTGGGGTAAATAGATATCGTGACGAGTCTCACAACAACACCCCCCCTCCTCGTCATGGTCTCAGCATGACTGTTCACCGTCCGGCTTTGGATCAGAGCCAGGATGAACAGCCTTGTTTGTCCCAAACTTGCAGGCTTGGCTGCTCTGGAACAATATGCACAGAGGAGCGAACAGAGATGTAAATGTGGCCCTAGTCAGCTCTGAAGCAGGCCCTGTTTCACACACTGATTCACTGTTGTTTACCTGATTATTTTGCTCCCTGTAACCCTCTCATTATGGCCGGTCATTAAAGACATTCACCATGACGCTGTCCACTGCGCTGTACATGATCAGAGACATCTTCTCTACAAAAAAAAACAAACAAAACAGAAGGGAAAGAAGAAAGTCATCTTTATTGATGCTCATCCGTTCTCATAATTTTTGCGGTTTATAGTGTGCAAATAAATAATTTGTTGTGTGGCTGATATTTTGGTATCCGTATTCTTTTTTTCCTGGACTGTATCTCTTACTGCATGTCTTGCATGTCTCTTTTCAGATGGAGGCACTTAGAGTTGTTCGTGGTCACTTTTATGAGTGTGAGAGACACAACCATGGGATTTAGCTCAGTAGAAGAAAGGATCTTTTGATACGTTTTTACCTCCTGTTACTTCCATTGCCTTATAATAAGGCCCAGTGGTAAAGTCTTTTAATTGTTCACAAAATTAATTGATGTTATCCTTTTGTGGAGAGGAAATGTTCACTTGGCTTCTGATTTTGTTGTAAATTAAATGTTTTCCAGTTGATGCGTACTTGAATACACACCTGAATAAAATACAACTGAATCCATTTTTGATTGTCTTTTTTGTGTTGCACATGTAAAAAACAAACTATGCAAATGGGAAACATTAAGAATAAATGACCAAAATGGGTTGTCTGAATGCAGAATTTTTACAAAATAATAATAATATTCAATATATTTAATATTTAAGGCTATATATATATATATATATATATATATATATATATATAGAACAATAACTATAAAATATTCAGAAAGTGATTCCAACTATATTGTTTCTGCGTGTTGTAGTGTGGACTTATTCTCATAGAACTTTATAATTACAGTTATCGTTATCATCCTTGGTGTGAAAGGCCATTATCGTAGTTATGTGAACGGGCATTGAAATATTTAATAAATAGAACCCATTACACGAGATTGTCTTTAATTGCTCAACACAAATCTTATATTTCAACCTGAACTCCAACATTTCTCATCAGATTTAACCATTTTACGCACTCGGGTAAGGTTACCTGAGCTTCATTGTGTCACAATGTGTTTACTTACTTACTAGGCTACTGAATATTTTTAGGAGAAACATTTGAGACAAAGTTCATAGGCCAACTTGAACTAACATACCTGAGAACTCAAACTTCCCAGAGCTTTGAAAAGCAACTTCCGACTCCGAGTAATAACACTTTTACACTGAATTTAGCAAACCTTATGAATGTTTTCTCGATCAGTCGACAGTCGTTATAGGCTACGCTTTCTTTAAAGAATGCACGAAAATAAATCACTAAGCGAAACTAAGATTATATGTATCATTACAATAATTTGGTTATTTTACAATCATTATAAACGCATTCTAATCTCAGTGTGTGTGAATGGCTCGCGCGATACCTGTTGCGCGCATGTAGTTTGACATCTTCGCTTTCCGTAGTTTAAATCCTCTCGACCTCTGACTTGCAGTAAACTTCTCTACTTCCTGCTCGCTGTCCGACTCTCAAAAGCCTGAAAAGGCGATGTTTTTAACAGAAAGGGATTACATTTCGATTGATTTGGACTGAATTTGAGCACAAGATGAGCTGGTATGTATCACAACGCTTATGTGGATTAATAAATACTAATAAATCGGTTGTTTACGAGCGACGTGAAGTGCCGCTGGTTGTGTTTCAATACACAGTGAACTCCCTACCTAGGCTGCACTTCGAGCGTTCGAACACAACTAAAATGCTGTCTGGTTCGGCAGCGCGCGTGCTTTTGACACACAGCCGTTGACTGTGGCTAGCGAGCTAATTTAACCGTGTTTGAGGTTACGAATGAGTTTAAACAACCTATTTAAACTCCGAAAAGCGATGTTTGGTTGTTGATCATTCAGATTTGTTTGAAATGTTCAGTATTTCACGCTTTCATCCTATCTCTATTGTTAGCATATAAGTTAACGTTAGTGTCTTTCCCTAGTTACAGTAGCTAAGTTGGCTCACAAGTCCTCAGAGACACAATGTTTACAGTTTGATGTATCAATATTCCACTTCTTTTATAATGTTACTTTATGAGTATAAGTTATTTGATTCTTATTTTGAGCTCATTTAATTATAAAATAGTGTCAAATGTAGTCACCCTGTGATATGTGTACGTGTAAATGTATGAATTATTTACAATGGGTTTTGCAGTCTGGAACAGGAACATTTGATGTATTCTGTATTTAGAAAACCATAAGAACTCACGATAAACCATAGCCTTCACTGATCTGAAGAACCTATAATGTAACATCACAAACTATAAATCTAAAGAACTATTACTATACACATGATGAATCTAGATCCCAAGGATGTTCTTTGATAAGGTGTCTTCAAAAGAACCACCGAAGAACCTATTTTTAAGTGTAGTTCCCTTCATCAGTCTCTGAGTCGGTGTTTCACTAGATTCCAGTAAACTAGAGACTTTTAAGCATTTGTTTTAGGCTGAACACAATGGACCACTGTCGACTTGTGTAGTTTTGCCTTGTCAGTTTGTTTTGCTTTCATCAAGATGTAAGAGAACTTAGGAAAGACATTGCCATTAGGCTAAACTACAAAGGTTTGCCGGATTTGTGTTTAGATAACATAATAATTTGCCATGCTGCTCCAACAAATACACAGTGATTTTGTGATGATTATGTTTTTCAGTTCAGTGGCGCTTATATGTTCATCATGCCATTTGTAATGCTGTATTGTAATCGTTATGTCCACTACAGTGACACTTGACAGCTGGCATTTAAAATTTCATGTGCATCCTTTAATAAATGTCTGTTTCTGTAAATGCCTGTAAATGTAAGGAAAGTAGCAACAGATTTTGTTGTTGTTATTGCATATTGTGACGGACATCCGAGTCGAACGAATTTTCAAAAAGAAAAAGAAGGTTACACTTTATTTTAAGGTGTCATTATATATTTAAGTACCGAGTAATGTTAATTAACCACATGCACTTACTATAGTGTTAGGGTATGATTAGTGTTTGATTGAGGGTTAGTTGCATGTAATTATGACTAATTTACTGTTATTACTATATTAAGTACATGTAACACATGTAACAAGGGCACTGTAAAATAAAGTGTTACCCAAAAAAAAATGTACGGGACTTGGGTCAACAAGCATCTGTTGTTGATTGGATGAAGGCAGATCTGAATGTGAGCTTGAAGTCCATTGTAAGAAAGAGACAAAGTTTAAGCTGAAGACTGAGTTCTGACATTTTGATTTATAGTTACACGGTCAAGATATGCATGGTTGAAAAGTTCAGAATAACAGGTTTGGTGATTATCCGATTCATGCCGACTTTAATATCATGTAATTGTCCAGTAATAACTTGATTAGACTGCATGCAGCAAAGCTGACTTGGCTCTTTAAGGTCACAGTTCTCAGTCTGAACGATTGGCATAATGTGAATGAACTTGGGATGCTGAGATGAACAGGCATGTATTTGTTTTGGCTCATGGCTTTGTGGCCACACTAGAGCGATCCAGTACAGGCAGACATGAGTTTAGTCATAATTCATAAAGTCCACTCTGGCTGAAACGATTGAGCATTTTAACGTCACAGAACATCAAAACGTCATTCTTTAAAGAGTCCAGTCCAAAGCAGAGACGAGATTGCTGTTCTGGCCTTTCCTTTTGACGTATTTAACATTCTGCCATTTGCATTGTCAGAGGTTGGACTTTGGAAACTGAATCGGCGTCACAGGGCTCTACTGAAAGGTCAGTGGCCAGCAGAGGATGCTTCCTCTCCAGTGTGCTTCGTGTTGGGGTGAGGGCCCTGGTGAAAGAAGCCTTTATGAACCAGGCTGACCCGCTTCATTCATTCAGGGCCTCTTGCTAGATAGAGTGACGTGGTCGTTCTGACACTGGGGTCGCCCTGAAAACAATTACCGCTCCCTAGTCGTCAACCAAGCCTCTGTACTCCTCGGAGATAAGATCCCGGCGTAAAACTGCAGTCCCAACAGATAGAGCTTCCATTAGCCGACTTCTCCGCTCGGGCTGATGTGTAGCGTGAGTCAAGTTTGCCTGTTCTCCGCGTAATTTTCGCTGCAAGTCTGAACTAGGCTTTTGTTCGTGCTTCTGTCACTCGCACGTCTGTGATTGTGCTGATAGCGTGAAGCCTTCGATTCCAGAACAGGGCACCTTTCATGATTCTGTCAGTGTGAATGGAGAGGATTTTTGTTTAGGTCGACTTGAAAGTGTCATTTAGTATCTCTGCAGGATTACAAGAAGTCATGTAACGCTTTATTTTAATTGGAAAGATCACATGAGTTGGCCAAATGGGTCAGGCCTTGAGCATGAATTTGGAGGATTTGGGGTATAAGCTAAGGGTGCTTTCACATCTGTAGTCCGGTTCATTTGGTCCGGACCAAGGGCGAAAAATGATACTTTGTAGCATTTTTAAGGCGTTTTGGTTCCTTTTCACACCACACTGATCGCTCTGTTACGGATATTAGTGTTACGGAATTTTTCTGTAGTTTTTAAGGGTGTGTTCACACTCATAGTTCAGTTCTCTTGGATCGTATGGTCTGGACCAAAAAAGAGAATGATAGCTACATCTTTAGGTTCGTTGTTAAAAATGACTAGGGATGTAACAATACCCTCATGTCACGATTCGATACATATCACGATACTGAACTCACGATACGATATTATTGCGATACTCCAAGACATATGATAAAAGGTTGACAAAAAATGAACTGTTTATTAAAATACTAAATTTGATATTACATTGTGGGTGTAAATGAATAGGCTTGGTAACCCAATGCACAGGACAATGGTGACACCAGAATAAAAATATTCATGATTCTGAAGTTGAAAATACAGAATTAATTTAAATGAATATGCTTGCACTCTGTCACTGAGTAGATATATTTAAAATAATGTAGGCCACTTTTTACTGGTAACATCAGACATTTGGCATTATCAGGAACCACAAATATTCCCCCATTGAATTGTTTTACATTATATTCAACATTATATATAGTAGTTTAATGTAGTACTGACACCAAAACTCAGTAATTTTTATTTTGGGTGAACTATCCACGATACATATTGTTGCATTTTTGCATTGCGATATATTGTGACACGATATTTTGTTACACCCCTAAAAATGACTGTTAATGCTAAGCGAATGTATTAAATGTAGGGACTATTTACCATTTACCAGGACTAAATGTATCATTTTTCTTTTTTGGTCCGGAGCAAGAGAACCTAACTACAAGTGTGAACTACATCTCCAAACTCATTTATAGCAGATCTCTAAAGTTTTAGCCAGAAATGGGTCTTACATTATAACCAGACATGATGCCACAAATTGCGTCACTCTTCCACGTTAATCACGAGTTTCCTGACCAGCCACAACTGTAATGAACTAAAATGTTTTTGCCCTGTCAGGCTGGGAAATCCCGCCCACAGTAAAATCTCACTGGTCCATAATTCTGCTCCACGTATTGAGCATCAAATATGTTCTGTTTGGCTGTCATTTCTTTCTCCTCAGTAAAGACAGTGTTAGAGAGTTTGTCTTAACTGTATACTATAAACATGCATTAAGTTGTGCAGCACACGTTTTAATTACAGTTTCTAAATTTTCTAAACTGAAACCAAAAATACTCTGAGAGTGGCCATCATGTGACCATTATCTCTTCAGACACCACCTGATGTCCACAGTTTCTACACTGAGTTTGGATGGTCAGCGCTGTAATTAACGGATTAAAATGGACGGTTAATTACCACTCATTACCGTCTTGTTTTGATGTCCAAAAGACGCCATTGGTTGACATAACAAACTCAGTATTTAGCAGCAACAGCATCCCTGTAATGATATCATGCACAAATTTGCAAACCAAAATGACGTGATGCCACACAGGATACTGTCGTGAACAATATCTCCATAAATAATATTTCATATTCTGTCTCAGTCACTCTACCGCAGACAGGAAGTTCCTGTAATAAACCTCTGGTATTTTCCCATAATCCTTTAAATATCTCTGATATCAGATTTACTTAAGAGAAAGTTAGATGATAAAAGCATGAATTGAAAGACACATTTGACAATCTTTTAAATTAAATATTTAAATGCTTATTGATTGCTTTTTACGAGGTTTGACAAGTCTGCAAGTAATGCACCTAAATCCACCAAAATTCACTTACTTTACTGCATCAGCAGGGATAATGATCCTAACGTTACGTGTGTTAATATTGCATCTTGTTTTAAGTTTTTTTCCTTCCTTCATTTTATGTGACCTCTTTAAGAGCATGGGATCGGATTGTACGGTCTAACCGCTTACTTAAATAAGGCTGTATGTAAAAATGGCCTTGTATGCGAAGAACCTTCGCTGCAGATTCCCACAGTACAAAATCATCCCACTGAATTTCTTCCTTCCTGTCAGAACCTTGACATCCTGTCAAGCCTTGACATTCTGACTTACAGCAGCCTGGTTAAACTATCCCACAGCTCGGGTGTTAATATGGTAATCTTTATTAGTAGATTCTGAAGGAATAGTTCATCACCAACTGAACAATCTGTCATCGTTTATTCACCCTGTTTCCCCATCTCATAAGACAGACTTCCACGAAACACAAAATTAGTTTTCTTAGATATACTTCTCTTTTTCCATTCAACGAAAGTAAACGGTGACAGATGCTGTCAAGCTCCAAAAAAAAAGTAAAAAAAAATGCACAGTAAAAACCCCATAAGACTGGCCCACATGACTCATGTGCTATGTTCTAAATATTCGTAGAATGGTTTTCTGTGTTAAACAGGACCGAAAGTCGTTATTAACTAAAAATATTGTTGAAATAACCAGTGATCCTCTGAGCTGTGACGCTGGAAGGAGGCGTTGATGTGAAACATAGAAACTTGGCAAAGTAGCCTAATGAAGGAATTTTCCAAAGTGATTTTAATTTTCCATGCAGTGTTTCGATAACATTGCAACACTATACGAATTAGCTTTTGCACACAAATTAAAAGTTAAGATTTTTTTTTCATAAATGTGTGTATATGTAACAGTTCTTTGTTATGGGAAGAAGGAGACGGGAACTGGCCAACATTTAAGACATTCAGTACTCAAAAAAACAAATACAAAATGAAAGTAAAGGCAGCAGTCGCTCACGGACGACTGCTGCCACATATAATAAAACATAAAACACAATGTAAAATCCAGGCCTGGTCTTCTCTCAATCTTCACTGTCGTCGCTCCTCCTTTATGCTTGAGAGATGAGAGATACGAGACCGGTGCGTCGTGCAGGTGTCGCTCATTATCAATCATGCCACCGGCCTCACACAGTCTCACGGCCCTCGGCCTCGTCATGCTCGCCACAAAATATATATATATATATGTTTTTTTTTTTTTGCTGGGTGCCATGCCATGCATTAATTAGCAACATGCAAAATGTTTTGAATTCAAAAACTCATTGGGTCTAATTCACTTATAATTATATGGATTATTTATATTTATTTCTCATGGAGAATTTCTCATGAAAAAATTCCGCTTAATTCACAGCATGTGCATTCGCGCATAAATTTATCTTCATTCTAATATTAAGATTATTTTTGAGAGTATTCTGAATGAGCGAGTGTCCAATGTTAGTAATTCACATTAAAACATGCCCAAACCATCTCTATATAAGGGGTTTCTGCATATTGAAATGCATTTAAAGGGGACCTATTATGCTTAATTCACTTTTATATTGTTTTTGAACAAAATGATGTGTCCGCAGTGTGTGTATACACAACCACCCTATTGTGGTAAAAATCTGTCCACTCCGTTTGTTATTATCCCCATAAATATAAAAGTGTCTCCAAAGTGATGTCACAGTGTAACAGGCCCCGCCCTCGACTGGCGATTGAATCTTCCTTATTAGCATAGCTCCGCCCCTCAGTGAGCTGTACACAGTCTGCCATGTTTATCTCCTCGCCACAGCATTTAACAGCAGCATTCAAGTAAGAAATGTGTTCTTATTAAAGCTACTAAAAGAGCAGTGAGTGATTTTCTTTTGTTATTTGATTCATATTAACAGCACATATACAGATCTAATATACACATGCAATCTCATTCCCTGCTGTTTACATTCACGGTCAGCTCGCTGTGTTTATGTGAACTCTGTGTGTTTTTGACATAACCTTGTGTGTATTTGACAGTTTAAGCGCAATAAGACGTGAAAGAGAAGTTTTTTTTTTTTATATACTCAAGGGATATGCCGTCTGACAGCCAGCTTTCCTCCAGCTTTAAAACGCATGCAAATAATAACTTTCATGATGACGATGAACTGCGATCTCACACGAGTCACGTGAGCGCGACAGCGATAGAGATGATAATCATAACCAAACAGATGTTTAGTTTTTGTCTCAGTGTCTGAGGCACGAGTTAAGGCTCCGCCCTCTTCTGGATAGGGGGCGGGGAGCAGCAGCTCATTTACATTTAAAGAGACATGAAAGAGAACTCAAAAATGGGCATTTACAACATGGTGTAATAAATGATCTGTGGAGTATTTTGAGCTGGATCTTCACAGACACTTTCTGGGGACACCTGAGACTTGCATTATATATTGTAAAAAGGGGCTTAATAGGTCCCCTTTAAGATTTATGTGGTATCAGTTGTTCCCTCATTTTCCAATTTAGAAAACATTTTAGTATGAGAAAGTTATTGATAAATCATAATTTATTCATGAAAAGTTTGTACCAGTTTTATTTTAGTATCTGATATACTGTTTTTGTTAATATTTTGAATTAGTTTTTGTGTGTTTTTGCCATTTTTTTCAGTTTTTGTCTAAATGTCTATTTAGTATATGTTTTTCTTTTAGTTTTTGGTTGTAGTTATTTTAATGCATCAACTTATACTATTATTATACTGTTATTATTTTTTTAATGGTTTTACTGTATGATAATAACCCTGGTTTGTGCATAGTTCACAAATTTGTGCGTACGCACTGTTACGGAATGAGACCCAATGAGCGTCCATGAATGAAAATCTTTTTTTTTTTTTCAATGCATGAATGGATTTCCTCTGACAAAACATCTAGAAGATCTAGTTGAGCAATTCTTACTGACGTGTGACTTGCTTACGAAGATGAACTCACCTTTCTGACGACAGAAGGAAATAGGCTACAGGTCACTTGATGTTGCAACTCACTACGTCATCACACAGATGAAACAATTGACTTCATTCTGGCTTCTTACTTTCTCTTCTTTTGCTTGCCGAGCTTGAGTGATGGCTGTTTATGTAATTTTGGCAGTAGTAAACTGTTTTTGGGGTGAGTCAGCGGTAGGACTTCAGGAAGTTCTGTGGGTGATGACTTGTAGTTTTCCATGATGATTTAGGCATAACAGCAGCATTACAAAAGGTGAACTTTATGTTCCTTGGAACGGGGCTGTATCTTATCTTATCAATCTTGTATATCTATATTGTATATCTTGTATTTTATATAAAAAAAATTATAATGAGATATATATATATAATCTTTTATTTAAATTAATCTATGATCCAGAGGCAACACACACGCACATACATATGAAGAGTTCAGATGCAAAAGCCTCTGAAATTTTCTTCTAGAATGATCATTTTTATAAAGCTTGTATATTTAAGTTCGGTAATTTCACTTAAATGACAATTAATAGGTAATTTGCATTGCTATTTAAGTGAAATGATTGAACTTAAATATACGAGCTTGATTAAAATGATCATTCTAGAAGAAAATTTCAGATGGCACTTAGAGGCTTTTGCATCTGAACTCTTCATATATATATATATATATATATACACACACACACACACACACACACACACACATATATATACAGTATAAATATATATACATATACAGTATATACATATATATATACATCCAACTGTGCCATGACTGTGCTATGTCATCTTCTACACACACACACACACACACACACACCTCTCTTTCCATCTCATTAGCTCACACACCTTAGCTTTGACGCAGCCGGCATCGCAGCGTTCCTGTCATCCCCAGCTGTCCATCAATCTTCTGGAGCCATACCTCTGTCACATCAATAATAGTTAGTGTATATGTGTGCGTGAAAGAGGCTCTGCTCTGGCAGCACTGGAAAACGTGTTTCTCTCTCTCTCTCTCTCTCTAGGTCTAACCCAGGTGTAATTACTAAACAACGCATGAGACAGAGAAAAGGGGGGGCGAACGGTTAATTGCTGCTTTTCACTTTTCACTTTTGCGAACAGGGGATGGGAATGTGATGCCATTGTGCCACGTCGTCCAATGTAGCGTCAATTTAAACCCACGCAGTTAGGAATGCAAGTGATCATAACGGCGTTGATCAATATTATAAGTTTTTTTTTTTTTTTTATCAACATAATATAGGTTTACGGCTATGTATTGAATACTCTTAGTATATTCAGATTGTTTTGCTGACAATGTAAAATGTTGTGGTTATTTTAATGCCTTTTATTTTTCAATTAATTAAAAAAAATCATGTCATTAGACTAACTTTTAAGTTAATTGATTGAAAACTATGACACCATTCATTTGTGTCATCTCTCAGAAATGATCACGAAAATCCTTCTTGACTTTTCTCATGTTAAAATGTTTTCGTGATAATATATGTAGGTAAATATTGCTGTTTATTTGGTGAATATAAATGAAAATGTTGAAATATTCTGCATTGTGCTCATTTAGTGAAAACCCTTGATTAATACTTTAAGCATTATTGTAAAATAATAATTAACTTTTTGAGTTCAACAGTTTGAATCTAATTTACTTCTATGGCTAAAAAAAAAGTTTAAATATTGACTATAGACAAAAGAAAATATATAAAAATATTTATTTACATTCACAACCTTACCGTGCTCACCAAGGCTTTATCTGATCAAATACAGTACAAATAGTACTATTTTGAAATATTACTATTTAAAATAACTATTCTATTTTAATATATTTTAAAATTGTAGTTAATCCCTGTGATGGCAAAGTTATTTCTTTCAACAGTGATTGTTTTTCCCCACATGATTCTTCAGAAAATATTCTAATATGCTGATTTTCTGCTCAAGAAACATTTCCTATTATTAATTTTTCTTAATTTGTGTGGTAAACATAAAATTAATATATAGTTAATGGATCTTTGTTGAAAGTACTCTTTGTTTTTTGTAGTATTAAATATTATACATTTTTCAAAAATAATCGTAATGTCCCCAAACTTTGGAATGGTTTTGATTATCAGTCAACGCACTTATCTTAAACATATCATTGTAACTGTTGCTATTAGCAAAGCGTTGTGCTGTTAAGATCTGGTGAAAGAGTTTAGATGTGTAGTGTGAGAGCTGAAATGAACACACCGCATCAGGCATGAGATGTTGTGTAGGTTGGCAGTGGCTGGTCACGGTAAAAGCTGAAACTGTTGAATCTTATTTCAGCAGAAACCTTATCCTCATGTCTTTGTGAAGTGGCATCAGTGCTGCAAGCTAAAGAGATTCTTACTCATTATTAGTCATAGTCAATTATATAGGTCAGGATGATCTTTTACTATTGGACCAGGCCAGGTTTCATTAGACTGTCATTGATTGTAAAGTTCTAAATGCCATTTTTGTCTGTTTATTAGAACAATAGTATTGATTAGCCTACACCGTAAATATTACTGGAATAAGATAGGGATTTGGTCATGTTGCAATCCAGACTGGACTTGATTGTCCAAGTGAAAATTATGACATGTTTCATTAATTGATCCACCATGACTCAACACATTTCATATTTGAAACAACATTAGCTTCAGGCCTTTGAAGTGATCTGATTTTGAGAGATTGTTTGCCATTTTACTTTGGAAAAAGTGTGTTGCCAACTTGCTCCGTTTAAGCTTGACATCATAAAACAAATAGCTGGGAAAAAGTGAGAGAAAATGGCATAACGTATCAAATTAAACAAGTTGATCTGAATGAGATTTTATCTGGAGACAAAACCAACCGCTGTGACCTAACCGAAGGACGACCTGTAGGCGTATCAGTATTATTATTATTTTGTTATTTTTTTTGGCTGTTGTTGCATTTGTTGAATTGGAAGAAAACTAGAACGAAGTTAACATAGCTTCACATTTCACACAGGGCTGGGGTGTCAAGGTTAGGATCACTGAACAACAGTACGTGATCACACTTCATACTTTAAAGAATATGTAAAGGCAGGGGAGGCGATTTGTTCCAGAAAGAGTTTTTGTTATGCTGGTTGAAAATCTCTTCACATCCTGATAGCAATCACAAAGTTAAGTGGTCTAAATGTATTTATATGTACTGTATACATCGTCTGTGGAAGGCGTAGGACCATAAATTGTTCGTCCAATCATAGTTGACCTGCCTATCAACATACCGGTATGTATTTTCATACCTCCACACACCCTGCTCACGCAGACGTCACACGTCATCAGTGTGTTTGCCTCCAAAATTGTTTGCCACCACAATACTATGCAGAGTTGCTTCCAAATTACAGTAGTTATATATAATTACATATAGACCACTTAACTTAGTGATTGCTATCAGGATGTGAAGAGACTTTCATCCAGCATAACAAAAAATGTTTCTGCAACAAATCGCCTTTCCTGCCTTTAACAATAAAAACACAGACCGCAGGAATATTAGGCCACTGTTACTTTAAGAGATGATGCACGGATCCAGTACACTGATACTGATACATGCGTAGTCTTTCTCGACTGTTTAGGTTCACTTAAGACCACTAGCGGCGCCAGGATTTTGATTGTAGGTGGGCCCCCAGAAAACTGGATGAGCCAGTTAAAATAAGGCAAAAAAAAAAAAAAACGGGTTCCCCTTCATCTCCGTTTCAGCGCTTTTCTGCGGCACTGAGGACAGCGACTCAGTAGCCTACCTGAATTTAATGCGTAATAATTAGCATAGGTTAAAAAAAAATTAAACAGGATTTTTTTGTTGCTTTTTTAATACAATTACAATTTCATTTAATTTATTGTTTAATAAAATTATAGGCCTATTATTTTTAGTTTATTAACAGCAACAACAGCTGTAAAGATGAAGTTGACGATCGCCATCTCTGTATAGTGAACGCGCCTATAGAGAGAAATGCACATCATGGATTACATAACCAGAGAGTAGCCTATTTATTTTCGTTTTAAATTGTTAAAAAGACATTTCAAGCTTTCTTAAGATATATTTCATGTCTGTGAGGCATATGCTGAGTTTCGTTAAGTTAGGATGAGATGCGCTCCTGTTCACGAGCAATGCAAGTGACCGCGCGGGCGCCTCTATGATTGTGTTGTCTGATATTTGCTTTTTATTTATTAAATCCAGGCAATTGGTTGATAAAAAAATAAAAATAAAATTAAGATACAATTTATACAAAACGAAATTCACTTTAAAAAAAGTCTTTCTGCAAAACAAAACTTAATTAAGTGGTCAAAATCATGTCTGACCCACTCCATGTCTCTCGATATTGCTCATCCTATCTTACTCGTGCGGTTCACTTTTCATAATCAACATAGATGAAAAAATAACATTATAATATTTTAACAAATATGAAACTAAATGCGCTTATTTAATGGCAACAACACAGTAGGCCTACAGACTCTCTATTTGTACAAATTGCTGCACATTCATTTTATTCTGAATTTTGCACACATAAGTTGAAAGGCATTTGTTTGTGCATGCATGTAAAACATATCTGCAACATTTATCAAGTTCACTGATAATTATGCGTGCATTTATTAATTATTATCTTAATGAATAATGTAACAAGGAGAAGCATGTAAACTGCGTTGTTTGTTTAGAATGGAATGGATCGCAAATAGATTTGAATGAAGAAACGTACAAAACCATAGTAGAAAATGGGTGGGCCAATGGTAGCACCGCCGCTGCTTAAGACATAACCTACTATGTTT
Source organism: Abramis brama (assembly GCF_963993115.1). Taxonomy (NCBI): domain Eukaryota; kingdom Metazoa; phylum Chordata; class Actinopteri; order Cypriniformes; family Leuciscidae; genus Abramis; species Abramis brama. The sequence goes on from NC_139978.1 coordinate 6,599,272, forward strand.
GCTAGGATACTCGCAAAGATGGGCATGTTGACAATTTTGGTGTGAATTTGTCCGTTCAAGCGCAAGTCTTTGCAATATTTGTGTGCTGTCTGACTCTGAGACGCGGCTTTCCACACATAGCCTAAATCTTCTCACGGCGTGCGCACACTTTCTTTCGCATCGTCTTGCGCGTCGTCTTGCGCTTGAATGTTTAAATTGGCAATGGCAACCCTATCAAAGCCGAAATGAATCTGCAGCAGTCAGGTGGTACAGTTCAGAGCTCTTTAAGTTGTTTATGTTCATTATTATTGTAATATGTGCTTTGAGACATGAGGTAGTTTAACGCTGTCTCTCGTGTTTGCTGTACGCGTTCGTGTTTTGTAGGAGTCGTGACTTTGGAGACGCTCTGAAGGGATGGTGGGATATTATGCTTTCAAAGCTAGCTCGCTATTGCTAGCCTCTCCTTTAATAAATTTGAATTATTATTTTTTAAATTAGTCTGAATGAATGATTCAATGACTCACTCATAAAGACTTCCCTTGTTTAATTACTGGATGAATCAGAATGAATTATTCATTGACATATTTTTAACAGTCACTTGTTGCCATCTACTGGTGTAATAATGTAATTGATACAATCTTTATTTGAAGCATCAAGTTCATTTCAAAAGGTGAATTCGATTTGAATGTTCTCCTGTGATCTTACTTGTCAAAGATTAATCATGCAGCTCTACTGTACGCAAAATATTTTTATGAGATTCATTGTCAGTAACCGTTCGTGAAAATCTGATTTATTCCCCTAATGTGGACTAAATGTTCAAATCTGCAGTACCACGGCAAAATCAATTTGTCTGGCCAGGTTGTTCTTGCAGAATTTAAAATGAGGAGAGAGTAAGATTGGACACCCCAAAATAATAGAGATGATATTTCTTGCAAATGCTTTGTTCTCCCTATAGTTGCAGAGAAAAACAAATATGAAGCACAACCAGAGTAGTGAATGAATGATTGTTGACTCAAGAAATCAGTCTTGAACTCGCATGTTTGAATCGGTCTAATGACTGACTGAATTGGTTGTGGTTCTCAACAAATCTTTAGCTTTCATCAGCCCGAAATCAAAAGAGAACTGTTATCATGTTTTGTGTTATTCTGAAGGCGTATGAAACTTAAATTAAATTTAAAGTAATTTCAGAAAGAAATTCAGAACATTTGGGCATTATAAATAGTAGAGTCACAATGGAACTGGAGCTCTTACGATCCATGGAGAACTGTGAACTCATTATTAGGGTTCATGTTTGAAGGTGTCCTGTGGTTGCTAGTCATTTGCTGTCATGTGTGTGGCATATGTGTGAGTTTGCCAATGATTCCACCATGGCACAGTTTGTGTGTGTATGTGTATGTGTGTGTGTGTGAGACTGCATCCTGTGAACACCTGAGTCTGCACTGGCTCGAGTGAATGTCCCGTCTGCAGTAGCAGAAATCAGGAAAGTGCACGTGTGTGAGATGTGCACATGTAGTAATAAGGCAGACCACAGGAAGACTTGTGGCAGCGGCGACAGCCACTTCTAATTATGCACATCCGCCTTTGATGGATTTATGTGGCCCATATGAGAAGATTTGATTTGCCCTTGGGGTTTTCATAGTGAACCTAAACATTGTCTATGAAATACTATGACCTTATGACAACCTAAATAGGGGTTTTGTTTTTAGTCATAAAAATCAGCCTTTCTTTGAAATGTAAAAATGGACTGAGTATAACTATGATGGAATTTAATATTATAAATGTTAAATAATGTTAAAAAATGAAATGTATCTTTATTCTTAAGGTGAGTTTAACTGTAATCTATCTTATAATTATGCATTTCTGTTTTCCTAGGATTCCATTCAAAATCGGACAACCAAGGAAACAGATTGTTTCAAAAACGGTAAGAAATCCGCAGGATTGTCCTGTTCTTTTTCCCATGTTTGCTGTTTTCTGTGATTTCTGTGCCACAAAATGGAATTGCAAAAATAATGACTGTTTTCAAACACAATAATATTAATATTTATTTTACACAATATTTGCCTCCTATAATTTGCTATTCATTTATATTAAAAATTTAAAACAATTCAAAAACAAAATGGAATAGTGTCTAAGGTTACGCTTTGTTTTGATGGTCCACTTTAGGTCCACAACTAACTACAAGTAACTTTGCAGCTACGTGTCAACTAACTCATTAAGTATTAGTAGACTATTAGGTTAGGGTTAGTAGAATAAATTGACACGTTTAGTCATTATAGTCAGTAGAATGTATATTGGGGGACCTTTTTTAATTTTTAACACAAGAGCAGACAGTCTTTAGTAACTTGAATGTGCATCGCTTCCGGTGTCAACTGCTTGGTTGATTATTAGCTCTACAAAAGAGCTTTTTAGATGTAAACTGGTATTCCTATCATATTATTTTAATGTATTGTTTTAATAATAAAAACAGATTTGTAGCTCGAATAGTTTTACCTTTTACTGCACTGTGTTCTGCATTCACAGCGAAATAAGGAGGATATAATGCAACTGTGCTTTGATCTATTTTTTTTTTTTTAACTCCAGCTTTGGTTCTGGAAGTATTTTTCCTTATTATTATTATTTTTTTGCTTCCAGACTGTTGCACTTTATAGTGTTTGCTATATCTAGAGACCAGAATATCATGGAGACTTGAGGTTAGGGCTGCACGATATATGGTTTTAGCCTTATGGTTTCGTCTTTTTGTGCTTGAATGGACACATGCACGCAAAATTATGTCAAAATGCCCATCTCGGATAGTATCCTCATAAACACACTCGCGTGAACATAAACAGTTGAGAAAGAAAGTGGATGTGTATCATTGGATCCGTGCATCAGCTCTTAAAGTGACGGCAGCCTAAAATTCCCACTGCTGTCTGTCATTTATTTTAATAATACAATAAAACTTAACAAAGATTAAATACAGTGAAGACTATGCAATGTTATTTTACATTTGATTATTCAATTTCTGTATCTGAATACTGTCATGATGAATTACTTACCGGAAAAACATAAATCACTGTTTATTTTATTTGTATCTTTGTTCTATTGTATTTATCTCTGCTTGTAATTTATTTATTATTTTTATGCAGATTAACTCGCTACAAAATCACCCCAATCATTCTAGAATGACTAATTCTTTCCAGAATAGAGCTATTCAGTTCATCTGGGGAAATTGTTTTCATATCAATTGATATGATTGATATTGATCTTTTTTTGTCCAGTTTTTCCCAATATCGTGCATCCCTATGGGGTGTGATCCTTTGACTGGGGCCAGTATGCAAACACCCCGCAACACTGTAGCATCGCGTCGACCAGTTTTCTCAGGCACGTGCCACTCACATTTTCTTCCGCAAATGCAGAGGTCTAGTTTTCTAGTCCATTTGACTCCAGTGCTGTGGTTAGAGTTTGAGTCATTGTTTGAATAGATCAACTGTGAGTTCATAAGTGCTTCTCTGTTGTGGACACCGTACGCTTTTGTGTCCGTAAGTGGGCGTCCTGATCTCTTCCTCATTTTTGAGAGGTCAATCAACATCTTTTTTCTTTTTTTTTTTTTTCCTCATCACCTCATTCCCTAACTCGCCTCCTTTCCTGTTACACCACACTTCCATGGTCACCCATGAGTGGGCAGGCCACAGGCCGGACACGCGGCTCTAAACGGGGTCCCGACTGCCTGCCTTCCCAAGTATTGTTTATTTACAGACTTTGCCCACCGAACCACAGGACAGGAACCCCTACTGCTGCAATTATGGCATCATTAACCCCCTACACACAGCGGTAGGGTGGCATGGACACAAACTAATGTGGCAACAGAAGGGCACTGCAATAATTACAGGACCTCCTGAAACTGCTGATTTCCAAATGAAAGATTTAGTTTGTTCTGTTTTCTTAATCTTTTTTTTATTTATTTGATCTCGTTGGCGTTCTTCAGACATCTCGCCTAATAGCTAAAAGGTCCCAAACTGATATCCAACTCACTTTTTTCTTCTTGCATACATCTATTGGCTTTATTCTCTTGTCTTACTTTTAGGTTCTGCAAGCATGCAAATCCTGTTTTTGTGATTACACACCCAAGAGAGCTTGTATAAAACTAGAGCACTAGTTTGCCCACACACTTCTTTTAAAGAGATCTTTCTATCCATTCTTCTCGTTCCACTCTCATATCTCTCTACATGTTCTCCACAGGTTGAAAGGGACTTTGAGCGGGAATATGAGAAGCTCCAAAAGTAAGTTGACATGTCCGATGTTGTTTTTGTTTTTATTTTTATTCGATGTGTTCTGTTGCCCACAGAGCTTTGAATGTTTCAGAGTATCATTAGCTAGAGTGCAGCAAGCACTCATATATATATATATATGTTTTCCCAACAAGAACGAACAAAAGTAGTACGCCGATTTTAAAAATAGATCGACATTGGATCTGAAACCTTTTGATTTGATCAAAACCATGGCGCCAGTCTAGGTTTTCCAAAGGATTGCTACATTGGTGACGAGACCCTGAAGCATTATTTGTTTCTCCCCAATCATGACAGAAGATAAGTGATTCTTGTATATGACACAATGAAAGTATGCTTACAGCGTTCTCAGTGCTCTAAACGAGAGGCTGACGAAAATGCCTCCAGCCTTAATCCATATGTATTTTCATGCATAGACCTGTATCTACAGTGACTTTCCTGGCCAGACTGTATAGACCATGTAATCATGTAATTCTGATTAATGTGAAGGGGTAAATCTCACAAAACCTCTCAATTTTTCATCCCAAAATTAAAGAAGACAAATATTTTTAGTGAAGAAATTAAAGCCTATTTTAAGACTATTTTTAAAATTATTTTTTAAATTAACATTAATATCCATAAAGTTACAAAAAATTACAATAAAGAATTGTAAAAACTGAAAATGTATGAAACATGGTAATCTGAATTTGAGTGTTTAATTCATAAGAATCAAATAATGCCTATGTGTCTATAATTAATTATATAAATTTGTGGGGGTTCAATGAGATCTGGACATATTTTTGTGATATTCACCCCAGTATGGAGCAATTTAAGGAGTAAACTTTTTTTTCACAGCTTTGTTTTGCATGCTTATCATATCCCTTTTCTTGTTGAATCAGGTTGGAGGTCGTCTGCAGAGATGTATGTGCTTACTAGCGCCTCACCTAACCATGTCGCCTTAGTTTCGTTTGTGTAGGTGGAGTCTCAGTCAGTACAAAGAGTTATAAACCATATATCACTTATACACAAGCACTTGTGGTGTGGGCACGGACATGTAGGGGCCTGAGCTCTTGTCTGAGAGGGCCGCTCCTTTGGTTTGATTGCTATCAGAATACCTCACATTACGCAACAAAACACACCCAGAGAATGTGATGCCCGTTGTCTTCGTGAAACTCTTTTGTGGTCCTCTTTTTGGGGGGTGCACTTCCCAGAGCACTACATACGTTTCGTCATCAGATTTAGTTTTAAAAATGAATATTCTTTCTGTCATCATGCAATAACCCTCATGTCTTTCCAAACCTGTATCATCTTTATTCTATGGAACAATTTCGTAGTTTGTGCTGGTTGCAGTTTTCCATGCAATTACAATAAACGGAAGACCAAAGATTTCAGTTCCGCCTCCTGCAGATAAACTAGTGTGGATCTTTTCAAGTACATTTATTTTATGTTTTATGTATGAAATGTTTGTAAGGCTAAGTTATATTGCTTTCGAATCTCATGAAGTATGAAATAACAGCTATTAGTGAAACATAAAATAAATTATACAATCAAATACAGACCTATGGTAATTATAGCTAAAACCTCACCACAACCCTAAACCTTACCTTACCCTACCCATACAATAAATTAAATAAAAACTGTGAAACGGGCCTCCGAATGCATAAAAGTAGTTTATTTTCTACATTTTTCAACGCCATATTATGTTTTCTTTGTGTTCATTCATTGATTCATATGGATTCATTTTACGGTGTGTTTATTAGCTTTTTGGAGCATTACAATTTTGGGTAGATGGACTTTCAGTTGATGGGCAAAAAACTCATGGTTCATTAAAAATGTTAATTTGTCTTTCGAAAATGAACGCAAGTCTTATGGGTTTAGAACGACATGATGCTGAGTAAACAATGACAGAGTTTTTATTTTTAGGTTAAAAACCTAATGGTTTGAGCCTAAAAATATCCTTTACTATAGTAAAATTAGGGGCTCACCTTCTTTATTAAGTTGTCGCCGCACATTTTGGCATGAAAATCCACACTTTGTGCCAGTAGGACTTGCGTTATCTTTTCTCCTCCGTCTACCCCCCGTATTCATTCGTCAGAATGTGGGGGTTTGGTGCTAATGTGTTGGCTTGTAACCTGCGCTAACTCTAAATGCCATTCACATGTTAGAAGGAGGCGTGCTGCTAGCGTGTTCGCATGACAGCCGTCTGGAGCAGCTGGGCCAATGCTACTCTATTAGCACCTACCGTAATGGCCCCTTTATCTCGTCTTGTTAAGAGTCTTTCTTTTCATTTCTTGCCAGTTAACCATGATTCCCACCTCCTCCTCCTCTTTATCTCTTCAATTTTTTTTTTTTTTTCATTTTTTCAGCATCCTGTTATAAAGGTGATATACTTTCCCACAATTTTTTTGTCCACCTTCATTTTCTTTGTAGAGCCAAAAAATAAATAAAAAAAATTGCAATTTCAGAAACGTTTCCCCTGTTCTCCGGTTTGCTTAATTGCTGTAATAAGTGCAGTGTGAGGTGCCTCAGGGGAGTCCCCCAGTCCGTGTCTAATTTTCCATCTAATTGATTATAATGAACAGCTCCCCCATCACCGCCGCAAACACACACTCATGCGAGCGCGAGTCGGATGCTATAGTGCGGTAATTGCAGTTGTTAACACCCCCAGCGGGTGTGAATGGATCAACACTGTGAAAGACCCTGTGAATGATCTCTTCTGCCTCTCAGGAAATGTTGCTGTTCTACAGAAACATGAATGGATACTCACAGATGAGCGGATTTAAAATAGATCCGCTTGTTTTATCTCTGATTTAAGTATGATATGAGCATTTACTACTGTAATATGATCAGATGACAGTCGCGAATAGAAATGGTTCACTGCTAAGTGTTTTCAGCAGATAGTGGTGATCATTTCTGCTGCAGATACACCTAAATGATTCCTAAAATAACTTCATTTGTGCTTTTTGTCAAGGAGAGATGTGCTGCTTATGTGCTTTATAAAGCCCCTTAGGCTTATGTTGAAGAAGGGATGTGAACATCTTAAACTAGAATATCACTGCGACTTGACTGTTACACCTTAGTTTTGTACAGGCAAGCACTCGTAATAAATAAATATACTTTTGAATGGTTGTGTGTGTATGTATGTGTGTATGTATGTATGCATGTATGTATGTATAATTGTGTGTGTGTACATATGTAAATATATATATATATATATATATATATATATATACATATATAATGTGTTTGTATATATCTATGTATATATGTGTAAATTTTCATTTGTTTTCATGTTTTATGGGGACTTTGCATGAACATTAATGATTTTTATTCTGTACAAACTGTATTCTCTTCCCTTACACTAAACCTACCCATCTTGTCCCTATAATGTAGTGTTCACCAAGCAAACACACACACACACACACACACTTACTTTTGACCAATGTGTTCTTGCTGAATTTTCTTAAAAATGGAAGAAAAAAAACTTTTTATTGAACCCCTCTCCTCCCTTTTTTTAGGTTGGAAGAACAGACAAAGAAACTGCATAAAGACATGAAGAAAAGCACAGAGGCTGATTTAGGTTTGTGATTGTGATGATTCCCTGTTTGCTAATGTTGATTTATCTAAATATAACTCCTCTCCACTCTGATATAATTGCTTTTACTGGTCATAAAGAAAGGAAATCTTACCATTGTGTTCAATTTTAAAGTCAATATAAGCTTGCATCAACAGTAGACTTGCACTGAACCGTCATCTATTTCACTTTTGTATTTTCTGCTCTGATATTGACACATATTTGTAGAATTCTGTGAACATTAATTAAATTTTTTAAAAGATGTATTACGGAGCTGAGCACTTTGGGTCAACTGATAGCATTATTAAAGGGATGTCTTGGATTCAGTAAACCCAGATTGAAATTGTACGGGTTTGACTGTAGAGACATATGGTAGTATTTTTATTTGTGCAGGTCTTAAACAGTCTTCAGTTTGATATTAAACACACTGCAGATACCCTGTGTAAAAAGAAAATCCACATTTTTCTATTTAGATTAGCGTCTGGAGAAACTGGACATCATACACTTAACGACTGAGGATCACAAACTTCTAGACTTTCAAGTCATTTCAAACACAAGAAACTCAAATGAAAATGTGCACATTGTTGCTAGGAGATTAATGACAAATGATATCAATATGTGTTCTATAATCAGCTCAAAATATCAGACATGATTAATATCCTCTGACTGGATGGAATCATAGTCTAAAGCTAAATAATCAGAGTCTGTTCCCATCACACACTATGAATTTCTGATTTCTGCTAACTAACGTCCAGACTGCAAATCCGGGCAAACGTTTTGCAGTGTATTCCAGCCTTTAATTCCGTGTGTGTGTGTGTGTGTGTGTGTGTGTGTGTGTGTGTGTGTGTGTGTGTGTGTGTGTGTGTGTGTGTGTGTGTGGAGTAAACAGTGCTTTCCGGTATCACTGCATATTGTGTGAAAGTTACCAGGTTTACCGGTTTTATCATTTATGTTGTCATGACAATGAAACTTTACATAGTCAAGGCCTTGTCTCATACAGACTTGTGTAATGTTTAAACCCGAGGCTATACTTTGGAAACAATTTGAGTGTTTCTGAATGAATCAGGCAGGTATAATGCCACAAATGCCTGTTTTGAACCTCAAACATTACTTGGAACGTGTCGACATGTTTAATAATGAACATGTAAAGGTCAAGAGGTGAATGCCGATTTCCACAGAATTTTAATGGAACTTAAAGTTTTCTGTTGAATTCCAACTCTGTGCAGGCCTAGCTATGACAAGGAACCACATTTTGCTGAATGTCAATCAGATGGAAATAAAGCATGAGGACAATTTTCTCTCTTTTCATTTTTGTCCTATAAAGAAAACTCATTTGTCAGGTTACAGTGAGTAACGTGCCACACATAATGTGTGCCACACAGCTCAGTTGCACTTGCTTCATCAGTCCTTCACCTCATGGAGGCACATCAGCGGTGTATGTGCACGTATCAACAGACATGGACCTTTTGTCTATTAGTTAACAGAAGTATATTGAAATGCTTCCCATGTGTATCGGCAGGTCAGAGATATTTCGAATCTGTAAGATGCCAGGCAAAACAGAACAAAAAGAACAAAGATTTCCAGCGCTGCTCCACAACTTTGTTCCATGCAGGTTGGAAGGGGTCGTTAGAGAGTTGACAGATGATGAATATTCACTAAAGAGCTCTGATCGTGTAGTGATGCCTCAATAGTGCCAACGCCAATTACAGTCCGTCGCCTTCTTTGCCAGAGCTGCTTAAAATCAGAATGCTGATCAGATGAGCACGTCAGCGTCAATCCAGATCAGACGCACACGAGGCAGGAAGCCAGATAAAACATCCAGCCCTTGACACCCCACAGCCAAAACACAGGAAAGACTTGATTTACTTCAGATAATTGGGGCAAAGTCAAGAAAGAAGGGGAAAGTTTCTTCATTTTGGTCCCTGTATGATGAATATGGATGTCTTCCATTTTAAATTTGAGAACTATGATACACATTCATTTTGTAAACATAAAAATAATCATTATAATGATAATAATGATATTATGATGATATATTAATATATACAATAATATGACAATGACAATAATAGCATCATCATTATATTATATTATGTTATTTATGGTTTAGTGCACAAATAAACAAGAGTCCCATTTTGCCATATGTTTGAATGTTTAAAACCACTTAGCACTCTTAAGTACTTGCCACCTTTGCAGATGGTGACTGCTGATCTTTTTAAACCAGTAATTATTATTCTGTTTGTAGATGACATGAAGTCCCGCCGATGGGGGGAAAATGGACCGTTCAGACATTTTTTTTTCTGCTGTTGTGGCCATTCCTTTTGTTTTTAGGATAAATGCTAACTGGTTTTGTTTGTTTTCCAGCAATGTCTAAAGCAGGAGTGAAGATCTCAGGGGACTTGTTGGGTAATCCGTTGTGTGAGCAGGATCAGGCTTTCCTTGAATCCATGAACGCTCTGGATACAGCCATGAAGAGAATGGATGCGTTCAATCAGGAGAAGGTGAGATTTCATTGAAAAAGAACAGTGTTTCCCGATCAAGATTTTTGTGCCCCCGATCCGAGTCATTTAATATTGAGTATCTGCCAATACCAAGTCCTGATCCGATACTTGTATTTTCCTAGTGCTTGGTGCACACTTCAAGTACATTAAAGTTATTAAAATCAATCCACTGTATACAGGGGTAGGGGCTCAGATGAAAAAAGGGGGGGCATCTATCAGTACAGAGTAAATCCAACATAACAATTGTTACAGTAATTATATTTATAGGCCTGCATTATTTATAAGACAGTGGTAGATGCAAACATCTGCTACAGTGGTAGAGCTTTTAAATAGACTGTGTGGTCAATTATGAATATGGGACTACTGATATAAACTTTAGCATTTTATATGTACAATAAGCAGAGAAATTGAAAAAAATATATGGATATGATTAGAAAGCATTTGAAGCTTGCGGTGCCAGAATGCCAGTCTGTCAGTCCGAAGCAACCCATAGCAACGTGTTATGGCAAAAACGGTTCAGACAGTCTGATTGGAGATAAAAATAAACCGTAAATAAATTACTTTTGAGTGATACAAAAGTACCCTAGACTGGGTAAACCCAGCCCGATCTGCCAGCGATTTGATTTCGCCCTGCAGCTCAGGCTGGAAACCTGTACATTCTTCTATCCTGATTCCGTTACAAATTTGCGGGGACCAATCACAAACTGGCTTATTCATCTGGCACGTTATTGGCGAGTTTAATCCAATCCAATTTCTTTTAACCTCTCGACGATGCTCAATGGCTTCTTTAGTTTAGCAAACAAATCGCTCGAGTGGGTGTAAATACCACTCACGTTCATGTTTTTTTTTTTTTTGCACAACCTGCAAAAATCGCTGGATACCATTGGTGCTTCTGCAAACCGCTGATCAATGCTCCAAACCAACACGTTTGTTGACACGTTTCCTGCCTGGAGTTTTTCACTGCAAAAGTACGTCACCTGGATCGTTGGTCTGATTGGTTGAAGGACATCATTTGAGCTATGACCCTTGATCACACCTCTTCTGCAGTAGAAAATACAGAGCAGACTCCCCAGACTAATGTTCAATCTTAAAAGATTGAGCTTGGTCTGGTGATAGCCAGACTAAAAGTACCCATCAAACATGCTTAACATAGAAGCTCGAGTGTGCGTGTGTGGCACGCTACAACAAACAACACTGGTTCTAATGTGTCATGCATATTTGAGCTTCTTCTTTTCCTTTTAATGGCGGTTGGCAAACCAGGGTTGCCAGGTCTGTGCAGCAAAAGTAGCCCAAAAATAGCCCAATGCGATTTTCTCCATCGGGAGGCCAAATTCTCCACTGAATTTGTTCATCTGGGGGGTGTTTTGGGGGGTTGGAGCGCTGGAATCGTACGTACGGGGGTGGAAATCAACCCGTGGAAAAAAAGATTATTAAAAAAACAACTTAAAAGTAGCCCAGTTTTGCGGGAAAACCACGGACTTGGCAACACTGTGGCAAACCCACTTGAAGGTGCATACAGTCACCTTCTACACGACACCTGCATGACTGTTGACGGAAAATAAAGGATCGGGCTTAGGATAGCCGATAAGATCAGTTAAAAAATGAATTATTGAAATTATTATTATTATTCAATTATTGAATTGAAAAAATCTGAATTATGAATCTTATGAAAAGAATTGTTAAATTATAAATGCTTTGTATATCTTGTCATTCCCATTTATCTCAGAATGTATTTTGAAATCTGCCATTTTGATGGCTAATAAGTGCTTGGTTCAGCTGACTGTTTTATTTTATTTTATTTTAGCCTGAGGTGGAAATGCCAGTCGTGGGTTTGTGGCGTTTTTCCATTGTTTGTTTTAGTTTTTTTGGGACAGGCTAGTGCTGATCTGGCTCTCAGCACAAAGTCTGACCAACCAATAATCACAGCTGTGAAATATCCTCAAATACCATATCAGACCTTTTGAACTATGATCCTGGAGGGCCGTTTTCCAGCAGAGTTTAACACCTTAATCAAACACCTTAATCAGATACAGCCAATGACCGCTTTGGTGCGCTCATTATTATTTTTGTTCACATTGTGTTGGCCAATATGTATTAGGTTTATACTGACACCTAGTTATGTGAATGCAGCATCACACACACATATTTTCAGTTATCGATACGGTTGTCTCAGTATTTGCAGTCAGCTATGATGTTTATTTCATTAACGAAAGTGTCCAGTACCGATTAATATTCAGCTGATCTCAAAATGTATGCTCCATGAGGCGACCCGCTCCATGTAAAATATATGATATGACTGTAATCTCATGTAAGTTAACTTTTTCCTTATTCATTTCATTGGGGCTAAAACTTTTTAATTAGGAAAAAGTTACTTTTTACCATCTTTAAATATCATATGCTCCGCCCCCACTTCGACCAGAAGTATTTGGGCTTTGTAAGCTGCTTCTTATTAGGCAGTGATACTTATTTGCATAATAAGCAAGTGAATGTGAGACATGTTTATGTTTTAAGCGTATATTGCCGCCACTAGATCTGGCTCACTCACCTCTAGGCCCACACAGAATCTGTACACTTTTTATCTTTCCATATTTCTGTACTAATTGTGGGGGGGCAATCAGTGGAATTCTGCAGATTGGATTTCATTATGGTAAAATATGTTTGTGTGTACTGCACTTGTATTGGTAACTAAAAGCATGATCAAATTAGACAAAACATTTAAAAAATTTCCACACACATCCCCAAAAGCTCACATTTACACTCCCTCAACTAGTGATGTGCCCGAAGCCTAAATCCGAATTCGGAAATGCACGGAAAATTCATAACGCATTCTAAGGAGCCTCTAAAGGGACATAGTTAGGCTTGCTGCAGTAGTCGGTTACATTACAGTACTCTTTGTATAACCATAGTTTTCTGACAAATATTATGATTAAATGGTGTATAACGTCGCATCTAAAATGTACAAGAAAATTATAAATAAATAAAAAACATAGCACTCTGAAGCGTCCTGTGAAATCCATGCTTGTGAAATCCATGCTTATGAAATCCATGCTTATGAAATCCGTTCTGGACGATCCTCTTGTTTGTTAACATTTTTAATTCTGAAGCAGGCTTGAATTAGTTTGAAATTTACACATCCTTAATATTTGCATCTGAGTAGAGCTCGTGGTTATGGTAAGGGGCGGGACATTTCTGGAACATGCGCTGCCAATCACAGCACACTGGGCCAGCTAACCAATCACAGCACATTTTGTGTTTCGGAAGGAGGGGCTTTATCGAAACCGGAACGAAGCGGCGCGTTCGCCCCAGACTGGGAAGAGTGGAGCTGTAATAATGTTAAATATGTGAAAATAATGTGTTTTTTGAACAATAAAGCATATTCTAGTACACCCCAAAAACAAAGTCAAGACTTCGTAAAATGGCATAATAGGACCCATTTAAGAACATCCAGGGTTAAGTGTCATATGTTTAAGGGGACAGTGGTGATGACTCAAGCATTTTATGTGTTTAAACTTACAAACTTTGGTTATCCATCCAAATGATTACAGACTATTTCAAACCACCCTCAGAGATTGTTCTTAACTTGACCCAGAGTTTACCGCAGCGCTCATGGCGTGAGAAGCTTAAAAACAGCAAGACTAGAACAATGAATCTTAAGGTGCAGTCACATTTACTGTTGTGTGCAAATGTTCACAGTGAAATAATCAATGTAATTTTGCATGAGGGTTAGGCCGAATGATTTCCCCAGCCAGATCTTGCAATGGGTTCAAGTTGTACACACGAATTTGACTTTGGTGTGAGCTGTGCTTCATACATTGAACCCTGAACCAGTGAACCTTTTTTGCCTACAAAATTTCACCAACATTTCGCTAATGTGACTGTATATATTTAAAATACCTGTGCAATCCTCCTCCCCCCAAATAACTCATTTTGTTTGTCTTCCCAATTGCCATCCATATGACAATATGAAGCAAAGTTGGTTAATGTTTATGTATAACATCTCAAAAATGAACCATAGACCAACTTCATTTCTGCCTTGCAACACCTTCTAACCCGTGTTTATTTTCTACTTTTGGCCGAGAAAAATAGTTGCGTTTCTGACTTTGGCAGAAGTACGTTCTGTCTTCCCTCCAGCAGATTGGGTATGAGTAAGTTTTTCTCACAGCAGACCCCACGCCCTTCCACACTCAGCGTGCACATGCATCTTCAAATGAGTCCCATCTCTGCTTTGCTATCTTCTGTTTCCTGCTGATGCTGATCGTTGTCTTTTTCTCCTCTCATTTCCCCACATTGGAGTCAGTCCTTTCTTTTGAAAGTGGTTAAGAGCCCTTAAGCGATACGCTCAGCACTGACTGCATGTCAGAAGAGTAGCGCTCGTCTTCTCTGGTCTATCGCCTACAACCTCCGCCCTGGAAACTGGGTCCTTCACGTGACTCGCGCCAACACTCCCAATGCATTGAGCTCTATGGGGTGAAACGCCAAGCCGAGGTATGACATGATGCTCAAAGCAAGCATTATAACATGATGCACGATTTCTACTTTGACACATTCTGCTGACCATTCAAAGCTCAGTTATTTACTATTTTCAGACTTTTACTGTAGAACATTGTAGGCTGATTATGACTTTTAGGGGAAATACACTGGGTTTTTTTTTATTTATTTTTTTTATGCATCACACCTTTTATCTGTTCTAAGATCAGATATGTTACCCAATGCATTAGCATGTCTTGTCAATCATTCAGATGTCTTGGTGTGGGGTCTTGAGAGGGTAAGTTTGCCTAAAAAGGAAAATGCTGTTGTCATTGACTTTTATCCTTCATGCAAATCCAAACCCACACAACTTTCTTCTGTGCCAAAAAATAAATAAATTCCTGGTTCATAGTGACCAATAATCTACAAAAAATTGCAGCATCATCACCTTAAAAGTAGTTAATCTGACTTTTTCTCTGTTTTCCAAGTCCAGTGAAATTATATTGCAGCTTTGTGTGAGAAACAGACCGAAATTTAATTTGTTATTCACTGATAATCTTTCTTCCAGTCAGCTGTTAATTCCACAACCAATGAAACCAGGTCATTTTAATAAACTGGCTGATCGATACTCACAAATTAGACTGATTTGCTTTCTAGTTTTATTCACGGATTCAGCGTTCTTGTGTTAACAGCTCACTAGAAAGGAAGATTACCTGTGAATAATGACATCAATTTCAGTCTCGGCTATCATGCGACTTCAGATTTACAACACAATGATTTTATGAGTACCTTTTGTGTTCCTAAAACCTTATTTTATCTTTCTATCTATCTATCTATCTATCTATCTATCTATCTATCTATCTATCTATCTATCTATCTATCTATCTATCTATCTATCTATCTATCTATCTATCTATCTATCTATCTATCTATCCATCTATCCATCTATCCAGCTATATCTACATGATCCCCCATTTACATAATGCAAATATATTCTTTTGTTGTCCTGATGAGATTTACAGTAATTTACTCCATATTTTTTTCAATGTGGTTGCCGTCAGCTGATAATCAAAGCCAACAATAGTTGATCAGTCAAACACGTCGTGGATGCCGTGTGAGATACACCACGAGTGCCTCTAGCTGTAATGCAATCCGCAGCTCGGCAGATCTCAGAAATAGCAGATTGAAGCCTGATGCAAATATCCTTGCTCTCCGCTGACCCCTCTGTCAGATTCACCAAAGCCAAATGCTTTCTGCAGCGCTCTCCTCTTCGCCTGAGCACCGTTTTCTCATACTCTACTGTATGGGCACTTGGCAGGCGAACGGCGCTCTATCCGTGGGCGACTAGAGATGTTAGCACAGCTGATTTTTCAGCTCTGCATTTTGCAGTGTGCTGGTGTGAATTTCCCTCCTTAGGATGCTTGAATGGTTAATAAGACTTCCATGAATCACATAGCGAACCTGCAAAAACTCCCCCTGTTCTTCAGATTGAGAGGTTTTGTCACGGTAGCCAAGCAAATCATATTTGTGTTATATAAAGATAACTAAGCCGTTGTCTTAGCTCTCAGTCGAGGGTAAGATGGATT
Organism: Abramis brama; assembly: GCF_963993115.1. NCBI lineage: Eukaryota > Metazoa > Chordata > Actinopteri > Cypriniformes > Leuciscidae > Abramis > Abramis brama. Next base: position 6,615,623 of record NC_139978.1, read on the forward strand.
GCCCCGGGGTGGATACAAATAGGCAGGAAAATGTTATGATAATAAGTGTAGCTTCATTTTAGGCCTTCACCGGGTATTTTTAAGTCATGTTTTAGCAGCTTTAAGGCTCTAGAGACTTTAATGTTTAATAACTAGCAGCCATGATGGTGAGGAGGAATATCGATTTTTCCAGGGTTTTGTATGCATTGTATGTATTTTTGGGTGTTATGTATTGTGTGTGCGGTTGATCTCTGGCCCCTGATTCACACACACACACTCTCACTGGAGTGTTTTCCTCAGGCTGTTCTCTCATCATATGGATATACTTCCCCATCATTCCCACCATCTACTGTATCTCTCCGTTCCATTTCTATGCACTATCGCCTTTGTCAACTGAGAAATGAATCCACTTGAATGTAATGTTTTATCTATATTTGGTTGTTTCTTCATCTTAGAAGGTTGATCTTTATTAAAACTAACTGATGTCAACGTTTATTTATTTAGGTTTTATTAATACGACGATTACAGTAAAAGAGATGCTTTCATTTACTTTTCAAATGCCTGAAAATATAAAATCCATTATAAAAATATAGATTTTTTTAAACTATGATATTGTTTAAATATTTATTGCATTAAAATAATTTATTGGTTTTTACACCCATTCCACCACACCAAGCAATTTTGGTCTTAATAAAGTTAGTATACTTTCCTACCTAGAATACAACAGTGTCAATGAAAAGCATGAGGAAATGTATTTTTATTTATTTATGATTGTTTTGTTTTGTTTGTTTTTTGTTAGGATTTTCAATAAAGTTTATGTTCTACAATAATACATTTAAGAAGTAAATTGTATTTGTTTATTCTGGGGTTAATCCTAACCCTTTAGGGTCAATGTACAACTACAGCTAATCCTAAATTTACAATAATTTATTTTAAGACCAGAAACATTTGTTTGTTTGTTAGGTTTAGGGTTGATTTACAACTAAGTGTACAACCAGAAATAAGAACGTAAATTGGGTCAATTAATAATTATTTATTTATAGTTAGGGTTAGTTGTAATTGTACATTAACCCTAAACCTATTTATAAATAAATAATTATTAATTTACTATTTTCTTTCTTAATAAATGTATTCATTTACTTTCTTAATAAATGTTTCTGGTCTTATCAAATTACTGTAAACTTAGGTTAGGGGTTAATGTCCAACTATAACTTAACCCTAAGTTTACAATAATATGTTAAGACCAGAAATATTTATAAAGAAAGTACATTTATTTATGTATTTATTATTAATAAGGCATTTTGTCTTGCCACCACTCAGAACTCTTATATTTTAGTTTTGTTTTATCTTTTTGTTTGTTCAGGCTATTTTTGACTTTGTGTATTAAAGTAGTCATTTGAAAGAAGGCTAGCTCGTCTTTAATGAATCGTTCTGTTCTGGGGTCGAGTTTTATTTGCTCTCAGTGACTGACTCTGCTCTCAATAGCGAGTGAGTTGTTGATTAGCTCCATAAGCTACAACCCTCTGATGGGCCTGTCAGCTTGTGCTCGGGTTTAACGTTCCCTGTTTGCTCTCCTCTTGCAGTGTTTGCCAGGTTAGGTTAGCATTCTGTCAGCCAACCACATCCTATTGACATCTCAGATCTGCAATGTAAATGATGTTTTGCAAGTTTAAGATTTTAATTGTGTGGCAACTTTTAAGACTTTGTTGGTTTGGGGCTTGAGGCGGCAATGCGACGTTCGTTTACACCCATTTAACTCAAACACCCCCCTTCCCTGCTCTCCTCTTCCTCCCCCTCCTCTTCTCTTCTCCTCTCCAGCCCTGACACCACATGGAGGAACGAGGGGAATATATAAACTGTTATTGTTAAAAATGTTTGTTTGCAAAGAACTTTCATCTTGTACGGCGGCCCACCCTCTTCAGCGTTTTCAACTCCAGTCGGGGCTGTGCTTTCATGTGCCGTCCCTCGACGATTCCAGCCTTTTGTATTCACTGCTCGATTAATATTCACGTCTTTTTCGCTGCTTTCCTCAGGCCAGGAGCACAATAAAGAAACAACGTCACAAACTTTTCCTCCATACTTCTCATTTGAACGCCGAACGCGCTCCGCATTGATAGGGAAGGGGCGTCAGCTGTTGATCTTCTAAACGTGGGGGTCATGTCATATCCTGTTGCCAATTAGCTTCACTGAGAAGTTTTTTGGATGTCAGTTATTTATTTAGATTTTGTTGTGTTCGACCGTAATGATCAATGTAATTTATTTTGATGGTCGTCATTCAGCTATTAGCGATTCATCTTTTTCAGCTAATGTGTTTGTTTTTTGTTTTGTTTTTCTGTCTATGCAGGTCAATCAGATTCAGAAGACTGTCATCGACCCTTTGAAAAAGTGAGTGCTCTCTTTGCTTTTTATCGAAAAATTCTCAAGCAGGTTCTGTTCCGAAAACTAGGACACTGGCTATTTAGACTGGCTATTTTTTTTATTATTCTCTCATAATTTACTCTTTCACCCTAATGTCATCCAAGATATATGAGACTTTCTTCTTCTGATTAAGACAAACAAAGATTTTTAGAAAAATAATCCATTTCTGTGAGCCCATATAATGCAAGTGAATAGATGAACTGAATGTTGAAACTCCAAAAATCACATACAGCCATCATGATGGTAATCCATAAGACTCCAGTGGATGAATCAATGTCTTCTGAAGCGGAGCCGTGTGTCAAAACATCAACAATATTTTACACTTATTTAACTATAAACCATTGCCGGATACACATTCACAAGAGGGTCGAGTGTACACTTGACATAAATAGTGGTCGACCTGTATAATTTTTTTGGTGGCCGATGGCACGACTTTTATCAAACAAACAGCAAACCTTATCAACGATGGTGATAATTAAAAAAAGCCAATATATTGGCCTTGGCGATATATCGGTTGACATAAGCGGAAGTGCAGAGGACGTCACTTCTCACATGAGCTTCATGATGTCACGCTTCACAACGCACTTATTTTTTTATTATTTGTTTTTGCTTTTTAGAGCATGGCATTGTTAGCTTAGTGACGCGAGAACATCAAACTAGGCTCAGTTCTGAGTTGCACTGAGTCTTAACCAGATAAGATGCGATAAGCAAAAAGATGTTTCTGGATAAGATTCCAGTCTGTCCACACCAGATGCGACACGACTATGAGATCCGACAAAATCAATCAAAAACCACAACCAATCAGAAGAGTGTATGGGTGAATCTCTCTGCAAACTCACTGAACTCGCTAGAAAAGGGATAAGTACACAATCAAATTCAGAAATATTACATAATTTTAACATGATTAATAAATACAGAGTGATTGATACAATCTTTGTCATAGAATACCCTTGAGTTCACAGTTTGAACTTTCTGGTTTCCTTTCATTTATTTGTGATCTGAGGTAAATTTTCCATTGTCGTTTTCAGTATGGTTATAAAGTGCACATGAAATGATATACAAACTCAGACTGCATTTTTCCAACATTAAAAAAGCCCATAATCAGCACCTGAGATTATTATTGTCATAGTTTGTTGTTGTTACAGCAGTGACATTAGACAAATGGAAACTGTTTCTAAGGGTGTGTTCACATTTGGCAGGTTTGTTTAGATTGATACGAACTCTGGTGTGATTGCTCTGTTAGTGTGATTCAGTTTAATTAGTGTGAACGCTGCGATCCGAACCGATCAGGTGTGGTTAGATGCAACATGGACCAAAGACATCTTAATGAACCAAAAACAGGACCTGATGTCACAAGATGCGACCCTAAAAGGGACAGAAAGCTCAAGAATATCTGGTTGAATATCACACAGCATTGAGTTCACACAGCATAGCACTAAGTGTATCTTTTTTTGGTCTGGACAAAAAGAACCAAGAGAACTGAATTGCAAGTGTGAACACATCCTAAAATGGAGAATCCCTTGTCACTCGTTGGACAGAAACTCTGATTAACATGGAAAAGAGCGCTTTTATCGCATGTTGCAGCATCACCTCGCGTCTGGTGGACATTGTGTCAAGTCTAATGAATAAAGCGTTCTGTGTCAGGTGTGAAATTGCTGCCACGTATGCTATCGTTTGGGAAGTGTGCTGCCTATGTAGGGAGTAGACAGTGAGGCAGAGCAAAGCTGTTTTGTCTGTCATTGTTTCAATCTTTTTTTTATTCCATTGGAATGTCGAACATCAAATATTTTCCAAATGAGACATTATCTTCCACTGAACATCTGTCCTGGAATAGATTATGCCGTTTGAATCACAGTTGCAAAGACTGTCCATATATGCGTGATCTTAAGTTAGTTATGAATGCTGGCTGGGATTATGTTATTGTCTTTAAACACCTGGAATCAATTTGCGTGTCCTCGGTGGAAAAAATCTGCGGTTGTTCTATTTCAGTCGGAACTGATATGTTTATTGCATAAAACAACTACAGCCAGGCTGACGCAATTAATAAATATGTCGAAGGTGTGTTAATGACTCTCTTTCAGGTCGCCAGACTTCCTCTCAGCTGCGCGCATTAAAAGAGCAGAGCGTTATACGAGACGTGGTCTGACGGCTGCAGGTCTGTCCTGAATGAAAGAGTGTGTCTGGAGAAAAGTTTATTTGGCTGTCCGCCCCTCCACTCCTCTCTCGCCCCCATGAGTGCTATTCCATGCCTCGTCCTCTCGTGGGAGGAGCCGGAACAGGAAGCAGGCCTTAACGAGAGACGAGGAAGAGGAGACACTCCTAACAAACGCCTCTGTGTGTGTGTGTGTGTGTGTGTGTGAGGATTCTTGGAGGAAGTTCTTGCTCTACTTTCATTCCTAAAGGATGTGCGGATTTGTGTTCAATTATGTAAGAAATAATTATATTTGTTTTTTTATTACTTAACCATTCACCACAAAGAGGGTTTGGTCTCTATCCACTCTGCTGAAAGCCGTACAGCTGTCGTGTGTGTGTGTGTGTGTGTGTGTGTGTGTGTGTGTGTGTGTGTGTGTGTCAAAAACAGTGAGACGAGTCATAGGAAGATGGATAGAAAGTACATTCTGGTGGGGTGTGTGTTGTGAAGTGTACATGCAGTTGTGTGTGTGTGTTTGGTGGCAGGACGGAATGGTTCTCATTTCCGCTGGATGGTGGGTGTGTGGCGGACGTGTGTGTAGGCTCTTACCGTGGCCTCAAGCCCAGAAACACACACACACACACTCATGTACACACAAATACTATGAGCACAGAAGAGGCTTTAAACAGCAGAGCAGCATACACACTCTCACACATACACATGCAAACTTACAGCTGACCACTTCTAAATATGACTGCTTGGAAATGACGGTGGACATAGTCTTGAGTGAATCTCACAATTGTTGAAAAATATCTAGATCGTATTTCTCCTCAAAACCAGACAAGAATCACGTTTACTTTGTAAAAATCAGTAAAGATTTCACAGCAGAAAGACACGCAAAACATGTCCCTTCAGGTCGTGGTTCACAATTATACTAAAAAGTATGAACTTTCAATCAGATGACAGAAGGCATGGTGTAGATTGTGTGCAACAGGTTTTTCAGCAAAGTTTTGATACAGTAATGATCAATATGATACAGTAGGCCTAATAGGGTTACGATGCAGATCATGAAAATTATATTTTTCTGTAAAGAAATAAATAGGTTTTTAGGACCATCAGTATGTTATTATTGTTATTTTGTAGCATTGTGACACTTAACATTTGATTTGTTTTTATTTAAATAGGTTATTAAAAGTTATTAAATTATGTAGTTCATCTTAGTTTTGTTGTTGTCAGTTATGTACTTTGGGGTTTTGTTACATCTTGTGTTGTTAGGTTTAGTGTTGTGTGTGTTATAACGATGGTGTTTTGTATTTGTGTGTATGACACTGCACCTGCGCATGTTAATATTTCTCTCAGCTTGTGGAAAAGCTACTTGTGATGAACTTTTATTCATCATGGCATGTGGCTTTCTCTTTCCCACCTGTGTGTTTTGGTGGTTGTCAGTGTGTCATAAAGGTAGAAAACCGAGATTTTACTTTCGAACTTAATATGCATCCATATCAAGTGTGCTAGAAATCTCATGTTTAGCTTTAAACAAAACCGCATTCTTTTAGCCATCGCTACGTCTCGGTCTCGCCTCCACTGGAATCCTTAAAACACACTGTCTTTGTTTCCTGCTGAGCCGTAACACATTTAATCAGATACCATGAAAGACGAGATTCCATTAGTGCATGAATAGATCAGCGTTTCTTGTTTCTTTCTCGTTGTTCTCCCAGTGTTCATGGGAGGAAAGTATTTATAATGTGATCCTTCTGAAAAGCTGTTGAAACTCTAATGGCTTCAGACAGATGTCGGATCTCTTAATGTGATAACTCATTTCTAAACCAGGTGAGTGCGTGCCTCTCGCTGCGAGTGTGTGTTTTGTCTGCGCTAACAGAAGTCAGCAGTAGTTTTGAATTGCGCGAGTAGCTCTCCATTATATCTGCTGGGCGATATGCATTAGGGGGAGGTTGTTTTGACTTGGTTCATTGAAGTCTTTGTTGACAAAAGACAAGATGGATTATTTTTTTTCTTCTGATATGTCTCATGGAGAGTAATAGTGATGCCCGTCTTAAGCAAACACCACTAACTATTGCTCATATATAAGGGTTTACTCAAATCAAAAACAGTAAGTATTCCGCTTGGTTGCTTAACTTGTCCTGTAATGTTTGTGCTAGCCATGGATGATACAGTACCTCAAATCATACTCTCTGAGGAGAGACTTCTCGAAGTGATCAGACTTAAAAAGGATTCATTCACCCCAAAATTTTAATTGTCATATTTCTTTTTTCTGCAGATCAAAAAAAGATGGTATTTTGTTTCATCTGTTTTGTCCATACAATGAAAATCAATGCGGTTCTAAACAACGCAGTATTGGAAACAATTGATTTTCATTGCGTAGACGAAACAAAACGCACAACATGACACGACGCTCAAAAAAACACACAAAACAAAAACATTTAACATTTTTCAGACCTACAAATTAGGAGAACAATAGAAACAATCAGACCAACAGTAACAAGTCTCTGTCTAGCACAGTACACATAGCAAGGTTTTTTTTAAACAGAAAAACTAAACGAAGTTTAGTATAGTATAGAATAGAATAGAAAAGGTAAGTGTTAGTATTAATTGGTCAAGTGCTGATGAAAAAGATGTCTTTTTTGTGACATTTTTTGAAAATGGCTCGAATTGAGAGGGAACAACACAACACAACACATATTTGTTATGACATCCAATTCAAACAATACAATGTTCATGATAACTTTCGTTAACTCTACACAAAGTTAATCCAAATCACCTGATAATTACTCTTTGACAGCGATGTTATAGAAATATCCAGAGCTACAGCAAAAACAGAAGTTCAAACACACAATTCTACAGACGGCTGCGCGCTCGTTTCTCTGGCACGTAAGGTCTACACGATGACAAAATCTTCATTTTTGTCCGCACTATCCCTTTATGTTTTTTACCTTCCAAATAAGAAAAATGGGTGGAACAATACAATAAACTTGCATTTGAAGGAGGGACCCGAGCCATAGCTAGATACCAGAATGCCATAGAGACTCGTGGGTGGGCTCTTTTGACTCGGGCCAGTAAGTAACCACCCTAGCAAACACCCTAAACACCCTTGCATTGTTAAATGCCAGCAGAGAGATGAGCAGAGAGATGGGCAGAGAGCATACGGTCTGTTTACAGTCTCCTGTGATGCTTAAAAGAGACACAGGGCTGGTCAAAGATGTGGACCAGCTTCCAATTCTGATTTATAGAAATAGAAAATCTATAATATAGGCATTCTCCGGCATGACACAGCAGCACCCGGCATTCAGATTACACCCTACAGCACAGTGAACTTGTTAAACTCCTGCGCAGACGTACTGTCCCGCTGACCGGAGCACGGTCATCCCGTCCAGACTCTGGTTTGGCTCGTGTGTGTATGTGTGTGTGTGCGACTGTGACTTCGTCCAACTGTTATTTCTGCCATTCTCTGTCAAGCGGCCACCACACCCGCAGCCAGACTAGACGGGTGTTAAATTATACAGCCGACCGGCGAGGTGGAGCGCAAGTGTGTGTGCAGTCACGCGGATTTTCATTGAAACATCAAGAGAGCTTTTAGACAGGACGGGCGCGTGACCTTGTGTTTAGCTTGTGCCGAGTCAGACGGGGCCGTCCTCTAGCCAGTCTGAACCGTTAGTCTAGATTACAGCGAGTGTTTTTAGATTGCTTACTTCCAAGAACACCACCCGTAAACTGTCATTATAGACAGAGCAGGCCTGCTCTAAACCTGCGCTCACGGGACAAAAGATGCAAATTCCACGTAACATGATCAAGTTGTTATTTTACTAATATTGTGTGTAGACATGCTTAAATAGATGTTTATGTGTATTTGAAGGTTTTAAAATGTCTTTTTTTTTTTTCTGCAGATCAAAAAAAGATGGTATTTTGTTTCATCTGTTTTGTCCATACAATGAAAATCAATGTGGTCCAAAGCAACGCAGTATTGGAAACAATTGATTTTCATTGCGTAGATGAAACAAAACGCACAACATGACACGACACTCAAAAAAACACACAAAACAAAAACACAACACATTTAACATTTTTGCAGACTTACAAATTAGGAGAACAATAGAAACAATCAGACCAACAAGAGGGCAACAGTATACAAGTGCTGTAACAAGTCTCTGTCTAGCACAGTACACATAGCAAGGTTTTTTTTTGACATGCTTAAATAGATGTTTATGTGTATTTGAAGGTTTTAAAATGGATGGAATCATTCCCCCAAAAGTGGAAATTTGTCAATATTTTTAGTGATTTCAGACTTAAAGGGTTAGTTGTCCCAAAAAATGAAAATTCTTCAATTAACTCTTTCCCCGCCAGCACCTGTTGCCAGCCACCGCCAGCGTTTTTGATCATTTTCACAAAGTTTTCATGGCCCCCAAAATATTTTGTTGTATGAAATATGAATATCTGAACATCTGGTTTTATTCTAACCTGCGTAACACGTGCTGCATAACACAAGAATGAACCTCATTGGTTCTTGCAGAAGCTCAAATGTGCTGCGTAACACAAGAATGAACCTCATTGGTTCTTGCTGAAGCTCAAACGTGCTGCGTAACACGAGAATGAACCTCATTGGTTCTTGCAGAAGCTCAAATGTGCTGCGTAACACGAGAATGAACCTCATTGGTTCTCGCACGTCAAGGGAACATGCTTGAGCTTCCGTTTACCACAACTGATGTTCAATCTGTTCAACATATAAAGCGATCAAGTCTCTTCAGAAAATTTGGAATAAACTGCTTGATTCCTATGGATTAGTTTTACAATCTTTTTAGAGAAAGCTCTCAGATTTCGTTAAAATATCTTCATTTGTGTTCCAAAGAAAAATGAGTCTAATGGGTTTGGAAACATATGAGGGTGAGAAATTAATGACAGAATTTTCATGGATGAACTAATCCTTTAAATTTTAGTCATATAAATTATTCCTTAATAATAATAATAATAATAATAATAATAATAATTATTATTATTATTATTTTTTTATATTTTTTTTTTACCACACCTACCAATGACGTCAATTAAGGAAATACTGCAATACTTGCAATACGTTATGTCAAGGTGATCGATCCTCATGTAAAAATATTGATACCAAATGTTTTAACTTGTAATTTTCTTACTTGTGAACATTAATGTGCAAAAAAAAAACTTAGTGTTGAAAAAATTAGCGAGAGAGAGATCTGATATTGACAGAGACAGAAACATCACTATATTGCTATATACACTGTATGCAATTATATATAAAAGGAACAGCTAGTATATTTAAAGCGCACAGCTAAATGTGGTTTATTTTAATGGGTTTATGTGAAGATTGATTTAAGTTCACTTAAATTAAAAGTTAGAATATTATTGAGCCTATTAAAAATCATGGCTTTTAAGTATACTGTAATGTTAAATAATAACTCATTTCATAACCAGAAATTTAGAAAAAGTGAAATCTATTTAATAGAGTATTGGCATTGGTGATGCTGGATTTAGTGTGAAAATATAAATTTATAAAATAAAATAGAAAGAATAATGAAAGTTGTTTAATGGCAGGACTTTTATCCATCTTTAAATCTAATTTTTTACATGTTTTTTTTTTTTTTTTTCTGTTTTGGTGCTGTCTCACCTCCAGTGGGTGTTTATAATTTATATATATACGAAAATGGTCATAATCACTATGAATCTATTTTAGATAGATTTTGCCATTTTAAGTTAGTATTATGTTTCATGATGTATAATCCAGTTGTCATACTTCACCTTCATGTCAAGAAGAGAGATAGAAGAGAGTGATTGGGCCAAGGTGGTGTTTTATAAATAGAGAGTGAGCGTGGGTTGCAGGGGCTGGGTCCTATGACGTTTCCACAGTGATATTGTGCCGCTCCCTTCTTTACTTCCTGTGGGAAACAATTTAGGGCTTGTCTTAACAGAGCTCTGCATGGTGAAGCCCGTTCTCTCTCTCTCTCTCTCTCTCTCTCTCTCTCTCTCTCTCTCTCTCTCTCTCTCTCTCTCTCTCTCTCATTCCCTCCTTCCCTCACTTTCACCATCTGTAGCTCATCACTTCCTTTTACTAATCTGACTGATTCTTCATCTGACCCAAAGGTAGAGATTTTGCCATCACCACTCGCAGACGTTGAATTTGAAAGGTTTTGGTTACAATTCCAGATCTTAATCCACTAAGTCAGTGGATTTCAAAAGTTTTGATACCAAGGACCACAAAATACCATGATCCCCTTATAAGGGAACCCCTTCCTAAAACAAAAGACGGCTATATTTTTTCAAAGACCCATTTATATTGTGTGATTTAAAAATTGTGTGATTTTTTTATAAGACAAAATGTTGTTTTCAAAATGAAATAACTGGCGTTTATATTGTAATTTTACAAAAATAAAAATGTCTTTCTATTAGCTTAACTGTCTTTTTCTGTGCACTAATAATGTAATAAGTAATTTGTATAATGCCCAAATAATACGCTTAAATATTGTTAGTAAGCAGCTTTACAACGAATATTGCAGAGAATAAAAACCCCAGTGAGCAGCTGAAGATGATAAACTATATTATGATGATACAATAAAACACTTTTCACACACTATATTCAGATTTGGTACATGTTTCTACTGTTAAAGCCTATTTCTGTCGATAGAATAAAGTAATCACCAGACTTTAGAAAGCAAAGTGAAAACATTATAATATTAAAAGGGTGTTTAATTTGGCATCCTTATTTAATAACTTGTCAGTTTAACTAGTTCTGCATCAATTAATGAACGGCTTTTAGAAAACTACATTAAATAACTATTGATTTGCTTTTATAATATCTGTTCTTGTTTTTATGAATCATTAGTGCACGTCATACTAAAAAAGGTGAATACTAATCATTTATTCAGCCTTCAGTTTTTCTGAAATCTCTATGTATAAAAGCCCCTACATTATGTCCTGTGTATTGTTTCATTAAACACAAATGCTGCTTTATTCCATCTATGTATTGTTTATTATTTAGAATATTTCTTTTCAGATTTATTCAAGTAGGCTTCACACCAAGAGCGATAAATATTAAGATAACTATAACTATATTAGCGTCTGCACCACAATATCGTTCTGTTTATTTTTTCTAAGCGAATGCTGCGTTTTTGTCTTTCTGATTGGCTGAAGGTGATTCCAACGATGTAGTTTCTCTGTGCCGTGTGAACAGGCCTTCAGTAATTAATGAACATCCTCCGTAAAAGTCACCAATTCAATTTGCAATGTTTGCCATTTGAGTTTAATCAGAGGCCACTTTACTCATCGCATCTTCTCCCACTTATTGCCAGTAGCATCTTTCCTCCAGAAGACCTACAGATTCACCTTACAGAGTTTCTTCACCTAAATCCCCCAAATAATGCACATAAGAACATACATTTATAGCTCCTTGACCTTAAAACTGTCCTCCTCCTGCGAAGCTCGTAGCTTTTTCAGTAGTTACAAAGAACAAAACGGTGTGGGTCATGCGTTTGTACTGTTCCTCGGTGCTCCCAGGCGATGCAAAGTCGAAACGCAGTCAGGCCTCAAACCAAAGCGGCCGACTCTGTTGCTAAGTTACAGTTTAGAGTTTTCCTATTTTTAGTTTCTAGAGACCAGGCTTCTCACCCAGAGATTATATTTTCATTTGGAATAGAAACAATACAAGAATCCAAGTGAGATGCCTTTTGTGTGGCTGTAATTAAGTGATCCTGTTAAAATGGGCTAATGCTACATCAACAACCTCATCACATTATTACACGATTGTCCGAACAAAAACACTGTGGGTTCTTAAAGACAAATGTTCTGTTTGCTGTGTTCAACACACTCTATTGATTTTTTTTTTCTCTCCATGTGTACTATGAAGCACTATGTAGTCTTCCGTTTAACGTAAGCTTAACACCTCAAGGAATGCATAGATATTTTTGACAAATATTTTAGGATGATGTGAACTCATAGGATGAAGACTCCAGTCAAATCCGTGGCCTAGAACAGGGGTTTTCAAACTTTTTGGAGACACAGACCCCTTATAGGGTAGAACATTTTCCAAGGTCCCACTCTTAATTATAATAGTGATTAAACCCAAAGTTAATGTGGATGAGAGTAATGAACATAATATCCATTGTAAATGTACTTTTTAATAATAGGCTACAGCTGTGCGAGGCGCTGGCGTGATCACTCATATTAGCGGAAACAAAGGGTCAAACAAAATGGTAAAGGGTCTATTTATAATTGTGTACCTTCAAAATAACAGCAAAACGTTGTACTTTTGTAAAATAAAGAAAACAAATAAAGTGTGCTTGCCGTTTCGGAACAAAAATGAACCAAAACTCAGCAGAGATGAAATACTTGTCGCACAGACATGAAAAATATAGAAACCTTGAAGTGTCTACTTTTAAGTGTCTATGTTTTGCTTGTTTGACATCACATGCATTATAGTATAAGTCACTTTGGAATATAAATCTTAGCACGTTTCACAAAAAAAAAAAAAATACAAAAAATAACCCCCCGACTTGAAGTCTGGAAATATGGTATATCAAATTATTTTGTGGACCCACTGGCAATGGGTCACAGACCCCACTTTAAAAAACCCTGGCCTAGAACATTCTTGTTTGTATTATATATGGCTGGTCGCTCCCTCATAATGGCTGCCATGTTGAGACCAACCAAGTTAATAAACGTAAACCATGCCTCAAACTATGTTGTTGTTGCTTTTTAGATTTTTTAGATACGTCAACCTGTCGTAATAAAAATGCCATGTCTCCTCCAGTGGGGGACGCAGAGAGGTTGTCGTATCGGTTGTTCAGAAAAACTAAATTTACACTTTTAAAATTATGAAATGCAAAGTTGAGAGACATTTGGCATAATGCAAACGTTCAAATATCTGTGTAAATCTTTTCTAACTGAATTGAATGTGACAATCCTCAAATGGTTTTATGTGCGATTTACACCAGTTCGTAGCTTTTTGTTGACTTTTATAATTCATCTTAATGATTTGTCTAGTATTGTTTGTCTGTTATGTGAAGATTTTCTCTTCTGTCTGTGTTGTGTGTGTGTGTGTGTGCTCAGGTACAGCAGTGTGTTTCCCAGTCTAAACATGGCAGTAAAACGCAGGGAACAGGCTCTTCAGGATTATAAGAGACTCCAGTCTAAAGTGGAGAAGTATGAAGAAAAAGAGAAGACGGGGCCCATCATGGTCAAACTCCATCAGGTACAACCCAACTTCCTTTCTGACTGCGCTGCAATTTCAGGCATTCATTTTTCAATGAGTGACTGATCTCCTAATAATACTAAAAATCCTTTAATGTGAGTTCACTCAGCGGTCATCTTGGTAACGCCCCAGGTTGCTGTTTTCTATGTAGATAAAGCAAACAGCTCCTGTCCGTTTGAATGGGGAAAGATAAAACTCTTTAAAACTGATTGTCAAGATCAAATCAGGAGTAAAAATCTGATCGCAATAGTACCATCATTTTGTTTCTTTAGCTCAAATCAGTAACACTTTATTTTAATGTGTTCGGTTGCACAATATATGTATTTACTATAGTAATTCAGTTAATTGTGCGCAATTACAACTAGGGCTGAGTTGAAAATCTAAATTTTATTCAATTCTTATTTTGATGAACTGATATCAATTCTTGAACCCCATTTTGTCACTCTTTAATGTGATGTGACAGATCGCTGTTCAGGCGGTTCACATGAACCGATAATCTCTTTTGCTTTACTGCTAGTTACAGCATGAAATAAACGTGAATGAACAACAGAAGACATGTTGAAAGATACAGTACAACATACCGAAATGTATCCCGTCTCATGTAATCACTCAGTTAGGGTTTCAACCGCAGAAGGACGTAAAAAAACATATTTACCTCATGAAAGCCATTCAGTGATCATAAACTCGATAGTTAGCTAGAAAAATGAACTTTAGAGAGGAGCATTTTGCTAAATATATAAATATATTACATTATCTTTTACCTGTTATTCAATATTTATATAAATCCATCCTGAAAGCCACAATTTCAAACAACTAATTACAGTAGAAACCTAATTATGTCATTAAAGTTATTATAAAACGGCCTTATGTGCAATTTAAATATTTGCATACCAAAAAAGTTCATTTTGACCTTTAATATAGAAATGAACCAACAGACAGGGCTCCCTAAATATTTTACAGCATTAATTAAGAGATATTGTTTTCCTTGAGATAAATTGACATTCACACTGTACCTGATTCATCCAAAATGAATCAATATTGAATCAAATTAAATCAGTGTCATTGACAAGGCCAATTACAAGCAACTAATACTAAACCAAACACGAACCTTATAGTATGTACATGTTGTTAATTAAAATCAGTGCTTATTTGTTTAATTAATTATACTGTAACAAAGACACATTCAATAAAATTTGACCTGTAAAGCAAATTTGTGTTTTTCAGAATTATCCAGCTAATGCTTATTGCACATTCAGGAGTAAATAAGCTGAATGTAAAAGATGATTTCCTAACACTTTTATTTCGATGGTCCACCATAGACATTCTACTAACTATAAGTCTCTTTGCAACTACATGTCAGCAGTCAGTCATTAGAGTATTAGTAGACATAGTGAAATAGTGTAACTGATGATTGGAACTGGGGCGTCCTTCTTTCCACTGTAATGAGTGTTTCATATGTGACCATGCAGTTAATTTCACATTATATTCTACCTTAATAGGCCAGAGACTCTTGCTTATTTTCACAAGGGTTATTCTGACGGCTTGTATATGGATAAATTGCACATCTTAAGGCTTGTTTGCTCCGAGTGTGAATTTACAGCACAAGATTTTAAATTCTTAACATTGGGACACACTCAAAATTCACAGTGCAATATATGTATTATTTCTGGAGCGGTGGTCCCTGGGTACAAGAAGCTATAGATGTTAAAGTCATGTCCACCACAAACATGTAGCGAAAAGGTGTAGAAATATGGCAAATAATTGTTGAAAATACAAATATATTTTGAATACATACTACATATTGAGCTAACAATGTATTTTTGTTGTAGTAGACCATTATTATTGTCAGTTTAAGGTTTTTTACAGTAATATATAGTTTGAGTTATCGGTTGTATTTAGTATTTTAGTACATAAATGACCAGAGAGCACGTCATTATTTTTTATTTATTCTTTAAACTCATTTTACTTCTGTGGCATGGCATATTTCTCAGATATTGTTCCCAGTAAGACCAGAAATGTTTTTTAAGAAAGTGAATGGAGTAACCATTTAGTTTATGGTCCAATTCTTACAATTAACTAGTTCTTTATTAGCATGCATATTACTAGGATATTGGATGTTTATTAGTACATATAAAGCACATATTAATTTCTGCATGATCATATTCTACATCCCTTTATCCACCCAATACCTAAACTTAACAACTACCTTACTAACTATTAACAAAAGTCATAGTTAATCGTGAGAATCGGACCCTAAACTAAAATGTGACCGTGAATGGGGTCAATTTTGATTTCATGCCGACTTCAGCAGGGACTCAAAGGTCAAAGACACAAAGGTCATCAGAATTACAAAAATCATAATGAGTTTTGATGTGGTCTTTATAGATTTTCCTGTAGTGGATGCTTGTGCTCAAGTGTGCCGGACCTTGAGAGTCATCGGATTTATTATAATCTGTCCACTCTCGTACTCTTCTGGCGGGATTTTTTTAGCACGCAGCAACAAGTGAAGGAAGCTGGGCTGGATGGGTGCAGAAGTATTCAGAGCACAAGTATACATGCGAGCGAACTCACCCACGCAAGAGAAACAGCCTCTCAACTCAGCTGCACTTTTTCAAGAGGCTGCGCTCAACACACGCTGCGGGATAATTGGGTTTCGCGCACACACACACACGCACATTCGCACACGGTAACACGATCCAGTGAACACAGGCAAGCAATAATTGTTTGTTCTTTTTGTTGCACACTTCTGGGTCATTGTGCATGTGTATGTTGACATGTGAAGGACTGTATGTGCACAAACAGATACAGACGGGTGCCTGGAAAACTTCAACATACATGTACATCCCATCGCCCACACACACACTGAAGGACTTCAGCAGAGCCGCAGAGGATAGACGCACTGATAAAGTGCATACATTTACACACGTCATGTATCATATATAGAAAGAAGGTCAAGTCCTAGCAAAGATCAGCACTTATAGGCCGCTTTCCCCTCCCTTCACTGTGCTGATTGGTGATCGCATCATGAATATCACTCTTCCCCACCTCCACACCCTTGAACGTGTGTGTGTGTGTGTGTGTGTGTATTTGTTGTTGTTATTCTAATGACACACATGCTTGGGTAATTGGCAAGTCCTGGTTTTATTCATTGCTGCATTACGTGTGTGTTCTGCTTTTAGGCCAGGGAAGAACTGAAGCCTGTCAGGGAAGACTTTGAAGCCAAGAACAAGCAGCTATTGGACGAGATGCCCAAGTTCTACAACAGCCGCATCGACTACTTTCAGCCCAGCTTTGAGGCTCTGATACGAGCTCAGGTGAGCGTCAAATGTTCCCAGCTCAGTCACGAAACTAAAATACATCCAATCAGTTATGTGGATCACATCGTACAAAGCATGATTTTCTTTGTGCATGCTCTAATATTCACAACTCTAAAACTCATTCCCCAGTCCTCCCAGACTTCATCCATCCATCCTCTCTTCCTTCTGCACTTCTGCAACTCATCGTTTCCCTTCTAAAATGCAAAAATATATGTCAAATATATGGTCAATAAATGAATTTCAAAGACTCGCAGGCACAGTAGCAAAATCAACCAGCAAGGATGGAAAATAATCACATAAAACTAAGTTATTATGTGTTTAACCATTATAATTTGACTTAATTTAATGTAAGTGTGATAGTAGAAGATCAAGACTGAAGTATGAGGAATATAATAACAATGTCTCAGTGCTTATTATGTGACAATATATGTCATAAAATGACCTGTGCACATATACTGTACAAATTTAGCATTTGTACATAAATATGTATTTTTAGGAATACACAATGCCTGTATCATGGCTATAATAAAATAGTTAAGGCTAGAAGATGTTCTTAGTTCATCTGCCATTGGGCGAAACAAAGTTGGGTTTAAACCCTGTATAAATAAGACCCTTTGTCTTGCTAAGGCTATTTTTTATAGCTAGCTTTTTCTATATCCTAAATGCACACAATTACATATTTTGATGACCCTTTTCAGACTGACAAAATTACAAGTCTGAACCTGGGACAAAGGTTAAGCCAAATTTATACATAAAAGACATGAAGAGTAGTGTAATTATCAAGTCATGGTAAACAGTTTTATGATATTCATTTAATAAAAAGTTAAATACAACTGTTAAAACTAAATAAAACTGTTGCCTTTAATAAAAATCAAAAGCCAAAAATCAAAATCAATCAAAATCAAGTTAAAGAAACACCCTCACACACGCACAGACACACACACACACAGTAGTAAATTTTAAAGCTGACGCTCCCTCCACCCAGATCTAATGTGATTAACCCTGAGTTACACACACACACACACACACACACACACACACACACACACAGCAGAAACACTCCTTTATGCTGCACTCACACTCTCTCACTCTACACACTTCCCCTTCACTCTAATGTGATTAACCCCCACAATCCTGCCTCCTTATGTCCACAGCTCAGACTGTGTGTGTTATTTTAAGGGAAGTGTGTGAGAGAGCTAAACACTAGAATCTAATGAATGTAGTAAAAGAGGTAAAGCCAAGTCAAACACACACACACACACACACACACACACACACAGTCATGTCTTCAGGATGTGCGCATTCACCCCCTCTCTGAAAATTTCAGGATCTTCATATCATTCCCAATTTGTTATTTTGTGTGTTTGTTTTGTGTTTGTTTTGTGTGTTTGTTTTGTGTGTTTGTTTTGTTGAACAGTCCCTCTATTGCTGGCATAGTGGATAATGAATAATGAATGAATGAACTATTACATTTAAAGTGCATGTACCAAAGATACAGTTATCTTTTTTTCCAGTCGTACAGTTATATTAATTAAATCATACTCTTATTATAATAATAATAATAATAATAATAATATATAAGGAAATCTTATGCAATGCCATTCATACAAGTGTCCAAATGCTCTTTGGGGTGTGTGTGTGTGTGTGTATTAGAGGAGATAAATAATATGATATCAGTAGTAGCATTAAGAAACAAACAATAGGAAAGTTTTAACCTCATCTATGCTGTCTTCTGCCTGCTGAGTTAAGAGAATCCTCCAAGTACGGTGGATATAACCTATTTTCACTCAGTGTTTTACAACAATAACTTAACTGTGACCTGCTGTTAAAGCTGAATAGTCCAAGCAGGCCTTTTCTTGGTGGGTTAATCACATATTTAAAAGCCCTAATCTTCACGGCTCAGGGCTGAGCGGGCAGTGGAGATCTGTCAGGACCTGATCCAGTGCCCTATGATCCCCAAAAATGCCATCTTGATAGTCTTGAGAAACAGCCTCTCCCAGATGTCTACTCTACACTATTTAGGTCTGGTATATCAAACAGATAAATTGCATTGTAATATTTTCATCAAAATTATGCCCTTTCGCATGTCTCTGTACTGTAATGAGAAAAATATTATTATTAATACACTGTAAAACCCAACAAGTTAACTCAACTCAAACCGATTGAGGAAACTGATTGCGGCAAACCATTTAAGTTTAATAATAAATACATATGAGTATTGTGAACTTATATATATTGATGACTCAATATATATAAGTTCACAATACTCATATGTATTTATTTTTAAACTTAAATGGTTTGCCGCAATCAGTTTCCTCAATCGGTTTGAGTTGAGTTAACTTGTTGGGTTTTACAGTGTATCATTATTTAAATGTTACTGTAATTAAAAGATTTGTGTTGCTATATTGCAGTAATAAGTATGAGATTATTTCACATTTGTTAAATCTTCTTGACTGGTTTTGTGAGATTTACCCATATAGGGCCAGATTTACTAACAGCTTGCCGTTAGTCAATCTGCCGTTAAAAAACGACTGTCAGGATTTACTGAAGACACGCAGTGAACAATTAGCACTGAAAAGGCATGGACGCAGCAACTTTTGCATGAGCATTTGTAGGAGTTTCCCTTTCAGATGCAGAGTTTATGGGAGGAGAAT
The DNA here is from genome assembly GCF_963993115.1 of Abramis brama. Classification (NCBI taxonomy): domain Eukaryota; kingdom Metazoa; phylum Chordata; class Actinopteri; order Cypriniformes; family Leuciscidae; genus Abramis; species Abramis brama. Next base: position 6,635,345 of record NC_139978.1, read on the forward strand.
ATTTAAATTACTCACGCAACGCGATTTACTGAGGTTTGCGGACTTTGCACTAGTCAATTTGCTGGTATTTGCACCAGTAATGTTTATACATTTCCTTAATATAGGAGATGATTCTTATTGTGTGTGAAGTAATAAGATGTCTGATTGTGTGTTATCTGATCAAAACCGGAAACAATCAATTCTGTCCCTATGATAATGTCGTACCTTTCATCGGTTCAAAAAAAGTGGTTGATCACCCAGTCAGTTATGTTTACTCTGATGACCGGCTGACTGTACATGATCACTTGAGAGCGTTGTATTGGCCAATCAGCATCCAGAAGTGCCACTATCCATTTGATAACAGGTTTATCATGTTTATGACTAGTCATCTAGAAGCTGATTTTGTCTTCTGGTCTACTTGTATAGACTAGTAAACAACAATTGCATCAGCTTGTAAATGTCATGGATGGAACAACATCAGATTTCCTTTAGCTAAACCCATTCCCAACTTTATGGAGACGGCAGTCTTTTGTGATCGTTTTTGTGTAGCCACACTTTGTGGCGTTACGCTTTTGTCATTTGCTCTATTGAAAACCAGACGTGGGTGCTTTGGAAAAAATAAAGGTTATAAATAAATAAACACATGAATATAGTATTAAGCTGATCTTAGGTCAGGCCTGAAATGCAGTCTTTCCCCAAGCTTTTTGCTAACAGATGGGCAGCAGAGAGACCTAACAAATGACCGAGTCTCATTCATCAAGTGCTTTCTGTAACCCAGAGTGCCATACCTCCAACACCCACATACTCCGAGACGCCGTCACCGACAGCAGCTCTCTGTGACGAGGAAGAGGAGGGTGTCTCTGTCAGACTCACGGTGTAGGTGGACTTCTGAGACTGCTGACTGTATTACTATAGGTGCAGTGAGAGACGCTACTTCCCTTCCTATCTGATGGATGTCAGATTAGACAGTGTGTGTTTGTGTTTCCAGTAATCCTGGAGTGGACACAGTTTGACTCACCAAACATCCAGTCATTCTGAGAGTCCCTCATCCTGCTGAGTCATTCACACACATACATCAGGGGAAGAGGATTCATAGAAATTTGGCCTGAAGAGAGATACATGCACGCATGTACATCCAAGATGGCCACGGGATGAGCCGAATTTACACACACTGGCACATTTTCTAGAAGCCACTGCATTGAGTTCTGAGTCTTGACCACCTGTACAAGTGGGAACTCTTTAGATGCAGGAAAAATATGATTCACAAATCTTATCTTCCCCACCTATTTAACAGTACGTATACTGTCTTCAATAAGCAAAAGCTTGCTCCCCGCAGAGCATCACATTGTCACCCGAGTGTGTGCGTTAGACCAGGGATAGGAGAGCCACCATCCTGTGGAGTTTAGCTCAACCCCAATCCAACACACCTGAAGAAGCTAATCAAGGTATTCAGGAACACTTGACAATTACAGGTAAGTGTGTTGGAGCAGAGTTGGAACTGAAGTCTGTAGGAAGGTGTCTCTCCAGGAGCAGGGTTGAGGAGCTAGACACAGTGTGGTGGAATGAAAGAAAATGCAAGGATCTCAAGAAAGCTTTTAAAAGTTGAACTTGACATCTTTAGAACATAATGCATGTAGCGAGATGCTAAAGAAGCTTGAGACCCAATCCATTGGCCAAAGATGGACGAGTTTGTATTGCTGTAATAGAATGATAACTATCATACTATCAAAGCATGTGATATTTGTCACCTGTAATTTCTGAGATACTAACTGCATGGGTAAAATTACAGCATCAGCAGTTTTACAAAGGGGCAGTGGGCAGCAATGTTTCCTCACAGCAAGAAGGTCCCAGGTTCAAGTCCCGACTTGAGTCCCAGAAACTCTGGTTTCCCACAAAATCCAAAGAGATGGAGGTCAGGAGAATTTTAGACACTGAATTGTGAGTGTGTGTGTTAAGGCCGGACTACTTTATTTTCTGTGATCCGCTCCATCTGTTGCACAATCAAGTGCTTCAGAGTATACTTTATTGACCGTGAGCGCAGATGTATCCATCCAGCACATGTGCGCTACCTAGTGGACTTTTTGGTTCAGCCATGCAATGGACTGGCCATGAATCCAATGGGGGTTTTTTTTCAGGCCTTGACCCAAGACACAGGTATAGGCTCTTGCATCCCTCCAACCTAGGAAAAGTGGGCTGGAGATGGATGGATAATTATACAGAGACAGTAATTATTCCAAATGGACTTCTATTCCAAAGCAGATTTCCTTCTCATCTTATTATCACTCAATACTGTAGGTAACCTCGAGCTGATTGGTCCATGGTTAGTGAGTATTCTGAGATAATGTTTAGCCGGACTCAATTTGGGACATCGGTGGCTTACAGTGTTATTACAGTGTGTGTGTGTGTGTGTGTGTGTATATGTTTAATTAGTTAATTAGATGCATGTTTAGAATATATTAATCTGTGTGACAGAAGTATAAATACTAATCCCCTTTGAAGCTTGTTCTGGTCAAGAATCACCCGCTTCAACAGGAAGGGCCCGTCTGGATGATATGTTCATCGACCAACCACAATTAGATTTTTTTTTGTGTGTTTTTTTAAAGGGCGGTAAATCTTAAATCGACAAAACCACAATAATAGATTGGTGTGGTATCTTGTTCAAATCATGGCACAGCTGTCTCCACAAATAGTTCAACAATACAGCAGCAAAGGGATGATCGGAAATGTGTGTTGACTTTGCGGTCATAATATCCTTCCATCTGCAAGTAATAAGTACCGATTGTTTAATGGATATATCTCTGAATCAAAGCAGCCAAGTTATTGGGGATGTCACGTTTTCTTGCTACTAACTGCTGCAAACTGAGTCTTGCGAAGCTGAAATCCTTGAAATACTTGGCGCATGCACCTTGACTGCCGAAAGCTGCGTAACCGCAACCAATCAGATTGGAGCTTGTCGTTTTGGGAAAGCTGTCGTTTGCAGCATGTATCTTACAGCTCATGAACGGTCCGTGGGAGTGCTGTCTGAAGCCGAGACATAAATACGCTGCCGTACCTGCGCTTTAGCTTGTGTGTGGCGGCATCATTCATTGGCCATTTTGATTGATCTCTGACAGGTCCAAGGCGGATTTTCCTCTGAACTAGTTTTCCTTCCAGCCCCACGTGCTGCACGGCAAACAGATCCCCTCTCCGCTCTTCATGTGGTGAGACCACCATAAACAGGACAGACCAGTATCCGCTTCCATTCAGCACTGGGCAGGAACTGGCCTCTCATAGATCACAGAGCGCCACTGACGGCCAGTCTTTGATTAGAGTCTGAAGTCATTTCGAGCAATCCCAGAGGCAGTTTACACAATCTATTCAAAAGAGATGTGCTTCATCACAGTGTTTGGGGCCGCATTTATACATCTGCCCTACAAAAGCCCTCAAAAGTGTCTTTGCAATCCGTGGGTGTCTGAACTCAATGGCTCCTGTGTGGAGTTGAGTTACACGCATCAATCGAAATTCCGCTGCGTATCACTAGCTAACAAGACCGTTTCCCGCTTTTATGGCCTCTGCATTTCAGTGACATTCACAGTGGTATTGCTGAATGAAGTATCGCTATTATTGTTGCTCATCAGATTTAGCGTCAATAATTGGAACAAACTCTTAAAGGGAAAAAAAAAAGTCAAAATGTGTATAATTGACTTTCTACTGTGGAACTCAATACAAGTTATTTAAAAATATATATATCTTTGTGTATTTGTTTTCTTTTGTAATTTGTACAGAAAAAGAACAAAACAAAAATGACAAAACAATGAAAGTCAATGGGGTCCAATGTTATGCTCTTTTGGACCCCATTGACTTACATTCATTTTTTTTTTTTTTTTTTTTGTCATTTTCCCCCAAAAATGTAAGACTTAGAAGTGGGCCAGCACCTATCAAGCATTCAGATAGCAACACCCTAGCATCATGATGGCGAGTTTTGCGCTGGCAAACACCACTCGTATTGTCTTGAGAATTTGTTTTCTCATTGGGTTTTAAGGCTATTGTAGACGTGGATTGGTTTTTTAAACGCTCATACAGTAAGCAGCTTGAATAAATGTGCTGTGTGTAGGTTTGAGAGCCGAGCAGCTGTATTTCCCAGCGCTTTCAATGGCGGCCCACTCCTCCTGGAGTCTTGTAATGTGATTAAAGGCTATTAATCATCAAAGCGTCTCTCGCGGGACCCCTGACTCACGGGCCGGGGGAAGAGCAGGGGCGGGACGTGTCAAGAAAGCTTTCAGCCGACACTCGCTCGCTCACACACCGATCAGAGAAGATCAGGGTCACCTGCTACCCACAGACCCATGAGCGTAATCTCTGGATGATTTTTGGTTGTCTTGTATGAGCGGGAGTGAAGAATATCCCTTGTTTGAAAAAGCCAAGTTCTTTATTTAGATTCGCACAAAGTTACAAACACAAATTAAGCCTAGAATGGCCTCAGATATGCAGTGATTCTGTAGTGTAGTTTGGACAGGGCTTGTGTCTCTAGCATCACTATGTCGTAATTATCCGTGGAAAACGTGGGGGTTTTATTGAGTCTGATTTTCCGACTCAAAGGGGGTGTCAATCCGAAGGGGCGTGGCTTTGACTTTTAGGGGCGTGTCATCGTGAATCAGGTCAGATTCTAGGTGGTATTGATCACACATTTTGTGCACTGTTGTTGAAGAATCGTTACAAAGACTGCCAGATAATACTATTAAATTGACAAAACTACAGAACTTTTCCCATCATTCCCTGTGACTGCATGAGAATAATAAAATACATAAAAATGACCAATTAAAAGGCACATCATTATGTGTTGTGGCATAAAGTGTAAAGAAACAGGTTCATAGAGAATCACTTTGTTCCAAATTAACATTTGTTACTGTGATTTCTGAACACTCAAATCAGAAATTGGCAGGTAAAAACAAACAAAAAACTCCTGTTTGACACGAGTGGTAAAAAAAAAAAAAAGTGATACTGGGAATGTGTGTATTGTTGTATTGTACTTGAGCTCTCTTTCTCTTTGTTTTCTCCCAGGTGGCCTATTTTACGGAGATGCACAAGATCTTCACTGAACTGACGGATCAGATTGACCAGGGCGGGCTGACGGATGACCAGAGAAAACTAGAGAACGAGGCCAAACTCAATGAGTTGCGAGCGCTGTCCATCGTGGCCGATGACTGAGACTGAAAACACAGTGTGATTTTAATGAAGTCACGGCAACATTTATTTATTTCTTTTTCTGTTACTTTTTTATTGATAATGAAGTCTTATTCTGAGTATTTTGTTGACAGATGAAGCCATCAGCAAACTTCTTAAATGTTTTGTTTTTTTGTCTTGTCAGTTCATTTTTGCCTTTAGTCTCTACAACTGACCAACGATTGATCATTGAAGTTCTAACAGATCATTTGCATGTTTATCTTTCAGATTTTCCATCCACCAGAAGCAAAATTAATATTTAAATGCTAATAAGCTAAAGCTTAGTTTTCTATACGAATAGAGTTCACACACTACATATGCATTTTTTTAAAGCATCTTTACAATATAGTGCAACACTGGAATCGTGCAGAGAATCAACATTTATATTAAACTGTTGATGACTGATATGCCGGTGGTTATCTTGGAGAAATGTAGGAACTTTAACATGATGCTTTCCACATGCATTTAAACGATACTCTGCCTCCCTCTACTGACACTTCTGAAACATCTTTTCTTTTTGTGACTGACCTGTGTTTGTGCCCATTGTATTCGCTAATGAAGGAAACACCGTTTTGTTAATGTTATTTTTTGTTGTATTTCCCAATAGTCTTACAGCCATAATTCATAATGTACTATTTGGAAAAGTTGCCAATAGTTTCAGGGCCAATTATTTAATTCACACATTTTAATCACATACTGACAATCAATACATAATGAAGCGTTTTTTTAAACTGTAAGAGCTTTGATTATATAAATACAAAATGATTTGTTCGTTTTTTGACGTTAATATTTTGAATACTATTGCAAATGATATACAGATAATTGGATTATTGAATGTGCCTTCACAGAGGTGATGTTGCTCACCATTGTCATGGTTTCCAATCCCAGGGTTAAAATGTAATAGAAAATGTTAATTTTGGATAAAACATCTAACAAATAAATTAAAACTTAGATTCTGTTATTACAGTCCTGCTTTGCTTTTGACATAACCGAAAACATTTTCTCTAAAACTCTGGACCATAGCCTTATTTTCAAAATGTTCTTCTTTTCATTTCTCAACTTGAAGTGTTTTTTAAATGTAATGTGTTTGCTGTTGTTTAGTTGTCATACATCCTTACAGTAAACTGGTTTTGGACGTCCACTGTTTGTCTGATGTGTTTATATAGCTTTACCAGGTCAAGGTGAAGACTTTAAAACGTCATTTTATAATCTTAGTCTTTTTCATCCAAAGGGATGTCAGTACACATTGCAGGGATACTGGAGGGATCTGGGTTTAGACACAGTGAGGGGTAAAACTGTGATCCAGGGATTGGGATTGAACCAGTTTGTAAACAACAGATGAACATCAACGGTTCAAACATCATTCTCAATCAACCAGTCTTCATACACACTGTCAGGAAGAGCTGGGATCGTTATTCCACAGGAATTTATAAGAAAATTGTCATAATTCATTGTCTTTATTCTTCTGTCAATAAAAGAAAGTAAAATATCAGCTGCAATTAGTCAAACATTTACAGTTGAAAATACTCATTTACAGACATCTCATCTGTCAACACAACAAATGAAGCGCAGCATCAAAATTCACACAGATTGTTCTCCAGAGGTGCTCATAATTACAAAACTGTCAAATATCTATAAAACTGACTGAAAAGCTATTCTTTCCAATAAGTTCATCTGGTCCCAAATCTTGTAAAATGCATCCCAACATTCCCTGATCTATGTGTTAGGATGAAGAGTGTCTCAGTTTACAGGCCGTCTAAAATGACAGACTAAAACTCAATCTAGAGCACTAAATGAGAAAAATGTGAAGTTTTTATATCATAAATTATTGAGAACGGTTTCCTATCAGTAGCATCACCCTTATTTAGCAGGTTAGTCGAAATGTTTTAGCGGAAACGGCTTGATAAGTGCGACGCTGAGAGTGTGTGCCGGACTGTATTAGCATGAGTGGTCTATATGGAGGATTTACTGTACATCTGTGCGATCTGCTCACTGAAGAGTCGTCGTAGATCCACACGCTTGCTCTTCAGGGTCGGCGTCAGGAGGCCGTTCGACACGCTAAACATTTCAGTGTGCAAATATAAGTCCTTCACCTGAGAAAGAGAAAGAAAACAGCTCAAACACAATCTCTCCTCATGTTCATGAACAGCTGTACACAAAAAGCTGGAGTGTTTCATTGATTTTGCTGATAAAACAACGGTTCTCAAACCTTCTGGACGTCAAGGTCCTCTGTCCCTGAGATTCCTTAATCGTTTTAATCCGTATTCACTTTACTTACTGGATAAGGGAAAGTTCAACCAAAATTGAAAATTCTACTAAACTCTACTTGCTTAATACACAAGAACAAACTTCACGAGCTCAAATGTGCTAAACCTATTTTTGTTCTTACACATCAAAGCATCAGATCTGGTAAGCGGGAGCTCAACTTGCCTATGTTTGTGCGCTGATCAGTGATTTTATGTTTTTTCTAATTTATTATTTTCTAAAAAGTGGATAGGGTCTCTAGTGACCTGAAGTATGTAACATATATATATATATATATATATATTCTGAATCTCTGATGACTCAATAAGTGCAGTTCACCTTTATTCTGTCTGATACACAATGATGATGTGATGTTTCACTCATAATTATTATAATAATAATAATAATAATAATAATAACACACTGAAGAAGGCACGCGCCGAAACGCGTCTGTGCAAATAAAAATAAAGTATATTTAAGCATAGTGCGGCCTCTCTCCCATTTCATGATTATAATTATTTAGGCCAGCACTCTTAAAGTTGACAAGTATACTTGAGTGAAGCCTGCTCCTATCCACATTCACTCATAATTACCACAAACATCATCAGCAAAACCTGAAATGGTTCAGTGATTTACTGCTGAATGCAATCATATATTAGTCTCACTGTCACTTGATATTGGATCTGGTGAAGAAGCTGTCAGCGATCAAAATACTGATTTTGAAGATCTTGAAAACTATAGTTTTGAGAATATGTTTGAGATGACGAATACGAGCCAGATGCTGAACGAACTGGGAAATGAGATATGATGATGATGATGGTAAAAAACATCTGCTCAAATTGAACCCTTCTAAATTCCAAAAGGTAATGAAATATGCTTTTTTTATTATTCTTTTGTCATTGTCATTAAAATTTCAGGACAGTTTTACACTTTTGCGGCAGTAAGATAATCCATTAGACCTAAATATGTAATGATGATTGACGTCACTTTTGTATATTTAAAGGTTAAATCTAAATGAAATCTGTTCAGCATATAAAGTGATTGTGTCTCTACAGAAAACTTGGATTAAACTGCTCAATTCAAATGGATTCTTATGAATGTTTTGAAGCATTAAAGTTTTGGTGAGATTTTGGACGGAAATCTTCATTTGTGTTCTGAAGATGAATGAAAGTCTTGTGTGTTTGGAACAATGAGGGTGAATATCTGATCTGACAGAAATTCTTTTTTACTCAATTTCTTCCCAATAAAATATTTTAGAGCTTGGCATAACAAACATTTATATAAATTAGAAACAGATTTTTTAGCATTTTCTTAATCTACATGACTTTTCCAGGACTAGAAATCACACTTTCAAAACTAGGCTACTTCATATATCCAGGTTTCCCAAGGGTTTATTTAAAGGGAAAAAAATTGTTGTTAGGGGATGAATTAAAATAAGAAATATATTGATTCTTAGTTATCTTATTTAAATCATAAGAGGGGGGGGGTGCAAAGGTTGCACTAGGTTGATTTTACTCCGAACCATCCCTTTAAGATCCCGATATACTTGCAGCAAAATTATTAACATAAAATCACAGCGGTGTTAATGTGGATGTGTTTGCACAAGCTCTGCAATTCGGCTCTCCACTCAAGTTATAACATTTATTTATAATAAACCACTAGATTGCTATAAAGCAGCAGCTTTACAGTATTAAATGAAAAAAAAAACATCGTCAATGTCTCTTCATTTCCAACTATAAAGCGGCTCTCCAGTGTGCTTGTGTTTTTACACGCGTCTGAAGGACTGAACAGAACAAATGAACCGGAGAAGGCGGAGCCTCAGAGCCACACCTACCTATTACATCATCACCGGCTAGCGGTAGTTTGACGGCGTTTACCAGCCAAAGTGAACTTTTCTAGAAAGTTCACTTTGGCAAGTTGTTTCGAGCTCTTTTTGGCCTGATTATGTTCAAAAAGACCTCACACCAATTAGTTCTTCGATTTCTGTAAATAACCCAGAATGGGTTACCTGCTCAAACGACTTGAGTCCAGCCTCCTTCCCCACTGCCGTCATGTCCTCCAGCACGGCTTTCTTCACATCCTACCATTCAAACGGGATGAAGAGAGCACATTTCACTGACCGCATGAGCATGTTTATCAGTTTAAAACTATTGATATCTCATGCTAAGTTGAGAAATTGCAGTGTGCGCACAAGTGTTAGGTGTTATGGCATGTTTAACTCTTTCCCCACCAGCATTTAAAAAAAAATCATTGTCACAAAAATCATGTCCACCAGAATATGTTGTTGTATGAATATCTGAATATACAATATTTTACAAGAAAGAACAGAGCCTCTGCTTTAAAAAAAAAAACACACAAAAAAACACATTTTATTCTAGATTCATACATACTTTAATCAACACTTAAATGTGGGTTAGTTTAATAAAAAAGCAACATTTTAAACAAAAAGCTGAGAAAAATGTGTTTTTGTCAAAGATTACATCCAAATGGGATTTAGATCAATGATCAAAACACAGATGGAGTAGATCGAGTCCATCAACACCCCTAAAGCTTCACAGTCCTAAAGCTCGTCCTGGGTCGACATTTCATTCAGTAACATTAGGCAGTTTTGATTTATATGCTATTTAATGTTCGATGCTTTAATTGCTTATTTCAGATTATTCTTCGCCTGTATTTTGATCGAGAGATTCAGTTCTCTTTCAGAAGAAGTGTAATAGCGCCCCCTACGGTATAACAGTGAAAACATGGATTACCGGAAATTTCCATCAATGGCGGGGAAAGAGTTAATATAGTTGGGTGACAAATTGGTCTCCAGAAATGAGTTAAATTTGTATGTGTACTGTATATGGCATTAAAGCTCACAGGATTTTGACAAAGCTCTTCGTATGATCCGACTATCCCTCTTTCTTTGGCCCAGTCGACAAACACCTCCGGGTCTGGAACTACAACTCCTAAAAGATAAGACTAAAAACAGAGAAGGACGAGGACGCTGTCAGTTTCACTGCACTAAAACACTGTTGTACTTAAATGCACGTATGCTTACTTGTAGACTATCTCCGTGCACGAAGACCTGCAGAACAGGAACACAGCGAGTGTAGACGTTCTCGATCTTCTCGGGAGCGATGTACTCGCCCTGGGACAGCTTAAAGATGTTCTTCTTCCTGTCCACAATGCGCAAAGTGCCATTCTGAAAGATCAAATGTTCACACAGGATTTCATTCAGAAACTAGAAACAATTCATAACTCTTACAAGGAAAATATATACTGCACACAAACCAGTGGCGGCTCCAGATATTTTCTGTTGCAGGTGCTATGGGTATGCTCAACACTTAAGAGAAGGTGCTTTGAATTTTGGGGCGTTTCATTATGGAGGTCGCATCGGACCACCCTTGGTATACACATGCGTACACGCCCGCATTAACTATACTCGTTCCACGACTATAAGCATACTGTATATATATATGTAAAAGTTTTTAATGAAAGGGCTATAGACAGGGGCGCAACTCCCCAGTGTCAGAGGGGTATGCAGCAACAATTTTGGCAATCATCAATCTGGTGCACTTTGAGAGTTAAATTAAAAGCTCCAACCTATATTCAGTGTGCAAATTAAACAAAGAAAAATTCAAACCTCTTTTAGTTACAGTGTCAGTCTACATTACACTACTACATCATAATAGTTATAATATTAATCCCATGATAGTAATAGCCATATATTGTAAAACAAATGCACTGAAAAATAAAGGAAACTTTCATTATTAGTTTTGTACTAATTTCTATACTTGAAAGAGTATATTTCTATACTTCATATTAAAGATGTGATTGGGCCAGCCCAGTGTCAATCAAGAAAAGAACCAATGGGCCGCTGATCTACGCGTTTCATGGGGTGTCAGAAAAAAACTAACGCTGACTTTTTTTGACCAATGCATTACACCGGCACTAACCCATGCGCCGCCAATTAAGCAAAACAAAATGAATGGGCCGCCGATGTATGAGTTTTATGGGCCATTAAGACAAAAAAAAAAAAAAAAGTATAAGATGTATCGGCCCAAAAAGCACGTCGGCCCACCGGGAATCTCCCGGTAGTCCCGATGGCCAGTAGCCTATGCCTGGACGTCACACTTTAAATCCTCCCTGTTGCCTTTCACCATCCACTTATTTACAGTAGCTGCTGTCGCATCAATTGACATGCCATCTCCTTTTCCCTCTTTCTTTTTCTATTTTTAGTCCCCGACAGCTTTTTTGCTTTATCCATTTTTTTTAACGACAATTCACTAACGTTACTCGTTCCTGCATGCTCGCGCAGCGCTCACAGCGCTCGCCATTTTTAAAATTTGATTTAATTCCTATTTTTAACAACATGAAAAAGACTATTCAAACATGACATTAAAATATAAATATAATAAATGACAGACATTTCTTGGGGGTGCTGGGCAGGTGCTATGGCTATTATAGGGGGCGCTACAGCACCACAGCTCCTCCCTGGCGCCGCCACTGATACAAACAGCTGTAATGACTTAATCCTGGAGGGATTTTTCACAGCCTAAAATGACTGAATTTGCTGCATATATTTGTGGTATTTTTTCAGTTTTGTACTGAAAAGCCACCAATAATCATGATTTACCTATATAATTAGTGTTAGTGATAGTAAGAGTACAATTATCTCTAAATACTTTTATGCATAATTAATTACTAAAATAGTGGTTATGGTTCCCCATGCACAAAGCAACAGTGACACCAGAACTCTACTGGAAATACAGAATTAATTTAGACACAATAGCTTTTTATATTTTAAAATATTAAGTCATGTTTTTACAATTTTACAATTATATCATTATCTGTTGTTGTAATGTTGTTTAATCAGTGTATTATCATCAGTGATTGCACTCACTAGCAATATTTCAAACATCCACATCCACTAAAATAATGTCATTATTTAAATCTACTGGTGAAACCAGGCATTATGGGGACTAGCACATATTCGCCCCAATATACAGTATATACAGTATTACATATAGTAGTTGAAAGGTAGGGTAGGCAATTTGTTTAATAGACACGTTTTGTTATACTGGTTAAAAAATAATAGCCGATAATGTGGAGATTGCTTGTTTTCCTGGATGGACTGTAAAGTAATCTGAAGTAGCAATAAATCCAATTTAAAGGGTGCAATCCTTCTGGAGGAAGACGTCTCACCGGCAGCCACTGTCCCACGTCTCCAGTGTGAAGCCAGCCGTCAGCGTCCAGAGTCTCTCCTGTCCTCGCTTCGTCCTTCAGATACCCTCGGAAGACACTGGGACCCCGGATACAGATCTGACACGTGCATGTATAACACAGTATTCAACAGAGAATACATTTGTTTCAATTAACATTTGAGTCAAAAGTGTTCCCAGAAGACCTCACACACTGTTGTTGTTACTAAGCAACAGCATTGTCAAAGGCCCGTGTTACAAGTCACTTGCCAAATTACCCACAACTGCAGAAAGAGTATCCACATTGGTCGGTGGTTAATCTCTCACCGTGATCAAGATACTGACCTCTCCTTCTCCGTTCTTGGCATAGTAGTTCATGTCGGGGATGTCGGTCAACTTCACCATAGCGCAGGGTAAAGGAGCGCCGACGTGACCTGAAACACATCACACTGCTGTAAGGCCAGGCCAAATACACTGGATACTCGCAGTTAAAAAACAATACAGTTCAAAGGTTTGGATCAAATTGATCATGTGAAAAAACTAAAGGCATCTTTAATGTTACAAAAGATTTCGATTTCAAATAAATGCTGTTCTTTTGAACTTTTTATTTGTCAAGGAATCATGTGACACTTTGCCAAGACAGGAATAAATGATAAAATATATTAAATTAGAGAACATCCGTCCATCCATTCTCCTCCGCTTCTCCGGGTGGCTGTGGCAGCAGTAGGATCACACACACGTCCTTTTCCCCAGCTACTTTCTCCCAGGCCAGCCGGGAGATAAAATCCCTCCAGCGTGTCCTATTTCTGCCTGAGGTCTCTTCCCAGTTGGACAAGCTCAGAACATCTCCACCAGGAGTTGACCGGGAAGCATCCTGCAAAAGATGCCCGAATCACCTCATCTGACTCCTTTTGATGCAAAAGTGTCTCTACTCCAAGACCTTCCCGGATGTCAGGGCATCACACCCCGTCTCTCATGGTTAGCCTAGGCACTCGTACCTGAAATATCGTTCTTTCGGTCACTACCCAGAGTTCATTACCATAGTCATAGTCCATGGAACATAGATTGACTGGTAAATTGAAAGCATCACCTTAATGCCAAGTTCCTGCTTCACAACAACAGACTTGTACAATGACCTTGTATAAGGACTTGTACAAAGGGCTGCAGCAGTAATATGCTCATTGTACAAGTCTGTTGTTATCAACCACCTGCTCCGACCTGCCCTCGTTCGTGAACAAGACCCCGAGGTACTTGAAGTCCTCCACTTGGTGAAGCTCCCCCTTCCCGGAGTGAGCAATCCACCTTTTCCAGCTGAGAACCATGGCCTCAGATTTGGATGACTCTCATCCCCACCGCTTCACACTCTGTCGCAAACCACAAACAGAATCAGTGACCAGATACAGCCGGCGGAGTTCAGTGCTCACTGGGAACAAGCTTGATTTACTACCAAGAATAAGGACACGGCTCTCGCACCGCCTGTACAGGGACCGAATGAAGGCCTCATCGACACGACAGCCATCGGCACTGATCCTCAACAAACCCGTCTCCATACCGGCGTGACTCCGATCTTCAACCAGATGGAACTGGATAATATTCTGATTGTTCTGATCCAATCTGACTTCTGACCTATAATGCTGCCTGAATCATAATCATACACTGTTCGTTCATTGGCCAGAGGAGAACTGCCCCCCCGACTGAGCCTGGTTTCTCCCAAGGTTTTTTCTCCATTGTGTCACTGATGGAGTTTTGGTTCCTTGCCACTCTCGCCTTTTTCACCTTTGTTGCCATTGGCTTTTGGCTTGCTTAGTTGGGGAAATTAAATGTAACATTTAATTTAATATTCAACAATAATATTGATCTGCCTGCATTGACACTATTATACAATAACTGAACTGAGCTGGACGATGACATCACGGTTTCCTCCAGAACGGCAATATATATAAATTAACTAAATTAATAACTTTTTTACAACAAAAATGAAACATCACTGAACTTACTTAAGCTGGACTGTGACAGTATTTTCTTCTGGAAACAAACTTTGTTGCATTATCTTCCTGTTATCACTGTAAAGCTGCTTTGAAACAATCTGTATTGTAAAAAGCGCTATATAAATGAATAAATGTGACTTGACGGAATGGCACACATGAGTGACCCTGGCTGGTACCCCATACTCCTGTAATGCCCCCCACAAGACATATCAGGGAACACGGTAAGCCTTCTCCAAGTCCACAAAACACATGCCTGGATAGGCAAACTCCCATGCCTTGCCAGGGTAAAAACCTGGTCCACTGTTCCAAGCCTGGGTCGAAAATCTCACTGTTCCCCCTCCTCTAGTTTGAGGTGGATTCTGAGGGCTCTCCGACTGATCGGGCGCCGATATTTATCGGCCGATGATAGCTCTATATAGTTTGATCAGTGGTCTCTATTAAAGGCGATCAGAATCAAAACTCGTGACACAATTTTTCTATGCACAGCTAGACTTGCTTCATTACATTCACCAGTCTTCCAGTTCTACCAGGTGTCTGAAGAGGACAATAAATTTGCAATGTCTGCATAGAGCCTACTTAAAAGCCCAAATCAGCTAGATCAGTTATTGTCGTAAAAAACAGTCTGCTGTTTGCTTAACTGCAGGATGTTTTCGATAATAAAAAGAGTTATTAAACCTGCATTAAGCCACGAAAGAGAACACGGACAAGCAAAGTGAACTTTGAGCTTTTAAATGGTTAAAAACACAGAAATATGTCAAAATGACCAGCTTGGTGAGTATTCGCTTAAACACAGGCAGTTATGTCTTGAGTGAACAAACAGTTGAGAAAGAAAACACACTTGTAACAGTATATTGGATCTGTGCATTCGGTCTTAAAGTGACAGCAGCCTAATAAACCTGCTGACGTCTATGTCATTAATGTTAATCAAACAAGAAAAGACAGAGAAAATCACTCATTGCTCTTTAGTAGATTTACTAGGATTGATCTCTATTTATGAAACATCACTGAACTTACTTGAGCTGGACTGTGACAGTATTTTCTTCTGGAAACAAACTTTGTTGCATTATTTTCCTGTTATCACTGTAAAGCTGCTTTGAAACAATCTGTATTGTAAAAAACGCTATATAAATAAATGTGACTTGACTAATTTATACAGTGAAGACTATGCAGTGATGTTTTACATTTGATTACTTTCTGTTGATAAAGACTGTTCTGTTTTTATTATTTGTTTCATAGGAATGCTGTATTTGTTAGGCTCTAGTTTTTCCTAATCACATCTAAGAGAGGGAAAAGAATATGTTGCACATGTTGCTTGTCAATAAATAAAGAGTTCATGATACTTTCTCATCTCTTCTTTTTTTATACTTAAAATACATTGTTGTTAAGAATAGTATTATCTATTTCGGTGATGAGTATCAGTGTCAGCCATTACTGCTTCCAGTCGGTAATCGGTGATTGGCCCCAAAATTCCTGATCGGATCACCCTTAGCGGATTCTCCTTTCCAGCACTCTGGCCTAGGCTTTCCCAGGCTGAGAAACACGATCCCCTGATAGTTAGAACATATTTTGAAAATGGGAACCCCCACACCCGTCAGCCAACGGCCAGGTGCTGTCCCTGATTCCCATGTGATGTTGAACAGGTGTGTCAACCAGGACATCCCGACCACATCCAGGGCCGTAAGTATCTCAGGGCAAATCTCACCTTGCCACCTCAGACCTTTTTAACTACCTCAGTGACTTCCGCTAAGAAAATCACTAAATGGAAAACAGTTATATTAAATTGTAATAATATTTGAAGAGTAGTGTGTGTGAAACAGAGCACAGATCACTCTGCTTCACGTTTCATTAAGAAATAACAGCACAAACCTGCACTCCAGTCGCCCGGCATGGAGAAGGTGCATCCAGCTGTGCACTCCGTCTGCCCATAACCCTCAAAAATCTGGAATTATATTAAACAAACCCTGTCAATATCATGAACAATACTGGTGAAAATATCCCCTGTACACATAATCAAAACACTTTTATTTTAGTATTATTCATATACTATTATTGTATTTATTATTATGAATTCATTTTATCTTTATATTTTCAGTTTTCATTTTAATTTTTGATAAGGTTTTAGTCATTTTGTTATGTGCTTTTGTCATTTTTATTATTTTTTTATTTCAGTAACACTTTCAGTAATAAGATTCCATTAGTTAACTACATTTTCTAACTTTAATAATGAAAAATACGTCTATTTCTTAGTTTATATTAATTTCAGCATTTCATTTACTAATACATTTTTTTTATTAAAAGTTGTGTCTGTTAATATATATATATTCTATACATTGCCTAGGCATTCTATACAATACCGGGATTTCACACTTTGCCGGTAACATATATATATATATATACATATAAGGGTTACCAATGTTTCTATTTAGCTTTATTTTATTTCAGTTTCAGTTTTAGTCATTGGCCAAGGCAAAAATTATAATTTTAGTTTTTTTAAAAATATTTTAGTTAATTTGCGATGTATTTAAATGACCAAAAATGTTTTTAAATACTTTTAGTTAACAATAACCAGTGTTGGGGAACATTACTTTTAAAACTAATGTGTTACAATATTGGGTTACTCTCTAAAAAAGTAACTAATTGCATTAATTAGTTACTTTTTATGTAAAGTAATACGTTACGCTACTTTTCTGTTGCTTTTTCTTACCTGGGATGGGCTTGCTTGTTTTTTTGTTTTTTTAACAAACAAGCAAAAAAGTTAGATAAGCCTCAGGCTGAAGGAAATGCAAATTCACGCCCGTACAATAGAGGGCGCAACTCAAACAAACCATTTAGATGTGCTGCCTTTCTGGACTGCAGAAGAATAGGATGCAGGAGAAGAAAGTTCAACATTCTTCAGCAATAAAAAAAAAAGAAACAAATTTGATGTTCATCAAAATTATTTTTGCTTTTTGGTATGGTTGAATTGGATCATCGAAGGTCAGCAGCAAAGACACTGGTTAATAAAGTGAGATTAAAGGTGCATTGTGTAATATTTAGGAGTTTCAGTGGTGTATAAAGATCTTACATAATGAACCGTTATGTTTTTATTTAATGATTACGCAATTTGCCTTAATGCGTTTCCCCCAACACTGAATGCACTGTTGTTATTGTCAAAGCAATCTGATGTCAGAGAGGAAGGGAAGCCTTGCTTAACCTTCATGAAAACACATTTGTGTGTGTATCAAAATGCTTTACAGTTTTTTAATCTATAGATGAAAATACTTCATATTAAATTGTACTGTATTTTAAGTGAGGACTCTCACCAGACAGCCGAGGGTGGCCCTGAGGAAGGAGAGGATGGTTGGAGAGATCGGTGCAGATGCAGTGAGGATGAACCGCAGGTTTCCACCCAGACTGGCCTACGAGAAGAGAGAGAGAGAGAGACGTCACAAATATAAACACATTATATATCCACAAAGGGGCGCTCCAATCTCTTTTCATCAAATCTCTCCATAGCTGGAGCGTTGGGTTATTGAGAAACGTACCTGAATCTTATTGAAGATCAGTCGGTCCCACAGGCTGTTGTTCCTCACGACTCCACTACTCAGTTCTGCCTGTTTCCTCCTCACGGCGTAATGAAGAATCACTCTCCTCAACGGAGACGTGACCGAGCCCAGAATCTACACACACACACACGCGACATTCATCAGTTTAAAGTGAGTGATTATTCTCCATTTGTGTCCAAGAACTCCACACTGCTGTGCAGAACACACTTTATCATAGATGCGGTTGAGTAATCGAGGGACCACGGGGAAGAAGGTGGGCTTCAGGGTCTTTATGTCATCCATCAGCAGAGCGATGTCACCCTGGTAAAAACCAACCCGTGCTCCGTGACAAAACATTGACACCTGACGAACAGAGAAAGAGTTCACAGTAAAGTAGAGAACAAGACACAACAGAACAGTATAAAAGGACAGGAAGCTGGACAGATTGTTTTTTTGTATTAAATTAAAGTCAATATGAAATCATAGGTAAGACTTTATAACAAAGTTAAATTCATTAACATAAATGTATACATTGGGTTTTATAAAATAAAACAAATAGCATCTATAAATCTGGGTTAATGTTCATTTATACACTAATGGTCAAAAGTTTGGAATAATTAAGTTTTTTTTTTTTTTTATGTTTTTGAAAGTAGTCACTTCTGCTCACCGAGGCTGCATTTATTTGACCACAGACACAGTAAAAACAGTAATATAGTGAAATATTATTACAATTTAAAATAAATGATGCAAAACTGAATTTTCAGCATCATTACTCCAGTCTTCAGTGTCACATGATCCTTCAGAAATCATTCTGATATGATGATTTGCTGCTCAAGAAACATTTCTGATTAATATCAATGTTGAAAACTGTTGTGCTGCTTCAAATTGTGATGGAAACCGTCATTCACCACCATCCAAAAGTAAGATTTAAACAAAAGAATATACTGAAATTGAATACTTGCTATTCAGCAGGGATGCTTTAAATTGATCAAAAGTGACAGTAAATATTTATACTGTAAAAAGAGATTTCTATTTAAAATAAATTATTTTCTTTTGAATTTTCTGATAATCAAATAATCCTGATTTTTTATCACAGTTTCCAATAATTTATTAAGCAGAAAAACTGTTTCAGCATTGATAATATTAAGAACTGTAATTAATAATTGATCATCAATAATAATAATTGATAACTGAGCATCAAATCATCATATTAGAATGATTTCTGAGGGATCATGTGACACTGAAGACTGGAGTAATGACGCTGAAAATTCAGCTTTGATCACTTGAATAAATTACATTTTAAAATGTTACAATAGAAAAAAGATTTTTTAAATTGTAATAAAATGTCACAATATTACAGTTTTTACTGTATTCTTGATTAAATAAATTGACACTTCTTTCAAAAACATATAAAACCTTTAACTAGTAGTGTAAATATTCATATTAATGCGTGCTAAATTAATGTTGCTTAATAAATTTGAATTTACACTATTTAGGACTAATAAACACTCTAAAACGTCAATGATCTTATGTACACTTAATTAATGTCCATAACCTTATTATACACCATCAAAGCATTTTATTCTAAAGACAAAATTCATGTTTCATCAAAATCCATTTCCCCCATGACTTTTCAGATTAAACCAAGGAAAATTCTATATTATCCTTGTATATTTAATCCAATCAAAACCAGAGAGGAAAAAAATCTCAAAATTTTATTTTATTATTATGATTATTATTATGATTATGATTATTTTGCTCCATTTAGAAACAGTGGCATTAAGTTAGTGAGGGGTTTACCTGGATCATTCGTTCAAACATGTGGGCGAGTGGCAGATAAGAGATGGACACGTCCTCTTGACGAATCACAAAGAAGCCCTGGTGTGTGTGTGCGCATAAAATGAAATGAATAAGATAAAATGGAAAATAAATGTGGTGATTAGACAAGCTGATAAGATTTAACTGGCTATCAATTCTGCACTTTCACTGGCGCTTTCCCATGCAGAGTATCAGTAGAATTTCAATACTGAGAGAACAATATGAAGTCCATTTCACCATTAGAGGAACAAAGAGCTTTAGAAACAGGACTTGAAAGAGAAAGAGGTCTCATGGGAAACTCAAGGTCTCTATTAAAGGAACAGAAAACACAGAAGGAAGAAGAACAGGACAGAAGATAAGATGAAAGCTACAGAGAGAGGATGTTAAGGAGGGGAAATGTCACGAGTTGAAGGATAAGAAAGCAGAGAAAGCAGACACGGGAAGCTCAGATCTCTCTGAACTGACCTCGAGGATCTTGATGACAGAGGAGGTGTTGGAGGCGATGTTGCCGTGAGTTATCATGGCTCCTTTAGGCTTTCCTACATCCAAAAACAGAAACACATCTAAACCTGATATACATAAACATCATGGCTAGAGCTGCACGATTCTGGTTAAATTGAGTCTCATGATTTTTTATTTATTTTTTCAAATAGAGATTTTGAACAGATTCTGAACAGACAACTAAACAAAATAACTAATTATACTAGAGGTATAGATTAAAAATAATCTAATTTACTAGAGGTTCTGACAAAAAATGTTAATTGCTGCAGTCTATTTAAAATGTTAAATGAATCTGAATGATTCAATGACTCACTCATAATACTTTACTTGTTTCATTACTGGATGAATCAGCGTTTTTGAACGAATCTCTTGAATGAATGATTCAATGACTCACTCATTATACTTCACTTGTTTCATTACTGGATGAATCAGCGTTTTTGAACGAATCTCTTGAATGAATGATTCAATGACTCACTCATAATACTTCACTTGTTTCATTACTGGATGAATCAGCGTTTTTGAACGAATCTCTTGAGTGAATGATTCAATGACTCACTCATTATACTTCACTTGTTTCATTACTGGATGAATCAGCGTTTTTGAACAAATCTCTTGAATGAATGATTCAATGACTCACTCATAATACTTCACTTGTTTCATTACTGGATGAATCAGCGTTTTTGAATGAATCTCTTGAATGAATGATTCAATGACACATTTTTAAGACACTTGTCGCCACCTACTGGTGTAATGTGATCAATACAATACTTTCAAAAGGTGATTTGCTCCATTTTGATTGCTACTATAGAGATCAGTGTTTATATCTGAACTATAAACTTTTATTATAGTACTTCTGTGATAATATAAATATTTGTAACACAGAAATAACTGTGTGGTTGAAAAGGCTTTGTGAAGCAGTTTCATACGCATACATGACAACTGCTCTCTCTGGATCAGCGGCGGCGTGAACACAGATATGAATGTTCCGGAGTGATTTTGTCAAATGTTTAATAGATGAATAGCGAATCACTGTCATTTAGGAATGAGATCGCATAGATATTCGAATCAAGATTGCGATCTTTTAACATTAATCATGCAGCTCACGGTCACATTATGGTATTAAGGGTTTCAATGTCACAGGTGAAACATGTAAAATTTGGTTATATATTACAACAGATCACAGAACGGCCCATAAAATGAATCCGAGCAGGGTGTGTGTTGGTCGGTACCTGTGGTCCCACTGGTGAAACACACAACAGCCAGATCTTCAGGTTTAGGAGGCTGAAGCAATACAGAAGCAAAGAGACATCATAAACTGTTGTGTTCTGTGTGAATGTCCCTCACAAGCTTACAGCAGCATGTGTCTGTATGTCTCTGTATGTCTCTGTGCGTCTCTGTACGTGTCTGTACGTGTCTGTACGTATCTGTATGTTTCTGCAGCAACTGAATGCATAGCAAATCTAGTCCGCCTGAGACCAAATACATTAATACGGTCACATCCATCAACATGCTAAAACTACTCCAGAGTTATCAGAACTGAACTAGCAAAAAGGAGAAAAACAAATCAGGGAGCTCTTACCACAGGTGGCTTTAAGTTTTCTCTTCCCAGATCCTGCAATGCACACACACACACTTAGATCAACCACAGAGCTTTTGTCAAAGTTGAAAATAAAACAAAGATTATTTGAGTATGCTTTACAAAAAAATACTATTTCAGTCTTTCTACTTCAAAATGTAATGTTTTAAAACAACCTTAAAATAACCTGCTCAGTTATTTTAACTTGATATTTTGTGTCATGTCAGCTGCATTAAATACTATTCCTGACCATAATCTGAGAGAGCTGAAGTATCTCCACACCGCACTTCCTTCCTCTCTCCAGCAGGGCGGCGCTGAAGGGGTTGAAGAGCACCAGGCAGGACAGCATGGGGGTCACACACTTCTCCTTGTTATTTAGTAGAGATTCTGCTTTATCCTCCTTGTCACAGATCACCATAGAGATCTCCGCTGGAGAGAGAGAGATAAGACAGAGATGAAGCTCTGATGTAAATTTGAGCACTTCAGCTTCGTTTCGAGCCATTATAAGAACGAGGTCATGTGCCTGTCTTACTCACCCAGGTTAAGGATGTGAACCATGGCTTCTAACCCAAGTGTATCGTAGAGAGGCACGAGAGCCATGGAGAACGTGTAGCAGGCCAGCTCTGTAATGACCCACTGCAGCCAGCAGGGGGAGACAAGCAAAGCAGGAACATTAGAAACACCCAGTTCTGATCCACCCGGAGAAACATCTCTGTTAGCATTCCCAATTCCCATTCTCCTCAGTGGCAGTGCGACTATCGGAAGGATGTGACTTTGCTCACAGCCGCTCAGTGATTTAACCGATTAGTCAAAATGCATCTATTTCGCTTTTTATTGAATGAAAACAGATATACAAATTACATTATCAGCATAACAATTTGAGAGAAAAGTTTAGCTGAAAAATGTACAGAAAAATCTATTTGGTTTAGCATTTGGTGTATTCCCATTTGGCATTTTGCAAAACCTGATGACAATGTTATCCAGCATGAATTTAGAAAGATCCAAAGATCTTTGCTTCAATGAAAGCAAGAAAATATTATCTTTTGCATTTTGTTTTTTAACCCTCCATCAGCTTCTTTGGGGATTTTAAGGGGGAAAACTATACCTGAGTTAAAGAATATAAAAATATAAAAACTAAATAAGATTTTTAAGACCCTTTTCAAGTGTTCTTAGAGGAGTAGAAATATTACATTGCAAAAGATGTTTTGCCAGCCAGAGACCTCCGTCATGTGCTTTGACCACAGGAGGCTTTTCTGACCATTTGTACAAAGGATCATGATTAACGTCACAAATTTGTGACCTAGAAACGGTGCAGAATTTTAATTACTTTTTTTTTCTTCCAGGTTTATTTTTTTATTTATTTTTTTATGAATCCAAGGTTTTCAATTCAAACATATTTGGACTGAATTTATTATTTCTCTTACATAAGCAGTTACATTCATACATTTGTTTCAGAGGCAGAACAACTTTTTGATTATAAAAACAAACTTTGCACATATAACTGTATGGAATCACGGCGAATTTGAAATGTTTTAAATTGAATTAAAAAGATATTAAAGGGGACCTATTATGCAAAACTTACTTTTACATGGTGTTTGAACATAAATTTATGTCAACAGTGTGTGTACACAACCACACAACCACCCTATAATGGTAAAAATCCACCCTCTCCTTTTTTTAATCACCATAAATCATAAGCAGTGTCTCAGAATAAGCTGTATGCAATTTCTATTGAACGTGATGTCACATCGTTCAGGCCCCGCCCACAACTGCTAACAGACTCTGCCCTATTAGCAGCAGCTCATTTACATTTAAAGATACATGCATGAAAACAGTGTGTTTTTCCTTCCACTAAAAAATGCGCATGGTATAATGATCAGTGGGATATTTTGAGCTGAAACTTCACAGACACATTCTGGGGACACCTGAGACTTATATTACATCTGGTAAAAAGGGTCCCCTTCAGCGGCGGCTGGTCAGCTGGGGCGCTTCTTAACATGTTAAAAATAAGTTAAATATATATTACAAAATAATTACGAAATAACATTATTTAGTCATACTAATCGACTGGTACTCATGTTAGCACCTATTAAAAATCAAAAACATTTTATGTGTGTGGAGCACAGCGCCCCAGACCCTCCCACTTTTGATTTTAGCGAATCAATATTGTTTTTATATATTTTGCCCTGATATGATTGTAAAGCGCTTTGGGTGTACAGTAGTACAGTACATATGAAAGCACTATATAAATGCCTCAGTCATTCATTCATTCATTCATTCATGTGATTGGACCGTTCTCAACTTTCAAGTAGGTAAATTCGTAAGTAAATTCGGTTTTATCTTCACAAAAAAATCCTTTCACGAGGTGTTCAAATTAAGAAAAAAATAAGGATCACAGAGCTTGGACCGAGTTGGCTAGATGTAAGTCATGCCTTTTATTGTTTTCCCTGTTTGCTATTTCAAAGTCCTGTCAGGCAACAACACAGAAGGTAAATGAAACAATGCAGTTTAACTTGAGGCGATCATCTAAATCCCAAGCACAATTGCTTGTGCAGATGATATGGTTATACAATGGACATGTCTCTTTTCAAATAAAATATGATACACTTTAAGTGCATCTTTATGGATGTATTGGTAGGCTACTATATTGAAATAGACAAATAATACAATGTCCCATTTTCATCATACATTCAGTCATGCCTGGCAACTTGACAAATATGCTGTTCTATATTATTAAAATTAAAATTAAGTTGAAAATTAAGAAAAAATTAACAATAAACTTATTATATTGGGCTTTATTAAACTTTATGAAACTATAATGATTTTATGTGTAATTTTTTACTACAAGTCAATTTATTAAACAAATTCCACAGTCTTTAAATTGAGATCTTAAAGGATTTGCTATCCTGTGGCTCCCTCTAGTGGGCAACATTAGTAGTATGGCTTTCATCTCTGAATTGCATTGAAATAAACAGCTGATATTTTTTTTAAATGATTAAAAAAAATTGTTGTAAATGATTACTTTATTATTGATAATAATACACCCACATTAAACTCAAATTCACAGATTTGTGGTAACTTAAGTTATTTTATGCTTTAATAGTTGAATTTCCAACTTCCATTTTTTAGCTAAGCAGTAATTATACATTATTATATCACTTTTTAAATGGTCATTTAACAATTGCATTCAGTCTTGCATTAACCCTCAGACGGTCCTCGGTCATTTCTGACCGAAACATTTTCTGTTTTGAATTTCTAAAAATCACAGCTTCATCGGAATGTTACGAAACTTGGTGACTTTTATGGCATTAGGTATGTGAACACACAAACAAATTGAGGTCATGATCCGAGCATGCTAAGTGGTCGTAAAAAAAATAGTCACACTACAGGCCTTCGGTCAAAAATGACTGACCCATAGGAAATGAATGGGAAATTGACAAAAAAATAATAATTCTCCGAATTTTTGTGTGTACAATCTACAAATCGGCCACAATCCTAAAAAAAAGTACACAGCTGTAAAGGGGTGACACTCTACAACATCAAGAGTGCAAAAAAGACACCCACCCACACACACATACAAACACACTTTTATACACATACACACCAATAATTTTGATTACAAAAAATCTGTTTTGAATTTTTAAAAATCACAGCTTCATCGGAATATTACGAAACTTGGTGACTTTTATGGCATTAGGTATGTGAACACACAAAAAAATTGAGGTCATGATCCGAGCATGCTAAGTAGTTGTAAAAAAAATAGTCACACTTGTGGTCTTCGGTCAAAAATGACCCCCATAGAAAATGAATGGGAAATAAAATAAAAAAATAATAATAATAAAAAAAATTAAATATTATTTTACATAAAGTGTTATAATTGAATGAATTGCATTTTTTGTTACAAATTCTGTAAAAAAAAAAAAAGTAAATGTGTCCAGAAACAGCTGGGGAATTCACATGCCTCTCCATAGAGAGCTGTACATGCCATCTAGTGGTTACACCATGGTTCTACGCTTTCTCTCCATACTCTCACCAGATGGTGCTAATCTGCTTAAAACATTTTTTTTTTGAAGGCCTATATTAAACTAAAATACTGCATTAAAAAAATAATAATAATACATATATATATATTATTTTTTTTATTATTTTTTTTATTTATTTTTATTTATTTATAATGGCAAAAATAGACCATAAATATTGCAGAAATATTAATAAATTCAATAAAATTCTCTCAAAATACAAAATTAAAAAGAATAAAGAATAATATAGAATATAGAATAAAAATAAATTGCATTGGTTTTACTGGGATGGAGGAAGTTTCATTTTTAGGTGTCCGGCCACTTCTGACCGGGAAGGCCCAGGGTGTGACTCGGAAAGGAAGACCTTCTGAGGGTTAAAGTGTGATTAAATTTATTTGCGCCACTTTGTTTGTGCAATTTTTTAGCTCCACTAATCCCCTTTAAAATAGAAAACTGTAAAACTTGCTGTTTTTACAGTATTTCTGATCATATAAATGCAGTCTAAGTGAACAAAAGACACTTCTTTTAAAAACATAAAAATCCAAACTTTTGAATAACATGCACTGATGAATTGTTCACAATAATGATTTACCTCTGGTCTGTTTTGGGCAAAGATGCCCACAAACTGCTGAGGGTTTGGTTTGCAACCTTTCGCCAGCAAACCTGATCCCAACACCTGTGCCCGTTCTGCGACCTGTAACGAACGCATTGTCATGATAACCGGTTTTAGGTTATTACATGCTTATTACACAGTAGTGAATGCGTTATAACATGCATTGCCCTCACCTCAGTGTAAGAGATCCACTGATAGGGTTCTCTGGGTTTCCTGAAGCCAAGACATGGGCCGTCACCTGCACAGCTCAAAGAATACTGTTAGTCATTATTTGACTCTCTGGAATACTTCGGTTCTGACTATGAAACTCTGTGGTCATAAATATATGTTTTATAATGATAACTAGCTACTGAACTGTATAACTGGCTGATTTTCTATGTTTCTCTATGTGCATTGTGTCCTGATCACATTGTACATCATCCCTTACTTAACGTTTGTCTGCGGTTCTAAAATTATTAGTCTTTTAGCTTCAATCCAGATGCTTTCGAATCCAAGCACAAAAACACTTCAAACGACTACGAATCTATTTCTCAATCCCTTCACTGAAGGAAGCTACATGTGATGAAAGCATTATCGATCCAACAAAGCCTTGCAGAGCACTGCAGTAAATGAAAAGAAAGGAAAACCGAGAAGCCATTGAATTCATCGAAGGTCAACAGATTTCACCACTACAGAAATTGAAATTGTCACTCAAAGTGTTTTTCTGTATAATTACACAAACTGTTCTCAGGCTTCTGAAAGAGGACAAGAGACACTGTGGTTGTGTTTGTCTGAGCGTCAAACACACCTGCTATCCGCAGTCCTCTCTGGAACATGTCGTATGCCGTCTTTGTGTCCTCGTAGTAGAACTCCAGCAGATTGTCATCCTTCAGTAACGCGGAGCGCCTACAGCTCTGGTCTCCCTGGAAACATAAGCATGTGTTAATATAGCATCAATCATCAATCTGACATGCAAAGCTATTGATCTAGTTCAGTATACTATGCACAGTATACAAAATGTTATGCATATGTAAAAACTTGTACAGTAAGCTACCCAAACACACAGTGTTCGATACTGACCTTGACCTTCCATTTCAATTGTGATGAATAAAGCAGAAGAAATGTTAAATATGTTTTTTAATACTGAAAAAAAAAAACATGGCTTTAGTTGGGCATTGCAGCCTGATCAGACTGGTATGTTGGCTAGTTTTCAAGGGGATTTTGGCTAATTTTCAGCTAAACAGGCAGACCAGCTTTACTAGCTCAGCTAGACCAGCTAAAGACCAGCTTGACCAGGAAGACCAGTTAAAATCAGTGAAGACCAGCAAACCAGTTTAGGCTGATTTAAGCAAGCTTTATCAGCAGGGTTGACTTATTATTTGATTAGACTGGCAAAAGTTCACTCAACACAGAAATGAGGAATCATGTGAAAACAATATTTCTGCATATGGTTTCACATACTGTATTTAGGCATTAAGAGTATGCAGTGAGCAATTCATCACTGTCAGTGATATTTTAATATTATTTATAGACTGTTATAGAGTTAATATGTTGAATTAGTTTTAGTATTTTTATTTTAATTTTAAGTAATTTTGTTATGCTTTTTGTCATTTGTATCAGTTTTTGATACACTATATTGCCAAAAGTTTTGATGTTTTGAACTTTAATGACATCCCATTCTTAACCCGTAGGGTTTAACCCTCTGGGGACCAAGCTGTTTTTGGGGTCCTTGAGATGTTCTGACATGCCTTGACATTTGTGCTTTTTTCAGTTATTTATAAACATGTTAATGGCAAAGGTGTAAATTCACTCTATATAGCACAAACAGGGCTACCATAATATGCGAGCAACGTGTATGTAGATGTTTGTATTTTTAAGAGAATAATGTTTATGCGTGGTTATTGGAAAAAATTAAAATGAAAGTTGCTGAATTAAGACCACAAAACACATATTAAATATGTGTCCACAAGACTTTTGACTAATGGATGTTGTCCCTTTGAGTTCTAGCTTCAAAATGATGTAAACATAGTATTGCTTTATCGTTCACAAAAAAAAATACATTGATTTAAATGGTGTAAAACAGGTTTTGCTTGGAAAGCCAATATGCGAGGGGGAGGAGTAGTTTACACCTTAGATTATGAATGTCCCACCCACTCTGCATAATGAGCCATTCACTCAGGTGTGAAACTGACTGAGCCACAATGCAAGGACAAAAGATGTATTTAGAAGAAGACTTATATTTGACCATTTAAGATTTCGCTTACATCTCTCTTGTAAATATGTTTTGCTATTTTATTAAAAATGTTACAATTACAACAATAATTACAATTTCAACAATATTTCAAGTGTACTCTTTCTTTGTAAAAAAAAAAGAAAAAAAAAAAGATTATAGGCCTACATTTTATCATATGTTTTCATTAGTTTGAATATAGCCAACATTGGAACATCTAACATCTTAGTCTATGAATTTATTTTTGACAAAAATAGTATTTTTTTTTGCAGTTTAATACGTTGCTTATACAAATACATTTTATTTCAACATATTCCAGTCGATTTTTACTCATCTCAGTAGGCTATAGCAAAGCAGTTTATTCTTTCACACACAGACGCGCGATTCATATTTAGGCTAAACAGTCTTTACAAATATGTCTCCATTCATCTCACAGAAAGGCGAGTCATATTATAGAAATGCGATTCATCTTTTTGCGGTTTACATAGGCCTACACTAACGTTATTCCATAACGTTATTCCACACGTGAGAAAAGAAAACAGCCTACCTCACTCCTCAGCGGAATCTGCTCCTCATTTCAGGAGATATTGCTCCTCATCAGCACTGTTCTGAGGAATCTTTTCTCCATAAGGTAGGCTATAATGTCTCACTCGCGAGGAGTCGCGACGCGCTTTGTTTACAGCTGATGTGGGCGTTTCACATCTCTGAAATAGTTCTCAGAATTTGCGTTTGAATAGCACGCGCTCTCCGGGGAGTGGTCACATTACTGTGAATGAGCTCCTAATGAGCTCGACAGGAGTCGCTCTCTTTTTATACAGATTACAGAAGCTGAGAATATTTGTTTTTTATATAAATGACTTCATTTAAAAGATGCGATCTCAAGCTTTATGCCCGTGGGTCTGTTTGCCTGTTTGACTGAATTTTCGCGGAGTTATAGATCATTTTCGAACGCGTTTCAAATGGGAGTTTACTGACAGAGAGAAGGCAGAAATCGCATCATGTTAATTTTTCTTTATTTGTCAAAAAGCAAAACACTTTATTTTTATTGTGAGTATACAGAAAAAAAATAGAAACTGAACAGGATCGATTGATGTATTACACGAAAATAAAAGATCAAAATTAACAGAGCATTTAGTGTTTATTTTCATTGCTAAAAAAAAAAAACGAGCAAAACGCGCGGGCGCGTTTGTGGTCCCCAGAGGGTTAATATGGAGATGGCCCACCCTTTGCAGCTATAACAGCTTCAACTCTTCTGGGAAGGTTTTCCACAAGGTTTAGGAGTGTGTTTATGGGTTTCTTTTGACCATTTTTCTAGATGTGAGGGTCAAGCACTTCATTTGAGGGTCTTCATTTGAGAGGTCAGGCACTGATGTTGGATGAGAAGGTCTGGCTCACAGTCTCCGCTCTAATTCATCCTAAAGGTGTTCTGTCGGGTTGAGGTCAGGACTCTGTGCAGGCCAGTCAAGTTCCTCCACACCAAACTCGCTCATCCATGTCTTTATGGACCTTGCTTTGTGCACTGGTGCACAGTCATGTTGGAATAAGAAGGCGCCATCCCCAAACTGTTCCCACAAAGTTGGGAGCATGAAATCTCCAAAATGTCTTGGTATGCCGAAGCATTAAGAGTTTCTTTCACTGGAACTAAGGGACCAAGCCCAATCCCTGAAAAACATCCCCACACCATAATCCCCCCTCCACCAAACTTTACACTTGGCACAATGCAGTCAGGCAAGTACCGTTCTCCTGGCAACTGCCAAACCCAGACTCGTCCATCGGATTGCCAGACAGAGAAGCGTGATTGGTCACTCCAGAGAACACGTCTCCACTGCTCTAGAGTCCAGTGGCGGCTGCTTTACTCCACTGCATCCCACGCTTTGCATTGCACTTGGTGATCTTAGGCTTGGATGCAGCTGTTCGGCCATTGAAACCCTTTCCATGAAGCTCTACACACTGTTCTTGAGCTAATCTGAAGGACACACACAGTCTGGAGGTCTGCAGCTATTGACTCTGCAGAAAGTTGGCGACTTCTGCGCACTGTACGCCTCAGCATGCACTGACCCTGCTCTTTGATTTTACGTGGCCTACCACTTCGTGACTGAGTTTCTGTCATTCCCAATTGCTTCCACTTTTTTATAATACCACTAACAGTTGACCGTGGAATATTTAGTAGTGAGGAAATTTCACGAATGGACATCTGAATTCAATGATTTGGAGGGGTGTCCCAATACTTTTGGCAATATAGGCTAGTGTATATATATATTAAGTGTTAGTAAACTCATTTATTTCAGATAGTTGGCTTTATTTCAATTATTTTTTATTTTTAGTTAACAACAACACGGTTACCTGTACAGGTATCGACTGGGCCTGCAGATCACATGGAGGCTGGATTGGTCGAGGCCTGGTCACCAGCCAGTAGGTTGTGAGAGAGGCTAGCGCTCCTAACCCGATGATGGAGGATGGAGAGAGGGACAGAGAGGAAAGAGAGAAGGACGAGGGGAGAGACGGAAGGAGGGTCTTCAGATTGTCCATTTCAGACTTCCCATCTCCTCCACTGAAACGCAGGGAACGTAACCACTCCTGAAACTGCATAGCTGTGAGAGAGACACAGATTCACTGCCATCACCATCATAATTATAAACAACAAAGAAATGCCACAATTTATCAAGACCTTGAAGCAGATAGGAGGGAGAAACACATGTGAATCCCAATGTGCTTTCTTTGCCATTAATGCTGTGATAACACGCCTACATCTCCTTCCATTAATAATAATGGCTAGTGCGGCGGCTGAGATATACGTAAACCTGCTAACATCCGTTGCCATAATTGTTAGAATGACTTAAGGCAAGAGGAAAAAATGACGTTTTAGTTGAATAACAACGGTTAATGGAAATTTCGCAATAGTTTTTTATTGACATTTAGAAAATATCGCAAAAATTTGGCTCAATGTAATGGACACGCAGCCACCGTTTCCCTTGAGTGACTTACCGCTATTATGAAACATGCTTAGCAACATCATTATGAAATAATATTATAATAATCATCGCTAAAAACATCACCAGGAAATATAGTTCATGAATCTAACTGTATGCTGAAATGATTTGGTCCATTCATATTTAGTTTAAAGTTAATGTGCAGTGACTCCAAATTATGAATAACTTTCATTGAGTTCTCGTAAAGAGGTCTGAGAACAAAACCTGAATGAAAACCACTCAGCCGTGAGAGAAGCCAACAAATGTTTGGGTCCCGTTTGAATGCCAGGAGGAAGTAATGATGATTGGCCGACACACAACAGGCGCTCGGGGTAACTTTCGGACATTTTCTAGCAGGCAGCCAAAACACAAACACAACCAGGTGTGAATGTGTTTCAGGACACACGGAAGGACAGGTGGAGATGAAGAGAGCTGCATGTGGGAGAGCTGACAGGTTGAAAATTAATTTTAATGTTGTCCAGCAGCAGAACATGACACTGGTGAAGTGAGTAAAGTCGGCATTGGTGATTTGGTGGTGAGATGGGGTGACTGGGAGGCCCGAGTGTGAATGAGTGTGATCGCGTTTGCCAATGAGATGATCTGCAAAGATCACATGAGACGACCCAAACACGGTCATATCCTGGGACTCCATTCACAGTCTCACAGTCTCACAGTACGCTCTCTCTCTCTCTCTCTCTCTCTCTCTCTCTCTCTCTCTCTCTCTCTCTCTCTCTCACTCACACACAAATAAACTCATCTCACCCCCTCTTCTTTAACCTCTCACCCACTTCCTCCCCCCATTAAAGAACAGGAGGATAAAGGATGATGTCATCACCCCTCGTCCTGCATTGGTATTCCCACAGTGAGGGAAAATGCCCCCTTCCCTCTCTTTCACTCCTTAAATGCCACCAAAGCAAGTGCCATGATGTTTGTCTCCAGAATACTTAACACTAGAGACACTGAAGCCAGCCAGAGTCACAACTAAATGTTTAGCATGGGACAGATATGGGGTTTATAATGGACATGGATGATATCTAGACAACTGATGGGTGCATATAAACAATACAACTTTATAACCACTAATGAGACATATATATATATATATATATATCAATGTTACTAATGTTTACAATAATAGTATAATAATATGGACTCAACATTCATTAAAAACTAAAAATGTTTAGACCACAAAAATTCCAATATCTTTGTACTCATATTTTATAA
Organism: Abramis brama; assembly: GCF_963993115.1. Taxonomy (NCBI): domain Eukaryota; kingdom Metazoa; phylum Chordata; class Actinopteri; order Cypriniformes; family Leuciscidae; genus Abramis; species Abramis brama. The sequence goes on from NC_139978.1 coordinate 6,668,397, forward strand.
ACTCATATTTTACTCCATAACCATCATTTATAAAGTATTTATATATAAGTGGCATAGTTTATTATACTAATTATCCTATGCTGTCATATTCAAAGAGTAAGTGCCTAATTTGGCACTTTAATAATGAATGAATGTGCAGTCACAATAGTGTGTACATCAGCTATTTAACAAAAAAATAAAATAAATAAATTAGTAATCAGTACTAATGTTAAACATTTAAATATTTCATTTCTACAGTTTAGATTATGAAATTACTCTTTAAAATAATTTAAATGAATAATGCATTTCAAACAGAATGGAATATACTGAATTTCAAATTACATGCATGCTCAATAATAATAATAATAAAAAAATCTCTCTTTCATATAAATAAATCTGATGTGATACATATACAATACCGATCAAAATTCTGGGGTCAGTAAGATTTTTTTGTATGTTTTATTTGATCAAATATACTGTAATAACAGTAATATTGTGAACCTGTTACGGTATTTACAATTAAAATAACTCATATTTTAATACATTTTAAAATGTATTTTTTATTATTTAACATTTCATTGTCGCATGATAATTCAGAAATAATTCTAATATGCTGATTTGCTGCTCAAGAAAGACTTATTATTACAAGCACTACTTATTATTTTTGTGGAAACTGTGAAAAAAAAAATTCAGTCAAGTTAAAACAACAGCATGCATTTGAAATTTATTTGAAATGACTTTATCAATGTAATGCATCATTGCTGTATAAAAGTATTAAAGATTTGAACAGTAGTGTATATATCATATGCATGTTCATGTTAAACATGAGATTAATGGGATTATTAACATGCAAGTTTATTTATTTGACCATGCAACCTTGCAAAAAAACAAACAAAAAAAACCCACTTTCTATATTCCACAGGACTTTGTGAACCCTACATGTGGTCGCTTTAGAGGCGAGGGTTAAAGCAATGCAACTACAAACAGTGACATCCCTTTTCATATGACCATCTCTGCACATCCCTCTCTCTGTCACAGGTCCACAAAAGCTGGAGATAAATGGATTTTGCAGAGATGACATCTGAAAATAATTACGCGTCACAGATGAGGACAGACCTCTCTCTTTCTCTCCCTCCCTCCCTCATTCGTAACGGGCATTGTTAGAGGTAGACAGGCACTATTGTGTGTTTCTGGCACTCACTTGGGAACTTAAACAGAACAAAGAGGGGAGAGAGTGACAGAGGCTATTACTCAAACTGGTGCTAAATGAACTAAAGCAAATTTAAAAGAAAGGCCTACAGATTTACAACCTGAAGAAAACTCAAGCTCTCAAAACATCCACACGGTAGATATCAACAACTCACAAAGAGCAGATATATGGAGACAAATGTGGGATTTTAAATATTATGCAATTAAAGCAGTTTTGGGTTCATCAAAACACAAAAATTCGACTAGTCCCCCAGTTTGTGTAAAAAACAAAACTCACTTGTTAGCATGCCTGCCTCCCATGCCGGAAATGCAGGTTTGAATCCCGCTCTGAGCGGTGTGAGTAGAACTGGAGGGGTTACATTGGTGCCGTGACCCGGGTGGGAGTGAGCTAGTTAGAGCTAGTAAACCTCACCCCCTTGCCCTCAAGAATCGCACAAGAAACTGACGCTGTGGTCAGGCTGTGGCCTTTAGCGTACTTGTTAGTGTGCCTGCCTCCCATGCCGGAAACGCCGGTTTGAATGGCACTCGGAGCAAGTAGAAATGGAGGGGTTGCAGTGGAAAGTAACCATAGCAATGTCTCGAGGCTGTGAGACATGTTTTCATTTCACTGTGCTACTTTTCCATTGTTTTTCAATGTAAACATGCATGTGTTCGCATCTAGCTCTGCTGTGTTTTAAATGCTTCGCTAGGAGTGCTCTTGCAGAGCTCTCCACTTATTATAGGCATCTTTGGGCATGTTATTAGTTCAGCAACTTCAGCTGGACTGTGTACATGGCCTTTGTGCCAGTATCACAGTTCTTCAGCTGTTTATGTGGTCAAAATGTTTGCGCTACAGGGGTGGCACTGGCCACCCAATGGCCACCATGTACAGGTAGCTACGCCCTTGCTTGAGACATAAAGTTCCAGAAAAAATGGGTTGTGGAAATTAGATGTGATGTATGGCCTTGAGACAGTACCTAACACTAGAATTGTCAAAAAGTACCGACTTCAGTACCAAGTCGGCACTGAAATTTTAAAATTGTGACCCTTTGAGCGCTGGTGAGCGGAATCATAAACACCTCTGATTGGCCATTGTGTTGACATGCTCATTGGATATGTGTGTGATTGGCTACAATGATCAATTCAGAATTTCAGTCCCGACTTGTTACCGAAGTCGGTACTTTTGGACAACTCTACATAACACACTTGTTTTCAGTCAGTTCCCCTTTTAAAAAAATTAAATACATTTCCTTAAAATAGTTTCAAGTTACATGTCACCACACAACCTACAGTACACATCCCAGCATAAACACTCCTGATAAACAATTTGTTATTAAAGCATCTACGTTCATAAACCACAGTTCATTTTAACAGAAAAGTTCATCGCAATCTTACAAAGTTTCATTATAATCAATGAAACTGACTGCACAATGAATCTCTTATTTACATAAAGTCTACACTTTGTTATAATAAGAGGATTTGCTAGCGTGCAAAACCCTGAACCCACTCACCGCTCAAAACACAGAGGTTTTTTTCAGTGCTAACTTACACACCTCTGATTGGCGATCTTGTTCAACAAATCAACAGGTGATTGGCTACACTGCTAAACGCTGCAAAAACACGTTGTAAAGAAACCTTTCAGATACACACTGGATCGTTTGCCATAAGAGAAAACTGACCCTAGACCAGCAGTACTGAACAGGGCTGCGTTTCTCAAAAGCATCATGATTGAAGTTGATCACAGAGACCATTGGTGGCCCAGCCTTACACACACTCCGTCTATGGTCGAGTCAAATTATATAAGGTGTCTACCCAGGCTAAGGTCCATTAAGACCCTTATTAGTGTTGTTGCGGGGTCTTCACATGTAGCGACAGGAAGCAAATGTTTTGCGGTTGTGATGCCAGGATGGTGTTGTTTCCTGTGTCGAGCACTTAAACCGCATTTTCAGTTTGAAGTCGTAAAATTGTACCCATTAAAAAGCATCATAAAACATTATAGGTTGTAGTTCAGAGAAGAAACCTTAGGCAGTGGGATGTTAGTGTGCTTCTGTTCAAGTACTTGGGTCTTTCATCAAGGGTCAATTTACAGCACAATGTTGTGGAAATGTTGTGACGGGAGAAGCCACTTGGATGAATAAAGAAACGCCTTGAGCACATTTTGTGCTGCTGACATGACTGATACCTCAGATCATGTGCCTTATAGCTGAGGGGCATCATGTTCCTTTTCTGAGCAATCAGACTAGAAGTTTTGCCGGGTGGATAAAATGAGTAAACCCAGAACACCCTAGCAAACTGTATAGCATGATTCATAGCTAATTTTTGCCTAAATATGTCTGAAGACAAAAGATAATAAAGCTATGTATCATGTGTAATGGACAAGATATCTCATTGTGATCTCCATTTGTCAGCATCTTGTTTCATTTCAACAGATATACGGCTGGATTGAACTCCTCAGTATGGAACAAATGCTAAGTTTGATTTTGTGACCAAACTGCCCTGATCGCACACATAGCATGGCTGAACCTCTTACAATGTCAACAAAACCTCAGCTCAAGAACAACAGACACATTGTTAGAACAAAGACCTTCAGCATCCAGAACGAACATCCGTTCCCAAGTGTGTAAGGTAAAACCTCACCGGTTAAGAGAAGGAATGTGTGAGTGGAGAATGACAAGAACTGAAAGAGCCCATTGGAAAGAAAACTTTAATGAGATCTCCTTAAAGGTGCTCTAAGCGATGTTGGGTGACGTCAGTTCTTGTTGACGTTCGAAGTATTGTCAAACAAAATGGAGGCTAGCTCGGCCCTCCCTCCTCCTCATCCCGTCCCCTCCCCCTCCCTTCCGTGCTTTTCCGATGTAAATTCGGGACTTTGCGCGTTCCTTCTCATTTTCCCTATTCTTTGCTATTTGTTCATCGGAACGTCGTCTCTTTGGTTGTGTGTCGGCCATATCAAAATTTAAGAGAATATAATTCTAACGCTAGTCGTTGTCTAGGACATCTCTCCTCTAGCTAACTTCCCTCTTCATGCTTCTCTCTCCTCCACTCCCCACACTAACCCCCCAACCCCCCAACCCCCACCCCCAAATCATTCTTGTCGGTTATTGGCTGGAACACTGTTTGTTATGTTTCGTGGTCCAGGCTGGCTCAGTTTGTTTTTGTTGCCGTTTGTGGAGCCTGGGCTGTCTACAGAGACCACGTTTTTTTTACAGTGTGTTCAGGGGACAGGCAGCTAGCGGATAGTGAGGAGATGTTTGCTGTATGTGACAAAAAAATGTTGATGCGTGACATCGCTTAGAGCACCTTTAATATATCAATTGTTTCTAATTAACAGCAATTACATTAATTAAGAATTTTGCTAGAGACACAAATGCTTGATATTTAATTGACTGAAAACATCTCAATTAAGTTTCCTAAGTAACAAATGAGCAACCTTTGGACAATAACAGGGATGTGAAATGGCAGGTTCACAGGATATGATGTCATATGAAGTGGGTTCTGGAAGTGGCATTCCAGAGGATTTGAAAGGGAATATGATGAGGGAATGAGAGAGCGCAGGAGATCCGAGCGCCTGCCCAATGGTTAATGAATGAGGGAAGGGGTGAATGAAAGAATGGCCCGGGTGTTCTCTGGCTGTGATTCCCAAATGAAGCATGAAGAACACAGAATCACACTGAAAAGGTTTAGAGAAGAGAGGGATGAGGGAATAAGGGAGGGTGTTGCATCACAGCGGACAAATTAACGGTCTGGTAGCAGAAGAGAAATGTGGAAAAGCAGTGATGCGTCCTCGTGGCTGAAATGTAACTGTGTCAACCTGTATAAGTGGAAGTAGGTTATGTTTTTACACTGGAAAACACAATGTTTCACAATATCGCTATGGTGAAAAATCATAATGCGTCTCATCCTACATAAAGGTGTGCTTTATGAGTCATTTTAAAGCATTTTCCCCTACCAACACCAACAGAACTGCAATTAATTCTAATGAATTCTGGATTGTGTGAGTGTGTTACACCAGCACAACCTTATTCAGCATGACTAGACATGCCACACACATGCACAATATCTACAGTGCTTCGCCAGTCCTCTGCTCAGCGGGCAAAACTGGCTCTTGCTCTAAAACAGAGTGTTTCAACCACACTATTTTGCTGGCAGCATTTTACAGTTTTTGTTCCCTTGACAAACAGCAAGCACACCCTTACTTCAGTATAATATTGATCAAAATCACACCCAAATGACCCAGCACAACATTAAGCACTGAATCAATACACAATACTAGAAAATAATAAAGTTTATTCAAAGTAGCCATCTAACAATTAAGCCTATCTAACCAAATATTGACACTATAGTAGGCAATATTGATTGTATCACATGGTAGGCTACTTTGAGATACTACCATATATGAAAAAAAAAAAATGAAAAAAAAAAATGAAAAAAAATAAATAAATATATACAATGGTAGTAGCCTACCATGGTAGCCTACTTTTTGGTAATTTTAGTGGATGTGACATTTGTTGTCTTCAAGTTCAAATAGATGTCCTATCAGAATAACCACAGATTTTCACTTAACGTTTGACAACCAGAAATGTATATCTAGTTGAAAGTTTAATAGGCCTATGTACTGTATGTGTGCGTGTGTTTTGAAAAGGGGCATTAATGACATGAATTGCAAGGAAACATTATAAGTAATTTAGCCATTTGCCACGGCGCGCTTGTTTACAAAATACGTGCACGTGTCACGCGATGATGCCAAACTATAAGATATTACGAAATCATTTCATATAAAATCATTTCACTCACTCAACAGACGATGTTTGAACGTTAAAGTAACTATTAAACAACTGATGTATTGCTAAACAAACCAAATGTTGAATTATAAACAGGACAACGAGTAGGCTAAGTGATGAATGAATGAATTGAATTTCCATTGATGAATTTGGCAACTTCTCCCGTACAAACAAAATTCTTTTTCTCTCAAAAACTACGACGTTTTTCTACATTTGTACAAAATCGCTGCATTTACACATAGTTTGTGGAAGTATTAAGAAACTTGCTCTTACCTGTGTGTGGAATCTGAGTCGCCCGTCCTCCAAAAGTTTCTCTATTCTCCTCAGACTGTGCTAAATCCCTCCCGGACCCCAGAGCCAGTGTTAAGTCCCTCACAAACACACCCTCGCTCCCCCTCTTCAGTCAGCTTGCCTCGGGCCAAAACCTCCTCAAACTTCTCCCAAGTTTTCAGAATACTTCCTCATCCAATTATGTGCGTGCTTTAACATATTTTTTGCCAACATCTTCCAGGATGTCTATCAGAACCGGGAAACGTATCCTTTTTTTTCTTTCTTTCTTTTTTTTCCACAAATTTTATTAACATTTTGTCAAAGTACAATTTTAACACGTATACGAAATTGAATCAATATACAGCTTCATATATCTGATCTTAACAAGGTGAACAAAATAAGAGACAGGAAAAGATCCGAAATAAAATAGAAATAAAATAACAAAACACATAGATACATAAATGAAAAACACTTAGGGGTCTGCTTATGCATTAAAGTTAAAATAATGAAATAATTTGATTGTTTTGTTTAATTTGTTGTTCTTTTTTATTAAATTTTCAATGCTGTTCCAATATTTTTAAGGTCTGTAATTTTGAAATTGTAAAAGGAGGGTTTGCTTCTTTGCCAAATCATTTTGTGCAGATAATATTTAGCTAAAATAATAATTAAGTTAATTACATATTTTTCATTGGCTGATAAATATGGCTCAGTGACTATAAGAAGTATTTCAAATTTGCTTAGAGAAATATTCTTTTTTATCTTTTGGGAAATAAATCGTTGTAAATGGGACCAAAAGGAAGCTACAAGGGGACAATCAACAAAAACATGCTCAATGGTTTCTCCTTCACAGAATGTACAAATGTTACACACGGTTGGAAAAAAAGTACAGATGTTTGCTTTTGAAGGGTAATAGGCTACCTGTGAACAATTTTGAATAAAACTTCTTTGATTTTATTTACAATAATATACTGATGAGGTAGCAGGAAGATCATGTTCCATAGTTTCTTGTCCAGTAAAGTCCATCAGTGTTTACATATATATATATATATATATATATATATATATATATATATATATATATATATATATATATATAAACTGTATGTAAACATTCATTAACTTGCACACACATCAGTTGTGGTAAACATAAGTTAAAGCATGTTCGTTTGATGTGCGAGAACCAATGAGGTTCATTCTCGTGTTTCAGAGAACTGCTAAACAGTTCGACTAAACTGCTCAATTCATATGGATTAGTTTTATGATCTCTTTATGAACTTTTTGAAGCATCAAAGTAGTTGCATAGCTGTCAATGGAGGGACAGAAATCTCTCAGATTTCATCAAAAAGATCTTCATTTGTGTTCCGAAGATGAACGAAAGTCTGACAGGTTTTTAACAACATGAGGGTGAGTAATTAATGACAGAATTTTTGTGTGAACTATCCTTTTAAGCCTGCAAATAAATGTTTACTGAAAATGACACATGGTCCTGGGGACCCACAGAACTGCACGTTTTGTATGCCTACCTATTTACCACACCTGATTCAGATCATCTACTTATTTGCATGAACTGAACTGATCAGTTCAGAGAATAAAATGTGCAATGCTGGTCCCTTATACCAGGACTAAATACCATGGCTATAGTTAATGAAATTATGATCTTTTTCTTTCTTTTCTTTTGCAGTTCTTTTACAGTTCAAACTGGCATGTAAAAACTGGACCAGTATGGAGAGAAATAATGTATTTTCAAATATCCGGTAGAACCCTATTTTATTATACTGGAATAATGTTCAGCTATTGGGCAGTTAAAGGAAATCTCAGAGGAACTAGAAGTTTTCTGTTGAACAATGTAACGAATCCACAAAATTTTACCTGTGGCGAAATCTGCATGGGGAAACATTTCGCCTTCATGCTAAATTTGCGATCGCGTGGATTCCTATTGAAATGAATGGATTTTAATCAGCAAAAATGTGTAGAACAATGGTAAATGTGTAATCACAATAGTCTAGAAACATGTTAACAAGTTAACACAAAAACATGTTAGAAAAGTTGGAATCCTTAAAAAAAAATGTTTAGTATTCTTTAAAATTGTTTCCAAATGAAAGAAACCCAAAAGGGATCATGTACAATTGCATTTTTCAGAGACATATTTGAAGTAATTCCATCATTGATTAAGTCCTGGAGCTGTGTACAGTCGCCTGCATTGGTTTTCAACTCAGAAGAAATTAAATAAATAACCAACAGCAAAGTTAATGCAAAATTAACACCAGAGCCTAATTAATATTATTATTATTTTCAATTTACATCATCCATATGGTACAAATCAAAAGTCTATATCACAGCCAGAATCATCAAATGATGCTTCTTCAGTGTGGGTTTCATCCAGGAGAGCCGGTCCCCCGTGATCAGAGACAGAGGGAACCTGTAAAAAAGTTACATTTATTTGAACTTGACAGATGCATCATTTGAAAGAGCTGTTTGTTATATGTTTAAGTATAAGCTGAATGTGCCCTTAAGGAAAGAGGTTCCCTTTCAGTCGCTCGACGTAGTCGACATGTTGACTGATTGGGATCACGCTTAGGGAGCCTGTCATCTTCGAGTATTGATAAAATGAGCCAATGCACATTGGCGTGCAAGATTTGCATCTCGGGTTTAAACATGGAAGCGGATACACGCTTGTCCACTTGTCTTTCACTTCGGAGCCGATCGGTCTTCACGTCGATGTCTCTGAAGAGTGTTGTTATATTACAACGAGCGAGTGTGTCGGTGCTTCTTCAGGAAGTCTCTCCCGGTGCTGGTGGTTCCACAGGGCAAGTGCAGCGGTGGTTGCGAGCTTTCTGAAGTCTCAACTGCTGTTTTAACAGTATCAAATTTCTGTTTGTGTTTGTTTGTCTGACGGCCGGTTGAGGGCGAAGAGAGTGAGTGCTTCACTGGTACAGGCTGCACCATCCCCGTCAGTATTGTCGCGATCATTCCCCAGTGTGCTCCGGCACTGGTGAGGGTTTTCATTTCCTGAAAGAGCAACACGGGTGCGTTTGCGTCTTTTTCAAGATGTCATTCCACCCGTGCGTTTCCGGATGCGGTCATTCCCTGTCCCCCTCTGACGGTCACAATTGTTGCATCACGTGTTTGGGCTTACAGCACGCTGAAGCAGCTTTTGTGGATGGCTCATGTTCCCATTGCGGGAATATGACTGTCTCGGTGTTGAGATCGAGACTCGCCTTCGTCTGCGAAGATGGAGTCCCAATTACCATGCCCCACCCTAGGGTGCCATGTCGGATGGGTGATCGGAGGATAGTGATGGAGTTCCTGCCCGGTAACCATTCCCTGTGGGCTCCTCACTCCTCCACACTCCTCCATCAGCAGCCGGTGGAGTCCCCCGTTGAGCGCGCTGGTCCCTCTGTAATGGACCGACCAGACGTTTCATTCGGGGTCCCTCCAGAGGACAGGATGCCGATTGCAGCATCGGAGGGTGAGCTGAGCTCTGGAGATGATGACTCGGCTGCGTTATCCCCTTCGGGGAGTGTAACGTTGCCCGAGCCAGATCCACAGTTGTCAGATATGCTGAAATGGGCCGCTGAGGCTGTCGGGCTGAGTGAGCTCCGCACCGCAACCGACTTGGCTCTCCGGAGCATGAGCGTTGCGGCCTACGCGATCGGTCTAGCGATGTCCAACCTGGTGGTCCAGGAGTGCCATTGTTGGCTCAGCCTGGTTGATATGGCGGATGCGGACAAGGTTCAGTTGCTGGACTCCCCAATTTCCCAGGTTAGGCTGTTCGGCGACGCGGTGGAGAGCTGCGCCCAACAGTTCTCTGCCGCCCTAGAGCAGACGGAGGCCATCCGGCATATCCTGCTCCGGCGGCCCACTGCTGCCATCACCCTGCCGCCGGTGGCAGTTCCTCCGCCTGCTCGTCGCCGAGGGCGTCCCCCTGCCGCCGCTTCCGCTCCCGCTGGGCCACCCCAGCAGCCTTCACCCAGGCCTCAGCGGAGAGCCAGCCGCAGGCAGGCGGCCCAGCCTGTGTCAGACACTGCCAAGCCAGTTGCCAAGTGTAAGACCAAGCGTCCCTGACACCAGGGATGGGGTGACGAGCTCTTCAGGTATTTACCGTTCCGCCGCTGGCTCCCCGGAGTCCAGCGGTACCCGAATCGTCAAAAGAGCAAATTCCTCCGTTCCTGGATACCAAAAGGCTCAGACTGGCGGTATGCGACCCTGAAAAGCTTTGTACCCCTCAGTCCCCTCTTGTGTCGCCAGCCGGCAGCGGTTCTAGGACCCGACTACGCCTTCTCCTGTACCCCCAGCTGACCCATGGAGACAGGTAAGTGTTGCATTGCACACTCAGACCTCACTTTGGGCCACCCCCGGGCCTTCCGAGCCAGGTCTCTGTCCTCCACCTTGCTGCCCCACTCCGGGTACGTCTGTGGTGCCTCTGGTCCCCCTGGCCCGGTTTGTGGAAGCCTGGAGAGTGCTTCCCAACCGGTCCAGGTGGCTCCTCCGTACCATCAGACTTGGCTACACATTCAGCGGCGTTCATTACACTTCGGTGCTGAGCAAACGTGCCCCTGTCATGCGCGCGGAGATAGCAGTCCTACTGGCGAAGGATGCGATAGAGCCGGTTCCTCTAGCCGTTATGAAGACCGACTTCTACAGCCCGTACTCCATTGTACATGTACATTCAACATATCAGCCAGTTGGGTCTTCGAGTCAACTGGGAAAAGAGCAAACTCGCCCCCGTGCAGAGGATCTCTTTTCTCGGTATGGAACTGGACTCGGTCCACCAGATGGCACGCCTCACAGAGGAACGTGTATGGTTGGTGCTGAACTGCCTGAATACTGTCAAGAGCAGAACAGTGGTTCCACTGAAACTTTTTCAGAGGGTCCTGGGGCATACGGCAGCCGCAGCCGCAGTAATGCTGGGATCTGGATGGGCCCCCAACTGCATTGGCACATCAATTGCCTCGAGTTGGGTTGCAGTACACCTTGCTTAGAGACGCCTCAAAACGCCCCTGCTCGGCAAGCATGTAATGGTCCGTATGGACAACACTGTGACCGTTGTGTACATCAACCATCACGATTCAGTTCGCCCGGCGTCCGCCCAAGTTCAGCGGCGTTCGTTACACTTCGGTGCTGAGCAAACGTGCCCCTGTCATGCGCGCGGAGATAGCAGTCCTACTGGCGAAGGATGCGATAGAGCCGGTTCCTCTAGCCGTTATGAAGACCGACTTCTACAGCCCGTACTTCATTGTACATGTACATTCAACATATCAGCCAGTTGGGTCTTCGGGTCAACTGGGAAAAGAGCAAACTCGCCCCCGTGCAGAGGATCTCTTTTCTCGGTATGGAACTGGACTTGGTCCACCAGATGGCACGCCTCACAGAGGAACGTGTATGGTTGGTGCTGAACTGCCTGAATACTGTCAAGAGCAGAACAGTGGTTCCACTGAAACTTTTTCAGAGGGTCCTGGGGCATACGGCAGCCGCAGCCGCAGTAATGCTGGGATCTGGATGGGCCCCCAACTGCATTGGCACATCAATTGCCTCGAGTTGGGTTGCAGTACACCTTGCTTAGAGACGCCTCAAAACGCCCCTGCTCGGCAAGCATGTAATGGTACGTATGGACAACACTGTGACCGTTGTGTACATCAACCATCAAGGTGGTCTACGCTCCCGTCGCATGTCACAACTCGCCTGCCACCTCCTCCTATGGAGTCAGAAGCATCTGAGGTCGCTTCGTGCCACTTATATTCCCGGCCTGCTCAATCGTGCTGCCAACGAGCTCTCACAACAGCCTGTGGCCCAGGGAGAGTGAAGACTCCATCCCCAGGCGGTCCAGCTGATCTGGGACCACTTCGGAGCCACACAGATAGATCTGTTTGCCTCTCCGGACTCGTCACATTGCCAGTTGTTTTACTCCCTGACCGAGGGGACCCTCGGCACGGATGCCGCACATCACGATGCAGTGGATGGGAGATCTGTGAGAAACCTCCCTTTGAGCCACTGCAGGCAGCTGAGTTAAAAGTCTTTAAAAACAGTTCTCCTGCTTGCTTTGGCCTCCATTAAGAGGGTAGGGGACCTGCACGCATTTTCGGTCGACGAATCGTGCCTGGAATTCGGGCCGGCTAACTTTCACGTTATCCTGAGACACCGGCCTGGATATGTGCCCAAAGTTCCTACCACTGCCCCCGGAGGAGGCAGACCCAGCACTGGCTTTTCTCTGTCCCGTCCGCTCCTTGACCTTATATGTGGACAGAACGCAAAGCCTCAGGACCTCATATCAGCTCTTCGTCTGTTACGGAGGCCAGCAGAAGGGAAAGGCTGTCTCCAAGCTGAGGTTGGCCCACTGGATAGTGGATGCCATCATCTTGGCGTATGAGTCCCAAGATGCACCTTATCCCCAGGACTGCGAGCTTACTCCACTCGGAGTGTAGCCGCTTCCTGGGCGTTGGTGCAGGGTATCTCGCTAACAGATGTTTGTAGAGCTGCGGGCTGGGCGACACCTAACACGTTTGCTAGATTCTATAGCCTACGTGTCGAGCCGGTTGCTTCCCGTGTGTTCTCTTCACATAGAAGCCAGTTAACACCGTAAGCACCGCTCGATGTGTTGGCTTGCTGCGCCATTCCCCTCCAGTGGACTGGATACGTGCGCCATTCTTGCTCCAGTTGAGTTCCCCTTTAGCTGAACCCTGTTGAGCTCCTCCACACCCCTTCGGCATTGGACGTGGCGGAGCGTCCGATGCTAGGCCTGCTACTCGTATGCTCTATTTGAACTTGTGCTAGGCAGGGTCTATATGTTGTGATCCCTACGTCGACCCCATATGTGCATTCTCCACGGTACGGCTCCCTGAGGCGAGCCCGTGTCTTTCCCTTGGCAGAGCTTGCTCTGCCGTTGCTGACGATTGAGTCTCCCCCGTTATAGGCTGGAGCCACCTCAGTGACATTCCATATGTTGTACTGCCCGGTAATTCGCCCAGTCTATATGCGATCCTCCACATGTTACCTCCCTGCGGGCTGGATGTGGCTTCCGTAGTGTCCCTCCTTCCATCAAAAGGGCACGCTTTCCCAGTGTTATCCAAGTCTAACTGAGTGGGTCTTGCGGAACAGCAGTGACTTTCCTGGCCTAAGCCCTGTCCTATCTCCGCCTCAATAATGCGGGGGGTCAGGAGGCTTTATCTAGGCACTGGAAGGTGGCAGCACTAGTGGCGTTTTAATAAGGATCCCAATCAGTCGACATGTCGACTATGTCGAACGTGAGCGACTGAAAGGGAACGTCTCGGTTACGTATGTAACCCTCATTCCCTGAAGGAGGGAATGGAGACGTAGTCCTGTCCCCACTACTGCTGGTCCACCGCTGACTCTGGGCTCCGTTCGGCTCCTCAGCAAAAAACAAGTGGTGAGTGTGTAACGAGTATTGATTTGTATCCTGTTTTATTTTATTTTTTTATTCACACAAAATCCTTATGGTTTTTGTTGGAAATTAATATGCATATGTGAGAAAAGAAAAGGGAAAAAATATATATATAAATAAATATATTATGAGTTTTGCGTTCGGTGCTGTTGTGACGTCATTGGCGCGTGGCGCGCTCTTGCTTCAGTCTGAGGTCTGAGCAGAGCGAGGTATGCATTTCGTTCACTCATGTTGAAAAGTTTGTAAAAAGTGGGAAAAAGTCACTAATTAATTGATCAGTGTTTTGTTAAGATGTAAATGAGTATGCATGTGAGTTATCTTTGTGGAATTTTAACCGAGTGAATGCAGTGTGAAGTTGTATGTTAGTGTAAAAGTTGGCCTGTGAAGCATGACTGCTAATTTCTCTACTGTGTTCAAATATTTGGCAGGAGCAGGCTTGATTACCCAACTTTGATTATATGCAACGATTTAACTGCATTTTCCCAACTCATGCAGATAAAAGAACCACTGAACCAGCAATTCGACTCCAGTCTTTATTCAGCATCACAGCATCACACCACCACACCACACAATACAGTGCAGAGGGGTTGCTGAGACGTGGCGAGAGACACGTGCACGCGTCCAGACCGGCTACACGTGTATCTGCTTCCGTGTTTAAACCCGCGCTGCGGGGCAGAGCGCGAGATGCAAATCTCGCACGCCAATGTGCATTGGCTCGTTTTATCAACACTCGAAGATGACTGCGAAGATGATCACTAAGCGTGATCCCAATCAGTCGACACGTCGACTACGTCTCCATTCCCTCCTTCAGGGAACGAGGGCTACATATGTAACCGAGACTTTCAGTTGGGCCAGTGCTCTCGACTGTACAGTATTCTCTGATGCTGCTCACGTCTGGTATTACTGGCGGAGTCAATGTGCCCTTCTGAAGTCCTTCCCAGTCAAAGCCTTCAAACCACCTGAGAAACACAACACAAGTTAATCAGTGCAGAAAATAAGCCGGAACTTAAAAACAGAGCAGCTTTCTCTTCTTTCCTTTGCTCTTTTCTTTTCCACTCATCTAATCTCACGAATCCTTCCCCTTCTCACCCTACACCAATCCCTTCTATTCCTTCTGTGTAAATTTTTCTGTGCAAAAAATATTTGATGAAGAGCACAAATGAGCAGGACTCACATGTGTTTGCAGATGTCCTTGACCCCGTTCCTCTGTCCCAGTCTCTCTGTGGGGTTCAGCCTGGAAATGGGGTGACAGATGATAGCAGACTCAGACACACAAACACAAACTATCTATCTATCAAGATAGATAGAATAGCAGTGCTATCTATCCATCTATCTGTCTTTTCTCAATGTTTTTCTTCTTCTCATACAGGTAGAAACTGTGAGTAAACACTCTGCTTTACCTGCAGAGGCTCTTGATGAGATGTGCTGCAGTCCTGCTGATGGTTTTGGGGAACTCTAGCTCCTCTGTTCCCTTCAGAGCTGCTGTATAAACCTTCAGCTGCTCTGAGCCAGATAACAGGGGGCTGGAAAGGTGGAAACAGTTGTGATATGCTCCTTTAACATTTAAAACATGTTATAAAAACATGAACTGGAAACACTGTTATAGTAATACTAGCAATGTAGTCATAACAGGCAAGATGCAGGGTTTAAAAGCAGAAATATGAATAAATAAAAAGTTTGTTAATTTAAACGTAAAGTTTACATTTTCCTTTTGAAGTTGGACTACTTTTAGAGGAATGTAAGTGTGCTATATCTGGATAGGTACTTCATGTTCCTCTCATGTCATTTACTGCATTTTTGCACGGATACCAAGCAAAAGTAGCCAGAATTACTTTGATCACGTTATGAGTTAATGTTAGTCAGTTTCACACTAGCATGTGCAATGTTTAAAGGGATAATTCACACCACAATTAAAACTGCCATAATTTACTCACCCTTATGTCATTCAAAACCTATAAGACTTCATCTTCTGAACATTAATTAAAATATTCTTTTCATATTTTCTAATATTTTGGGCTCATCCACTGAAAGTCCATTCAACCCAAATTTGATGCTTCAAATGAATTGAGTGGTTTAATCCAAGTCTCCTGAAGAGAAAAATGCTTTATATGATGAAAAGTTTAATTTAGGCCTTTATTAATATGTGAGAACAAACCTCATTGCTTTTCCATATTTGATGTATTCTACGTATGATTGCTTGCCTAAATGAAATCTGTCAATGATGACAGAATTTTCTTTTTTTGGTTACTTTCAAAACATTATTTTGCTGTGCTGCCCACTTTCTCGCTTATCTTCCATTCTAAATATATTTACTGGTAACACTTTTCCCATTGTTTATGCATGCTGAAGATTTAGTCATAAGTACTGTCTGTGGTCTTCGACAGCATGCTTGTGCTACACATACTCTAAAAAGTATTATGTGTTGAAGATTTCTTTTAAAATAGCTCAGACGAAAGCTACAAATAGACCCAGGCATGTCGTTTTAGCATCATTTGGACACAGATGAAGGGGTATCCCAAAAATGTCACCTTTTTGCTCAGCACTTTTGGGGGTTTTGTAGGATTTTCGTCCTTGGAAACAGTGTGTCAGTTGTTTTTCTTTTTTGAAAATAAACCAGAATATCACTTGATTCTTATTTGACTAAAAATGTTGCACTGAATGTTGATACCAACAATGGATGGAAACAATATAAGAGGGAGAGAAGGAAGAGGATGTGGAAGACGAGGAAGAGGATGAGGAAGAACAAGGTGTGGAGAATGTTGTCAAGGCTGGATCTGGCTTTAGGGTTTTTCCCTTTGCCCAACACATTGCCCAACATGAAGACATGATGCTGAAGCAGAATAAAATTTTGCAGTTGCACAACTCTTCTGAGTGTACTGTAACATGCTTTTCATTTAGAGTTTTTTACTCTAACCTTTTTGGCTTTTGCAGTTGGGTCACTGTATTTTCACAGTATGCAAGTGCTGAATATACAGACATTCAATAGGCCTACTATACAATATTCAGTACAATACTATACTTGCAGGGCAAACAGTATACGATTTATTCACCTTACTGTAAGTTGTCATTACTATACTTTTTTACGTAATTGCAATTTTTTTTTACTTTGATACAAAATACTTTTTTTCTCTAACTGCATGCTTTGGATTCAGTGTTCTCCATTTTTTGATGTAGTGTCTAACGGATGATCTGTAGGGTTTATAATATTGACTCGCTGTGTGTATGATCTGAAAGCATTGTTTGGTTTTAAGCACAGATAAAATAGTTTTGATTTTGATTTTGCCAGAAGAGTCAGAGGTTCTCTGAATGTGGGTTGAAAATTTGGTTTTGTGTTTAAGGTTTTGAGAAAGTGAGTGATGGTTTCAAGAAATGTGTTTTTGCAATTCAGAAAAACTATAATGAATATGGCAGTCAAGTCAAGTGACTTGACTACCATATTCATTATAGTATTTATTATATAACAATAAATACCATATTATTATAGTCTATATTCATAATGAATATAGACTACCATATTCATTATAGCAATTGATGCTAAAATAGCACTTTTAACAATATAGATTGTTTCAAAGCAGCTTTGCAGTGATAATAGGAAATTACAAGCAACAGAGATTGTTTTGGCTTTACAGCAGCTCTAGAATAAAGTTATTGTCCAGCTAACGTTAGTTTTTGATTATTTCACTTTCGTTTCAAAGATCATTAGTTATTAACTTAGTTAGTTAGTATCATTAGTTATGTCGCTTACACGACACTGTTTTAACAGAAAACTGTTAATGGGTTCTGGCCGTTCATTTGCACGACAACAGTGTTTGGTGGCTCGAGAACGCAAACTTTGAAATAGGTTCCAAGGTGCAAGTTTTGAAAAGTTTTGAAAAATGTTATCATCTCAGTGTTAACTTCAAAAACGTGAATCTGTGAAAATGGTGACAGCGTGCACATGCATATTACGTGTTTAGTCTATAGGTATGCGCGTTTGAATATATATGTGCGCAGGCTTCAATCTTTACAAATTGACATTGCCAAAATACTTGCCTGGCCAGCATAATACAGAATTTTTAGTCGTTTCCGCGGATCCATGCAAACTGAAATAATTTTGCAATGTTGATGTAGTTGGTCTTGGCGGCTAGATCTGCTACACTGCTCCTGCAGAGCAAGTATGAACTTGCTATTGCCAATAAATACACAGACATGCTGCTGCGAGCATGTAAGATATGCTGCTGCATAAATAGGCAGACATAAACCTGATAGCAAATCTAGACAGGTGGTGCTGGGGGAGGGGAAGGGCTTCAGAGGAACTCTAATTACTAACTTGCAGCGAACATGGAACCAGATTATTTAAATGTTGAGCAAGCAGTCTCATTGGCTTATATCTCATATATCTTAATCTCACTGGTTTATATATAAGCCTACAATAGTTAAATGTACTGCAACAAAATGATTTAGTCAATGTAGTAATAAAAAAAAAAAAAACTCACCTGCTATTGAGCAGTTCATAGAGCAACATCCCTAAAGCCCAGAGATCTGCAGACAGGCCGTGACCTTGATGCAGAATGACCTCTGGAGGCTGATAACCCACAGACCCACAGAATGACCAGGCCCTGTGCAAAGAGCCCAGCTTCTTAGCACAACCAAACCCTGTCTGATACAGTAGATAGAGAGAAACACAACTATGTGTTAAGTGTTTACCCCCATAGTTAAAATTGCCAAATATGAATCATCACAATCAAGTGGTTACAGGCTGCCATTTGGTTTAACTTTAAACATGGTTGAATTGGTATGTATTCAGCACCAGTTTAGCATATCCACGTTGGTCCAGTAGCACATTTTCAGGTTTCAGGTCTCTGTGAACAATGCCTTTGCCGTGTAATACACTAAGAGCTTCCAGAACGCACGCTGCGTAGAAGCGAATAGCATCTTCTTCCAGTGTCCCCCTGAAACATAAAATCACATATTAGTCAGTCACTGTCAGTTTAGACAAAGTCCCTTTCAACCACCAATGATATCTGACAACAACTGTATCATAAATGTGGTTTAGTATGCTCAAATAGCATTAAAAAGCGCATTTTTCAGGCTGGACCAGCCAATGCGCATGTGCAGTCCTAAGTGTGCGTCTCAGAACACTGACTGCTTCTTTAGCAACCATTGTGAACAGTTCTTAAAATATGATTTTTTTCTTATTTTGAAGAATATTTTAATAATCTAAAGAACCTTTTTACCATTATAAAGATCCTTTTTGTGGAATGGAAACGTTCCATGGATGTTAAAGGCTCTTCATGGAATCATAGATGCCAATAAATAACCTTTATTGTTAAGAGCATAGATTCCGTCAAATGTCATATTTACTCCTGATAAAGTCCTTCCTTGCAATTAAGTGATTTACAAACACTTTGCGACTAAATCACTAAAAACAATCAGTTTGAAAAAACTGAATCAGAGATCACTGTATGTATGGCCTTGTTTACTCCTGGTATTAAGATGCGTTTTGGTCGATCGGATCACAAGTAGATGAGCGAGACACATTCCCGTTACACCTGCCGTTTTAATCCGTATCTTCTGTCCACTTTCAACCGCTTCTGTCCTGATTTCTTCGAGGGGAGGGTCTATGGGTGGGAAAATGTATGTGTTTTCAGATCTTTCAATCTAATGAACAAAATAAGCTTGCACAATTTGCACATGAACGCGCCAGGAGATGACGGAACATTGAGCTTGGTACGTTTTTCGTCTTCAAACCAAACTTGGATCTTCAGCCGACAAAGTTTAAATCCCGTCTGGCTAGTGCGCTTCCCATAATGTTTACTCATTAGGTCAGTAGGCGGAGAGTAGACAGTCTTTTGTGACTGTTCGAACACATTCGATCACATGAGCGTTTACACTACGAAAGCAATCCGTACAAATGCGTTTTCAATTACCAATGGAAGCGGTCAGAAGTGGACAAGCTCAAAATGTTTTAGACCCCGTTTACACCTGTATTTAGGCTCGTCCACTTGTGATCCGATCGACCAAAACGCATCTTAATACCAGGTGTAAACAGGGCTTATGGGTCGGCTCCAGCATCCCTGCAACCCTACAGAGGACAAGCAGTTTGGAGAATAAATGTATGGATCACTGTAAGCACCTGTCTCTCAGTAAAATCCACAGATCTCCCCCTTCACAAGCCTCCATCAGCATATACAGGAACCGGGGATCTTTAAAGGTACAATGCAACCTGAGAAAAACATTATAATAATCAAGCTTTTGAATCTTACATAAACAGCCAACAAAACATTGTTTTTGACATTGTTTTGATGTACAATTAAAATTTCATTTGCAATCAACTGACATGAGAAAATATAAAGTTCAAAAGTTTGGGCTCAGTAAGACTTTTTTATTTATTTATTCTTTTTTAAAGAGAGCATCCTAAATATATTATATATATAGGTGGTTTCAACCACTTCTGTATTAAATAATAGCTGCTTTTGAACTTTCTATTCATCAAAGAATTCTGAAAAAAGTATCACAGTTTCCACAAAAATATAAACGGTTTTCAACATTGATAATCATAAAAAAATGTTTTTTTGAACAGCAAATCAGCATATTAGAATAATTTCTGAAGGATACTGAAGACTGGAGTAATGATGCTGAAAATACAGCTTTAATCACAGGAATAAATTACATTTTAAAATATTTTACAATAGAAACATTTTAAATTGTAATATTTCACAATATTACTGCTTTTACTATATTTTTTGAATGAATGACTGACTGAATGAATGAATGACTGAATGAATGACTGAATGAATTAATGAATGAATGACTGAATGAATGACTGAATGAATGAATGAATGAATGAATGAATGAATGACTGAATGAATGACTGAATGAATTAATGAATTAATGAATGAATGACTGAATGAATGACTGAATGAATGACTGACTGAATGAATGAATGAATGAATGACTGAATGAATGACTGAATGAATGACTGAATGAATGAATGAATGAATGAATGAATGAATGAATGAATGAAGCCTTGGCAACCGTATAAGAGACTTTTCAAAAACATTACAAATTGTACTGACCCCAGACTTTTGAACAGTAATGTATCCACCATTAAAATGGGTAAAGAGTCCAATAACGAATACAACTGCATAAACATTACAATTATAATTAGATGCAAAAATGGTTGTATTGCCTGATGTCGCCAGAGAACAGTTTTACACATCATCCCACAAACAACCTTTAATCCTCTAGTTTAAGGATTTGTGCTGGTGCTTTACAAATCTGATTACCCTTTTATGAAACATCAACGATAAATAAGAAGGTTCTCTGCCGAACTCAAGGTGCTCCAAAGAAAAACTGAAGACCCTAGTGTGTGTTCTGACCTTACTATAAATGGACTTTGGAGATCCATCAGGATGTGTTTCTCCGAGAGCATCCTCTCTCTTTGGCCTGGACTCTGTATCGCCTGCTTTCTTATGGTCTTTAATGCAAACTTACAGCTGGGGTCACTCTTCAAATGGACCTTGTGACCAAAAAAAACAAAAAATGTTTGGCAGAATTATAATTCATATCAAGTGTTTAATTTAAATTATAAATCATCATCAAGTTTTAAACTGCAGAACTCGTTTATGATACGCATCGTACAATACTCACGAGCTGAGTGTGACTGAAATGTCCTTCCCCCAGATTACACAGCACCTGAAAACTGCTAAGAGACATTTCCCCAAATGCAATCCCATCTTCCTCTGCCCTGTTTATTATACAGAGATCAAAATTTAATCATCACACTGGTGAAGTTTCATTTATTTCGGTAGATAATGTAAAAGTCACATCGACTTGACTTACTTCGACCTGGCCTTGTTGCTAGGATTGTTTCTAGCATCGTCTAAGCCTCCAGTTACTTTTTTGAAAAACCTAGATATAGATGGTGGAATATAGCCAAGGTCAACTGTACAGCAAATGTTTGAATTAGTTAGTATGTTTTTTCGCCCACTATGCTGTTATTCATCCATAGCATGAATGTCGGTTTATGCCTCACGGCTCACACTTACTCTTTGTCTATGACCAGACATGTCACATCGCCTGAGGCAAGAACACTCATCGACCTCATGTCGTCTCTAAAGAGCAAAGGAACAGGTCTGAGATGTTAATGTTACATGATGCCTTCTGACTTGAATTTTAATGTTTCAGTAAAGCCACAAAACATTTAACATGCACATTTTTGCTTTTCTCTTACAGTTTTTCTCGATTGTTTACACACAAATACTGGTACTTGAGACACAATGAGCACAACATGTAACTCATTCACCAACCCCCTGAACCAATTCTGCTAAACTACAAGCACAATTCCTGCTTTACACTCAAATTGCAGTTCTAAAACACACCTTTTTCAAAACACTACACACAATTCTCTGCTTTTGGCACAATTTTCATGCAGAAAATCTCTTGTTTTCACAAGGAACACACTGCCATTCAAATATGCACACTGACTCATCACATGGGCAAACACACGTCACACAGTTTTACAATTAGCAATCAGAGCTTTAGCATAAAAGGGCAACAGGTGAGCTGTTCAATGGAGCAATGGATGCCAACACTGGATTTTTTTTTTTTTTTTTTTTTAATGTAACTGTATACAGTCAATGCTTCTGTTGTTTTGTATGTAGACCACTGTATGTACAACTTTGTGTTGGTTGGGATGTACACTGTGTACATTGTTTTTGTGGGAAAAATAAAATGTATTTGTTACCGTGTATTTGTGTGTTCTGAGTATAAAAACAATATTCTCAAATATTTTACAACACACTTATGTATGTACTGTCTGTAGTAAGTGTAACACTGAACAAAAAAAAGGCCTAAGTCATTACAGTTTTTGCCCATTGCTTGAACACTATAGACCCATGCTTAGACTAAAGTAACACAACTTGCAGCTTTTGTTACCATACCTCAAACACATGTACCCATACCTTAAACAAAAGCGCTGCTTTGCACTCTAGTTGCAATTCTGCAACACACTTACTCCTTTATGCAACACACTTGGTCCTGCATACTACACTCTATTTCATACATAAGACACTTCGTTCAAAAATGAAATCTCAGGGTGCCATTTGGAAAACACATGTATCCAAAATACAAAACACATCGGGTAATTACAACCACTCAAATACACACCTGAAGGCACTTACTTGCAAAACTGAACACCAATCAGCCAGCTACAAAAAGCCCTCAGTTTAGCCATTTCAAGAACTTTGCAAGCATGGATGGAGGAGGAGGAGGAGGAGGAGGAGGAGGAGGAGGAGGAGGAGGAGGAGGAGGAGGAGGAGGAGGAGGAGGAGGAGGAGGAGGAGGAGGAGGTCGAAGAGGCCATGCACGGACCCCTATTTCTGATGTTTTTGGTGGACCATGTCATCAACCATGGCCTGACTATGAGGGAAGCTGGGCAGAGAGTCCACCCATATCTAAGCCGCTTCACAGTGGCATCTGTAATAAGAACATTCCAACTAGAAAACAGGTACGTCTTCACCTCTCTACCTTCTACTCTACTCAGATGGTATTTACAGCACTGTACTACAGTATATCACATTACCACATCACGTGTACAGGGTATTGCAGGGTGCTAATGCTCCTTTTGCAGCCAAAGTGGTAGTTTTTGTGAAACATAGCATGATTACTTACAGTATATTGAGATGTTTCAGTACAGTGGATGATACAGTATATACAGTAAAGTACTGTAAGAAAAAGAATCAAACCGATGACAATTTGTGGTTGTATTTCTCTAGAATGACTAGAAGACCTTCTGGGGGAGGACGCCAACGCCTGTTCACACAACAGCAGGAACTTGCCGTTGTGGACCTAGTGAGGGCAGACAATGCCATCCGTCTCCACCAGCTACGACAGAAAATACTTGCAGACAGTCAAGTGTTCAACAACATAAACCATGTGAGCATCACCACCATCAGGCGCATCTTGGGAAAACACAACATCACCATGAAGCAGCTCTACAGGGTCCCATTTGAGAGGAACAGTGTCAGGGTCAAAGGACTTCGAGCTGAATATGTACGGGTAAGTGTAACTGTCCTTTACATTTACAATACAGTATTGGTGAAATCCAGTAGCAGCTGAATATGTACCATATCAGTACCACATGGATCCATTCGGAGAGCTACACAGGTACCTGTGTGATGGGGTGAGGGTTCTGTATGTGTAGCACTGTAGTACAGTAATATGTTTTTTTTTGTTTTTTGTTACAGAGAATCTTGGCCATGGATGGAGCTGCACAGCCTCATGAATTCATTTTCATTGATGAAGCTGGATTTGACCTGAGCAAAACAAGACGACGGGGTCGTAATGTAATTGGCCAAAGGGCAATTGTGCACGTCCCGGGGCAGTGCGGGGGAAATATCACATTGTGTGCCGCCATAAGCTTTCGAGGGCTTCTGCATCATCATGCAAAACTAGGTCCATACAATAGCCAACATATACTCACATTTCTAGATGCTCTCCATAATATACAGTGAGGAAAATAAGTATTTGAACACCCTGCTATTTTGCAAGTTCTCCCACTTGGAAATCATGGAGGGGTCTGAAATTGTCATCGTAGGTGCATGTCCACTGTGAGAGACATAATCTAAAAAAAAAAATCCAGAAATCACAACATATGATTTTTTAACTATTTATTTGTATGATACAGCTGCAAATAAGTATTTGAACACCTGTCTATCAGCTAGAATTCTGACCCTCAAAGACCTGTTAGTCTGCCTTTAAAATGTCCACCTCCACTCCATTTATTATCCTAAATTAGATGCACCTGTTTGAGGTCGTTAGCTGCATAAAGACACCTGTACACCCCATACAATCAGTAAGAATCTAACTACTAACATGGCCAAGACCAAAGAGCTGTCCAAAGACACTAGAGACAAAATTGTACACCTCCACAAGGCTGGAAAGGGCTACGGGGAAATTGCCAAGCAGCTTGGTGAAAAAAGGTCCACTGTTGGAGCAATCATTAGAAAATGGAAGAAGCTAAACATGACTGTCAGTCTCCCTCGGACTGGGGCTCCATGCAAGATCTCACCTCGTGGGGTCTCAATGATCCTAAGAAAGGTGAGAAATCAGCCCAGAACTACACGGGAGGAGCTGGTCAATGACCTGAAAAGAGCTGGGACCACCGTTTCCAAGGTTACTGTTGGTAATACACTAAGACGTCATGGTTTGAAATCATGCATGGCACGGAAGGTTCCCCTGCTTAAACCAGCACATGTCAAGGCCCGTCTTAAGTTTGCCAATGACCATTTGGATGATCCAGTGGAGTCATGGGAGAAAGTCATGTGGTCAGATGAGACCAAAATAGAACTTTTTGGTCATAATTCCACTAAACGTGTTTGGAGGAAGAAGAATGATGAGTACCATCCCAAGAACACCATCCCTACTGTGAAGCATGGGGGTGGTAGCATCATGCTTTGGGGTGTATTTCTGCACATGGGACAGGGCGACTGCACTGTATTAAGGAGAGGATGTATTGCGAGATTTTGGGGAACAGCCTCCTTCCCTCAGTTAGAGCATTGAAGATGGGTCGAGGCTGGGTCTTCCAACATGACAATGACCCGAAGCACACAGCCAGGATAACCAAGGAGTGGCTCTGTAAGAAGCATATCAAGGTTCTGGCGTGGCCTAGCCAGTCTCCAGACCTAAACCCAATAGAGAATCTTTGGAGGGAGCTCAAACTCCGTGTTTCTCAGCGACAGCCCAGAAACCTGACTGATCTAGAGAAGATCTGTGTGGAGGAGTGGGCCAAAATCCCTCCTGCAGTGTGTGCAAACCTGGTGAAAAACTACAGGAAACGTTTGACCTCTGTAATTGCAAACAAAGGCTACTGTACCAAATATTAACATTGATTTTCTCAGGTGTTCAAATACTTATTTGCAGCTGTATCATACAAATAAATAGTTAAAAAATCATACATTGTGATTTCTGGATTTTTTTTTTTTGATTATGTCTCTCACAGTGGACATGCACCTACTATGACAATTTCAGACCCCTCCATGATTTCTAAGTGGGAGAACTTGCAAAATAGCAGGGTGTTCAAATACTTATTTTCCTCACTGTAGTTGTACAGAACAGACCAGATCAGACCAGGTTTGTGGTGGTATGGAATAATGTCAGTTTCCATTGGGCTGCTCTGGTCCAGGCCTGGTTCACCAACCACAATCAATTTGAAGTGGTATACTTGCCCCCTTACTCACCATTTTTAAACCCTATAGAGGAATTATTTTCGGCTTGGAGATGGCGTGTATATGCCAACCACATGCCCGCATGCCTCTTCTGCAGGCAATGGAACAGGCCTGCGGCAACATTCAGGTGACAGCAATCCATGGATGGTTTCGACGTGCAAGGGGATATTTTCCCCGGTGCCTAGCGGGAGAAGACAATAGCCGCTTTCCGACCGGAGGAACCTTTTCACAGTTGCTAGAACTATTGGCTAAAGTACCCGGATGTCGGCGTGTTCGCACCGCAGGAACTAGGAACGATTTTAGTTCTAGGAACTCCATTTGTAGGAACTAATTTGGGTCCTACTTCAGAGTAGGGTCTAAACCAGCACTATAGGAACTATCCGTGACGTTAGTGTACGCTGATTGACCGAACGCACGCAAAACACCAGCACCCGCCATTTTTAAAACAGCTAGAATGTAAACACACAGATTATAGCCTATATATTTACTCCATAAACTATACGAACATGGAAAACAGTGATAGATGGGTCTCTAAACCTTTATGCTGAAGAGAAAATCCAACGCAACTTTGAGGGGACCAAGCCAAACATGATTATGTTTATCTGCCCAGATAGCAACACTGGACATCAACCACACGGCATAGGCTAATAACCTTTTTTCATATACTGTCTACTTTCTATAACAGTTCTGTCTAATAAGATATTAAACAGTACTGTTAGATAGATTGCTAACTAATAAACACAGAGAATGCGAGCATTGTTTGCTCTGGCGTTCTCAGCGCCGCCAAAATAAAGGTCCGTCGCGCCATCAAAATAAAAGTCACCGTGCTTGCGTCACTCCCTTACCCCTCCTACCAGTTCCTATGGCCACTTGGCCAGTGCGAACGCAAACAGCAAAACCGAGTTTGGGGGAGAGTAGTTCTTAGAACTGTTTAGAAGTGGACAGTTCCTAGAACTAAGTTCCTATAACTACTTGGTCGGAAAGTGGCTATTGCTTGCGATGTCGATGAGGTCCTGTGGCCAGACCCCAACATGAGCCCACGTATGCACAATTGCCATGATTTTTTGTGTTTACAGTATAGTGTTTTTTTCTATTATTATTATTATTTATCTGAATTCATGTTACTGCAATGTACAGTGCTGCAATGCACAATATTGAGTAGGCCTGTTTGCTTTTTTGGTTGTTTGAAAATGTGCCTCCTGAAAATATGCCTTCTGAATAAACAGTGAAAATCAAAGACTGCAGTGTTTTAAGTAGACTAGTGTGTTCCCCCTGATCTGAAAGTGTATGCATATGATGCAAGTATGTGTCATTTTGTCATCAGAGTTACATTTTGACAAAGGAATGTTAGGTTTTGATAGCAGAGTTTAGGTTTTGATAGTAGAGTTTCAATTTGACACAGATGTGAATGGTATATTTCCCAGTGTTGTGTCATGTTTACTTGTGTGTAGAGTTTTGGCACAATGAGCAAAGTTTTGCAAAATGTGTTCAAGCAATGGGCAAAAACTGTATGATGAATGGAGAAGAAGTGTTTTCCATTCATCATAGTGTTTTACATTGAGCACATCAGTGTTCAACTGGTTCTTATAAATGTCTATTCATATGATGGTTTGTGTGTGTCATTTGAAAACAAAATACCATTTTGAGAAGAAATAACATTGTTTTGAATGTAAAGTTTCATTTTGCAGGAGAATTGATGGGTTTTGCCCATTGTGTGTGTGTTTTTTGATTTGTGTGTAGAATTCTGAGAATATGAGGCATGCTTTCAGAAAATGTGTGTAAACAATCGAGAAAAACTGTAAATAGGAAAAATGATGACACACCAATCAGAATCACAGGTGATTATGTGCTTTGGAAAATAAATCCTAGTCAAGTCAAGTCCTGTACATTCGCTGTGTTTGGAAATAAAGCTTTTGAAAATGTAAGTATTTTACTGTGCATGGACTCTTCCCTACAGTACATGTTTTGTCAGTGTGACATTTCAAAGGTCAGGTTTTTGTCCAAAACAGCATCACTTATGTAAGAGGTATTTATTACAGTACTGTTTTGCATTTCTTTAGTCAGGGTTGTCCCAGTTCTCAGTCAGAGCTGTGATTTCACAAAGTTCCTAATTATTTATCTGAAAACCTACTGTAAAGCGTTTGGTAGCAGTGTTTTGAATGAATCCCTCCAGTGTGTGTGTGTGTGTGTGTGTGTGTGTGTGTGTGTTGTCTGAGGGCAAACTTTGAATCAGGATTCAGAAGTTAGCTGTTTGTACGGCTGGCTGTGAGTTTTTTTTAATTGTGTGTGAAGATTTGAGAAAATGGTGAGTTGTTCCCAGAATTGTGTTAAGGCAATCGAGAAAAACTGTATTTAGACCTTCTGGAAAAGTTAAAACAATGGTACACAACCTACAACACATTACATAAGTGCTTTTAAAATGATATATGCAATATTTGTGTTAATATAGGTGGCTGTTGTGAATTTCTCAGGTCTATGTAAACATTTGACAACAAACATATCATAATCATACTTCTTGTGTTACAGTTTTCTCAGTCGCTTTGGTACATTTCTTAAATCATCAAGCCTGTAACTTGCTCAAAATCCTTAGTTCATCCTTTAAAAGTATTTGTCAATGAACACATCACTGCCATCAGAAAGTCCTTGTGTCATTGTTCACAAACAAGCTAGTCAAAATGCGTAGTCATGTTGTCAATATAACAGTGTACTTTGTCAGTATTTTCAGATGTAAACTATGGCTACGTTTTTGATGACAATTATTGAAAATACACAAGACTGCACTTTATCTGTTTGACGTATACATTTCAACAGTACAAATTTACACATTACTCTATACTGGACGAAACTTGACAGGATTCACTTTTACTGTTGGTCTGTACAAGGTCATTCGCAAAATAAAGAAAAAGACAAGACACACACATATACTGTATATATGTGTGTGTGTGTGTGTGTGTGTGTGTGTTACATTATGTCTCTACAAAGTATATTTACTGTATAATGTAAAATGCAAGTTGACTAATGTAATGTAATGCAGCATTACAGTAAGTCTTCAGTATATGTATATTGAACATCGATTTCTACAAACGTTTGAATGATTGACACGTTGTTATCGCAACATTCGGCTGTACCTTTTGACCCACATCTGCCATAAGGTCATGATTGAGAACATTGGTCCACAATAGTGGCCTTTATTTCATCAGAAACATGTCTACAATCTTCTACCTCTTTCACTGTTTTGCCTCCGTACCCTTCCACCACTCATCCTTACTCCTGTTCTTCTTCCCGGCTGTTGACCCTGTTTGTTTCCTTGTTGTTCTTCCACTGACAGAATTTGTTACCCTGTGTTGTGCTCTGTCTATATGCTTGCCAAATGAAGCTTCATGAGATGGACCTCTGAGCTATTTTAGAGAACTGGTTGATCATTGGTTGATCAAGCCCTTTACTTTTTCCTTCATTAAATTCAAAATTCACCTCTACAATGAATCAATTCAGGACACATTTACAAAAAAAAGTCTAATAGAAATGTATAGAAAATCTGCTTGACAGATATTTTGAGGGGTAAGACTATTCAACACAGAACCATACAATATATTTTGATCAACATGACATAAGCAATTGATAACGTAGGAAACAGCAGACATTTATTCATAATCAATTGCATGAATGTACCAAAGCATTTGCAATTTGTTCAAAATAATGAGAAATTGTTTTTATGAAGTGCACAAGTGACTAGATGATGTGGAGGTTGAACAAGTAGTTTTGAGAATTTTAGTTTTGATCTGTCAAATGCACCAGAGCGACTGAGAAAAACAGATTATTAGAATGGGTGTTATCAGAATGGGTGATAATCTGCAGTGTAAAGTGTAAAGAGTGCTGCCCCCTGCTGGTGAGGGTGGACTCTTACCCCCGTAGAGCTCGGTCTCCAAAACAATCCCCTCTGGTGAGGACACACACCAGCATACTCTCCTCACTAGCTGATTGTTTCTCTAATACTTTCACCTAAGGATAAAAGCATGCATATTGTTATATGCCATCACATTACATTTATCTCTAAATTTATAATACAACACCCTGAAATAAATATTTTTGA
Source organism: Abramis brama (assembly GCF_963993115.1). Lineage (NCBI taxonomy): Eukaryota > Metazoa > Chordata > Actinopteri > Cypriniformes > Leuciscidae > Abramis > Abramis brama. The sequence continues at coordinate 6,698,313 of NC_139978.1, forward strand.
CAACTGATTCTCACATTATCATGCTTGTTTCATATCACTATCTACATAGATAGATAGATAGATAGATAGATAGATAGATAGATAGATAGATAGATAGATAGATAGATAGATAGATAGATAGATAGATAGATAGATAGATAGATAGATAGATAGATAGATAGATATCTCACCTGGCCTTGACTAAAAATGAAGAGTTTATCTTCTGGACTTCCATTTTGAATGATATAATCACCATCACTGTAGTGAGACTGAGAAGATGTATGTGGATATACAAAAAAAAAAAAAAGCCATGTAAAAAATATAGTGAAAGTAGTTTTTATATCTAAGTTGTGGTTGATTGGTACAAACACTAAAAAGTGGATTTGATCAAGGTATATCATATTATTCAGAGAATACTGGTAATATTAATCGCTTCGAACTTCAAGTTCAAGGTTTAGTCCTCCTCAGATGTTTATCAGGTACAGCAGTGAATTATGATAGTTATGATCTGTCATACACACCTCCTCCAGTGCATCAGACACTTTAATGAGAACATCGTCCGGTAACACACAGAGCAGCGGGACACTAGGAGAGAGAAGGAGTGTCAGGAAACTTGTGGACTTGCCAGAGGAAATTACATTTGAACTGCCTTACTAAATTAATGCTCTTCAGTAAACTAACAAAGTGGAGATATGTGAAAAAATTCTTAATACACAGAAAAATGAAAGCAAAAATAAATGCAGATGGGCCAAGGCCTTGAAATAGTGTCATTTGTTCTCATGACTTACTATGCATAAGATTAACATGATACATAGTTTGTAATAAAAAATAACTAACTATCTAAATAAATAAAAACAAATTCACTGTTGCTTTTATTAAAATTAACATATCACGTTTTTGCTGTCTTCATCATGTTTTATGCAATTTTGAAAAATGCAGAATTGGTTATTAACTGCACTTTGTCGTCATTCCTACTGTACTTTGACATTTGACTGTACTTTGATCAAATATTGTTGTTTGCACAAAGCTCAAGAATAATAACTGTGAATAATGTGGTTTTAACAGTTTTTAGCCATTTTTCGACAAGCCACAAACATTAAACCCAAAAACATTATATATATATATATATATAAATATATAATATATTTAAAATATTGTGACTTTTTTTCAAGTGTATATCTCACATTTGCAAGAAGTCTGAATTGTGAGATATACACTCACAATTGTGCAATTATTTAGTCTCAATTTTTATTATTTTGTCTCAGAATTGTGTGATCAGAATTGAGGCGAAAACAAGCTTCCATAGTGTGTGTGTGTGTGTGTGTGTGTGTGTGTGTGTGTGTGTGTGTGTGTGTGTGTATGTATGTATGTATGTATATATATATATATTATTATTATTTTTAAATATTTTATATATATTCATTTGCTTTGGGGTTATAAAGGATAAATAGCGACTGGATATTTGCAAGGATATGACCAAATATTTAAGATGAACACTGAGTACAAGAATCAGCCTATGAAAAACCTATATCTGTGGATCACTAATCTGAATATATTTAATGTTGTTTATACGTCTTTATGGTGTTTTTAATATGCTTTAAGGCAAACCATGTGCAAATTCACTGAGTATTTTCTCCTTTAAAATGCAGTGAACAAAAGACAGTCTCAAAAACACGGTTTGAAATCGCTGGTGTTTCTGACGTCACAAACTACCTTGTAACCAATCAGATCAACGTGTGATCGTCAACCAGTGGATCTCTGAGCTGGCGTGAGTGAGTGGAGGCGGGGCTCATTTGAATATTCATAGAACCGCATATACTAAATGAGGCAAGGGTGTAAATTTACATTCAAGCTATTTTAAGGCATGAAGTAAACTTTAAAATATGTCATTTTGGTGATCAAAGATACAATTATTGACTAGACGGGGACTTTAAAGTCTACTCAAGAAGACAAAAGTGTAAAATCTTTTAAACATCTATATGAAAATGTTGATCGTGGCATTTACCTGCGCAGGAATTGCAGAGACTGAGTGATAGTGATGAGGCTTCTTCTCTGCATGACCCTGTGAAACACTTGACCCTCCATCACCCACAGCCTGCTGTTCACAAGAGCTGCAGACACAAACACACATTCACACTGAATCTCAAGCATTCTGTGGACTGACGGGGATCAAAGCAGAGAGTGAGACAGTTTACCTGTGGTGGATAGACATGTAAAGACAGACAAAGAAATTGATATGGATGGTACGACCTGCATTTGAAACACAAGTTTGAGATCCTTGCAGAAAAACCAGACCAGCATGGACTGGCTATTGGTATTTTATGAAGTTGCCAGGAAAATTGTGAAAATCACTCGGTTATTGTCTAAAGCCCCGACAGACAGACAGACAGACACACACACACACACACACACACACACACACACACAATAATGAATAGAATGATAATTGACAGATATTTGGTCAATTCATATTAATTTGTCAATAACTACATTGGCCAGGCTGAACAAGAAGAGTGTTATTTAACCTAAAAAATAAAAAAAAGAACATACCTTGTCGATGGATTAAAAAATATTTTTATTATTTTTAAGTAAATATTATACATAAGGGTTCATAATTTTATACATTTTCTTAAAAGTTGTTTTTAAAGTTTAGGTATATCACCATTATAATGGCCTTATGCTCTCTAGACATCAGTATCTGCCACTGGGAAAAAATACACTAGCATTAACAAATTTAAAAGTGAGAATGTTTATTAATAAAGCGCAAGTGAATTCTTAATGAACCTGCTGACCTGCTTCTACCAAGTTCCTTTAAAAAAAAGAGGGATCAGCTGAAAATAGTTCACCCCCAATTCATTCTCTATCACTTCCTGTTCCTGAGACCCCCTTGAATTAGTAATTTCACAGATTAATTGACTTTGCCGCCATTAGGAAGAGAAACACTGCAATCTGTCTCCTCTGCTCTCTCCTGATACCTCTGTCTACCTCTCTTTTATCCCTGTCCTTTTCTCTGCGAGATCTCTGTGGAATAGCTGAAAATTTGAGAAAAATCATTGAACCCAAACATACGGCACTGACCTGCAATAAACATCACAAACACAGATATGACTGTGAGACACTAAAATGCGATTGTTGCATCCATTTAAAGCTCCAATATGTAACAATTTTGTAATAAAATTTCCGAAAATAACTTGCACAGTGTGATATATTTCCTCCAGTTGTGTACTTACAATATCTCAAAAGTCTCCAAAGATTTTTTATTTCAGAGAAATTCCGATTTTAAATAACTGTCCATCCCGGAAAAGAAATGTCGCCTCTCAGTGACGCAATGTCCGCACTATCCTTTTTTTCCGGTGTGGACCATGTGATATTCCACCACACCGGAATATCACATGGTCAAATGCGGGAGTTGTGGTTATAGCGTTATAGCCATAGACTGTATGGTTATAGCTGTTATGGATCACGATTACTCTTTGGCGAGTATTGAAGTGCCAACAAAACGAAAGCGTCCATATTCGGATACACGCACACTGTGTGACAAACGGAGGAATAAAACCCGGATAAATATCGGCCAGGCGTTTTCGAGATGGAGAGAGCTGCGACAATCTTGGACTCGACAGAGACTCTGCTCTCGCGAGTGTATTGATAGACAGGTAAGCAAATCAATTTTTTTTTATTGTACAAGTAACGTAATAGTTACAGTAAAGATGATTTTAATAGATATGAATTAATGACAAATAGCTGTAAGTTGTAACGGGATAATATAGCATAACATTTCACGTTCCTTGCAGTTCATTAATTATGATGACATAAAATAATACGATCAGACATACAGGTAATACAAAAACGAATAAATTACCTCATCCGTGATCATGATTCATTAATTCCATTTAGATACATCGCTAGATGGTGAAAACGCATTAAAAACGACATCTCCCATCGTCACCTCCTTCATAGTGTCATCAAGCTTCGCCTTTGTTATTGTTGTAAACTGCGCACTCTTGTGGTCAAAATTTTTTACATATTGGAGCTTTAAATTCTAGAAACCATTACAGAGTAAAGCAACAATCTCTATTAGATTTTACAGTACTAGCTATTTGTGAAGGTTTATTATTGACTTCTATTTTACTCCAAACATTAGAATCCAAATAATAATAATAGCAGTGGAGTTATAATTTATGGATTTTATCACATTTCAGTAAAGTGCATGACTCACTCTGTCACTCTTAATTCAATGCCACAATTTCCCCTGTGTTTTGTGTTCTAGGACTTTTATTTTGAACTGCATGTTCTGTTCCTTTTGTACTGCTGTTTTTCTTCCTGTGTTTAGTTCCTGTTTGTCTTTTGGTGCGTTCAAGTCCTCCTGGGAAGTTCGTACGAGGTGGGAAGTCGTGCTTATAACGGCATGTGCGTTCAAGTCACTTTCGTCGGAGCAAAATGGCGGAGTACTTTCTCTTAATTAATTACACAAAAATACAGTAAGGTTCTTAAACTCTTGTTCTAGAAAATAAAGAACAAAGAAATGTGCATCAGGTGTACTTTGTATTTTTATGTTTTTAATTAATTTATGAAGCCAATGCCAACACATCGTTACATGTTGCATTGTTATATTATAATACTATCATATTCTGTGTTGGCGATTAGCTAACTGAGCTGTTAATAGAAAAGCCTGACAATATCACAGCTAAATACCTTTACGTATTGTGTATTCCGCCATGTTAATCACTGACACGCCCCCAACTCGTAAAGATCGGAGCTTAGAGAAAATCCAGAGCTCCCCACTGGTATTTACGACATTGTGGTGGCGTTCAAGTGTGTTCAACTCGATCTGTACGAGATGACTTGAACGCACCATTTTGCTGAATTCGGAACCACATACCCAGCAAGCAATTTTGCATTTTAAAAAGAATCTAATAGCCGTCCAAACACAGCCCTGACGTCTAGGTGAAAACATGGCAAAATTTGGGCTGTCAGTGAAAATTTAATAGACGTCTAACCATAGCCCAAGAATAGACTAGTCATCAATTAGATAACGTCAAAGAAACAAAACCAAACACCTTGTCATCACTGTTGACTTTGCTTACATGATGGAATATCATAAATCTCGCAAGTTATTTTGTCAAAAACGACATGTATCCAAATTCAAGGTTATTTTGACTAGAAGTGGGTTACTCATAGCCGGACTATATCGGGTCTATAGTTAACCTAAACGGTGAAATTATGGCTATTGCTTGCTGGGTACTAACATACTACATACCAAGATATGGTAAAAGTAGTACGAGTGGTATGCTAGTATGCAGTTCTGAATTCAGCATTTGTTTCCTTGTTAGTCTCCATAGTGATTCATTTCCCACACCAGTAACTTGTTAGTCTCTTGTTATCCTGTGTATATCTACCCCTGTGTTTCAGTTGTCTTTTGATGGTTGTTGTCTTTGCACATGTTTGTAAAGATGTTGCGCTTATTGGTCCCTGTTTGGATTATTTTCATATTCATTCCTCTTTGGATTATCTTGGTTTATGTGTTTGGTTAATAAACTGCTGCAAGATCCTCACCTCTCCTCTTCCCTGCGCTACTGTAACATTGGTTCCTGACTTCTTGTTCAAAACATTTGTATTCAATTCAGCCTGGAGTGCGTTTCCCAAAAGCATCGTTAGCCAACTATGGCTGCAAATTCCACTGAAGTCTATTGGTATCGACAGAACTTGCGACCATAGTTGGTTTTGGGAAACTATGGAAGCTTGTTTACGCCACAGAATAAAAAATGAAAAAGGTAATTGCGACTTTTTATCTCACAGTTCTGACTTTATTTCTCGCCATTGCGAGTTTATATCACACATGAAGTCAGAATTGTGAGATAAAAAGTCGCAATTATCTTTTAAATTGTTTTATTCTGTGGCGGAAACAAGCTTCCCTGATTGAGAAAACTGTTTATCTTTTACTTAGACCTATAGAAGAGACCAGGTTAGACGGCGAAGATCAAAAAAGAAACAGAGAAGAAAAAAGAGGAGAAAAAAAAGAAAGCAATTTCAGGCTGTCACCAAACACAAGACCTGAACAAAGCTGAAGAAAAGAGTTGAGGAAAGCTTGAACAGAGTCTTGAAATAAATAGGGTGTAAGGGTGGAAAAAGCCTGAAAATTCAGAAAGAGAGACTGAGAGTGGGAAAATAAAAGAGAAATGCAGAATTGGAAAAGGACATGACACAATGACACACAATCAAGTCTGACATTCTCTGTCGAAGAAAAGAAAGATCTGGTAAAAAAATTATCTGACTTGATTGGATCCTCCATTCACTTTCAATCCATCTTTTTAGCTCATTCTCTTTCTTTCAGACCTTATTCCTTGTTTTTTATGCTATATTAAAATTAATAGGTCTAGCTGATGTCCCTGTGGCTCAGAATGGGCCCAAGAGAGTATGTGAAATAAGAGAGAGAAGAGGTGTTGAGAGAGTCATAAATCAAAGCATGCTGTGGGGGATACACCTCAAAGAATGAACATTAATTCATCTACCTGACAAAGATATCTTCTTCAGGGTTGGAGAAAGACTAATTTGACTAATTTTCTCTACAGAAACCCATTTTTTTTAACATGCAATCAATGTGTTTACATGTAAATAATAATAATAATATTTTTGTATGTCGCTGTGACATCTTGCAATTGTGTGACTTTGTGTTTCACAACGTGACTTTATATCATTCGTGACTATATCATTCGTGACATTATTTCTAGTAACAGTGACTTTCTTACAATTACCTTTTTAAAAAATTTATTCTGAGGTGGAAACAGGATTCATATGATACAGCTGCATTTTGTATTAAAATTAATAGGTCATATTTTCCAAAATTACCAAAGAAAAACTAGTGTAATAAGACTTTTGTGTGGGTTTTGTAGATCTGTCCATTCAATATGCAGTATGTTTTGTGGACTCTAGTGTGGTGTGTTGTAGGCTGAGAATTGATGTGATTTTTCCTTTGATGTCATATTCCCCTGATCTCAGCTTCAGATGGCGGATGGTGGGAATACTCTGATTACCCAGACACACTCAGAGCATTCCAAGTGGGATTAAACTGGGAAAACATGACATATGTAGCACTACTACTCTCATTATGTGAACAACTTAGGAGTACATTTTCTACAAAATAATTTTCAAATGAGATCTCTACTATCTCAACTGTTTATCAATTTGAATAAATTGACTTTTTTTCAAGTCTTCTGCTTCTCAGATCTTTTTTCCTGAAAAATAAGACCAAAATCCCAGTAATCTCATATACTGTCTAATTTAAAGTTGACATGAAACGGAAGTTGCGATCATCTTTTCTGTCCTATTGTGACATATTTGTTTGAAACAGCTTTTAGAACAAGAACAAATGTAGGGCAGGACTTGAATTTGTTCACAGGGAATTGATTGGATGGTTGTGGTTTACTATTGGTGGATCTCATATGAGTGACAGGTTGCCCCGCCCTCACACCAGTTAACAAATTATAAGAGAAGAGACTTCATTGCAAGAGGGAGGAGGGAGAAGTTATTTTGATTAAAGATTAAAATGGCACATATTAAAATAAATAATTATAATGACGTGTATGGATAAATTATTTAAATAAATACTGCAACATTCCATAAAAATAAATAAAAAAAAACAGCAAAAATTATCCATTTTGAATTTATGGTGACTTTAAAGAGTTTCAGAAGAGATCCCAAACAGATTTGAACAAATCCCCAAAGTCTGTAATCAAAAGACAGATTTCTCAGTATGAACTAAAACCTTCAAATCAAATTATTCCAAAACCAAATGATATAATCTATACTATCAACAGTCATTTTATATCTCTTTACTCCTACTGTATGTCAACAACTGCCTCGTTTATTGACAAATGACTCCATTAAGCCCTCTGAGCTCTGTGTGTGTGAGTGAATGAATCTGTCACAGATATGTCAATACCTGTGACAGAGTGTGTGTGTGTGTGTGTGTGTGTGTACTTGTACAACTATCTTTGTGAGGACCAGTTTGAGTTTTAGACCATTGGCTGGTCCTCACTTTTTGAGACCCCTTTAAAGGTCTGTTTGAGGGTCAAGACTTGGTTTTAGGGATAAGGTTATGATTAGGTTAAGGGTAGGTTTAGGGTAAGGGTTTAGGTTAGGCACTTAGTTGTGATGGGTAAGGTTAGGGTATAAGCGGCTAGAGATTGCATTGTGTCAATGAATGTCCTCATAAAGATAGATGTACAAGAATGTGTGTGTGTGTGTGCGTGTGTGTGTGTGTGTGTGTGTGTGTGTGTGTGTGTGTATGCATACATGTGTCAATACCTGTGACAGTAGCGGAGCAGGTGTGGTTATGAATGAGGGCCAGTTCTTCAAACATCATCCCCGGCTCAATGATGTGCAGCCTCTGGCCAGCCCTGGATACCTCCAATTTTCCCTCTGTTAACAAACACACACACACACCTCAAGGTTGCCGGGAGAGACAGGTGTTGAGTGACAGTATGCCTGTCACATAGACTGATGATCTGAATCTGACCCATCACCGATTTGGCACGGAGAAGCCCAGAGCCAAAACAATCTGGCACATCAGGACAAATACTGCCCTACTTCTTAACAAATCACGGATGGGGATTATCACAGCTCATGGACAGGTATTGATGAACACTTTAATGGATGGTGATAGATCTCTTCTCCTGCTCTCCATCCTTTTTTTTTTTTCACTTGCAACCTGGGTATTTAGACACACACTGAGATTTTAAAACTCATTCCACCTCACATAACCAGCAGGAATGTTTTCTCTCGCTCTATCTTCCCAGAAGCAGGTCAGTCTCACTTCTCTTGCTACCTGCCTGGTCCTGCAAATGCTATGGGAGGTGCATACTAATTACTGTGCCTCAGTGAGAGAAAGGAACAGAACAAATGATTGTCTGAAGTCCACTTGAAATGTTAGTCAAGGTGTCTTACACCAATGACAATTTATTTTTATGGCCGTTTTGCACCTTCTCTTCAACCTTTAGAATTAAACAGGGTGTTTTTGATACTGTATCTTTAAGAATTCTATTTGACTCTTTGCTGCTTGTTCTTGTTCTGATTTTAATCAGACTAAAGCACAAGTCTGTTTTTAAATAAAGTTGGACTAACAGATATGTATAATTAGAATGCAGCTTGGCTTCGTCCAGCATGTATAAAATCATTCAAATTAAATGTACATGCAAATAAATATCAATTGTTACAGAATTTTGCACCATTGGCATATTACACTTTATTTCAATAGTCCACTTTAGATATTCTTTATAAGTATCTTTGCAACTACATGTCAAATAACGTCTCGGTTATGTATGTAACCCTCGTTCCCTGAAGGAGGGAACGGGAGACGTTACATTGACGTGCCGACGTAATTGGGATCACTTCAGGGAGCCCTATTATCTTCGAGTATCTACAGAACGAGCCAATGCACATTGGCGTGAACATCCAAAACACAACTACACAGAGACGAGACCCGACCAAAACACACCAACTGAACTGAACTTAAGTAGGGGAGATAATGACACGCACACACCTGAACACAATGACGAAATCAAATCAGTGACCATGACGACAAACAAGGCAGGTAGAAGCGGTGACACCAAGCTTATGAACAGTTAAATTAAACAAGGTCCCTGACCATTTTAATCTGTTTTTAACCATTTGTGCGGTGAATTTCATCACGGTATTGTCACATATATCAGATTTTGCAGGGAGTCTGTTATTGCTGGAGAAGGAAACATTTAACTTTACTAAAAGTTTAAAGGGGGTCGCACACCGGACGAGAAGCGTAGCACCGCGTCGTACCACTCCACGTCTTTAAAATGCGAACACATTATTTTCTATGAGTGTACACACACCGGCAGCCACATTCGGCTACAGCTACAGCTCAGGACCCTGTTTAAAATCCTGCCGCACCAGAACACGATTTACATAGTTTTATATAAAATTTTCAGAATATTTGTCTCAAATCATCGTTAATGTACATACTGACTTCACCCTGTGATGCAAGATACATTTAGTTTTATATTCACTTACATAAATCAGCTGCGTGGATGAAAATAGCTGATGTTATCGGATTTTCAGGTGAGATTCTCAATTAATTCAGTTAACGTACGCCCTGAGGGAAAGTGTTCAGAAGGCAGACTCAGACACAATTTTATTTATAATTGTACAGTACAATCATAACATAGTACAGACATTATCTTAATTTTATAATGTCCTTAAACAAAACAATATTGCTGGCCATAAACTGAGAAAGTACTGTTCGGTGTGCGATACCTCGAGTTGTCCTAGACGCGATGCGGCGCTGCGCTTCTTGCAGTACGGTTTGCGACCCCCTTAATAGTCAGGCTGTGATTATTATATTTGTAAAGTCGCTTTGGTAAGAGAGATGAAGGGTAACTAGGAGCTTAAAGAAAAAGATGAACAGTACCATAACATAAGCACATCTCACTGCAATCCATAAAGAAATAAATAATTCAGAATATGCCTGGAGGCATGACTAGACCTCGGCTAATAATGAGTGACTTTTGAGCAATAGGTTATAAGATAACCATGTAAGCACTGGGATCTGTGAATGTTCAGACATGCTCACAAATCAATATGCAATATGAGTCCAAAGAAAACGTACCATTTTGAGAGGGTGAGAACAACTCTTGCATTCTTGCACTCTTTCTCACCTTCAACAATGTATGCCTGGGTTCCATTATCCCCTTCCTGGACAAAACACACACCCTGTTTGAGCGTGATGGGATGGGCAGAATCCACCAAACACAGCATCTGATCCCTGTCTAGATATTTCATGCACTCATTTTCTGCTAAAGCCGATTCTATCAGCCTCTTTGACCTGAAAGAAATAAAGATAGATAGACAAAAAGTTACAGCTGTGAAATCTAGCACTAGGAGACATGAGTATGCATTAAAATTTTAGGAGGGTTCTTACTCTTCACTCTTGCTATGACTGATTGGTGGGTTTTGTAAGACTAGTTTTGGCTCCATGGTTACTGAATCTGTAACCAGAGCTTTTCTCCTCACTCTCAGGGAAGAAGCACGTTGTTGACCTAAATGCAAATGAAAAGAGAGTAAAGATGAATACCGGTAATAAGATGTTTTTATAAGATTAAAAAAAGACTGGGTAATTACATCTGAACTCTGAGCAGTGTGTTGATGTATACTGCATATAAAAATATTTGCTTTTTCACAGACTAGATTATGGTTGCACTAATGTATTCTTCTTTCGTTCTTGACTTTATGTCTATTGGTATTCAGTAGGTTGTACTTTATAACAGTTTAGAATATTACTTAATTTAAAACTCAATTAACATAAACTTCAAATGACAGTAATAATTAAAAATCTGTGTATGTGTGTGGAACCATACAGTCCAGTGTTTGCACTCTTAGATGAGACATGACCATATGGAACGACAACTTAGCCACAGTAATGTTCATAACTATTACTAAGGAAACCAGAATTAGGAAAGTCTCCAAAGGACCAACCATTACATCGCTATGTAACCTATCAAAAAACAGTCACTGGCAGTGTGGAGGGGCTTCAATGGGAGTTACAATGTTGAGCTGCTAGAGTTTGCAAAGTTCATCTATATGCAAATACAAAGTGATTCAGCAACCACTAATGCAAATGAAAACAAAGGCCCTGATGCATTGTCATTTATCTGATAGCAAGTTGACGTCGCTAAATACAGGTGTAAACGGGGCATAAAACATTTTGAGCTTGTCCACTTTCGACCATTTCCAGAGCTATTTGAAAACACATTCAACCGAATTGCTTTTGTAGTGTATTTAACAAAAGGCCACCTACACTTCGCCTACTGACCTAATACATAATCATTGTGGGACGTGCTGTAAGAAAGCGCACCAAAACATTATGCAATTCTAACTTTGCTGCATTGTAGCAAAACACATGGATTACAAATGAAATTGCAGCTGCTTTCTTTATCCTTTTCAGTTGCTTCCTTTCTGATCACACGTAATCCATAACATGGGTTTGTTCAGTCAATAGTGTTTGTACTATAAATCCTTGCTACCTAGAAAGTGATGTAGAGTGACAAAATAAGAGGGGAGTGTCACAAAGAAATTCAATCAGAAGTAGTCACAGAAGACATGCATTTTAATAGGTGGAAACTACGTCTCGGCTGACCACTTGTGATCGGAGCACTGAAAATGCATCTTAACACCAGGTGGAAACAGGGCAGAGAAGTTAACACCATCCATTCCCAGAAGAGATTGTACAAAAAATAAATAAAAAATGTGTGGAATATAAAAGATATTTTGAAGAATGTTGGCAACCAAAAAATATTGGAACTCACTGACTTCAAATATATGGTAAAATAAAATTCAAAATATCTTTTATTATCTACAGAAGAAAGTAAGTTGTGGCCTTTCATATGCTAGAAGGTAAAGTGAGTAATATGACAGGGGTAAGTATCTGGCATTTTGATGAAAGATTATGACAGCAAAAAATTGCTAATGAAATTATTTAAAAATATATTGCTAAGCATGCAATAGGAGCGTAGAATATGACATGCCCCCTGCACTTTTAATAAAATGCAAATTTGTCCGCTGTACTTTTCTTTGGGCAAGATTCAAATTCAAAGAGACGAGATAGTCTATGCATGACCTGATGTTTAATTATCCAAATTGAAGAGATGTGAACATTATGGAGCGCTAAACTCTCATGTAAAGTATGTTTCATTCATACTGGAAGCCAGAGGACGCTCTCTCCCAGAAACGTCAAAACGGACGCGTAGAAGTAATAACTTTTGACTTTTACAGGATATCCCTTATATAGCCATAGGTAGCAGACTAGGGCTGTGTCCAAAGTCTCTTACTGTCTTGTGTAGGTACTTATTTTGAATAGGTATTACTACACAACCACTAAAAAAAGTACGTTCTATATAGTATGAATGTGTGTAGTATGAATGTAATCCGGATGTACAACAGAGGAGCGGGAGCGGTCTCAGGGGCTGGAGTGGATGTGTGTGGCCCAGACACATAATGACAGAGCCATTATGGACAGTGCAGCACTCTCTGGACTACGCTCTGGAATTTCCCTGTCGAGAGCAGGCTCAGGGACTTCACTTTCTAGAGCAGACTCTGGAATTTCACTGGCTGGAACAGACTCGAGGATTTCTCCCACTGCAGTGGACTATGGAATTCCAGTCTCCAGAACTGACTCGGGAATTTCCCCCTCTGGAATGGACTTAGGAGTGGACTCTGGATGTGGGGACCAGAGAGGGGAAGATTTCTTCAGAGCCACCTGGATGGGAATAAACGCAGGACTTTTGCTACCAGGTCAACGCTGTTCGAAACCATCTTCTGGGCTCGAGGGAAGACTGGAAGAATGAATGAGATGGTTCCGATGTTGAGGGATGTGGAAGGTTCGGTCGCAGGTTCGGGGTGAGCTGGAGCACACAAACGCTCTTGGTATGGGACTGGATGAGGGTTTGTATTGTCCTTTAACTTCATCATGAAATGATGACACCATGAAATCCGAACCATTTAGCCAGAGGACGTAATTAATATAATCAAATAAGGCAGTGGTTCTCAAACCTGTCCTGGAGTACCACCAGCCCTGCTCATTTTGGATGTCTCCCTCATCTATCACACCTGATTCAACTCATGAGCTCATCAGTAGAGACTGCTAGAGCTGAAATGGGTGTGTCAGATATAGGGAGACATACAAAATATGCAAGGTTGGTGGTACTCCAGGACAGGTTTGAGAACCACCGAACTAAGGGTGTATAACATTCACCGGGAGCAAGAATTTAAAATAACTCATCATCCAGTCCCATACAAAAGCAGGCATTGAGCGTAGAATCGCTCCTGCTCACCAGATGGGAATATTCCAAAAACTCCTCCACATAACGCTCTAGTCCTCAGCCTGTCTTCTTCTGTCAGCCAGATCCATGACCTGAGTCTTTGTAGGTCCTGGATCCTGTCACGGTGGATGGCTGTAATTAAACGACCGACGAAGGAGATATGCAAAATAGTTTTTTAATCCATAAATCAAAATAATAAATAGAAGAACAACAACCACGTACACATTGACATGAAACAATCCAGGACAAAGGACTAACAGAAACTGAGGGCTTAAATACACAAGGGCAAACAAAAGAGCTAACAAATTAATTAATGAGGGACAGGATGAATAGGATGAATCAAATAAAACACATGGGAAAACTGGGTCAAAGCAAAACAGAAACTGAACATCATGAAAACTAAGACAAGACAGAACATAACCCTGACAGTGACATCGCAATCATGTTGCATTGTGGTCTATGGATCAGCCTGAAGTGTACATATTGAGTAGACTCACTCACTCTGTCAAAATCGAGGGGTCGGGGTCTGTCCAAATAAACTCCCTCGCCCACTTGATGAAGTTGAACGCAGCCTTTATTACAGTATAGAAACTATATAACATGTTTTCTGTCTAATTCTGTGATAGCAATTTATTTTTATTTTTTTGCATTGTATAAAATCCATGATGACTCAATGCAGAAGTGTTTGTAGTACATAAACAGTCATAAAATTGTCATATAAGAAATAATATTACAGAATACAAATTAGTGGTTATTGTTCAGCAGTGTATTTGATTGAATTAAAAGCCAGAGATAGGAACAAATAAAACCTGTCAATTAGACAAAGGTCAGGAAAAACTGGCATTACACTTGAAATTTCTCCCCATATCTGCAGACAAACCCAGTAAACACTGTCATGTTATCTTGCGTTCTGTGGCTGATACCTGGTGTTTGGGAGTGCAATCGTGTGAGACGCTTCTGGGACTGGCAGGTAATTATACCCAGCCACTTTGATGACAGGCTTTGGCTCAGGCATTTCAGAGTGAAAAAAACAACATTTGATATGCTGTGCAATAAAACGGGTTCCCTGGTTAGTCCAGTTATCCAATCAGATCCTCTGTTGAGGAAAAGTGACATGAGTTTTTTTTTTGTTGCGCATCAATAATGAGTAATTTGGTAAATGTACTGTAGTTTATGTGCATGTCTTCTTATCGGGTAAAAAAAAAAACTGCACAAGTTTTTAAACGCATTTTTTAAATATTATGTGCATCTTGCCGTTTCCAGCACACATTTTTTATGTGATATCACAAAATTTTCATACAAGGTGGATGTAAAGATAGCTTTACTCCCCTTAGTAGTGAGTAGTGGCGTCTGCTATTAGTTGATTATTTGGTAACTAAACAGAAGTTTAGAGACAACATGTCACAATGTTTACATTGTACACTAACTGGCTACTGTTTTTATTAGTGCTTGACCCAAATTTCACGATTTAAATTAATAAGCTTGTGTTTTGATTCCGATCTTGATTCAATATCGATTCATTTGAATAAATATAAGGTATACAGTAGCTACATGTTCATTTTTCTCAATTAAGAAAAAAATCTCTCAAGTAATGTTGTAAACATTAAAGTCCCCCTGTAGTCAGTAATTGTACCTCTTAAAACTCAATGTTAATCACCAAAATGACATATTTAAAAGTTTTTTTCCTGAGAAAAAAAAAATCTTAATGCCTTAAAATAGCTTGTATGTAGCTCTATACCCTTATATTAGCAACGCCTTCACTCACTCACACCAGCTCAGAGATACACTCGGTCAACTTTACTGTAGTAAATGCTGCACACTGAATTTAATTCAGCCATACTGTTTGAACCAAAAACTGATTCAGAAGTGGAAGAGTGAATTATACAGGCTCGTCTACAAGTCGATGTATCAGAATGGTAATGTGTTTAATGTATCGCTCTCTACAACACCGGACACATAACGGTAATTTATATGATTAGCCTTTTGCTTGACTACGTTATCAAGCTAATAATGTGATGCTAATGTTACACAAACCATGTTCCCGCCATCTCAGAGTCAAAGAGCGCCTTCTAAAAACCAGCCTTATAAATGCTTTAAACTCAGAACATCAGTGGAGAAAGGCATAGTTCATCATAACATCGAAATATACATCATATACATAATTCACCCGCTATATTGCTAAATGTACACGATTTTCATACCAACAGAAATATATACCGGGATAACCTGGCTTCTCTTGAGACTTTTGAGAATGTCTTTGGTTCACTGCAGTTTTAAGAAGAAGATACTTAATAGTGTTGAATTATGAATTTGCTCATGGTTTGTCTTAAAGCATATTAAAAACACCACATAGATTGACAGACTTGATTTTCACCACATTTAATATGCTTTTTTATAATAATAGTGTTATAATATTTTAAATGATATGATTCAAAATATAATAAATAAATAATACAGTGCATATATATTTAGCAAAATACTCCTCTATTTATTTTTTCTAGATAACATCCTGTTTATCAAATGGCTTTTCTGAGGTAAATGTAACATTGTGTTTAAAAGCTGTATTATTGACCTCTTTCCACGGTTGAAACCCTGATTGAGTGATTACATGAGATATGATACATTTCTTTAAGTTGCACTTTATCTTTCAACATACCTTCTGATGTTCATTCGTGTTAATTTACTATTAACAAGTAGTAAAGAGGAAGAGATGATCGGTTCACGTCCGCTTGAGCGCCAAAACGGTTTTTATTGTTTGAATTTCGTAATAACATTGACAGAATTTCAAAGCTGAGACTCTGTTTCATATAAAAATAACCTGTCTTGTCTGTCGATGTCAGTGTCCCATTTGCTTCTCGATTTTTCATTGCGTGTGAAAATGAATGTTTTTTTTAACACAGATTTTTTTTAAATATATTTATTATTATTATTATTTATAATGTTTATTATTGATTTTTTATATATATTTATATAAAAACGTATATATATATTTTTTTAAAAAGACCTCTCTCTGAGAAAAAAACTATCTAGTCAAAATTTATTTCTGACTTAGCCTATAGCTTAAAAGACATTTTAAAAAAAATAAAACGTCTTTCAGTACCAGCAGTGGCAGCTGAGATGCCTGGAGCGGAGAGGCGCAGACGGTCGAGCTCCCCCTGAAGGCGTCGTATCAGATCATCTTTAGCGTCCAGTTCAAGCTCCAGCTCGTCGATAAGAGCATCTCTTTGCCGTAACTCCTCAATCTTCAACTGAAGTGCGAACTGAAGATCTCTGAGAGTGCCCATGAGCCCTATATATATATATGGGGATAGACTGGGACTGTGGAGTGAAATAACTGAACAATCCAAATAAAGTAGCCTAATGGCAGACAAAACTCAAGTTGCTCTGCAATATTTTAAGTCTTTAAAGCTCGACGACTAATACTCTATTAAGGTGCAAGCAGCGCTGCATAAGAAGCCATAAGAAGCTTCAACAAAGCCAAATTTAGCCTATTTTTAATTTGTTTAAATATAGTATAGCAGAAGAAGACATTTACCTGAATAGCCTAATACGATCGAGGAACATGGGAATTACAAAGACGGCGAAGGCGATTTTCCCTCAGGAATTACAGCTGGTCAGTTTGTGGAATAGCTTACTTGAGAAATCCAGAGTGTGAATGTTTGAATCATGTCTTCACAGCACTCGCGGTGATATGAGTGCGTGCTTGTGTGTGTGTGTGAGAGTGAGAGAGAGAGAGAGAGAGAGAGAGAGAGGGCTGTATGTAGGAGGGCTCATTCTAATAATTAGCCTACATTTATGGAGAATTAAATACTATGACCACAGTGTTTAGGGTAGACGACTTGCATAAACTGATGACACAAAATACTCGGTTTTCATTGCATTCAACCTTGCATTCAAGTCCCCATGAAATCAAATTATTTTTGGCTTTTAGTATGAATATGTTAGCCATACTGTTATCTCTAAGCTATAGTGTGCTCCAAAACAATGACACAATTCGCATTTAGATGATATGCATTCAAAACTTACTTCTGCCAATATGGATCAATGATTTTGATGACATCATTTTGCACTTCAGCTTCTCATCAGACTTTCTGTCCAATCAAATGCTCACTAGAGTCTGTCCCGCCCCCCTACATTATACATAGATGCTGAAGCTGCTAAAATCGGTCACTTGTTCACACAATTACGATTTTACACTGAATGGCACATAATGCACTATATAGGGGATAGGGAACGATTCAGACAATGTAAATATTTTTGGGGTGAATTAAATCTGGTTTCACGTTAGTGTCACACGAAGTGATTATAGCACAGAGCGGATCATAATATGTGCGAGTCGCCGCAGACCAGAAAATGTATCGGACCCATTTGAATTCTGCACAGAGTGCTATATTTTAAAGAAATATGGAGGAGATTATGATGAGAAACGGTTAGATCTCAACTGCTCTGGTCAAGCTGTGATATAAACGAAACGCTATTGGCTATTTTACAAAAGGGGAGGAGCTGTTTGATATGTCCCGCCCTGTCTTCCTGTTTCAGTGGAAATTACATCAACGCATTAAAGTTGCAGTCTGCAATTTTTCCTCTTTGCAATTGCAGTTATTCGCGGAATTATCAACTTTATGTGCGTTGTGCCTCGGCATGGCACAGCGCGGATGAATCCAATGTTTTGAGGAGAATGTGCGGCTGTCAATCCGCGCTGGTGGTGTGGATACTGTCATTCGCAATCACAGATTCTACTTTTTGGAAGTATGACCAACATAAGAATTTTCACCGGAAAATGTCGTCTGAACAAGTAAGTACCCAGCAAGCAATTTTGCGTCTAATAGACGTCTAATAGCCGTCAAAACATAGCCCAGACGTCTAGGCTAAAACGAGGCTAATTTTGGGCTGTCAGTGAAAATCTAATAGACGTCTAAACATAGCCCAAGAATAGACAGCTATTGAATGACTAGATATATACGTCAAATAGACGTCTAACCATAGCCCAAAAATAGACAATTAGACAGCTATTGAATGACTATATTTATACGTCTAATAGACGTCTAACCATAGCCCAAAAATAGACTAGTCATCAATTAGACAGCTATTAAACGACTACATATATATGTCTAATAGACAGGCAATATGGGTCTAGGCTAAAACAAGGCTGATTTTGGGCTGTCAGTGAAAATCTAATAGACGTCTAACCACAGCCCAAGAATAGACTAGTCATCAATTACACTACATATACATGTAATAGACAACAAAATGAGACATAAGGATTCTTTTCACTCAAATATAACAGGTTCTCATAAATGAAAATCCATCCAAACTAATTGATTATAAAGGGATTTATTTAGAACAATTATATTAACAACTTAGACAACATTCAAACATAAAAATGAACAAATAAAATACTGGAAAATATGTAAAACAACTTAAGATACTAAAATTTTTAAGAATTAATTGTTAGCTTTATATCCATAACCACCACCCCCTGCTCTCCCTGGTGCTTGTTTAAATGACCAGATATTGCATTTTTTATTTCCCATTCAGTCGCCGAAGGAAAGTTGGTCATCACTGCGTCTGCCAAATAAGAAAAAGAAAAAAAATATTGCTCAAGAAAAGCATTGTTGACAATCATTTTTAACTAATTACAGTCATTCACTTTTGCTAGGATGCACACTAGAGCTGGCCAATATAGAGTTAACGGAATATAGATTGAGACTATATAATTTATATCAATATAGACAATAATTTATATCAATATTATTAATAAATTAATATAAATAATTAAAAAATTTTGCCTGCATAATGGTGATGCACTAATTATATATATATATATACACACACATACATACATACATATACACACATACATATATTTTAGGGGTGTAACGATACACGTATTGAACCATTCTGTACGAGGCTTTCGGTTCGATTTCAGTACGGATTTTTAAACAGAACTGTTCGTTAGACAATTTTTCCTGCTGACCAAAATTTTTTAATTACAAATGTAGGCACGTCAAAAAGCGCGCTCATAATGTAAGAGAAATCATAACAAATCGTGACAACAATCGTGCTCTTTCAGGTAGTGACCATATAGACCTGCATTATATGACTGACTGACAGACAAGAACAGTTTGACTTAAAAATATCAAAATTGAAACTACTTCAGAAACAAAGACCTCTTAAATTCTTAACATCTTAAATTCCCTTAAGGTAAGCTAAAACATACCAAAATTTAATTTCAAAGTGAACTATCTCTATAAATCATTCTTTATCACTTACTCATATAACTCTAATGAACATAAAAAGATACTTATAGGGGTAGTTCACTTAAAAAAAAAAAAAATCATGTAAGCATTTTAGAGCCCGACCGATATATCGGCGGGCCGATATTATCGGCCGATATTAGGCATTTTCCTAACTATCGGTATCGGCATTTATAATGGCCGATAAATTAATATTTAAAAAAATGCAGCGTGCAGTGATTTATGTAAGGATGGCGCTGCCAATAAAGCACCTAAAAGCTGTCACAAAGAACGGGCAAAAGTGGCAAAAAAATAATGGCCGCGTCCATGTAGACACAGTGTTAAAGCGACACAGTGTTAAAGCTCATTCTGCTACGTTACAACATCAAGCAATATTCCAATAATTTATGTAATTATAACACTTTATATAGAGCCATTTTGCATTAAGAGTAGCCAGATGGACACGCGAGACGCGACACGTTCAGAATTAATACACTTTTAGTAAACTACAGAACAGCGCGAGCGGGAAGCGGCGCACCTCACAGGCAGAGAACGCGTCCAAGAATGGAGTGGACACTGCATTAAGGCCAATTTATACTTCTGCGTCGAGTGTACGCCGTAGTGTACGTCGTAGGCTACGCACGTAGGTGACTCCGTCGTGAGCATTTATACTTCTGCGTTATGTTTGTGTTGCTCTACAGTTACACCACCGAGACGCTAGTTGGCGGGGGCGGGTTTTAATTTTCCACTGTGTTTAGATTCCTCGCGGCTGTTTTGAGTTTAGGCTACTAGCGTCTGAAAGAAAGTGGATCATGTTGGAGTTGGAGCTTATCGAGGTGGAAAAACAGTTTTAGTGAAATCACTAAAACTAAAAGGCAGAAACGAGAGAAGGCGTCGGAGGAGATGGTACGTGCAACCTGTGAACCTGTTGACGGTTGAACCGAATTTAAAAATGACGGGCGGTGCAGAAGAACACGCCGGAAATGTGTAGGAGGAAATGCGATGCTACCAAGCCGACCAATCACAGATCTTGCGGTCCGCGTCGCCGCGACGCGTAGTTACATTTTTGAGGAGGTGCGCGTCAGGGTACGGCGAAGGGTACGACGTATGATATGCGTCTATGCGTATGCTACGCCGTACCTACTACGCGCACCCGACGCAGAAGTATAAATTGGCCTTTAGTGATATAAAACGCACACACACAGGTCTGTTAAATTAAGCAATACTTTTAAGGTAGTCTAATATTTTTCTGACTAACAAAATTACTGACACAGTAAAGGGTAGATTTAAATAAAGAAAAACGAAATTTAAATAAAGAAAACGAAATTTAAATAAAGAAATTAAACGAAATTTAAATAAAGAAAAACGAAATTTAAATAAAGAAAAACGAAATTTAAATAAAGAAATTAAACGAAATTTAAATAAAGAAAAACGAAATTTAAATAAAGAAAAACGAAATTTAAATAAAGAAAAACGAAATTAATTTAGATTGATAATAACGGGTAAAAAGGCTAATACATTTTGTTTCTATTATTCTATTTTCCACAATGTCAAAGCAACAGCTTAACCCAAAACACAAGCTCAGACATGCACTTCGTCCATACAAACTCCGCTGTTCTGCGCTCTAGCCAGAGAACACTCCCGTTGCTGGAACACTTGCGCGTCGGTTCTATTTCTAGCTTGCATGCGTTTTCCGCGTGGCTCGAGCCGCGCCTGAGAGACGCGTCTCACGCAGGCAGTGTGCAAACTCCAACCTGTTAACATGGGAGCCGAAATAAAAACGGCCATGCCACGCAGTCAGTGTGTCGCCGGCCTTATTCAAGCGCGAATGAGAACCGTTTCGCGGGGGATCCCAGATGTGAAAAAAAAAAAACGAATGTCAAATTTTCAAATCGAATACCAACCCACCGAACGAATATTCTAATATTCGGGTCCAGCCCTATAGCCTAGTTTCACGTTTAGTACATTTTGCTTACTACTTATTTAAAATAGTATAAAACTACTGACGCAAAGACATGCTTGAATTTCCCGCGGATATCCACCACTGGAATTAAAAACATTATTAAGCTTACCATTTTGAATCGAGCTACGGCAAGCAGAGAGTTTTGAACACTGGCTGGTTATGTACTTGCTCAAAAATTGATTTTGGATAATTTTTAACCCAAAAAAGTTGGGCAAATTATTACAAAGTCCTTGCGTTTGGGGTTTTTAGGCCATTATAAATCAAAAGTAATTCCTTTAGAAGGATGTAGTAACTTGAGTCAATAATTACAAGTGGATTACCATGATCTTCACTTTAGAATTACCATGGCGATTGGATGGTTGTGGTTTGCTATTGGTCGATCTCATGTGAGTGACAGGTTGCCTCGCCCTCAGGCCAGTATACAGGTCATCAGAGAAGAGAATGTCTTTGCAAGAATTTTGCAAGAAATTTATTTTGATTAAATATTATGAGGCACACGAATTAAAATAAAAATAAAAAAGATGTTCACGAATAAATCATTTATAATGAATAATGCAATATTAAAAAAAGAAAAGGGTCGATTTTTATTTCACGTCGACTGTAATGGAAGTCATCTCAACCATCAGACCCCTATTGTCACCTAGCAACAGAAAAGGCAATATATGATTTGTTAAAAAATATTTGAGGGCGGGGTTTAATCTGTTGACCCGAATGTTTTTCCATTTCCGTCCTTCCGCGTTTTGTGTGTAGGCAGTGAGCAGAAGGCTAGACGTGAACTCGACTCGGCCATAACTTTGAAAAGAATTATCGAAAACTGAAGACATTACTGCTGTGAAAATCATGTGGTTTAAACTCGCTGTGGTCGCTCTAGTGTTTCTGAGCGCTAGTTGTTCTGCCAAAGAATGTAAGTATAACGCTTCTGTTTTCCGACAAAGTTGTTCTGCCAATCTTCTTATGCTATTATTAATGTTTTGTGTTTCAATGCTTTTTACGCAATATATATCAAATACGTTCGAATCCTTCTGTAGTTTTAAGGAATCATTATGTTATTCGACTTCAATAGGCTATGACGTACTTTCAGCTAACGCGAGGAATACGGAGGTTAAAATCCTTTAAAATGGTTAAAATATCAAACGTATTGATTTTGTAACTTTAAATAGCATGTGGAAATCTGTCAAAAATGTTATTCAAACATGTCTAAGACATGTTTGTTTGTCTGAAACCCCCCGAACATTTTACTTTCGCTTTCACTTACGGAGGGGGAAAACCATGTGATTTAGAAAAACTCGTTTAACCGGATATTAATGGTTGGTAGTAGTTATCAAGTTTCTTTCAAAGGACTCATGATAACATGTTATTTAATAAAATATTTTATTTTTAAATTATAATAATTAATTTATAATATTTCTTGTGTTAAACTTACTGCCATAATAACGAAAAATTATAGACTACGCAGAATACATCATGCACAAGTAAATAAGATGCATGAAAAATAAAATGTTTCTTTTTTGTGTTGTCTCTAGCTGAGCCAACAGTGCAAGTGTACAGCCGCAACCCTGGAGAGTACGGCAAAGCAAACACACTGATCTGCTATGTGAGTGGCTTTCACCCCCCTGACATCACCATTAAGCTCCTCAAGGACGGGGTGGAGATCCCAGGCAGCACTCAGACCGACCTGGCCTTCGAACAGGGCTGGAAGTTCCACTTGACTAAATATGTGGAGTTCAAGCCCCAGCCTGGAGAGCATTACTCCTGCAAAGTCCGTCACATGGAGAAACCTGAAAAGTCCTACATGTGGGGTGAGGACAAATCTGAAGTTTGAACTGGTCACTGCTTAAAGAAGCTGCTTTGTTCTATCTATCTATCTATCTATCTATCTATCTATCTATCTATCTATCTATCTATCTATCTATCTATCTATCTATTTAATCTTTCTTTCTTTCTTTATAACTAATCTTTTTTCTTTCTAACTTTTCTTTCTTTCTTTCTAACCTATCTATCTATCTATCTAATCTTTCTTTATTTCTTTCTAACTAATCTTTTTTCTTTTTCTAACTTTTCTTTCTTTCTAATTAATCGTTCTTTCTAACTAATCTTTTTCTTTCTAACTTTTCTTTCTTTCTTTCTAATTAATCTTTCTTTCTAACTTTTCTTTCTTTCTAATTAATCGTTCTTTCTAACTAATCTTTTTCTTTCTAACTTTTCTTTCTTTGTCTAATTAATCTTTCTTTCTAACTTTTCTTTCTTTCTTTCTAACTAATCTTTATTTCTTTCTAACCTTTCTTTCTAACCTATCTATCTATCTATCTATCTATCTATCTATCTATCTATCTATCTATCTAATTTTTCTAACTAATCTTCTTTCTTTCTTTCTTTCTTTCTTTCTTGGCTTCTAAATGTCTCATGAGTTTCACGCTCTCAACAGCCAATAATTCACTGCACAAAAAAACATTGTGATAATTAATTAAATGAGACTTATGAAATTAAATGAACAGAGACCAAAAAAATGTAATTAATGTTTGTTTTTCTCTCTTGTAGAGCCCGACATGTGAACACACAACTGTAAGTTCTGATCATATTATTATTAGTTTTGAACAAAAAGGCTTGAATGTTTGATAATAGTAATTGTTGTTTTGTAATTTACATAATGCATACTCAGGGCCGTCGCTAGTGGGGTGAAAGGTGGTGACAATTATAGACAAAATCCAGCAGTTATACTATATACTGTAGGCCCCTGTTGTATGAATAATTCTAATATTTATATTAGTTGTATGCCTGAGATTTAAATGAATACCACAAAAACATGCAATTTGGTTAAATATTTTTTCCAGATATCTGCTTTTCTTACCTCCCTAAAAATGGTTTAGTCCGATCTAAAGTATTTATAGAGAGCCTAAGTCCCTCCCCGCCGCTTCCGGCTCATGGGACCTTACTTCGAAAAAAATATGTATGGTAGTCAATGGCGAGAGACAACTTATCTTTTTATTCCATCTGAACTGTGTCCTGAATTACACATATGTTTGTCAATTTAAAAGATAATTATGAAAGTCAAGAAAGTCGCAGTTTGTCATAAAACAGAAGAGTAACATTTAGTTTTATGTGAAAATCGCTCAGTGAACTACATCTCTCGTCTCGCACTATGTACGTCACCGTTGCTCGTATGTGTGCAGTCTGGTACAAAACACTCAGGCATGACGGCGTAACGTTACGATTATAACGTAAGACTATAGAGAAAATGACAGACGTTAGCTTCAGTAAAGTTAGCTTCATTCATTGAGAGAAAAGGTATGACGTCACATGTGCGCCTTTTGGGTTTGTAGTCTCTGTAATTACGTATTTTCACAGTCTTATACCTCAACAGTTTTACATCAAACTGCGACTTTCTTGACTTTAAAATGTATCTTTTAAATTGACAAACATCATATGTGTAATTCAGGGCACAATTCAAACGAGATCAAAATATTTGTTGTCTCTCGCCATTGACTACCATACAATATTTTTCCGAAGTAAGGTCCCATGGTGGTCAACCGGAAGGGGAGGGACTTAGGCTCTCTATTAATTATTCAGTCCGTGACAAACATCAGAAGTCCCACCCCAGCTCGTGAACAGAACCAAAGACTGACAGCAGACTGACAGCAGTCAAAATGTCGGAAAAAAAAGAAAATATAAATCAGGGAACCAGAAACGCCATGAAAAGAAGGAGAGGGAGGCCTGGAGAGTTGTGAAATGATTTTATTTTTAAAATTTGACTGCATTCTTGTCAATTTCTAAAATAAAAGTAGAAATAAATAAATAAATGCCGAAATAATAGTGAAAATAAATACATTTTGGTAATATAAATGGCTATTTCTGTATTTTTACATGTATTTATTTATTTATGCATTTCTATATGTATTTATTTATGTTTAATGCAAAAACAAAAGTGCTGCATGGGGTGTATAAAATCTCGTTGCTCTTTGGTTGTGGGATAATATATCTCTGAAGACATGAATTCCAAGGCACTCGAATGTTAGTGAAAAAAGTTAAAAAGCCTTTATTTCATTCCTGGCTTATTTTAAAAAATTGGTGAGAAGTACACCTACGCGTTGCGGCTACATGCCTTCATCAGGGTGTGTGACATCAATATTTTTTTCTAATGGGGTCCCGAATCCTCAAGCTACGGCCCTGTCATACTATATGTAATTTATAGCATATCCTGTAAAAAAAAAAAATGTTTATGTATTTCAGTTACTGTCTTAAAAATATTGTTAGCTGGATCATTTATCAGGAACTGTATGTTATTTTATTTTTTTATTTTTTCACAGATTCCGGGAAAACAACAGTTCTTCCTTACTCCCATTTTCTCCTAAACTGAAACATTTGCTTTGAATTCATCATGTAATTTCGGGGTATCCAGTCCTGCTCAAGGAGGGATAATATTAAGTCCAATCTCACACCAGGCTGGGAGTTTCTCTCACCCTGAAGACCTTGATCAGATGGAATAGAGTTGGAGCTAAACTCTGCTGGAGAGTTACCCTCCAGAGGCAGGATTGGACACCCCTCATGTAATTTCTCAGCTTCATTGTTTAGGACAGAGGTGTCTGATCCTGTTCTTGGAAGATCAGCGTCCAGCAGAGTTGATCTCCAACACTTATTAAACTCACCTGAACCAGGATTGGACACCCCTGCTGTACGATATGCTGCCTGTGCTGATTAGATTCAGTAGTAATATGCTTTCTAAGAGGATGAAGAGAAATTTCGGTAACACTTTATTTTACAGTGTCATTGTTACATAGTTACATGTACTTACCATATAGCAATAACAGTAAATTATGCATAATTACATGTAACTAACCCTCAAGCAAACCCTAATCCTCCCTAACCCTATAGAAAGTACATGTGGTTAATTAATATTACTCAATTACTCAGTACTTAACTATATAATTACACTGTAACAATGACACCTTAAAATAAAGTGTAACCGAAATATCTAACTTCCTATCTATTTTAATTTCTTTTGATTGCACTCTATATTCTCTATCCAGCAATTTACTATAAATATTGGGCGTGAAATTTATTGCTTTAATTTAGTCTTCGTGAGCACTTTTACAACTAAATTACTTTTGTTTGAAATGTAATTAATTTGAAGATTCAGGAGAAGTGACTTCTCAATTTTAGTGGCTTAATTCTTGCAATCACTGGTTCAAACATGTTTATAATGTTTCAACAGCCTTTAGCTTCCAGAAGGCATTTTTTGTGTGTGTAATTTACCATAAATAAAAGAGGTTCATTGTAAAATCAAGGATGGAAGATTAAAAATTAGAAGTTGGATTAAAAATTAGACTAAAAATGAAAAAGCCTTAGAAATGGAAGCTTACTTTATGTCCATGATGTATGAACATTTGACTGTATAATTCATAATGTTATGTTATTCAGATAAATAAAATGTTTTCCTTCCCAAGTATGTGTGTGTGTTTATGTTACAAAATTTTAAAAATGAAAGGTTTAGTTGTGATCTTGTGGTCTGGGCCTCAAATTTGTTCTGGGTAACAGTTTATTTTAGTGTCCTTGTTACACATATTACATGTATTTACTGTGTAATAACTATAAATTATGCGTAATTACATGCAACTAACCCTAAACCAATATAGTAAGTACATGTAGTTAATTAATATTACTCAGTACTTTAATGTATAATTACACTAAAACAATGACACCTTAAAATAAAGTGTAACCCCCTTTTTTATTGTCTTTGTAACACCTTACTTGTAATTACTGTAGTAACTATAAATTGTGCATATTTACCTGCAACTCACCCTAACCCTATAGAAAGTACATGCAGTTCATTATTAATATTGCTCAGTACTTAAATGTAAAATTACACTGTAACACGGAAGCCTTAAAATAAAGCGTAACCTTGTTCTGTTCTGGATCTGAGTTTTGGTTTATGGTCTGGCACAAGACTGGAGTCTATTTTCAACATATTTGGGCATGTTTTTTTCATGACCCACTCAGAATGTCTCCAGTCTCCTAATACTTGTTTTCCTGTTTGTCAAGTCACTTCAAAAAGCACGTTCTTGAGCTGGGTGAGGCGCACTCACCGCGCATGCGCAGTTGCAGTGTCATTGACGTCATGTCCGTGGGAAACGTCGGCTGCTAGTCCACGAATGTCCAGCG
This sequence comes from Abramis brama, assembly GCF_963993115.1. Classification (NCBI taxonomy): domain Eukaryota; kingdom Metazoa; phylum Chordata; class Actinopteri; order Cypriniformes; family Leuciscidae; genus Abramis; species Abramis brama. The sequence goes on from NC_139978.1 coordinate 6,726,491, forward strand.
AGATAATTATCTATTCTTTGTTTTGTATTTAATTTTATAAATGTAAAGATGATTCTTACTGTAAAACCTCTTCAAGGAAAAGAGTGTAATGTTCAGGTAAGCTTGTGAGTCGTCTGGTGTTTTGAAGTAGTAATGTGGCTGTGTTAGCTGCTTTAGCATAGCACTGTGCTGCAGCTTTCTATTCATCTTTATGTTGTGTATGTAATGCTAACATGTGCTAGCCAGTGATCTATAGATCATGATGCAGCCACTGATTTCTGCTGTAGCTCGTTAGACGTGATTAACACTCTCCAGACGCGGTTACACAAACCTATTGATCTCCCTGCCTAGATGATTTTGTGTTCATATGCGATGTTGAACGTGTCTGTGATTCACAGAAATAATGTCTAGGTAGAAAGATCAGTAAGTTTTGAGTCACGGTCAGTGGCAGTAAACTAGTTAGATCAGGCAAACCCGAGTTGTCAGTTAATTGATTAGATGTGCTTATTTACTAGTTACTGTATGAGTACTTTATTGGTGTTTTTGTTTGTTGTGTAACAGTGTTATTTTAGTCTTAAAGAGGTACTATTTTATACATTTTAATATAATTTTTGCATATTTATTTCTTTTAATTCCAGTTCTATTTTTAAGCAGGCAAGTTAAACTAAATCAAATTGTAAAATAATGCCTCAGTAACTAGCTAAAATGAGTTTAATGTTTTGGTTAACATATTTTACGTCAGTTAAAGAAAAAAAATGTAAAAACCAATGAGGTTCATTCTGGTGTTACGCAGCACGTTTGAGCTTCTGCAAGAACCAATGAGATTAGATCTGGCGAGGCAAGCAATTGCTGTTGAGATTCTGTTTATGTTCGCTGATCAATATTTGTATGTGAATAAAAACCTAGCCTAAATTCATTGAAAATTAATTTTTCATTTTTTTGTGTGAACCCTTTAACTTTTATTTTATAAGTAACATGTTTCAGTAAAGTGTTTTTTTTTGTTTTTCGACTTACTTCGGAATGAAATGGAAGTCACAATAGTTTTTTCTTCCCTATTGTGACGTATATCCGAGTGAAACGGCTTCTCGAACAAGAACAAATGTAGGGCGGGACTTGATTTTGTCCATGGGGAATTGATTGGATGGTTGTGGTTTGCTATTGGTGGATCTCATGTGAGTGACAGGTTGCCCCGCCCTCACGACAGTATACAGGTCATCAGAGAAAATAAGAGGGAGAGGAAGTTATTTTTTATTTTTTGTATAAAGATGATGAGGCCACATGATTTTTTTTTAAAACAATGATGTGCACAGACAAATAATTTAAAGGTCCCGTATTATGCCCCTTTTGTAAAATAAGTCTCTGATGTCCCCAGAGTGTGTATGTGAAGTTTCAGCTCAAAATACCCAACAGATCATTTTTTACAGCATGTTTAAATTGTCATTTTTTGGGGCTCAGAAAAACGCGCTGTTTTAGTGTGTGCCCTTTAAATGCAAATAAGCTGCTGCTGGACGGCACAGGGGGCGGAGCTTCATGAGCTCGCGCTCAGTCTCTCAGGACAATCTCATCTCACGGAATGATGATAATATCAGAAACTCTCAGTAAAGGTGTTCATTTCGAGTCGGACAATAATGCCTACAGAGTCAGAGTGCTGTATAGAGATGGAACAGGTATAGTTTAGTAGTTTAATTACGGTTATTATAACGTATTTGTCATCTGCTTGTATGTATCCATTATTTATTAATAGCCTACAAGTCTGCTGTTTCAGACCAGGTCCGAATGATGATCAAACATATACTGATGAGTTTAATAAAGTTTATTGTACATCACACAAAAGATGAAGCGTCAGTTTTACTTCAGAAAATCACCGTAAGAGCTGAGTAAACACAGTAAGTTATAAGAAGTGCGCAAGTACATAAACGAATTTCGGTAGAGTTGAGGGAGCATTCCTGTGGGCGGAGGTTAGTCAAAAAACGGTTCTAGTGACGTCATTAAAGAAGGAAGTAGAGGGATGTAGTCCAAACGGGCCGTTCGATGTAGGCGACTTCTGTTAAATAAAATATCTCGCTTGGCATTGAACTTTGAGCTTTATAATTTTACAGATATTATTTATACTCTAACAACAACATTACACACTAACTAAAGTTTGAAACATGGGATCACGAAGAACGGGACCTTTAAAATGAATATTTCATTTAAAAAAAAACTCAAAATAACCCTGCTATAACCCCAGTTAGACTTACACAGAGAAAGCAATCTGTTTAGTTACACAAATATAGGTCATGTGTATATATATCATCTCTGCCAGTGAATACAAGGCTTTTGTCAGCAGACGTGTTCTTTTGATGTACAGGTGACAGAAAATGAAAAGGTATCGACGGTAAAAGAGTTGGTGTCAAAGCGTTTAAACATCCCTCCAAGTCAGCAGAGACTGCTGTATAAAGGAAAAGCGCTCGCAGGTAAAAGCTTTCTGTTTTGCCATATGTAAACATACATTCATCATTTAAGGTAACACTAACACTCATTCATGTTTCGATTTCCTCCAGTCATGGCCAGTGTGTGTGCGGTGTGTTGACGGTTGTTTTGGTGTTTCCAGATGAACACAGGTTGAGTGATTACTCGATTGGCCCGGAGGCTAAGCTGAACCTGGTGGTGCGTCCCGCGGGAGAGAGGAGCAGTGGCGCGGGGGGGACCAGCGGCTGGAGTAACGACAGAGCGGGCAGTGGCGTATGGCAGTTACTGTCAACTGTCCTGGCCAAACACTTCAGCCCAGCCGACGCTGCAAAAGTGCAGGAGCAGCTTATTAAGGTACATACAGACAAAAATATGATGATGTGATTCTATCTATCTATCTTTCTTTTTCTTTCCTTTTCTTTCTTTTACCTTTTGTTGTCGTCATTTTAATGTCTTTTGTAGTGAAGTTTATTTTTATTTATTTTTTACTTTTTGACCCCAAGGACCTTAAAGGCCCCCTGAAATCAAAAGTTTTTTAGCTTTTAGTATAAATATGTTAGCCTTAAGGTTATGAATAAGCTGGTGTGCTCCAAATCACTGCTAAACGCTAAACGTAAACTAAACGCTATTGGCTATCTGAAAAGGGGGAGGAGCCATTCAATATGTCCCGCCTTAGCTTCCTGTTTCAGTGGGAATTACATCAACGCATTATACAAAACTGCGCCTTTAAAGAGGACCTTATACAGTATGTCCTTTTTCAAAGTGTTGATTTTGTTTTTGGGCTTTACTAGAATAGGTTTTCATACTTGAATATTCAAAAAACACATTATTTGTCTTTGTGCATTATTTTTGTGCACACTTGCTTCTATAAATTATAATAATGGAATTATTATTTAAATGGAATTAAAAGGATTCATTTCTTATCAAGTGTCATTTAGTGTTATTTATTTGCTATTATAGTGTTTATTACTATACATTCTGAAATCTTATTTTTATATTTAAATTTTTCAATTTAGTTTGTGATTTTATGTGCTTTTATTATTATTTTATATTTTTTAGTACTTCTACTTTCATTTAGTTGCCAACACAATTTCAAATTTTCATTTAAGTTCTAATATATACATTTTATTTTTTAGCTTTGTCAGATAACGAAGATGGATTTGAATTTGAGGATTTGAATAGTTTTAGTTTACAATAACAACACTGCTCTTGATTTCCTCAGTCTTTAGAAAGCAGAATTCAATAATAATATTCCATTTGTTGAATGTGTAAGAAGTGAGCATCATAAATGTATCATAAAATCATTGGTCATGATGAGAATAGTACAACATTTGAGTGTTTGATTTGGTCAGGAATCGACAGATCCCAGGTTGATTTCTTCTTCTTTCCCCCAGGATTATGAGCGCTCCCTCAGACAGCTCAGTCTGGATGATATTGAGCGTCTGGCCAGCCGCCTGCTTCACCCTGAGACAGAGGCCATGGATACCTCATATATGGACTAAAACACACTAGACTGATGGAAAAACTCCAGCTCCATTGAACTCCTCCTACCACATACATGGTTTGAGAAGTCCAGGCCAGGGAGTAGGATGTACTTCACATGGACTTCTAGGGAGGAAAATAAAAGTCAGACGTCCCCCTCACATCAGACTGGGCTTCTCTGATGTTCAAGAGGCCACGATGCTTACCATTGCTTTCCCATAAGAGGAAACCGGTGGTGCTTTTAGTGCAACTTTGTAAATATTGTGTGCAAATGGTAAAACGATGATAATAAAAGGTGTTCTTGATCAGCTTGAGCACTTTCTTGCTTTAAAAAAAAGAAAGAAAATCGAGTGGAATTGACAGACAGCTTGGTTGTAAATGCACCTTTATTTAGCTTTTTTGGTTTTGAAGTCATTCTAACATTTGGCCATAATGAAAATGATGCCTACTTTTTTTTTCTTTATGCATGTTGGCTTATAAAATGGAGGAGCTCTTGGGTTGAGTATGGATATATATTATTGAACACAAGCTTAACATGTAAATGTCCAAAGGCAAATCAAAACAGTTAGAGTTAAGCATGATGTAAACATCATTACTTTGTTTCTAACTCTGCTACTTAAAACAAGACCTCTTCATGAACACTGGAGAAATGATTCATTTACAACAGCTCTACTCTACATGTGCAAAAAATTACATGTTTTATAAACCATTCTAACTGGCATGGTAACATTCTTAAGAAATCTGTTACAGAAACAGAAAGTGTCTCTAAAACACCTTTAGAAGTATTTACAATCCAACTAAGACTAATATAATCTGATGTGATGTTGAAGTGAACTTACCAAATGTCAGTACTTTAGGACAAATTAACCAAGTTAATACACCGTTACCACATCCTCATTCACCTTTAATTCATGACATATTACATAGTTGGGCTGGGAGATGAGAAATCTTGAGAGAAATTTGCATAGATTTTGTTTTCTCTCCAAACAAATCGCAATGGTTGACAAGTAGATTTTAAGGGGATGCTTACATTGTGATGATGTACTAAAAACAGAAAAGTTTTTAATTTGCATTTTCCACTTACAGACGACACCATTGTCAAAATGAACCCTGTTCACATGGATCTGTGAAAACGTTTAAAAATCCTGTATTCTGCCTCCAGGCCAGTAGTTGGCGATGTCACTTCGTAAAGTAACACTATGCGCTTATAGACTGAAAACGTAATACACATGCGCATGACGTCACCGTTTTCACAAAGTCACGTTTTTGTAATTTACATGGAGACAATAACGGTACCGTTTTCTAATACTTGCACTTTGAAACTGTTTTCAAAAGTCGTGTAAACAGACCCTACATGTAAAAAGTAAAATACAATAAAAATCTAGTCATCAAAGCATGTTTTCCACACCTTTTCCCTATATGGACACTGGGAAATATATTGAATAATTTTTATTTATGTGCACAGTAATAAAAAACAATAATTTCCTACTGTTTGTTCATATATTTTTACTAAAACATTTGAAATTATGTGAAATGCCAAACAGGGACTTTTATTCGTTTTTGAGCTATGGTGCAAAACACTTATTTTGAACTGATTGGAATAAATTGAATTCCTAACATATATCTTTATATTTTACTTGGAAGTTATTGCCAAAAAACATCAAATCATAACAAATGTTGGTTAGTTTTATACCACAGACAAAATGTATACATTTTTATAACTGTTTAATATATTTCCCAGCCCTATTACATATGTATGCATTTATAACAAATGTTCGTTCAGCATAGGAGTGAAACAACAATAACTAAAAGTTAGAAAATATAAAGGCACAATGAACTAGCAGACAAAAGGAACATTTCGGAGTAAGGAAAAACTTGTACAGACAGCTGGAGTAGTGACAAGGGAATTCTTCGACAGCTGTAGTGATAGTAGGACTTGTAATAAATGCAATGTCAGAAGATATGCAACACACTGGTCTTCCTGTTCCTCGATAGTTCATCATACCACACGTGACTTGGAGTTCAGCAAGAAAATGGATGTTCAGCTTTCACATGTGGCATCTGACACCCTGGAGGTTTCAAAGGAGGAAAAGGGGAGGATGGGTGCTAGAATTACAGGCCTAATCTCTTCCATCTCTCCCTCTCTTCCTTTCCCATGTTGCTCTTTCTCTTCCCTCCCCAGTTCGGCCTCTCCTTCAGCAGCTGCAGCCGTCACTGGTAGACGCAGGTCTGTCATCTCTTAGTTTAATCTGGTCAGGGAAATCATACGTGTCCACAGTCTCCTGAAAGGTAAATTCATTTCAGATTAAGAAAATTCTGTGATCATTTACTCGCCCTCACGACATCAAAACTTGTATGACTTACTTTCTTTCGCGAAAATAAAAAGGAGAAATTTTGCAGAATGTTCATGCTGCACTTTTCCCACATACAACATGTGCCATTAAAGAAGTTCACATTACTAATTCACTACAATCCCTTTATTCAGGAGTCATAAAATATCTTTGTGACAAAAAAATGTCCCCCTGTGGTCAATAATTTTATCCCTTACAACTCATCTTTGATCACCAAAATGACATATTTAAACGTTTTTTTTCTGTGAAAAAAAAAAAAAAAACTTTCATGCCTTACAATAGCTTGAATGTAACTCTACACCCTTGCCTCGTTTAGTATATGCGGAATATGCTAATTAGCCCCGCCTCCACTCACTCGCGCCAGCTCACAGATTTACTCGGCCAACTTACTGAGGTAAACGCTGCACAATGTTACCGCTCTTTACAACGTCGGACACATAACGGTAATTAATATGATTAGCCTTTTGCATGACTATGTTATTAAACAGCTAATAATGTGTTGCTAATGTTACACAAACCATGTTCCCGTTCGCCATCTCAGTCTGCCTTCTAACAATCATCAGAAACACTTTGAATAACTCAGAACGTCAGTGGAGAAAGGCATATAGTTCATCATAACATCGTAATATACATCATACACCCGCTATATTGCTAAATCTACCCGATTTTCCATATCAACAAAAAAATATACCGGGATAATCTGGCATCTCTCGAGACTCCCCTGACCCCTGCTAGTTCGCTGTTAATGATATGCTAAAGCCCGCCGGCACGTTGACCTGATTGGTTACAATGTAGTTTTTGACGTCAGAAACACCAGCGATTTCAAACCTTGTTTTTGACACTGTCTTTGGTTCACTGCAGTTTTAAAGAGAAAATACTTAGCAATGGTGTTGACTTATTTGGTGTTTGTCTTAAAGCATATTAAAAAACACCACATATACATATAAACAACATTAAAAGCTTGATTTTCACCACAGGGGGACTTTAAGTCTAAACATATCTCATTCATTTCTGAATATCTGACATCACTCGCATTAAATCTGCCACAATCTGTCTTCACGCAGCATATTTGTATATTCGTGAATGAGGTTTAAAAGGCAGAGGACAATCATTCCAGTTTGTTCAAATGTGTACAGGTGTGCTCATGTAGTATAGCTTGGATAATTTTTGCAGGCAAAATCCAGTCATTTCAATAGGAATCCCTGCGATTGGGCAATTTGTGTGAGAGCGCAAGATTTCACAACCAGTTCAAGTGTGTCACACGGATTCACCGAACTGACTAATAATGACTTTGGTGTGAGCTGTGCTTCATACATCATTACACTACTGACAATAGACAATGAAACTTTATGCCCACAACATTTTGCTAATGTGACTGCACCTTTGACTAGGGATGTAACAGTAAGAGATTTTCACTGTATGATAACCATCTCAGAAAATATCATGGTTTCCAGGGTTTTTGGTTTGAACAAATACTATATTATAACAAACTTGAAACCATTTTTTATGGAATATGAGTCTCCCTTTTGTAAAAAATAAATAGCTGCAAGCGGCAGACATCGGGGTCTTAGCACTACTAGCCCATGTGGATGAATAGCGATCCAGTTGAAATTGATCTTATGACGTGGTTTTTACAGCAAAGTTTATCTTGATCACTGAAAGTTAGGGTTTGATCATAATATGTGTGGTGTACCGTATATGTGGACTTCAACCACAGTGGACTTACAATGAGAAGTCCATGGTGGTTGTTTAGGCGGAAATGAAATGTGATATATAATTTTGAGTGGCTTGCCTCAAGATTTGGCAAAAGGAATCCTTTTGTTTGGGGCCCTTAGGGTTTCAGTATAGTCTCCAGACAGTTTCAATAGTGTCGGACGGGTGTGTGTCTGAGAGCATGATTGGGATTATCCTGCCGAGTTTCTGACGCCCATACACTTTCAGGGCAGTAAAATAAACAGGAAGAAAATCAGTACAAGCTGTTTATCTTCCATTTGAGTTATCTCTCTTTAGATTAGACAAAAATAAACCAAACTGTCCTTCCTTTTGAACAACATAAATGTGTTGACTGTGACAGTTAACAGAATAATGGCAATAAACAAAATTATGAACCTGATATAAAATAGGTGTGTAATGGATCGTAGTTGATCCGTGATCCGTACAAACCAGTCAACAGGGTTCGAAACGCATGTGATGCGCGGGTTAATTGCAAAGTTCAACCATCATAGAGTGAAAATTTATCATTTTGATGTGTTTTAGCGATTTTAAACCATTCAAGTGCAAGAAGACACGATAGAGAACTCAATTCAGTACTCGTACGCTGACAAAGAGCATGCAAACACCTAAATCAGTTCTCATACTTTCTGTGCATCTTTTTGACTGACACCAACATGCAAAATTATGTCAAAATGCCGATCTCTAGGAGTATCCTGGTCACGCAGTCTCTTATGTCGTAAGTGAATGTAAACAGTTGAAAAGGAAAACGGATGCATATCATTATTGGACATGTGCATTAGGTCTTAAAGTGACAGCAGCCTAATAAACCTCACTTTAGAGGATTTGTAATAAAGCACATGAGTTGGAGAAACTACTTTTTGTTCTGAAAAGAGCAGCGTGAACATTCTGCTAAACGTCTCCTTTTGTGTTTCATAGAAGAAACTCTTAAAGGTTTTGAGACAACATGATGGTGAGTGAAATGTGACAATACACAATGTTTTTATTTTGGGGTGAATCTCTCAAACATGGTGATAAATGACTGATTATTTGCTTTTTTCATCTTATATCAAACAGGATGTAAAGTGAAAGTCAAACTGAAGTATTCTCGACGTTCTGTACCTGTTTAAGTGCATTGCGAGCGATGGTTTGGAAGGCCTGCTCCACGTTAATGGCTTCTTTGGCACTGGTCTCAAAATAGGGGATGTTGTTCTTACTCTGACACCATGCTTGTGCCCGCTTTGTTGTTACCTGTTCAAAATACAAAGGATTTTGGGATGAAATGATGAATTCAATCTGAAAAACTGGCAATCAAAAAATGGCTTACAATTATTTTATTACATCACGTAATATTTTCTTGATAGGAAAAGTTCTAGTTCTGGTATATTGTTTGATATTTGCCTATTCAGGGCTCATATTTCTGCAGGTTTTATAAAGTTAGAGTTTTTTAAGACTAGGTAAAGAAAATGTATGGAATAAATGGAAGGGAACACAATATATCAATACATTGGAGTTATATTAGCAACACTTTAGAGTTTTAAAATGCAACTTACAACAGATATCCATTACTTTTCAATACATTTTACAAAAAAAGTAGTTTGTATCGCTCTGCAAATATACTAGGATAATGGAAATATCTTTTACTGCAAGAACTGCAAAAAAAGTGTTCTATTTTGTCTTGTTTTTCAGTGCAATTGTCTAAAAATGCTTAAATCAAGATACATTTGAGCTGCAAAATGACATAAACTATGAGTTCTGAGAAAAATACACAAATAAAGTGAATTTATGATTAAAACAATAATAAATATCTGTCAATGGGGTCAGAAAAATCAACTTCATTCCAAGCGAAGTTATACAGAAATGTGTTCTTCTTTTAAGCATAAACTCACTTCATTTTGTTCAGTTTTTCAAAACTTCATTTTACATTTGCATTTTACACTGATTTAAAGATGTTTAGATATTTGTATTGGAAAACAGGACAAAAACACTGATGAATATCTTCATTTTCTGCACTGTATACAACAATAAATGTCATGACTTTGTGAATTTAAGACATTCAGTTCTGAATTAAGACCTTTTTAAAGGAGAACTCCGGTCAATTTTAACATTGAGCTCATTTTTTTGTAAATTTGGAGTGCTGTCAGTACAGAGAACAACGACAAAAATCGGTGTTGCCTACACCGTGTTATCCTCTTTTTAAAATTTGCACCCTGTTGACTTCAATGGGGCAAGTTTTAAACCTGCTTTTAGCCTCTTAACATCCTTGATGTGTCATTACAAGTGCACAGCCATGTGAGTGATTCCTTCAGAGTGAACACGGGTGAATCTGACTGCAGTAGATGTGAAAGATATGAATAAAAATGCTGATAATTCAGCCAGCGCTCATACCTGTATTTATTTCCTGTTTTCGGTCGAAGTCCACAGTAGTCGATTGTCGAGTTCACGCGCGTGATCATAGGTAACTAAACATATGCACGTGAACTCGACAATTGACTACTGTGGACTATCCTAGTTTCCACAAAAATATTAAGTAGCACAACTGTTTTCAGAAATGTTTCTTGAGCAGCAAATCATCATATTAGACTGATTTCTGAAGGATCATGTGACACTGAAGACTGGAGTAATGATGCTGAAAATTCAGCTTTGATCACAGGAAGACATTACAGTTCAACATTACAATAGAAAACAGTTTATTTTCAAATGTAATAATATGATTTAATTTTAACTTAATTTTCAACAATATTATTGATCTGACTAACTGACCCTGTTGTATGAGAACTGAACTGAGCTGGACGATGATATCATCTTTTGCAGAACTGCTTCACAGATGAAATGAACTAATTTAATAATGTTTACAACAGAACTGAACTGACTTCAGCGAACAGCAGCCGAAATGCACATTTCCTGTTATCTCTGTAAAGCTGCTTTGAAACGATCTGTATTGTATAAAGCGCTATATAAATAAAGGTGCCTTGACTTGGCATTCCCCGCGCACTGAACTCTGGAGAGCTCCAGCATTATGTCTGATGGCTGCGCACAGGTCAAGCATTGCGATGCACACAAAGTTCAAACGATTTCAGTTTTGCCCTCATTTGCAGCTGACCTTTCCAAGCACAGCACATGATTAGCACACAATCTGCATGACACAAAGATCAAAACAAGATGACCCGACAGAACAGCAAAGGCAGATCCTGACATTCAGAGGAAATGAATGTGATTTAATGTATCAAAGCAAACAGCAGGAATTCTGCCTGATTTAAGCTCAAAAACCTGTCTATTTTCATCGCTAGCCATGTGTACGTCCAGTTTGCTTGCTATCAAACAACCTTGTTCAATCGCTGCCCAGTGACTCTGTCTGCAACGCTTTTCATGTGGAAACCTCACCGTGAGTCGCATGAAAGGACTTCAATCTTGTATTTTAACTTAAGCAATTTTATGTACACTACTGATAAAAAATGTGGCTGTATTTATTTGATCAAAAAGACAGTAAAACATGAATATTGTGAATTATTATTATTATTACAAAATGAAAATAACTGTTTTTTATTGCATATATTTTCAACTGTAATGTATTCTTGTGATCAAAGCTGAATTTTCAGCATCATTACTCCAGTCTTCAGTGTCACATGATCCTTCAGAAATCATTCTAATATGATGATTTGCTGCTCAAGAAACATTTCTGATTAATATCAATGTTGAAAACAGTTAATATTTTTGTGGAAACCAGGATACATTTGAAGAATTCTTTAAAGAATAAAGTTCGAAATAACAGCAGTAATTTGAATTGGAATAGTCTTTACTGTCACTTTTGATAAATTTAATGCATCCTTGAAGAATTAAAGTACTTTTATTATTATTATTTAAAAAAAATCATACTGACCTTTGGCAGCCATTAAAGGGATAGTTCGCCCAAACATTTAAATTATCCCATCATTTACTCACCTTCAAGCCATCCTAGGTGTATATGACTTTTTTCTTTCAGCCAAACACAATAACAATAAACAAATAAAATAAAAATAAAATAAAATATCCTGGCTCTTCCAAGCTTTACAATAGTGAATAGAGCCTGAGTTTTTGAAGCTCCAAAAAGCTCATCCATCCATCATAAAAGTAATTCATACGACTCCAGGGGGTTAATAAAGACCTTCTGAAGTGAAGTTATGTGTTTTTGTAAGAAAAATATCCATATTAATAACTTATTTAATAGAATTAATAACTACATTAACTAATAACTATAATCACTGGCTCCCAGTAACAGCCGTACGCGAGTCTAGTTCCAGTGGAAGAGTGACCTCTGACCCGACGCATGACGTATTGATGAACGCGGAAGCTCAGAGGATAAACAAAACACCGGTCACGAATTAGAAGTCTAAAAGGAGAATTTTTAAAGAGAAATGTGGGACAAGCTTGAGTTTGTTTCTCAGCTCTATTTGTTGAACTGCGAGAGGCGTCGACTCTTACCTTCACTGTAAAAAAATTGCTGTAGTTATGCAGCTGTTTGCCAGTAACTTACTGTAGATTTAAATTGATGTTATTTACTGGCAACAGTTTGTTCAAAGTTAAATGAACATTAAACATTAACAAGTCTTTGTCTTTACAGAATAAAACTATAAAATAACAATCTAATGCAAAGCATTCTGGGAACCAGAAATCTTCATCAACCTTTTTCAGTTTTTTTTCCTTCAGATTTTGGTTCCCAGAATGCTTTGCACGAGGCTGTTATTTTAGTTTTATTCTGTAAAGATAAAGACTTGTTAATGTTTAATGTTCATTTAACTTTGAGCAAACTGTTGCCAGTAAATAACATCGATTTAAATCTACAGTAAGTTACTGGCAATCAGCTGCCAGTAATACTGTAATTTCGACAGATTTTTTTTACAGTGTAAGCTTACGCTACTCCTACATGCTACGTCATGCGTCGGGTCAGAGGTCACTGTTCTGCCGGAACTCGACTCGCGTACGGCCGTTACCGGAAGCCAGTGATTACAGTTTATAAAGTTAGAAATAAGGATATTGTTCTTACGGAAACCCATGGCTTTGCTTCAGAAGGCCCCCTGGAGCCGTATGAATGACTTTTATGATGGATGGATGCACTTTTTGGGCTTCAAAATCTAAGGTACCATTCAGTCCCATTATAAAGCTGGGAGGAGCCAGGATATTTTTTAATATAACTCCAATTGTGTTTGGCTGAACAAAGAAAGTCATATACACCTAGGATGTCTTGAGGGTGAGTAAATGAAGGGTTATTTAAACTAACCCTTTAAACTATTCAATTTCTAGACCATTGAGAGTCTCATAGCTCAAGCACTCGTTCTCCTCTTTTTCAACTCTCTAAAACCGAGAAGTTTATAACTATCCTAGCTTTGCCGCTCCATTTGGTCTACACACTGACCTGTCGGTTCTCCAGGTCGATTTTGTTGCCCAGCACAACAAAGGGGAAGTTCTCTGGGTCACGTGGACTGGCCTGAATGAGAAACTCGTCCCTCCAGCTGTCCATGGTCTTGAATGTCGTGGGAGCCGTGACGTCATAGACCAGCACGCAACAGTCGGCCCCTCGGTAGAAAGCCACGCCGAGAGACTGAAATCTCTCCTGACCTGCTGTGTCCCAAATCTAAAGGAGGAAAATCGAATTAGTCATGGTAAATTACACTTAACAATACTTTAGCCGCATTATTAACAATGTAACACAGCCTCTTTAACCTTATTTCTTAATTATAACACTTCATTCAATGTTAAAGACTAATATGGGTTTCATAAATGTATTCATTAGTATAGTAATCATGAGTAACAGCTCAGTCAGAATAACTACATTAATCTTATTGTTGCAATATTAACAAATTATTTTACGGGAATAACTTCCCAAGCACTGCTTGTCTGGGCATGAGGGATCTACATCACATGACTGGTCATACAGGTTAGAGAAACATGGCTGGCAAGTCAACACAACATGGACTGTGCTTACAGGGAAAATACCAGGGGATTACTAGACACGTCACTAAATGTGACTTATTTATCTGACATGACCAGCATGTTGGATCAGAAAAAATGTTTATATCATCAGAATGAGTGTAAAACATTGAGATGAGATCCTACCGATAAGCTATGAGTAATTACAGAGATTTCATGACTGTACTGCCTATTATGCAGAGCCTTTAACCACATCACATGACCACAGATGATTATTGCCATGGGGCATTGTTCACAACATAACGGTTGTTAAGGAAATGACAGAACATGTCATCCTCAGAACACACTGTTCTCTTTCTTACTCTTTATGAGCAGTATCCAAACAATTATTATAATAGCTACAATTACCGCTATTATAGGTGTAAGGGTGAATCTGATTCAAGAAATATTTAGAAAGTATTATTTTATTCCCAAATCAAAGAAAAAACGTATTTATTGAACATTTATATTTGGCATATACATTTCCACAAGTAATGTGTCACTTTTGGCTTGCACGTTTACCTTTACTTTTGTCACATCTGTTCTGTTCATGTTTTACGTTTTCATGTCTTTTATTTTGAAATTTGTCATAATCATGTTTTCTGTTTTTGTTGTCATGTGTTTCCATCATGTGATCTGGTCATGAGGTTCCTTTGGTTCTTGTGTTTTCATTGGTTTGTCTGGTCAGGTGATTCTCAGTTCTGTCTTGTCATTGGTTTATCGCCTTGATTACTTTATCTTGTTATCCTAAATCTATTGTCTAGCTTTGTTTGTGTAAGCATGCAGTCAGTGAGTCTCTAGTTTGTCAAGTCAATAGTGATGGGAGAAACGATGAAAGAAATGATTCACTGTTTCGAAGCGCTCGAAATGACGCCTGCTGGTCAGAACAGTGTAAATGCAGCTGAAATGTCTTTATAATATGTGATATTTTATTAAATGGTAGTACTTGCTTTGTTCGTTTTATGGAGAGCTTGGTCAATCAGACCAATAAGAGACTTTTAACTACAACTCTTCCTTTTTATTATACACATGTGTCATAGCACAGGTCCATCTGCAAGATGTCTGCTAAAGATCTGTTAATCTGGAAAGCATCTTCTGTGTAAAAACATCTGATAAACGTCTTAGAAAAAGCAGTTTTACATACATTCTAAATCTTAAACACCTTAAAGACCTCTTCTAAATGTCTATATGACATCTAACAGGAAACATCCTAGAGATGTATTGCAAATGAGCAAACACTCCCAAAAAAAAAGACATCAAATAGATGTCTCTGAGATGTACTTATCAGGGGTGTACACATTTATAACATTGATCCGAGATCAGGTAAAAAATCCTATATAGACACTGGTTCATGGGTTCACAGAGATCATGGCCCGCTAGTGACGAACCATTGAAATTTCTGAACATTTTTAAACAGCTGATTTACATTGGTTGAAATCACATGACGTTGGCAGTTTGATACGCGCATCCGAATCACTGGTTCGAAACAAATGATTCGCAAAAGGTTTCAAAGCTTCCCGAAAGCGTCCATCACTTCAAGGTTTATTTCTGCATATGTTCTAGGGGATAATAACATTAATAACAACTCGTCTTTTTAAAATTCTTGTTTTATTCCCCTCTAATTTATCATAATACCCGTAAAGATGCTTAAAACCATGTGTATTGAGCACCGTACAAATTAAATGAAAACTAATTTTCAAAAGAAATTATGCAAAAAAAAAATTGTTCCTACAAATAAACTTTTATAATTTTACTCTATTTTGGGAAGAAATATGACACTTCTTTGAGAGATACACCTATATAGGAATTACACGTCCATTTAAAAGTTTGGTATTTTTTAATGTTCTTTTCTGCTCACCAAGGCTGCATTTATTTGATCAAAAATACAGTAAAACAGTAATAATGTTTAAAACAACTGTTAACAATTTAAAATAAACATTTTCTATTTTCATAGATTCTAAAATTGTAATGTATTCCTGTGATCAAAGCTGAATTCTCAGCATCATTACTCCAGTCTACAGTGTCACATGATCTTTCAGAAAACATGCTAATATGATGATTTGCTGCTCAAGAATTTTTTTTTATTATCATCAATGTTGAAAACAGTTGTGCTGCTTAATATTTTTGTTGAAACTAATTTTTTTTCAGGATTCTTTGATGAATAGAAAGTTCAAAAGAACAGCATTTATTTAAAAAAAGATTGAAAACATTATAAATGTCTTTACTGTCACTTTTGACCAATTTAATGCATTCTTGCCGAATATAATTATTAATTCCTTTAAAAACAACAACAATTGAACCGTAATGTAATCTTATGAAATAGACATGAATGCAAACCTGCATGGTGACCAGTCTGTCGTCCACCATCACCTCCTTGGTCAGGAAGTCGGCTCCGATAGTGGCCTTATACTGATTACTGAACTTATTATTCACATACTGGTTCATCAAAGAGGTCTTCCCAACGCTGACGAAGACAAACAGGACAAAAGGATTCAGTAAGCAATGCTTCAGAAACATGTGCAGCTGAAATCATCATCTTTGAGTCTTGATAACATTCCTCATCAGTAAGATGAGAAAGTGTGATTAAGTGTGAGCAAATTCCAACTGCACCTACACTGATGTTGGAAAGTCAGGGGAATTCCTTGAGTAATGTCAATAGGCAATAATGTTTGCATGTGTTCAGCTACTTTAAACATAGGCCTTACATAAAGAGGACAACGTGCCACAACTGATAAGAGCATTTGAGCTCCATGAAGACTGATAATAACAATCTAAACCTCACTGATGTTGCATAAACACTTACCCAGAATCCCCTAGGATGATCACTTTGAGCAGCACCTTCTTACGAGAAGCCATGATGTGTAGAAGAACGCTACGAAGCAGAGAAGGATATCAGATATCAGACAGAAGAATCTTTATTTTCCACAGATAAATGCATGACAGGTAAACCTACACTGTAAAAAGCCACTATTTAAATCATAATGTACTTGACTGAAATGAACACTAATGAATGTGTAATATGTCTAGGTAACATTTAAATATTATCATGAGGTCATAGATGTACTGAGGTCCTTCACAAAGTCAGATGTTTATCATTTAAACAGATGTTGTTTTGGATAGTTTATATATTCATAAGCCTAGAGGCTGCAAGAACTAATGGATTCAATCAATAATGACAATCTTTGACAACAACTGCCATTATCGAATGGGTCTGTGTTCTTGTATAGATTTGTAACGTTCATATTTTTATTTATTAAATAATTTTATAGCCTTGAATTTGCCTAATATTTAATGGTAAATTAAAGGAACACATAATCAGATTAATTAAAAGGTGGTTTAAATGTTAGTTGCAGAACTAGTATCAAGAATTGCAATGAACGTAATTTTAAAACGAAGGGAAAGAAGAGCAGTGATCAAACTACACCTTCAGAGTCACTGGCAGAAGTACAAAGAATTAATTCATGTGATTCATTGAGTCATGTGACGTCACTGCTGTAAAAACATGGCAGTTACATTGTAACAAATGCTTTACTGAAACGAGTATTACAGAAGCGAAAGTCATATAAACCACAAAGTATTTGTTCTGTGTAACCAAGTAGTTTGTCTGACAAGGACATAATGACACAACAAATACTAACCAGTCAGAACGATAAGCATAGATAATCCATTATGAAATCAATAAGTGCAAAAACATACAAAAGGCAATTGGGTCTAAAATGATCTAATATTCTATGCAGCAATCACCTTGACAGATTTTGTGAGAAAAACAAATTTACCTTCTTCACGTTTACCGTCGCGGCTGTTTTGATATTCGCTGCGCGTCCGAATCTTCCGGAAAGGTATTTGACACAAAAATAACCAGTGTTTTTAATGATACAGAAGCACATCAGCTGTTGTCGAGCATTATATGTTTCTTCCTAGCAGAACAGGACATGACTGTAGAGTCACAAGGGTATGACGCAAAATATTGATGTTCGAATCGTATTTCAGTCGGTTCAATTTAGTGATTCATTCGACCCGATTCGCAAGGGATTTACTTTAGGGAGAAATGAAAACTATGAGGTTGGCGACACGTTAGAGGCTAGAGCGTTTAACAAAACAAAAAACAATGAATGTAATCAAATGTATTTTACAACAAAATACCGAGTGGAGACTTTCGAGAACACCTTTGAGCGATGTCTCAAACGAATCGTTGACTTAGGTTTCGAACCGTTTGAAATTTAAATGAACCGCCCAGACGAACCGATTCGCTTAAAAATGAATCGGACTTCCCATTACAAGCTCAAAAGCCCTCCCTCATTTTCGAATCACTCCAAGATGGCAGGAGGAGGAAATTAATTAAACCACTTTAACTTAGTTTATACAGCATTAAACGTTATATTGATATCTTCTCGCTTTTTAAATAAATGAACGTGCAACAAATCTAAACAAATAATAATAATAGCCTAAAAAACAACCTCCCATTCGCTGGTATCCTAAGTGTTATGGATATGCAGGCAGAATTTTTTATTAAATAATTAAGCTAGTAAACTTAACGTAATTATAAATATTTATATGCAATTCAAATATATCTGGATGGATGTACAATTTGACAAGTAAAAAAAAAAAAAACACAGGAGAGGCTCATCCCGTGATCGCTTTTGCCTGGTCCCCGTCCCTCCCGGTTCCACCCTCTGTCATGTCATGTCATGTGATTTGCACATTTTGATCATTTGTGTCTAAATTCTGACCACACTTCCTCAATGCCTCACCTAGCCTACTTCCTTTACTCATTTGTACGCAAATACACTAAAAGATTCGACGCATTTCGAACCTTTTTGAATGTTATTTTATTTATTTATTTATGTATCGTTTATTTATGCAATTCAATAGAATTCCACAAGAACGCTACGGTGATATTGAAGGCCACAGATGAACTTGTAGGGGTCCTGATGTTGGGAAGGGGCGTGGAGAAGCGGCCATGACACGTTGTGATTGATAGGTGTTTCATCCAATGAGCTGAACATACACCCTAACGTCACCAATGCATTAGCCAATCGAATGTCTTGTAGCTGACTCCAGACCCATCTTTGACAGCCTACGGTAAGGGCGCAGAAAAGCGAAAGCTCAAAACATGTCGGTCTTCTAGTGACTATACGTTGTATTTCCCACATTTCCAGCATGACAGTGAGCGTTTAGGTTTAAACGCTGTGTTTGTGTAATTTTGTAAAAGGGTCGACACACGGTAAGGATATTCTATCGAACCGGTTGTGCTAATTTTTCGATCGTTTCTCCTACCATTTAACCTTGTTCTGCTGTCAGCAGCATCACACCCTGCACGGCTCATGTCTGTCGTCAAATATTCAATATAACTGCAAATTAATTATATCTACAAATTAATTAATAAAATAGTTGCATGAATGGGTTGTGCAGAGTGCAGACTAGTGCTCTTTATTCATGTAAAACACAAGTACATATGTGACATGCAAATACACAGTCTGTGTGTGAATATCTACAGCAATATCTTCTATTCAGCAATATCAGTTACCCTTTATTTAAATATTTACATATTTATTTATATACATGTATGCATGTATTCACACACACACATACTGTGTGTGTGTGTGTGTGTGTGTGTGTGTGTGTGTGTAAATACATTACATACATATGTATGTGTGTGTGTGTGTGCATATATATATATATATATATATATATATATATGTATATATATATATATATGCAGACTGTGTGTGTGTAAATTATATTAATAAAGGATAGACAGAGATATTGGTGTAGTTATTCAAGCCCAGTATAGTTGGGCCTGTCCTCTTATTTATGGAGCATCTTTCGCTTCTGCATCTCTATTGATTAAGCCACAATCTGTTGTTCATGTATAGCAGCTTTACACTGAGTGCATCGATTGTTCTGTCTCTTGCAGAGATGGAAACTCTTATTCCCATCATTAACAGACTGCAGGAGGTTTTCCTCACAGTTGGAGCCGAGATCATCCAGCTTCCTCAGATCGTAGTCGTGGGATCACAGGTGAGTCATTAATCTAACAGTGAATAGTTTGAATTTGCGTCTTTATGCAGTGCATTGAAATGGAAACCTTCACAACATAAGGTATGATCTATGTTTTATGATGGTACATGATGCAAGTAGGCCGACATGTATTTTCCCTGTGAAGTCAAGTATATGACTCTGTTTATATGCTCTGTTTGTCTCTCTAAATAAATCTACAGAGCAGTGGAAAGAGTTCAGTATTGGAGAGTTTGGTTGGACGAGACTTCTTGCCCCGAGGTTCAGGAATAGTGACGCGGCGCCCTCTGGTGTTACAGCTGGTGAATGTGCCATCGCTGGAGGAGAGGCGCAAACAAGACAATGGTAACAGCTTACAAATGTGTCAGGATTTATCAGAGATGTATTCTGTTGACTGATTGTGTCTCCAAAATAGTGATATCTCTAGACAATATATCTCTAGACAGTATTTTGGGGCATCATAGGCAAGGTTTTATGACATGGCCGGAAAGTTATAAACGTATTGGAAAAAAAGAGTATTTCACACAAGAACACGTCTAGCACATATGCGCTTGCTTTGCATGCTTTAAATAGAAGTAAGTCAAATTTATTTTCAGTGTTCTTAAAGGGAAAAAAAACATTTAAGAAATGTTCTGGGTTCAGTACAAGACACTTCATGAAAATAAATGCTAAAATACACACTATTTTAAAAGTATAGCCATAATACAGTACCTAAACATTTACCTATAGGCTAACATCGCTTAGTAGCTACACTACCGTTCAAACTCTGTCTGCAAGTTTTTATAATTCATTTTTAATCAAAAATACAGTAAAAAACATAATTTTGTGAAATATTATTACAATCAAAAGTTTTGTAAAAAAAAAAAAAAAGAATTACAATTGAAAGTTACAATTGAATTTTTTTTATTTACTGATGTGATCAAAGCTGAATTTTCATCATCATTACTCCAGTCTTCAGTGTCACATGATCCTTCAGAAATCATTCTAATATGATGATCTGATGCTCAAGAAACATTTTTTATTATTATCAATGTTGAAAACCGTTGTGCTGCTTAGTATTTTTGTGGAAACAGTGAAACATTTTTCAGGATTCTTTGATGAATAGAAAGTTCAAAAGAACAGCATTTATTTGAAATAGAAATTTTTGTAATATTATAAATGGCTTTACTTTTCATTTTGATCAAATCCAGAGAATAGTTGTTAAATTCGCTACATTAATAAAAGGATTGAGACACCAGTTAATTTTTTTATAGATAAATTAATATATAGTTAAGAATCTTATTAAAAATGAGAGCTTCATATTTCTTAAATATGTGCATTATATTTCTTGTCCCATAGACTTCCATTGTAAGTGCATTACTGTAAATGTGGGTTTTGCTCTTTTTTCTTCCACACATACTTAACTTGTATTGAACCCGGAACATTCCTTTAAAGGGGTCATGACATGACAAATTAAATTTGCCATGATCTTTGTGTAAATGACGGTTTTATATGGATAATGTTTTCAAAACACTAACTCGCGTGCAATATCGAGTGTGCGTTGATGCTGTTTCCTATGCAGTGACGTTAGCCAATCATAACAGTGGCCGTTTACTGACAAGCCTTAAAGGTGTCCGCCTCTTAAAAACGGGTTATTTCAGACAGAGTGTCAAGAGTGAAGGTTGAAAATAATATTTTTTCTACATGTATATATATATTTTTTTTGTGCAAACATTATATGTGAACCTCAAGGAACATATCACGGCCCCTTTATCGTCTGCTCACTATGACGTATTCTGATCTTTCTGTGAATTTGTTCCTAATACGCTTACAGTAACATTTCTTTCTAACACTCTCTCTGCTGTCCTTTCTTCGCTTTCTTTCTCAGGAAATGGAGCTAAACAAAACTCTCAAAACACCTATCCAGGTCTCTGTTTTTCAACACGTTTGTCTGCATGATCTGTCCAAATCGCTCTCCTGGTGTGGTTCCCATCCCACAGCACTTCTGTCATCTACTGTTTTGTAAATGTCATTCTTTGTGTTTTTTTTCCCATGTGTTGTGTTTTTTTTAAGTGAAAAAACTGGTAGCTACTGTTTCCACTCTGAGACTAGAGCAAATGCACGTTTGGTCTCCAATCTCTCAGTTGTGTCCTCATGTATCCGGCCACTGTAACTTTTCTGGTTGAATATTGATTTTACAATTTGTTCACTTCAGTTCACTTTGCTGTGAAAGCCTGTAAAATGCTTTTATTCTGTTGAGGTCTTTTAATGGAAGAGGGTTTCTGCAGCAGATTCAGTGTCATTAATATTGATTTGTATTGTCTTGTTTTCTTGTTATTCTCTCTCTCATTCTCTCTCATTCTGTCTTCTAAAGGTATCAAAGCAGAGGAATGGGGCACATTCCTTCACAGCAAAAACCAGGTAATTACAAAAGTTCCCGTTTGACACTAAAGCCCTATTCGGACTGGACTAGTTTTCATGGAGGACGTTAAAAACATTTGTGTTTCACAGGCGTATTTTGTGATTTTAATCCTGTCCGAATCTGCCACGTTTGTGTTTTTCTCACACAACCTCAGTGAAAAATCCAGAGCACATCACCTACTGTTTACGGGAGATCTCATCCTGTTCCAATGCGAATGTCTGTGATTGCCGATATTGTATTATTCTAACATTAGTCCTTATGTGTTTTTTGACCTACCTGAACTTTTGTGCACCAATCTTTTGCATGCTTTCATTTAAAGGTCCCGTTCTTCGTGATCCCATGTTTCAAACTTTAGTTAGTGTGTAATGTTGCTGTTAGAGCATAAATAATATCTGTAAAATTATAAAGCTCAAAGTTCAATGCCAAGCGAGATATTTTATTTAACAGAAGTCGCCTACATCGAACGGCCCGTTTGGACTACATCCCTCTACTTCCTTCTTTAATGACGTCACTAGAACCGTTTGTGACTAACCTCCGCCCACAGGAATGCTCCCTCAACTCTACCGAAATTCGTTTATGTACTTGCGCACTTCTTATAACTTACTGTGTTTACTCAGCTCTTACGGTGATTTTCTGAAGTAAAACTGACGCTTCATCTTTTGTGTGATGTACAATAAACTTTATTAAACTCATCAGTATATGTTTGATCATCATTCGGACCTGGTCTGAAACAGCAGACTTGTAGGCTATTAATAAATAATGGATACATACAAGCAGATGACAAATACGTTATAATAACCGTAATTAAACTACTAAACTATACCTGTTCCATCTCTATACAGCACTCTGACTCTGTAGGCATTATTGTCCGACTCGAAATGAACACCGTTACTGAGTTTCTGATATTATCATCATTCCGTGAGATGAAATTGTCCTGAGAGACTGAGCACGAGCTCATGAAGCTCCGCCCCCTGTGCCGTCCAGCAGCAGCTTATTTGCATTTAAAGGGCACACACTAAAACAGCGGGTTTTTCTGAGCCCCAAAAAATGACAATTTAAACATGCTGTAAAAAATGATCTGTTGGGTATTTTGAGCTGAAACTTCACATACACACTCTGGGGACATCAGATACTTATTTTACATCTTGCGAAAAGGGGCATAATACGGGACCTTTAATTTAATTTCAATGTGGATGGTATCCGACCAAGAAATAAAATGATAAAATTAATAAATGAATAGACAAATCGCAGAAACTGCCCATTTTAATATGAGTGTAAGATACATGTCTAAATTTCTCTGCTCACTTATGTTGGTTTATTATGATCAGCCACTTCTATAAACTCATGTGAAGTTTATATAAATATGGTGTTAGTAATACATTAAAATGATATCAATAAGTAATTAATTAAAAAGCATTTACGTTAGGGAGCTAACCAGTGCACGCTAGGGTCCAAGCCATAGATCACCTATTAAAAAAATAAAAATAAAATAAATAAATAAATAAATAAAAAATTTGGACTTTGGTCCTGTCAGGTCACAACCAGACTAGGTGAGCTTGGTCTGGAGGTGCCTGTAATGGTGCCATAGCATATTTTGCGGAGGAAGACTCAGCGAAACATAGAAGCTTAACTGCTGGGGTTGGGTGTCGCTGATGGCGGTGATGGGGGGGGGCAGGTTGGATCGGTGAATCTGAGGGAGGTGTTTTTGTTGGGGAGGTCTGTTAGTTGTGCTCACTGGCAGTAGTAGAGTGGCCCCCAGGCCTAGAGAATAATATATATCTACAATAATTGTATTGACTGGCCTAAAATATGGTATTATTATTATTATTATTATTACAGTACTGCCACTACTACTACCCCTACTATTATTATCATGAATATTAGTGTTACCACTACTACCACTACTATTGCTACTATTATTATTATTTTTGTTATAATTATCATTATTATTATTATTAATAGTAGTATGAATACTACTTTTACTACAACTCTGTCACAATTACTATGATTCTCTTAAATTGCCTCTATCTATATCACTAAAATATCTCATTGCCTAAACTTACCAATGTACCTGCATACATCACTATATTGATATTTATATTTAGTTGTTTTCTTTTTTTTGTTTTTGTTTTCTTTTTTTTTTTTTTCTTTTTTTCTTTTTTTTGGGTGTTCTGTATGTCCCTTTCTCTTCTGTATGTGTATATATGACATTGATCTTTTACCTTGTATAAGCTACAATGTTTTAACTTGCAAAAAAAAAAAAAAAAAAGCATTTACGTCATACGTGATGCACGGAAACACAGCAGATGACCTTCTGTATAGAAAACACACACTCTGTAATAAAGATGTTGGAGATGTTGGTGCCATCCGAATCAGTACATGAAATCACAGACATCGAGTGATACGAACTGTAACTCAAACATCATTTAGAAAACTAGTCCTGTCCCAATAGGGCTTAAGTTAAAAAATTCAGAACACTTTCAAACCAAGCTTGTTATCACGTCGACTCTATAATGATGCTGTTTTTTCTTTGCTCAGATTTTCACAGATTTCAATGAAATCCGGAAAGAGATTGAGGATGAAACAGATCGCAATACCGATAATAAGGTGCAGTGGAAGCATGGCACTCATCAGTGTTTCACACAGTTTGACATACACACACTTGTCGTACCATTTGAAGGCCCGGATTAAATGATCTCATCTAGTTGTTCTCTTTTTCCTCCTTAGGGCATCAGTCCAGAGCCCATTTACCTGAAGATCTATTCCCCAAACGTGCTCAGTCTGACCTTGGTTGACTTGCCTGGCATCACTAAGGTAACAACAATGACTGTGCATGTTATTTTACCATGTAATGCAAACAAACTCATTTGCTTTAGGATAAAAAATTAGAAGTATTATATTCTATTTTATCTCTTAAAAATCAATTAAACGTTATTTAAGTACAATTAATTATTTTAAAAATAAACTAAATTTGAGCCCAAGATACTAAAATTCTTACGGTAAAAAAAAAAAAAAAATCAATAATTATTGAATTGAATAAAGTTGTAATGTATTATTTTCACTAGGATACAGATGATGTGCACATGATATCAGTAGGTGCAGTCACAGTGATTAAAAAACATGGATCAATGACAAAATAAAATGTATGAAAGGGTCAAAGTGGCAAATTTGCATAAAAAACTTGAGCCCATTGCAAATTCTTGTTTGGGGAAATCATTCGCCCTCACTCAGAATTCCCAATCTCATGGATTCCTATTGAAATATCTGGATTTTGCCGAGTAAAATTTTCGGAACAACTGTAAATATATCCACACTTTTAAAGATAAAATATTGAAATCCATTCCTTCAATTACCCATTCAGTCTCTCTTATTGTGTGATGTTTTTTGTGTAGGTCCCGGTTGGTGACCAGCCTGAAGATATTGAGACTCAAGTCCAGGAGATGATTCTGTCCTACATCTCCAACCCCAACTCCCTCATCCTGTGTGTATCTCCTGCCAACTCTGACCTCGCCACATCTGATGCCCTTAAACTGGCACGAGAGGTGGACCCAGATGGTGAGCGACGTGCAGAGAAGTCCAGATGTCATTATTGCACCATTGAATGGCACTGTGGGAAGGGAATGTACTCATTGTCTGTTGCGCTCAGGTCACAGGACGCTGCTGGTCGTGAGTAAGCTGGATTTGATGGACGCGGGGACGGATGCTCTGGAGGTTCTGCTGGGCCGCGTCATACCAGTCAGACTGGGCATTATTGGTGTGGTCAACAGGTCGGTTGCTTTAAACATTTGTTGAAAATGCAAAACATCATTTTTATTTTCCCCAAGGCAGATTTTAATGAGATTAGAAACATGAACGTTTCCTATCCTGATTTTAAATTAAAATTTTAAATGCAACTTTAAATGCAAACCTCCAAAGCAGCTGACTTATATTTAAAGGTTTAGTTCACCTAAAAATGAAAACTTAAGTCATCATTTACAACACGTCCTTTCTTTTTTAACTTCACGTTTGACCATATAATTGCAGTGAATAGCGACCAGCATCAGAAAGATGCAGAAGTATCACAGAACGGTCCGATGTGACGTGTCGTATATATTCCGGGTATTCTAGGGGTAAATGACAGAGTTTGAAATTTAATGGATTATTTAACGAATATCCTGATCTTGGCCGTTGGTCTTCTGTTCACGGCTGAGCATTCGTGAGACTCTGTTAGCGCCCAGAAAAAGCACACAAGATTAATAAACACGCGACATGAAATACAATCCATGTACCTTCTTCTCTGAGGTGAATATATCCGTTGTGTTCGTCGTAACAAGTAATCGCGTTCACATCTGTCAGCTGTCATTCTGACTGTCATCGGACAAACAGAGTTCGGGTCTGGAGATGTGCCACTCAGTGAGGAAAGTACTCAGATTATTTTTGGGGATTTGAAGGCATTGTATTTCATGACGTTTTTTGTGTGCTTTTTCTGGGCGAGTCTAACGACAAAGATCAGGATTTTCGTTAACTAATACATTAAATTTCAGTTTGTTTTTCACCTCCAGAACTATGCAACACGCGTCACATGGGTTCATTCACTGCCATTATATGGACGAGCATGACCGGGACATTTTTTATAATTTCTCTGCTTGTGGTCCGTAAAATAAAAAAGGGTGTACGGCATTTGAGTAAATGATGACTTAATTTTCATTTTAGAGTAACTATCCCTTTAAGTCATTATTCACTCAGAATCTTCATAATCTTCCCATATAACCTTTGATTTTTCTCAGTGAAAACTAAGAAAGTAATTGTTTAGGGCTCTACAAAGCAAACATTTAATTTACATTGTGAACAAAATGCAGTAAAAATAACTTGGCGACATGACAAGGGATGTAAATTTTGAGCAGATTTTCATATTCATAGTCAATTGTCATTCAAATTAACAGTCGATTAATCTGTAATGATTATATTGCGAAATGAATTTGGAGAATTCTAGATTTCATGTACCTGAACTTAACTTATAATTTAAATATATTTAAGAAATACGAGTATTGTTTTTTTTTTTCAGTCCACTGTATTTTAATTAATTTAAGCTATTTAATATGAATTTCATTTGCTATTACATTATTACTGTTAATAATAATGTGTATATAAAATGCAGATACACTTACAATACACAACCATTCAAAAGTTTTGGGTCTGTAAGATTTGTAAAAGTTTTTGATAGAAATCTCTTCTGTTCACCAAGGCTGCATTTATTTGATCAAAAATACAGTAAAAACAGCAATATTGTGAAATATTACTCCAGTCTTCAGTGTCACATGATCCTTCAGAAATCATTCTAATATGCTGATTTCCGGCTGAAGAAACATTTCGGTTGCACTTTATATTACAGTGCGTGCACAAAGTACTGGTAATATAAGGTAACTACATGGGTTAAGTAGGTTAAGGTTATGTTTAGAGATGGGTTCAGGGTTAGTACCTAGTTATTACTCAGTTATTGTAATTACCATAATAAGTACATAGTATGTACATGGGGAACAGGACTGTAAAATAAAGTGCTACCAACATTTCTTATTGTTATCAATAATGAAAACGGCTGTCCTGCTTAAAGGTCCCGTTCTTCGTGATCCCATGTTTCAAACTTTAGTTAGTGTGTAATGTTGTTGTTAGAGTATAAATAATATCTGTAAAATTATAAAGCTCAAAGTTCAATGCCAAGCGAGATCTGTTTATTTAACAGAAGTCGCCTACATCGAACGGCCCGTTTGGACTACATCCCTCTACTTCCTTCTTTAATGACGTCACTAGAACCGTTTTTTGACTAACCTCCGCCCACAGGAATGCTCCCTCAACTCTACCGAAATTCGTTTATGTACTTGCGCACTTCTTATAACTTACTGTGTTTACTCAGCTCTTACGGTGATTTTCTGAAGTAAAACTGACGCTTCATCTTTTGTGTGATGTACAATAAACTTTATTAAACTCATCAGTATATGTTTGATCATCATTCGGACCTGGTCTGAAACAGCAGACTTGTAGGCTATTAATAAATAATGGATACATACAAGCAGATGACAAATACGTTATAATAACCGTAATTAAACTACTAAACTACACCTGTTCCATCTCTATACAGCACTCTGACTCTGTAGGCATTATTGTCCGACTCGAAATGAACACCGTTACTGAGAGTTTCTGATATTATCATCATTCCGTGAGATGAAATTGTCCTGAGAGACTGAGGGCGAGCTCATGAAGCTCCGCCCCCTGTGCCGTCCAGCAGCAGCTTATTTGCATTTAAAGGGCACACACTAAAACAGCGCGTTTTTCTGAGCCCCAAAAAATGACAATTTAAACATGCTGTAAAAAATGATCTGTTGGGTATTTTGAGCTGAAACTTCACATACACACTCTGGGGACATCAGAGACTTATTTTACATCTTGCGAAAAGGGGCATACGGGACCTTTAAGGATTCTTTGATGAATAGAAAATTCAAAGGTACAGTAATTATTCAAATGTAACTTTGACAGTAATTAAAATGTAACTTTACTGTCACTTCGGATCAATTTAATGTGTCCTTGGTGACTAAAAGTATTCACTACTGACCCCAAACTTGATCAAAATAATTGTAAAATCTAAATGTTTGACTGCGCCCCTACACATTTCAACTCAGTGGCTTCTAAACAAAACTCAGAGAGCCCTGTAGCTCTTTTAGCAACACAAGTGGTCATTTCACCTTGAAACTGCACCAATTTGGACCTGCAGGAATGTATTTCACACATTTAGCAAAAATGCAGAGTCTATTTTTCCTCGTGAGACCGAGGAGATCATTCAGAACTCATTTACATATGAAGACCTGAAGGCACAGCAGCAAAAACAGCCTGTTCAAGCGTAAGGGTTCGAGAGAGGGTGAAGAAATGACCATGTAAAAGAACTTCACAACAGGCACAGGATATCCTGAATGACATTAACAGGGCTTCAGGGAGAAAATAAAGTGTAGCACATGGCCCTTTCCACTTCTTTTACTGCAGTAGAAACTTAATCAACCGTGTGAAAAAGCATTGCGACATTTTAACAGTGTAATTTTCTTACATTTCGAGTTCCTCTATCATACCCCTAAGGAGCAGTGACTGTAATATTCCCGACGCTGTTATCCTCTCCTGCCCTGCCTTTTTAAGCACAAGCACCCAAGGGTACCACGTCTACCCGCTATCAGCTGACAGAGCCGCGCTGGAGATAAATCATTGGTTTATTCAGCTTTGGCTGTAGCATTTCCTTTACGAATACAGGGAGACAATTTAGTTGGGGAGGAGAACTGCAGTGACACTTTTCATTTCTCGACTCTCGTTAACTTAATCAGAAATAGCTTCAGGCCAACGTCTCTTCAATATTAACCCACACTCGCTTTGAGGATTCAACAACGAGCAGTCAAACAGGAAAGCTCTTGAAGATGTCCTGGGAGAGCATTTATGGAGAGCGAGCACTGGCAACAAATAAAAGACGTGTTCAGTGCAATATATTGATCAGTCATTTACTTTTTATCAGTAGTGCTTGCTAGGGCTATTGCTCATCCTTGAGGTCAGAGATTTAAACTAATCCTTAACCTTAAATATTACATTTAAGTTTGCATCTAGTCCAATGCCATTTGGCCTGCAGACTTGAATTATTCTTCAAATCATGTGTTACGGAAGAGAATTCTGACTTCCAACTGGTGGATGATAAAACAGGCAGAACTTAGACTGAAGGAAGAACCCGAGCCATAACAAAATATTGAATACCATAAAGACTTGAACCAGTAACCAAATACTCCAAACCTGCCCTAGTAATCACATAAAAATTCTCTAGCAACCATCTTCAGTGCCACAGGAGTGTGGCAAATTAGGTTTTGCCCATGAAAGCACTATTTACATTTACTTTAGAAAATGCAAAAATGTTGCTTTCATTCGTGCACAGTACAACCAAAGGGAGAAGCTCCTTCTTTTCCAGTAGTGGGCAGTGTACTAACAATTTTCAGCTCACCTCTATCCTGTAAAAATGCACTGCAGAATGTTTTAGAAATTCACTTTGACCAAAAGGAAAGAGCTGAAGACACTTTCATTTGTCAAAGAACAATACATGCCTAATGATGCCAACAATCTCTATATTTAAAGTCAACATGAAATCCATAGTAACTCTGTAAACAGTAGATTTACTGTCCAAATGAGCCTTCAGAATGTGCTTGACTTGCTCTATCTCTGAAATGACCACTTTTTTTACCTCTCCAACCACCCTTTTCATACACTGCCATTCAAAACTTTGGGGTCAGTAAGTTTTGTGTTGTTGTTTTGAAGGAAATTAATACATTTATTAAGTTAAATTGATCAACAGTGAAAGTAAAGACATGTATAACATTACAAAAGATTTCTATTTCAAAGAAATGCTGTTCTGAACTTTCATCAAAGTATCCTGAAAAAAGTGTGTCACGGTTTTCACAAAAATATTACATAACTTTGATAATAATATTTCTTGAGCACCAAATCATCATATTAGAATGATTTCAGCTTTGAAATGACAGGAATAATAAATAATATTTTAAAATACACTAAAATATAATTTATTTTAAATTGTAATAAAATTCCATAATTTTCTTTTTTTACAAATTTTTTGATCAAATCAAATAAAGTTGTGGATTTTCACTTGCCTTACAATTTGATTTGATTACGATTCAGAGGATAACATTTCGATTATAAAACGTTTCTTGATACACCACGATGCATCTTTTTCTCCACTTCTTTTATTAATAATAATTTCTATATTACTAATCACAATATAGTTATTTGATATTTGATCTTTGTTATTAAAAATAAGAACAAAGATGCAAATAACAACCAGTAGAACAAATACAGTATAAGAAACAAATGAAAAGAACAGTGCTTTTTTTTTTTACATCCATTTAAAGGGGTCCTATTCTGCTTTTTCACTTTTTCAACTTTAGTTAGTGTGTAATGTTGCTGTTCAAGCATAAAAAAAGATCTGCAAGGTTACAAAGCTCAAAGTCCACTCCAAAGAGAGATATTGTATTTAACAGAATCCACTTTTCAAGAACTACAACGAAAGACTTGTTTGGACTGCAATGCGATTTTTTTCGGATCTTATGAAATCACAATGTTTCTCATTTAAATAATCCCCGCCCACGGAAAACGCAAAAAAGCGGACGAGTCCTGGCTGAGCTGCATTAGAAGAACGTGCTATCGCTGTCAAAGAGACAATGTTTTTTCCAAAACTCATTTGTTTGACCTTCCTAAGGCTGATGAACTTAAAGGGGTTAAAACTTACAGTAGTTCCTGTACATTAAAACCCCAACGTTTATCTGTCCGCTGCACATTTTATGGAGAGCAGCTTGTTTTCTGTTGCTTTTGTTAGCTCTCACTTTTGTAAGGCTGTTCACCGCTCCTTAGGAAAGTGAAACATGGTTTTGTGATCAATTAATGCTTGTAATTACCTTAGTTTTCTGACAAATATCACGATTAAATTGTGGGTAACATCGTATCTATAATGTATAAGAAAATTACAAAAAATATACCACTCTGAAGCGTCCGGTGAAATCCGTGCTTGCAAAGTCCTCTTGTTTGTTCGATCCTCTTGTTCGTTAACATTGTCATGGTCTGAATCAGGCTTGAATTGGTTTGAGATTTATGCCATCCGCAATATTCACACTAGAGAAGAACTCGCAGTTATGAAGGGGTGGGACATTTTCCGGAACACACGCAAACTCACACACAGGTGGTAACGCTTTGAGCACGTAGGCTCTTCATCAGACGATTCTTCAGCCTACGTGCTCGAAACGTTACCACCGGTGTGTGAGTCTATTATTACATTTTTTACATTTTTGGAGCCATGGTGTGCCGACTTTTTTTCCTTTCTTATTTGAGTAAGTACAATGTAACTACGTCACCTTAAATTAAAGTGTAACCAAAAATTGTAATGTTTCCAAACTTTTGACAGGTAGTGTATATTCTGCCTAAAACCTTCTAGATGAAAGCATGTTGTTGAGAGTGAGTTCAGATTCGCCTTGGTGCTTTCCTACTCATGTTTAAAATTTTGCAGGCTTTGATCCACTATTCAATCTTTTTTTTACTTCACCAGGAGCCAGCATGACTTGAACACCCAAAAGAGTCTGACTGACTCCTGCAAAGACGAGCAGGCGTTTCTTCAGCGCCATTACCCGTCATTAGCCTCCCGCTGCGGCTCTCGCTACCTGGCTCGCACCCTGAGCCGACTGCTAATGCATCACATCAGAGACTGCCTCCCCGAGCTCAAGACACGAGTCACGGTGCTCGCCGCCCAGTACCAGTCCCGACTCAACAGCTACGGGCAGCCTGTGGAAGACCACAGCGCCACCTTGCTGCAGATCGTCACCAAGTTTGCCACCGACTACTGCAGCACCATCGAAGGCACTGCCAGGCACATCCAGACCTCTGAATTGTGAGTACATGAGCCAGAACATACAAGTTCATTTAAAATCACCATGAAATCAAAATTGACAATTACATTTTTTTTTTCAGAATGTTGCAGTGTTTATTATAAATGATTTATCCGTGCACATCGTTATTTTTTTATTATTATTCATATGCCCTCGATTGATTGGTTGATTGATTGATTGGTTGATTGGTTGATTGGTTGGTTGATTGATTGATTGATTGATTGGTTGGTTGATTGGTTGATTGGTTGCTTGGTTGATTACAGCCAGGGTGAAAAAAAAAAAATGTAGGTGAAAATTCTTCTCCAAGTGCTTCTCTCAATTTGTTTCCTAGAAAACTAAAACGAAATAACATAGGAAATAGGCTCTTCAAAGAAAAAAATCATTGTATATCTATACCGGGAACAAAGTTTTAAAGTCAGCATGAAATAAAAATATATTTTCTAAATTCTTGTTATAGATCTTATTGCAAAATATTAATCCATGTATGTTAAAGGTCCCGTTCTTCGTGATCCCATGTTTCAAACTTTAGTTAGTGTGTAATGTTGTTGTTAGAGCATAAATAATATCTGTAAAATTATAAAGCTCAAAGTTCAATGCCAAGCGAGATATTTTATTTAACAGAAGTCGCCTACATCGAACGGCCCGTTTGGACTACATCCCTCTACTTCCTTCTTTAATGACGTCACTAGAACCGTTTTTTGACTAACCTCCGCCCACAGGAATGCTCCCTCAACTCTACCGAAATTCGTTTATGTACTTGCGCACTTCTTATAACTTACTGTGTTTACTCAGCTCTTACGGTGATTTTCTGAAGTAAAACTGACGCTTCATCTTTTGTGTGATGTACAATAAACTTTATTAAACTCATCAGTATATGTTTGATCATCATTCGGACCTGGTCCGAAACAGCAGACTTGTAGGCTATTAATAAATAATGGATACATACAAGCAGATGACAAATACGTTATAATAACCGTAATTAAACTACTAAACTATACCTGTTCCATCTCTATACAGCACTCTGACTCTGTAGGCATTATTGTCCGACTCGAAATGAACACCGTTACTGAGAGTTTCTGATATTATCATCATTCCGTGAGGTGATATTGTCCTGAGAGACTGAGCGCGAGCTCATGAAGCTCCGCCCCCTGTGCCGTCCAGCAGCAGCTTATTGATGCTTACAGCAAATGATCTGTTGGGTATTTTGAGCTGAAACTTCACATACACACTCTGGGGACATCAGAGACTTATTGTACATCTTGTGAAAAGGGGCATAATACGGGACCTTTAATGTTTCCTTCTTTCTGTGCTTGGTTAACAATCGTGTCGTTTTTGGTGTGATTTTGAAAAGGCCTTTTTTTTTTGGTCCAATTAAAAGTAAGCACTGGCCATTTATTTGTAACTTCAATACAACAGTAGACACAAAGAAATTGCACAAAGCCAGCCGATTAGGTTTGAGCTTGTGATCAGAGAAAGCTCTTGCCATTTTTGAGCACAAAAATCCTAACTGTGGTCTGTGGAGCCACTTACTTCAGGTTGCCATCTTGCACCGTGTTATCAAGTTTGACATATTGTCATTACCAGGGCTACATTCCTGCTGAATCCTTTTTTCAGTGACTTCAGTCTGTCATTTTTGCACTGAAACTCATGACAGATATCAAGCACACCATGTTTACTTTGGTCTGCTTGGCTGAATTTGACAGACAGATAATCCTCAAGTCTGCTCAACTCCTTATTTACACCCTGTTCACTGTTGGATGAAATGCTGTTCATCTCTCATATCTGGCTAAGTCCACACCAGCTATCGATTAATTAAGTGCCTTGTATTGACGTTTTCTGGCTGGACGGTTGGGTATGACTCCAGGCCTGTGTGAATGTGTGAATGTGCCAACAAGGCTGTGATGTCCAAAAGTGCTGCATGATTTTACATTTTCATGCACTGACTGACTGTGTGAGCATTTGTTTATTGTAGGTGTGGAGGAGCTCGGATCTGTTATATATTCCACGAGACATTTGGAAGAACCCTGCAGTCAATTGACCCACTGGGAGGACTCACTGAGCTAGATATTCTCACAGCTATTCGAAACGCTACGGTATAATATGTACATGTTTATGCATGCATGTGTGTGTATATAGATAAGCATACAGTACTCTGCTCACTTTCTTAAAAGTAAAGTGTGTCATTTCTACGCTATAAGGGTCACCAAAATGAATTGCCCAAATGATGACTGTTATTTTCCAAACAGACACAAAGTTATGGTTTTAAGCTTCATATTCATGTCCTTGACATGAAGAGTTTTAGAAACCGCAAATAAATGCTGGTTCAGATACCTTTTTTAAGGTTCCCACAGTCACGGAAAACCTAGAATTTTAAAAGTGTGAATTCCAAGCCTCCAAACATTACATAAATCTTAAAAATTAATAAAAAATAATTTCTTAATAAATAATATATTTAAAATTAATTGAAAAATCTAGTGTATTCACTACTGTTTTAAAAGTTTGGGTTTTTTGAAAGAAGTCTCTTGTGCTCGACTGCATTTATTTAATCAAGAATACAGTAAAACAGTATTATTGTGAAATATTATTGCAATTTAAAATAAATGTTTTCTATTTGAATATATTTTAACATGGAACTGATTTGTGTGATCAAAGCTGAATTTTCAGCATCATTACTCCAGTCTTCAGTGTCACATGATCCTTCAGAAATCAGTTTAATATACTGATTTGCTGCTCAAGAAACATTTCTTATTATCAGTAATATAAATAAATAAATCCTAATTATAGTTAAGTTATTCAGAGAAGTGAGTGATCTTTGTCTTTGTTGTTTGATTAACATTAAAAATACGGCAGCAGGAATATTAGGCTGCTGTCACTTTAAGAGCTAATGCACGGATCCAATATACTGATACACATGTGTTTTCTTTCTCAACTGTTTAAGTTCACTTAAGATATAACTGAATATGTTTATGAGGATACTTGCCAAGATGGGCCTTTTGACATAATTTTGTTTGAATATGTCTGTTCAAGCGCAAGAAGACGTGAAAGAGGGCTCAATTCAGTATTTGTGTGCTGTCTGAGACACAAATTTCTGGGAACACGCTTTGGTAACAAGTAACGAACTGAGTTCCCTTTCGCTTCTTCTCGCGCTTGAATATTTTAATTGCCAAATTGGCGCGTCAACTGTCCCGAGTGTCATTCTCGTTTGTTCACATTAATATTCTCACAACATTGCATTGTTAGAATTCATAAAAATGTTACCGGCCAATTGGCGATAGAAACTGTTTAATATACTCGCTAACGCCGATTTTTACACGCATTTGGCGCTTGGAAAGTGTTATTTTAGACCATGTTATCAATGTTCAAAACAGTTTTTGCTGCTTAATATTTTTGTGAAAAAAAGTGTGATACACTAGCATTTAGAAGTTTGGGGTAAGTAAGAGTAAAAACAAATGAATACTGATTGAATTAATAATGAATTAATACATTCATTCATTATACTTATTGATAAGGATGCATTAATTTGATCAAAAGTGACAATAAAAAACATTTGTTATGTTACAAAAGATTTATATTTAAAATAAATGATATTCATTTCAATTTTCTATTCATCAAAGAATCATGAAAATAATGTATAATGATTTCCACCAAAAATATTAAGGTTATTTTAAACTGTAAAATATATTTCACAATATTACTGTTTTTATAGTAATTTTAATCAAATAAATGCAGCGGAGACTTCTTTCAGAAAACATTTTTTTTTTAAATCAAACTTTCAAAATTATGACTGGTAGTGTATATATTTGTTTTGCTTAAATCTAAAATATTACTTCTAATATAAATTGTTCTTTGTGAGTGCAATCACTACTAAATTAAACCGTATCTAGTAGAATAGCTGGAAAAGCAATGGAAAATCATTGGTCAGAAGTTGTGGAAACACTTCACGGATGTAGACTAAATGTGTTTTGGTTTGTGTTTGGTCGTTGTGATGGATGTAGGGTCCTCGGCCAGCGCTGTTTGTTCCTGAGGTCAGCTTTGAGCTGCTGGTGAAGAAACAGATCAAGAGACTGGAGGAGCCCAGCATGCGCTGTGTGGAGCTCGTACACGAGGAACTTCAGAGGATCATCCAGCACTGCTCTGCCTACAGCACACAGGTGCTTCACTGCTTTTTAATATTTGATGCAGAAAAAAACAGGAAATGGAATGTTAGGTAGTGTAGCCAGTCTTAAAATCTTAAAACTTAACTCTCCTATCAGTGCTTTATACACATTCATTGGGTAGTTAGTAGGGCTTCGCGGAATATCGGGAGGAAAACGCAATATGGCTTAGTCCGATTGTCAAATCGCGCATGAGGCTGGGATTTAAGTAAACGTATATGTGCTAGCGTTTTCAGAGTGAATCGTGTCATTTACATGCGTGTAGTTCATGATACAGTGGTTCAGAGTCTCAGAACGGCTTGGTTTACTGTGAATCTGAGACGCTGTGAGCTGCACACGTACATGTTAGTATTGTAATTTTACAGTGAAATAAATGAATTGTATTACTCGATTTCACAGTACAATAGCATTATTTATAATACAATGTATTTCTTATTTTGTTGAATGTATTTAATAATCACAAAATCATAATAATTATTATTTTATAGTCATATTGAATTGCTCAAAAACAAAATGAATAAACTCAAGCAGAGAGATATTTTTTAAACTTTACGGTACACTTTATGGTTTGAGTTGGTTCTTATAAAGAGTAAACCCAAGTATGAACACCCAAAATTTTCATAAACTGTCAAGCCCTAAAAGTATTTCTCACTTAGGAATAGTCTTGCATAAAGTAATATCCATCCATCCATCCATCCATTCTTTTAAAATTGTATTCAAGCCATCTAGGGAAACTTCCTGTATGTTTTTCATATCACAGAAAAACTGAATATCACATAATTGAATAAAGTTTTTTTTCTTTTCAATATCGTGCAGGGGTGCGTTTCCCAAAAGCACCAGAAGCCAAATATGATATACGATTTTAAATATGATATGCCAAATACGCATATTTTGACATTACCAACACAGTTAAACGATTTGCTGTTTGTACAATAGCACGTCATTAACAACAGTCCTATAGGCTGAAACTAACGTGGTTCAGACTGTTTTCAGGAAACAGTCGTGACTAACTAGTTAATTTTCTACAATGATGCGTCGTACTATGGTGGATTAGCAGTGAGTTACATCATTGTGCGGGAAACGCACCCCAGCCTAGTTAGATGCTAATGTTGTTGTGCCGTCAATGATTTTTGAGTGACTCATTCTCTGGCTCAATTTCCATAAATGTTCTGAGTGACCAATGAAGGAAGCGTTGCGACCTGAATGTTAGAATGTGTCTGCATATTACTGTACGTCAAACTCTTATTTCAAACAATTAAGACATTTCTGTTTTCCCTGACAAGCCCTTATAGCTCAGAATTTCTACAAAATGAAATGTGAAGAGGAGAGTGAAAGCTTTTCACAGTCTTCACAGATTGACACAGAGGCTCAGGACAGCCGGCATTAGGATTCTCTCCTCATTCTGCTCTTATCTTCTCTGTTCTGCTGCCTTCACTGTGTACATTTGTTTTACATTAAACATTCTTTTCGCTTTCCTCTATTATATACATAAATCTAATGTCACAACGTGTGCTGAAGGGAACAGATTTGATGCTCATAATATTCGGAAAGGTGTTGGGAAAATATTATACTTTACTCTTTCACATAGGAAGTGTAAAAATGGGTTACACTTTATTTTAAGGTGTCATTGTTACAATGTATTTATACATTTAAGTACTGAGTAATATTAATTAACTACAAGTACTTACTATTGTGTTAGGGTAGGATTATGATTTGGTTGAGGGTTAGTTGCATGTAATTATGCATAATTTACTGTTATTACTACGGTAAGCACATGTAACATATGTAACAAGGACACTGTAAAATAAAGTGTTACCAAAATGTTTTAAATAATGGACAACTAACCTGTCATATGTACTGTATGTGTGTTTGTTTATGTCCGAAGGAGCTTTTGCGGTTTCCCAAACTACATGATTCAATAGTGGAGGTGGTTACCAGCCTACTCAGGAAACGTCTGCCCATAACCAATGAGATGGTAGGAACATATGCCTGTGGCTGCACCTACACTAACTTATACTATCATGACATGATGAAAACAGCAGAAACATCAAAATGATAATGGACCAAAATGTATAAATGTGACCTGATCCAGCAAAATGAGTCACAGTGACCCATTTTTCCATTTTGGTATTAATGGAAAGAGGAGACCATAAGCTTTCAAATGATATCCTAGTCAAAGTCATACATTGAATGGTTGTAAAGATATACACATTTGAATTATGGTCGTCTGCCCTCTTTTTCCAATTGAAAACCTGAGAAAATCCATTTTCAGTGATAAACTATTTATTTTACAGCTTAATTTGACCAAAGACATTAATATTTATAAATGCTATTAAACCAGGCTGAAGCTCAAATTATTAAAATAAAAGTTTTTATTTGAATAAATAATTTAAAAGGCACTTTTACACGAATTAACTAAAATCAGAAAGATTGAACAGAGGTGCTAAATTTTTGCTTGAGAGAGAGGGTGTGTGTGTCTGTGCGTGTGTGTGCGTGTGTGTGCGTGTGTGTGCGTGTGTGTGCGTGTGTGTGTGTGTGTGTGTGTGTGTGTGTGTGTGTACGTGTGTGTTTGCGTCTGTGTCTGTGTGTGTGTGTGAGAGAGGCAGTTAAATTAAGTTATGTGTAATAATGTGAAATGACACAGGGAAAAAGTATTGAACACATGAAGAAAGGGAGGCGCAAAAAGGCATGGAAAGCCAAGACAACTGCTGAAAACTTACAGTAATTAATTAAAAAGCAATCCAGCCCCCTGTCAGTGGAAATTAATAACAGCTGGTTCAGTCCCAAATGATGGCCTACAAAAAGGTCTCATTGCCAAGGTGTCACACAAGACACATCTCATGATGGGTAAAAGCAAAGAGCTGTCTCAGGACCTTCGCAACCTAATTGTTCCAACACATAATGATGGCATTGGTTATAGGCACCATTCTAAGCTTCTGAATGGTCCAGTGAGCACTTTTGGGGCCATAATACGGAAGTGGAAAGACAATAATTTCACCATAAATTTGCCTTGACCAGTGCTCCT
This sequence comes from Abramis brama, assembly GCF_963993115.1. NCBI lineage: Eukaryota > Metazoa > Chordata > Actinopteri > Cypriniformes > Leuciscidae > Abramis > Abramis brama. Next base: position 6,766,450 of record NC_139978.1, read on the forward strand.
CGCAAGATTTCTGATAGAGGAGTGAAAAGAATAATCAGAAGAGTTGTCCAAGAGCCAACACCAAGTTGTATGGTGTTTTTAGGGTAATGTGCACTGCCATTTCTCCTCCAAATATGGTGTGTATTATGGCATCCAAACAGTTCAATTTTGCTCTCATGTGACCACACTATATTCTCCCAGTATTTCACTGGCTTTTCCAAATGTTGTGCAGCAAACTTTAAATGAGCTTCAACATGCTTTTTTTCAGTAATGGAGTCTTGCGTGGTGAGAGTGCATACAGGCCATGGCGGTGGAGTGCATTACTTACTGTTTTCTTTGAGACAACAGTACCTGCTATCTGCAGGTCTTTTTGAAGCTCTCCACAAGTGATCCTTGGCTCTTGAACAACTCTTCTGATTATTCTTTTCACTCCTCTATCAGAAATCTTGCGAGGAGCACTGGTCAAGGCAAATTTATGGTGAAATTATTGTCTTTCCACTTCCGTATTATGGCCCCAAAAGTGCTCACTGGACCATTCAGAAGCTTAGAATGGCGCCTATAACCAATGCCATCATTATGTGTTGGAACAATTAGGTTGCGAAGGTCTTGAGACAGCTCTTTGCTTTTACCCATCATGAGATGTGTCTTGTGTGACACCTTGGCAATGAGACCTTTTTGTAGGCCATCATTTGGGACTGAACCAGCTGTTATTCATTTCCACTGACAGGGGGCTGGATTGCTTTTTAATTACTGTAAGTTTTCAGCAGTTGTCTTTTTGCGCCTCCATTTCTTCATGTGTTCAATACTTTTTCCCTGTGTCATTTCACATTATTACACATAACTTAATTTCTGAACTTATTTTTGTTTGTTTCTTTGTATGTATGGCTTACTTGGGTTGTTACCAACATCTGGTGAAAATTTCATGTCAATAGCACCTTTGGAAATATATTTACTGAGAAAAATGATGACATGTTCAATACTTATTTCCCCCGCTGTACCTTTACTCAATTATCTGGACTACGAAACTTTGGGAGATTATTTTTGAATGTCTGTTCTTTGAAATTAGCAACAAAAAAAAAAATCTAGAACAGATTTTTTTAAATACTTGCAGGTTCGTCACATCATTGTATCTTTATATAAAAAGGGACAATTTAGATTCTATCCCACTGAGTTGGAACAATTTATTATCTCTGCTACTTCAGTTAAGGGGAAGATATCTCACTTGTATAAAATTTTGTCTGAAAGCTCCCAGAATTATTTTTCTTCTTTGAAAACAAACTGGGAATTAGAGCTTAAAAGGAAGTTCAGTGAAAAAGAATGGTTAATTTTGTGCAGTGAAATGACCTCACCTTTGACTACAAATATTAATGTTAAAGAAACTAATTATACATTTCTGGATAAATATTATATAACTCCAGTGAAGCTTAATAAATTTGATGATACAAATTCTCCTATGTGTAGAAAATGTGGAACTGAATTAGGAACATTTATGCATTTATTTTGGTATTGTTTACTCTTTTTGGGAGAAGATTCATAAAGTAATTCAAGATATTTGTAACTGTACTTTTGAGCTATGCCCTATGTTATATCTGTTGAATTATGATGTGGAAAATAAGTTTCCCTATACAAAAAGATGTGTGTTTACAATGTTTTCTTATTTCGCTAAAAAATGTATACTCACTACATGGATTTATCAGTCAGGACCCACTTTGGAGCAGATAATAGACTTGTTACCCATTGAAGAATTAACAAGTAAACGGCATTTAAGACTGCAAGATTTCCAATCCACATGGTCCTTAGTATTGAATTATATAGAGACTATAAAATTGATAAACATTGAATAAGGGTTAACCCACAGACTGTGGTAGTGTAGATTTTATTTATGTATTTATTTATTCTTTTTTTTTTCTTTTTTCTTTCTTTAATGTCTTGTCGATATATTTAGCGTGTTTTTTTTCTGGGTTGTGTGTGTAATATGTGCTAAATTGTGAAAAAACAACAACTATTATTTCATTGTTTTTCCACATAATCGGCCCATATCTTAAAATGGAACGTTGCGACTTCCGACTCATTTGGCCAGAGCGGGTCACAAATGTTGAAAAAATAAAAAATACTTCAATAATACAGTACCAAATGTGTTTCATGCAGTCAGTATATTGGTATCCGTCAGTATTGAATATATGTAAGCAATAATGTACTCAAGGCCATGCTGTTTTTTGAATACAGACTTGACTAAAGGATGTTGTTAGGCAAACATTAAGTAAAATGATTAAATTTTACTAAATTAAAATTATTACAATTGTTTTAATTAAATTATTTAAAGTATTTATTAAAATTATTCTTCTCCACAATGTAACTCCCACAGATGTGAGAAAGACAGTGAAGGTGGACTCATTAGAGAACAATTTATGTTTTACATTGTCCACAGTCCAAGATTTGCACTGTTGGACCCAATGAAACCAACGTTTGGCATTGGCACGAGTGACCAAAGGTTTGGCTATAGCAGCCCGACCATCAATATTGACTCTGTGGAATTCTGCAGTGAGTTAGTCAGCTGTGGTTTTATGATTTTTGGATGCAATCCGGGTTAGTACCTGGACATCCCTTTCAGAAGCTTCCTCTTGCGTCGACAGTTACTCCAGTTGGATGTGGTTCATTTGGATGACATTACCCTGCATCCCATAGCTCTCGATACACCTCAAAGACTTGCTGTCCTGGTCACAGATGAGCCAGCGAGACGCGCAACAACAATTTGCCCTCTTTTGAATTCTGATATGTCTCCCATTATGTCATGTGGATTGCTCTATTGCTCAGAGCTCTATTGCTCTGCTAATCATCCTTCACACTCTGCTCTTACTGAAGGAATGTGAAGTGAAGATTGGCCAGGCTGCGCATATATAGGCGTGAAACCTCCAACACTATATTGGCCAGTGTTTCGGTCTCATTGTCCAACCAGCGTATTTCAAAAATCAAAAATCCTTTGCGCACGTCACATTCAGATCGAGCACAGTTTTGGTTCTGAAAATGTGTCATCATGTTAGCTCATGGAATGTGTTTACTTCTTCTCAGGTTCATAATCTAGTTGCAATCGAGCTGGCCTATATAAACACCAAACATCCTGATTTCACAGACGCTGCCCAAGTTTCTGCATCTGTCAACAGCCAGCAGGTACTAAAACTCTCTCTCTCCGTCCCTCTCTCTCTTCAAATCCAAACAGGATTAGTCTTTGTTTTATCGTCTCTTTCGCAGGCGGAGGCAGGGGATGGAGGGAAGCGATGGAAGAATGAGAAGATGCCGTCGGAGGAGAAAGGCCCCGTGCCTGGGTTTGGAAGCCCCACCAAAGCCATCAACCTGTTGGACACGGTATGGCTTTGCTATCTCAAAAGTACAGAAGCCAACTGTACCTGCACATTTGAAGAAAAACCAGGAAAGAACAACAACTTTTGGATATTTTTCTGTAGGCCGTGCCAGTATCCCGCAAACTAAGCACTCGAGAGCAGAGGGACTGCGAGGTCATCCAACGGCTCATCAAGTGCTACTTCCTGATCGTGCGCAAGAGCATCCAGGACAGGTCAGCACCTGTGTGTGTGGGAGACTAACCACTGAGTGACCACGACCATCTGATCTTTTTTTTTTTCTTTTTTCCTGCAGTGTGCCAAAGACGGTGATGCATTTCCTGGTGAATTTTGTGAAAGAGCATTTGCAGAGTGAGCTGGTCGGCCAGCTCTACAAACAGCGTCTTCTACAGGAACTGCTCATCGAGTCTCAGGAAACTGCTCAGCAGCGCACAGAGGTTGCACAGATGCTGGAGGTACGTGTACATATACACCTCAGAAAGCAGGTGTGAAGAGATTATAAAAACATCTACAAAATACATATATTTTATTACAGGAACCACATTTTGCAAATGGGCCAATCAAAAGAGATTTTGTTTTGGAAGTATAAATGCAAAGGAATTTTCATTTAATACTGGTAATTCTCAGATTATATGTTTTTGGATAATTTGACATTTCAAAGAGTTTCTAAATTTTGTATTACAAAAATGGGCTAAATGTAGTAATAACATGGTAATAACACAGTAACATTCAAAACTTAAATGTTTGCATTTATTTTTGCATTTATTTATGTTTGCAGTGTTATGCAGTTATTAATCAGATACAATATGGTTATAGTATATAACTGAACCAACTTATATATGAATATAGTATAATTTATGAGTGTTTTAAAAGATGAAATTTTACTGGGAATGAATGGAAAATCGTATGCAAATTTTGAAATCATTACTACTGTGGTTATTTGTATTTCGCAGCAGTGCTTCAGTTAGTATGACAGTCTGCTGTGCTTTAGTCAGGCTGTTTATACTTTCACAAAAGTTCAGTTGTCTTTAAATTCATCCCATCTAAAGCACCGCCACTACAGTCATGCACATTCAGACGGTCTTGGGCAGTTTGAGATGCCATGTCAAGTTAACAGTAGTCCGACTTTTAAAAATGAGACGCCTCTTCCAATCCAATGCACTTGATAGCTGGTGTGTAAAAGTCTAGAAGCGCTTTGCAGTGAATATAGGGAATATGGCCATCAGTTCACAAGTGCATTTAAATTTGCTAACATATTAGAAGTGCTCTATTTTCATAGCGTGAAAAAATAACTGCTTTTCATGAAAATGTGATCTGTAAAATCATAGTACATAACAGACAGACTTGTGTATTTGTCGTTGAAAATATTTGTTTCAGTTAGAGACCAAACTATAAACGACCAAAACGCAGACGCACGTGTAGACAGATTGCACAGGAAGTTTTTGTGCCATGTCTTAGTTTGTAATTTCGTGAAACATTAGTAAACCATAGTAGATTGCATATCTTTATTTAGAGCAGGTGGTCTGGAACGAGCCCAAACACAACATAAGACAATGCATAGATCACGAAGTGACATGACATGCAGCTTGGCTATACCTATAGGATTTCTGGGATCCGAACGCATCGCGATCATGACGCAGTGTTTGCCTTGATTTAACAAAAAGGTTAAATTGATGGTTAAATAAAAAGGTCTTGATTTACCATGCAAGATGTTTTTTTATGCAGTGTCCTTTGTGTTACCAATGCTGCTCTTTCTGACTCCTCTTTTAGGCCCTCAAGAAAGCCAGTAACATTATCTCAGAGATCCGGGAGACTCATCTTTGGTAGCCAAACGTTCTCTTGAACATTCTGTCCAGGAAAGTGTTTACATGTTTGTGCGTGCGGTGTGTGTGAATGAATGACAAATATGATGAAGTATATCTGAAGAAATTCAATGCCTCTGCCAGCATGAACATTCAACAAAATCTGTACAGTTTTCCAAATGCTCTTTATTTCTACTGTATATGCACTGATTCCATAACTGTGTGTTTGAAAGAGGGTGTGTGTGTGTGTGTGTACTCGGTAGCTCAGAGATAGTAAACATACCAAGCCCATGTCTTTTTCTTCAGCATCATTTCTTAAAGGATTTTTGAGATTATGACAATTTATCTTTCTTTAAATATTATAAGAATTGAGTAAAGGTACTCAAATGGTACTAAGAACATCTTAACACCAAATCGAGCTCTCATAAACTCCCATGACTGAAAACAGGAATAGTTCACCAATGAAATAAGTTGAAAATGAACATTTCCAACAATGAAAGTTCTAAAATGTTTCATCATTTCATTCAAAACCTGTGTGACGTTCTATAGAACATTGAGGATGTTTTTAAGAATGTCCACGCTGCTTTTTACATTCAGTGAAAACATTTTGTGCATTCAAGCTTCAAAATGGACTAAAAGCATCATAAAGGCATCATAAATCATCATAAAACTAGTCCATCCGAGACATTCAATAGTTTTGTGTGAGGAACAGACTGAAATGGCTTATTCACTGAATGTGGATGTGGAATGAGATGACTGAGTAATTAATAACAGACATTTTTTGAGTCAACTACTGCATTAATATGCTGTAAATATGATGTTATTTAAGTGGTGTCCAGCTTTACAGTAAATCTAGAACCGCCCCTTTATTAGATTCGGTCGAATTCATGCATGTTTGTACGGTTGTACACTACTGTACATAAGAACTTAAGTTATGTAATTTTTAGGGCTGTGCAACTATTAATTGCGATTAATCACATCCAAAATAAAAGTTTGTGTTTACATAATATGTGTGTACTTTGTATAATTATTTTGTATATACACACATATGCAAGCATATATTTAAGAAAAATGTGTTATTTATATATAAAATCTATACACATGCAAATATTTCTTAAATGTAAACTTGCATATGTGTGTATTTATGTATACAAAATAATTACACACACATATAATATGTAACACAAACTTTTATTTTGGATGCGATTAATCACGATTAATAGTTGCACAGCCCTAGTAGTTTTACAGCCAATATGGGCTAAAAACATAACGGAGATATAATATTTGATCACGTGAGTGAGATAGATGAAAGAAACTCAATCATCTATCATGTTACATTTAGAATAATGAATGATGTAACCCGTGAATGATGTCTAGACATGGTGCAAATGAACGGTAGTGCAGTGTGATGAGCCATAGAACAAAGAGCCATTGTGTTCAGTTGTGCTCTGAAACACTTCAGACCACGCTTGGATGTGCCGAAGACTTGACTGCCATGTAATATTTATGCTTGTATGAATATTTATTGTGATTGTGAGTACGCCTGTGTCAAAGAAGGTCAAATGAGAAAGAACAAAGTAATGAAAACATTCCAACTGAATGGCTGTTTGAGGCATTGAACACCAAGAATGAAAATAGTGTTTAGTGTCAAATGAAACGCTTCTCTATGGGCTGTAGAGAATTTGTTAGTTGTTGTATTGCCAATATTAATGTATGTGTGTTTATTTTGGGGGCAATGTCGCATAATTTTTCATTGATTTCTTGTGTTGGGACGCAGTGTAAACATTGCGCTCCTCTACCAACCAATCAACCATAAAAAATAGACGCTCCAGAAAGATCGAGAGGAGCTATAGAAGTAAAGGGGAATTATTGAAAATAATATAAACTTTGTCAAATACTTGATAATGTAATAAGCATGCATTTCTTGTTGACCTCAAACTTTATATCGCTAAATTGTGTCCTGCCTCATAGAGTATTCCACTGGATATGTGTTACGCTGTGAGTATGTACTGTAGAGATGGAATAAATTCACTGCTTGAGTGTAGTAAGATCCGTAAAAAACAGATTTTAATGAGCCCCGTTGCAGTCTCAGCACTGATTACCTGATGCTGCGTGTTAGCACTGAATCTGATCCTAAATCGTCTCGAGCAATCTTATGGAACCTGTCAATAACATATTCAGGTCAAGAAAGCATCAGGAAAGCCTATCTTTAAGAACATTACGATTTTGCACGGTAACGTTATTTTCTTCACAATTAAGCACATTTTGCCAAATTCCCTTCACATTAATGTAAGAAAACATCATGGTAACTGTGGTAATGAGAAACATATTTTAGAACTTCAGATTAAAAAAATCTCTTTCTGTCAGGGTTCTGTCACTTGTGTAGTTTATATCTTGGTTTGGTGACAGAGCTCTGACAGTCCCGGTTTGTGCTTGTGTTATAGTCCTGTTTGTTGTGAGCACATGGCTTGTGTCTCCTTGTGCCATGTGCTCTCCTGTCGATTGTCTAGCCCCTCCCATCTTGTTACCTGAGGCCACATTTACACATAGCCGGGTATTTAGAGAAACGAATATTCCCACCCTCCCGTTTTCAATAAAAACATTGTGCACACAACATCATTTTCAAAAAAGTTGTTATTTACATGAACCCGCATAAATACGCCGCCGAGCGCCATCATAACTATGCCAAACCTATGGGCGGCAGTGTAGGGAGAAGGATAAAGCCATGCAAGCCAATCAGAATCCTCAGAATCGACAACAACGGATAACACGAGCGACTTCCTAGGGCGCTCACATGACGTTAAGCATTTTCTGGCGCATAATGTGACGTTTGAGAACCTAAAACCCCGTTTCTCCCAGTTGACACGGCAACACATAACCAGCGTTATCAGAAATCTCCACTTTGGCCGGAGTTTTTAGAAATAATCGTTTTCTGTGATAAAAACTGGGTTTTCGTGTAAATGAGAGGCCAAACCGCAGGGAAATATCTGCTTCTTCCCTCCGTGTAAACGGGGCCTGATTGTTGATTCATTAGCCCCACCTGTCCTCCCTCGATACCCTCTTTTGTTTGCTGCGTTTGCAGTCCTGTGCTGGTTCGTTGTCTGTGTTCCCTCATGTTTCCTGTTTCCTGCCATAGTTCTGTTGATCTGCCTTGTTTTCCCCCACGGGGAGTTTTTGTTTTATTTTTACCGCTTAATAAATACCCATTGTTCCTGCACTTGAGTCCTCGCTCCTTTCATCGGAAACCCAAACCGTGACACTTTCCTATTACTGTAATGCAGGAAAGAAAGTCTAATTCTCATTACCACAATGTCAGGAGAAAAATTAATTTCCGTAATGCAGGAAAATAAATCTCATTATCATAATGCAAGGGAAAAAAATCTTACTCTCAATACTGTAATAAAAGAAAGAAAAATGCATTCTCTTTACAATAATGTAAGAAAATATGATCATTCTTGTTACTATAAATACTATACCGTATAACAAACGGCTTAAAAAAACCCCATAAATTTAACCCAGTACAACAAATCATACCCTAATGTCTAACATTACATTAAAGAGAATTTGGGAGGAAATGTGCTTAATTTTTTTGAAAATAATGTAGTCCAAAAAAAAAAAAATAGGCTTGATTTTCTTTATGCAAAATATAATTTCTAATTTCCGTCTTGACTTGGTGGTGAAATGTGACTTGGACAGGCTATATGAAACCCTGTCAATCTCCCTCTAGTCTAGACTCTAGTCTAGTCTAGTCTCCACTACTTGTGTGTTTATCATTCTTTCATAGTTGTCAAGTGTGCTTAAAGAAAAGTGTATTTTAATCATATAACTCGTTCAGCCTTCCTGTTGAGCATGTGTCCGCATCCATATGTGTGTTGGTGTGAAAGAGAGTGTGGGAGTTCTCCGTAAATCATTCGAAATAACTTGCCATTTCTTGACAGATGCCTTTAAGAGCCTGCCTGCCATTTTATTTTTGTGATTCATGTCGATGTACTGTTCACAGTTCAGAACAACATTAAAATCAAATGAAAACCTCTCCTCTTTTCCCTTATTGAAAGCAGCAATAGAACAGATTTTTCAGTAGTGTGCAGATCTCACATTATTCTTGTTATAGTCACACCGAATAAATGCTTTTTCTTTGCACTTACAGTATCTGTGCTGAAATGAAAAAGTAGCAAGTAATTTCCTTCTACAAAGTCACAAATTTTATCAGCTTGCTCTGATTTTCTTTTTCATCCGAATGCCTACAGGCACTAAAACGAAATGCAAAGGGAAATGCGTTATGTGTAGTAAAATCTTGACTTGTTCTTGTTCTAGATAATGCAAAGCAGGAAAACTGCAACTCTCTTTTAAAAATCGTTATGCTCCCACATGTTCTGTTTGGGGTGAGAGAGACCCTGAGAAGCTTTTACTTCTTGTATTTATAATGTTTCATTCTGAAATAAATAACATTACAGAAGTAAAATGGATTGCCAATCTTTAAGTATAAGATTGATCAACATTGCAATCTGTGATAAAAAGAACAAAACTTCAATAATATATATCTACTTGGTTTAATTAGGTCAGACGAACATATTTTTGTATGTATTTTTAAACATAGAGCACTAGGGTTTCCGGAAACCCAAGCATAAAGACACTAAAGTTTGCATTAACAGAGCTGAGATGACAGAGAAAACATCTTCAAATTGAAAATGCAAACGAGTTGATATTCATCCACCACTCGAGTATTAAAATCAGGTTAACCTAGAGAAGTTTTCATATGAAACTCATCTACTGGTGTCAATCCATGTAAATGCAATGCACCGACACGTCTGGAAAGACAGCAGCAATTAATCACATCACTTTCCAGAGGCTGATATGGAGTAATAGGGGGGAAAAAAGGCATGAAGTAATTGCAACACAAGGCAAATAGTGTGAAAGCTGTCATGAATTATGATAAGGTGACTGAAGGAAGCTGGTGTCTTTTCTCACAGTGTACTTCTGTGACTGATCTGGGCCAGCCGTTGATGTCCTATCTTGATAGCATTGCTTATTTATGTTGTAAAAATCCAAAGTTTGGTTTATTTTGATCTTTTTGGTCTTCAGTTTAAGTTTGTGCTCCTTTAAAAAGTACCGTGTCATTATTTGGATACTGTGACGAATATCAAACATTCTTTAAAGCGCACATTTATGGAAAACAAGATTTGTCTCATTCAGAAATCATATGACATCTGTAAGAGATCCACAGAGGCAAGTTGAAGTGAGAACCCAAATGTATAGCTTTATTGAACTAAAAAAAAAAAAGACTAAACTTGACAATAAACATAACGTAACCATGAAACTTCTGTCAATTACACACCCTCATGTGGTTCCTAACCCATAAGACGCATGTTTGAGATTAATATTTTGTAAATAAGTGTTTTGGATTGAATCTAATTTTGTAAAAAGTTACATTTTGGCTACAAACTTCTAGCCAAAAATGTGTTATGTTTGTAATTTAAAATATATATATATTTTAAGGTGTCTGTTACAGTGTAATTATACATTTAATTTAATTAACTACATGTACTTATTATAGAGTTATGGTTATGGCTTGGTTGACGGTTAGTTTCTTGTAATTGTGCATAATTTACTGTTATTACTATAGTAAGTACGTGTAACAAGGACACTGTAAGATAAAGTGTTACCTTAAGAAAATACCTTAATTTTTTATTTTCAAGAAAGATGTTGACATATATTTGATTTTTGATAAATTACCTTTAATTGTAAGACCTTTCTATGGTGTAATAATGCTTATAACATGCTTTCATGCATTTAAGAATTTCATGTACTTCAACCCACTTAGAATATTTAGTTTACTGTATTTATTACACACTATCACGCTCCAGAGGCTGTTATGGGGTAATAAAAATGTTATTTTTTGCTATATATGTATATATATGTTAAGACTGTAGCAACTTCCGTTTCATGCCAACTATAAATGTTTAATTGTTTTATTCAGTCCAGGGAGACAGTGGAAAATAGACATGTGAAACTAAATTCCAAATGTTTTGGTGCTAAAAAAAACTATTAGAAGTGGACCTATGGGGGAAAATAAAGTGCAAGTCCATTAAAAGACAACCTAATACTTGCATTATCCCTTGGTAAACATAATGTGATTCTAATTTATATTGCAGTGCATTATTTGCTTCTCTCATTTGCCTTTCTGTAGCTTAACAACGCAGCCAAGGTCGTGCGTTCAATTCCCAGGGAACACACAGACTCATGAAACGCACTGTAAATTGTTCCCCATACAAGCGTCTGGAAAATTACCATAATAAATGGGATAATTCTTGTATTGCACCACAGATACAAACAAAATCACCTCAAAATACAAATGACTTTCAGGATGAAAGCAGTCTATTAGTCCACAGCTAATGAATGCAGTGATATCTTGATGAGCCTCAGGACACTGACACTGAGTTCCTTCTCATAAAAGAGACTGCAGTCAGACGGACTTCAGCTTCCTGCAAGGCAAAGAAAGGTAAAAGACCAGCGCTGGTTACACTGGAGAACGGCCTTCTGATACGCCAGCATAAAAGGTCATCTTCTCCTCAATGTGTGCTGAAGTATTTAGCATGCTAAAATTAGATTAGAAATCGAGGAGAAACCAGACCTCGTTTCATGCTGTAGTAGATCTTTCCCTGAGGAATTGTGCAAACATCCAAACATAACAAAAATCGCTCTGTCAGCACTCATGTCAAGGCCGTGAGCATACAGGCTATTTTTTGCCCATCATCAGAAAACTGGTGACTTATTGCAGTCTCAACACGAAAACAGGGATGTGTGCTTAAAGCAATACATAACGTTCATGCAGCATCTATGGTGCTGAAAATTATTTGGATTTTGCTCTTGGTTCAAACATAAAAAATACTTATTTCTGTTTAAAAACTTGAATGAATTCTTAAAATGATGTTACTTAATTAGTGATAATAGTCAAAATTGTACTTTGAGGTGGGACTATTTTTTGTGGTGGAAGACCTTCTGGTCTGTGTTGTGGGATTTGTCACTGTTTGTATCAGTCTGCTTGCATGGTCTGTGTTTGTTCCAGAGAGACTGTAAGTCTGCATTAGTGGTGGGACTCTTTCCAACACACTAGAATCAAAAATACTCTTGTGTATTTACACACCTGGTTCTGTTCTTTGTCGGTTCACGCTGTGATATAAATGTGGATAGAGTGTTGATATAAATGTGGATAGAGTGTTAATTCCCCTGTGTGTATTCTCTGTGATTATTAAAAGTATTTATCTTAGACTACACTCTACAGTACATGAAATGTATATGTAAATTTATAATTAATTCTATTGTATTTGAAATATGGTTTGAAATAAAATTTGAAATATTGCTGAATGTATTGACAAGCATTTATGATAAACTAAAATATACTCCAATACCCTGGGCCAGAAAAGCCACACAGAGTAACCAGGAGAAGGGAGGAATTCGGAAGAGTTGATGGTTGTCCATTCCAGTGATGGTAAAGTTGCAGTTTTCTTCTGAGTTGGAATGAAGAGATTACAGTCTGACTCTGTTGGGGGAGTGAAAGCATAGCAGGCTGTGGTCACCTCTCCGGGTTTGCTTGACCAATGAGAAAGGAGGAATTGTGTCATGTATTTAAATATATTTGTAATTACACATTTGTAATGGCAAAGTTGCAATTTAATATAAATATATTAAATTTAAATGTAATATCGAATAACACACTAGAGTTAAAATTCTAACCAAGTACTTTACATGTGCTTATGTTAGTCAACACATCAAAATAAGTGATTATTAAAACCATGATTTAAAATGCACTTGAAAGTAAAACTTTTAATTTGACATTATTACAAAGTGCCCTTTTAAATGTGTGGTAAGAAACATTGTTATGAATGTGAACTCTCTTTAAGTACACTTTTATTCTCACTATTCTAACTTGAAAATTAAGGTTTATTAAGAAATATTGCTAACGGTTCTTTGTGCTTCTTTTCGTGAATCAAAATGTTTTACAAATCAATTTAAAGGTATCTTCAACAGCTCTTTATGTAATGTCTTTTGTAAAATAGTACAAAATAATTAATTACTAACAAAACATTTTTATAATGACATCATCCCATATGGCATCATTATGAATTCTGATGTTTTGTGGTTTTAGATGCTTTGTGTCACTCTAAAAAAAACATCTTGTTCAATTGAAGTAACGTCAGTTAATGAGGGATTCTAAACTGTATAGGCACCAAAACACCATCCCATAATGCCTGATACACAGTTACATTAGCTGATTTCCGATCTTATCAGTATTTAATACCGTATATAGTGCACATAAGAGAGAGGTTTAGAGATCAGTAGGTTTGTTGTTGCATGACGGGTTTATCAATTCAATTACTGTACATCTTCATTGTTTTATTCTGCAGCATCAAACACATTTCATTTCTGTAAATAAACTAGGCAAATATGGGATTGACATTTACTGGCACGATACTGATGTCAGTTGTCATAATGGGCACCTCCCAAATCCCATAAGTGCCTGCAGAGCTGAAATAACTGCTAGCCTCATATTCCCATTCAATCAGAAACGAGGTCATAAACTGTCAGGATTTACTGTGACAAACAGGAAACAAACGGCTGCCTCAAATATTCTTTTACTATCTATCTATCTATCTATCTATCTATCTATCTATCTATCTATCTATCTATCTATCTATCTATCTATCTATCTATCTATCTATCTATCTATCTATCTATCTATCTATCTATCTGTCTCTGTCTGTCTGTCTGTCTGTCTGTCTGTCTGTCTATCTATCTATCTATCTATCTATCTATCTATCTGCCTATCTATCTGCCTATCTATCTATCTATCTATCTATCTATCTATCTATCTATCTATCTATCTATCTATCTATCTATCTATCTATCTATCGATCTATCTATCTATCTATCTATCTATCTATCTATCTATCTATCTATCTATCTATCGATCACTCTATTATAAATGATCTTGTTAAATAAACATGAAGTAAATACTGAGGAACTTACATTTTAGACAATATTGCCAATTACTGTCAGTGTTGTGCATCTCTGAGCAAACACACAGACTGAGTCTTTCTGGAACAGTGAAGCGCTGCAGATCTGATGTATATCATTACTCATGGAACGCTGCTTATCAAATCAGATTAGAGAGCCGTAACTGTTGTATAAAGCGGAATGCAGCTTTTTCAAGAAAGGACTTCATAATGACATACCAGTGTGTTTGTACGTGAGTAAGAATATGGCACACGATAGAGCTGCTGTGTCGGGTGTATTTTATTATCCTCTTTATGATCTTTGTATACGAAGATCTTGTTTTTATTTGCAAAAGCAGAAATAAGTGTGTACTGTGTTTTTTGTACATTGATTTTATGTCACAATCTTTGTTCTTGCTATACACTATACTGGTGTTTTCAAGGAAAGCATCACTATTATTGCTCATACTTATGGTAAGGGAATTGAGCAAATCCCTCAACGAATAACTCGTCTTGCACATGAATGATACCTCGAATTGCTTGTTGAGATGAGGTGTTATTTCTTTTCTAAATTATTTTTGCTTGGTGGACAATAAAAACAGCTGAGAAACCCTTGTTGAAAAGCTTGTTTTTGTATACTTTTAAAAAGACTATGGAAATAATATACTTTAAAATAATACACTTATAAGTGCAAACTGAATATATTATAGTTAAAATTTATATAAAATGTAATTAGCTGAACTTAAAAGTGCTTTTTTGACACACTTAAGTAGGATTTAAGGACATATTTAATTTTATAATCACTCCTATTATCTTTGAAATATGGCTAAAATGCACTGCTGAATGTACTGATAGTAAACTATTTATATGTGTATTCTCTTTGTGTTCATTAAATGTGACCCTGGACCACAAAACCAGTCACATGGGTCACAATTTTGAAATTGAGATTTATACATCATCTGAAAGCTGAACAAATACGCTTTTCATTGATGTATGGTTTGTTAGGATATGACAATATTTTGCCATGTAGTTATGACAACTATTTGAACATCTGGAATCTAAACTTTGAGAAAATCGCCTTTAAAGTTGTCCATTTCTGTTGGCGATTGTGCTGCATTCACTCACAAAAATAAATGTTTTATATATTTACGGTAGGAAATTTACAAAATATCTTCATGGAACATGATCTTTACTTAATATCCTAATGATTTTTGGCATAAATAAAAAATAGATAATTTTGACCCATACAATGTATTGTTGGCTATTGCCACAAATATATCCGTGCGACTTGCGACTGGTTTTGTGATTCAGGGTCACAAATAAGTTAGTATCTGATATTCTGTGTCAGGATTCTGTTAACTACCATGGCAAGCATGACAGAAGAAATGACCCAAACGGATTATGCTTTTCACAAAACCGCCAGTCCCTGGAGGATTATGTGGAGGAGTACCTGAACTCTCTCACGAAGCACCCCGGTGTGGACGATATCCTCGGCCAGATGCTGCTGTTGGGGGAGGATCACCGTCCATTCATTGAGTTCATCGACTGCGCCTTGTGAGTGTGTGGTGTTCGATCGCCAGATCCAGCGAGGAGTCATGTCCGGTGAGACAGTTCTCCGATCCCAGACAGCAACATAGTGTTGACCCAGATCCGGGCCACAACTGTAACATGTGGATTCCACGCATACCAGATGTGGGCCGGATCTGGGACGGCACTATGTTGCTGTCTTGCTGTCTGGGATGAACAAGTTGAGGAGCGCTGCCTCATTAATTTTGCCACGGACCTCGTCCCTTTCCAGCCCAGTGAGCCCACTAAAATCAACATCATAGATGACCTGATCCCACCCAATATCCTGCCCACCCCATTGTCATCTCATCTCTGCTGATTCCATCTGATTCCCCAGACTTACCTGCCCCGCTGGTGTCTCGTAGCTCCCCGGCTCTGACTTCTCCGCTGATTCACGCTGCTCTTTGCTTCCTCCTCAGGCTCAGTGGATCCCCTGGCTACACCTCAAGCCTCCAGGCCCATTTCTCCACCTCGACCTGTCAGCCCTTCGGAGCCGCCTTGGCTCTGCGCTCCGTCAGCTTCGCCGTGGTCTGCCATCACTAAGGCTCCACCGGGCTCCCTCGTCCCTCCACCTCCACCTTGGTCTCTCGTCACGCTGGTTTCACTGCAAACCCCAGGGCTTCTAGCTGCGCCTCAACCCTCCACCCCTCTAGCTTCACTGGGATCCTCCTTACCTCCAGTTACAAATTGGTCCTCGTTCCCTCCGGTGTCGCCCTGTTCTGCCAGGCCCCCCGCCTCCACCACGGTCACTCGAGCTGGCGACGTCACCTCGGCCCTCCAGGCAAACGATGCCGCCCTGGGCCGTCGTCCTTGCGGATTCTCTTGGGTCTCCACCTTGTGACCCACCATGACTCCGCCTGGGCTACTCCCTCCCTCAGTTCTGCCGTGTTATTTCTTTCTGCTGGCACCTCCTGTCTTCTGTCCTTCTCCTGCCTGGACTTGTGCATTCAAAAATATGAAAAAGGTCATTCGAAATATGAATAAATATTATAGTAGTATATATAATACTAAAATAACACTGCACCTAGCAATGACATAACTTTTCCTAATAAACATCTTTTGTCATTCTTTTCATGCCAATCCTAATTAAATTTTTATTAGAATATTAGGATTCTGGTTTTATTTAAAAAAATATTAGCATTCAATATTGCGGAATCAACCTGAATACATTAATTTATACAAAAAAAAAATATATATATAATTGTATGGGTTAAATCAATAATAATAATAAAAAACTCTTTAAGGTAACAATTTTAATTATGTTGTATAAATGTTTAAATATGTACAAGCTCAAGGAGGATGGCTTCCCCAGCTGAGTGTTGAATACTCCCAAGGTTTCTTCCTCATCTATTTCAACATCTTAGCAAGTTCACCCAAAAGTGAGAGTTCTGTCATAATTACTCACCCTCTTATTGTTCCAAACATATATGGTTTTCTTTGTTCTGTGGAACATTGAAGAAGCTGTTTTGAAGAATGTCTCAGTGTTTTGCTTTGTGTTTTTTTCCACTTTGTTTTGTTTTTTTGCTTCAGTTTTTGTTGTCGCTGGTGAACAGCGTCAACTGACGCTGGTTGACGCTGGTTTCTTTCGTTTGTCTATTCACAGTTTTCACTTTTCAATAATGTGCCTGGTGCGGAGACCTGGTGGGCAAAACATCCATAGAACTGCAGCACAGGTCTGTCAATTTCCCATCTGTTTCAAGACACAAATGTTTCGATCATCTGTCAAAAGAAGAAAAAACAAAATATGTGAACAAAATGCAAGTTTTGGGCACTTGTGATCCATATCCAGCACCTGCTGCAGCATTTCTATCACTAAAAACAACAGGATTTTTTATATATATTGCTTATTAAAATTTGGTGACTTGGAGGTGGGCTTACAGGTTAAACTATCCCTTTAAATACATGGAAAGAAAACCTGTTTCAGATTTTCTGAAAGAAGCTGCTTTGGGAGAATATGCATTTTGAAAAGCACTATACATATAAATTTAAATTAAATTGAAACTAGCATTGTGGCACAGGCAAGCGCCGCTCACAATTACTTCAGACGATGTCAAAATATGAATTCTTTTTGTGATAATCATGCAGAACAAACAGCTCAGATCTTGGCCGCCTGTGAATCTGACTGAAGAACGCTTGTGTTCACATTTGCCTCTTGAGGCTGCGACTGTTGAAATCAATAGCGGTAATGATTCACAACTTTCATCCAGGCTGTTTTTAAGTCTATGTGGGAATAACAGAGGCAGTTATAAGACTTTGTTATAAAAACAGCACTTTCTGAAACATCAGAACAGTTTTAAAGTAATTAACAGCTTCATTATTGGTGTTGAAGCTGAATCCTGTGGCAACAGATCAATGCAACATCAATATGCTGCTTGATGTGGCTAAATGACCAATAAAAGAAATTTATTTCTGCAGTGCATTGATTCGGCTAACTTTTTATCATGACTGGTGGTAATTTCACTGTTCTGTAAATGCACACAGCCCTATGAGTGTGAGGTCATATATGGGTCTGTTTCAAATTACCTCCATCTATCAGCTCCGAGTGACATTGGATTCCAGGTATTAGTGATTAGAGCAGATGACAGATCCTGAGAAGAGAGATTTAAAGGCAATCTCACTAAAACTGCAGGCTGGAAACTTCAGCATTTTATTTTCCTCAGCATCTAGAATCTTTCATCTACACACATCCCATTTCAGTCAGCTCTTTCTCTCTCATATACACACACCCCTTGCCACATTTGAGGCGTCCAAAAAAAATATGTTTCTAATATGCAAGCCAGTTTATAATAAAATAAATGTCACAGTGATGAGTTCTGGACGTGACATCTGTACACAGTGTCTCTCCATAATCATATAGAGAGGATCTAGATAGGTGTATTTTGGCAGACAAGGTATAAGAGGCTTGGGATGGGCCAAAAACAAAGCCTGGATTTCACCTTCACTTGTACGTTTGCTATAGGTAGTAGTTTTAAAAACGTACAGGTAAGATGTTTTAAAGTATTTAAGTGAATGCATTTCAGTCTGTTCATCTCACAAAGCTTTCAGCTTCTTGGGGAAAACCTTACAAATGAAATGCACTATATTTTACGATATTTTTATGTGCTTTTTGGAGCTTGACAGACATGATCAGCATCTTCACACCCCATATTCATCTCCTTTTGTGTTTCATGGGTGAAAAATAATATGGGTTTGGAACAATATGGGGGTCGAGTAAATGAAAATTTTTCTATTTTTTGGTGAACTTGTTGCTCCTGCAAAGCAGTGTAACTTCTTTATTTCACGAGTTCACACTTACAAATAAGTCAGATAGAATAAATGCGTATTTGGCGTGCTGTCCGAGGAGAGGGCTCCGGGCTCGGTATTCGGCCCGAACCCAGAGTACTCCCCCCATATTCCTGGCTGTGAAAGAACAAGCCAAGAGTGAGGAGTCGGGGTGGTGGAGGGATGCTGAAAACTGTCAAGGAATGTTAGGTGAGTTGACAGAGTGAATATATATATATATATACAGTGAGGAAAATAAGTATTTGAACACCCTGCTATTTTGCAAGTTCTCCCACTTAGAAATCACGGAGGGGTCTGAAATTGCCATCGTAGGTGCATGTCCACTGTGAGAGACATAATCTAAAAAGAAATCCAGAAATCACAATGTATGATTTTTTAACTATTTATTTTTATGATACAGCTGCAAATAAGTATTTGAACACCTGAGAAAGTCAATGTTAATATTTGGTACAGTAGCCTTTGTTTGCAATTACAGAGGTCAAACGTTTCCTGTAGTTTTTCACCAGGTTTGCACACACTGCAGGAGGGATTTTGGCCCACTCCTCCACACAGATCTTCTCTAGATCAATCAGGTTTCTGGGCTGTCGCTGAGAAACACGGAGTTTGAGCTCCCTCCAAAGATTCTCTATTGGGTTTAGCTCTGGAGACTGTCTCCCATGACTCCTCTGGATCATCCAAATGGTCATTGGCAAACTTAAGACGGGCCTTGACATGTGCTGGTTTAAGCAGGGGAACCTTCCGTGCCATGCATGATTTCAAACCATGACGTCTTAGTGTATTACCAACAGTAACCTTGGAAACGGTGGTCCCAGCTCTTTTCAGGTCATTGACCAGCTCCTCCCGTGTAGTTCTGGGCTGATTTCTCACCTTTCTTAGGATCATTGAGACCCCACGAGGTGAGATCTTGCATGGAGCCCCAGTCCAAGGGAGATTGACAGTCATGTTTAGCTTCTTCCATTTTCTAATGATTGCTCCAACAGTGGACCTTTTTTCACCAAGCTGCTTGGCAATTTCCCCGTAGCCCTTTCCAGCCTTGTGGAGGTGTACAATTTTGTCTCTAGTGTCTTTGGACAGCTCTTTGGTCTTGGCCATGTTAGTAGTTGGATTCTTACTGATTGTATGGGGTGGACAGGTGTCTTTATGCAGCTAACGACCTCAAACAGGTGCATCTAATTTAGGATAATAAATGGAGTGGAGGTGGACATTTTAAAGGCAGACTAACAGGTCTTTGAGGGTCAGAATTCTAGCTGATAGACAGGTGTTCAAATACTTATTTGCAGCTGTATCATACAAATAATAATAATAATTTGTTACATTTATATAGCGCTTCTTCTGAGACCTCAAAGCGCTTTACATAGAAGGGGGGAATCTCCTCAACCACCACCAATGTGCAGCATCCACTTGGATGATGCGACGGCAGCCATATTGCGCCAGAACGCCCACCACACACCAGCTTATTGGTGGAGAGGAGACATTGATGAAGCCAATCAGTATATGAGGATGATTAGGAGGCCATGATAGACAGAGGCCAAGGGGCAAATTTGGCCAGGATGCCGGGGTTACACCCCTACTCTTTTTCGAAGGACATCCTGGGATTTTTAATGACCACAGAGAGTCAGGACCTCGGTTTAACGTCTCATCCGAAGGACGGTGCTCTTTTGGCAGTATAGTGTCCTCGTCACTATACTGGGGCATTAGGACCCACACAGACCACAGGGTGAGCGCCCCCTGCTGGCCTCACTAACACCTCTTCTAACTAAATAAATAGTTAAAAAATCATATATTGTGATTTCTGGATTTTTTTTTTTAGATTATGTCTCTCACAGTGGACATGCACCTACGATGACAATTTCAGACCCCTCCATGATTTCTAAGTGGGAGAACTTGCAAAATAGCAGGGTGTTCAAATACTTATTTTCCTCACTGTATATATGCTTCCTCTCCTTCCTTGATTGATTATTTGAACGTGCTCCTCCCAAACTTTGTTTATAAATTTTTATTAATATTATTAATTATTATTTTATTATTAATTATAATTTTATTAATATAATTTTTTATAAATATATTTTTTTATATATAATTTTCTATAATTAAAATAAATTATGTGTTTATTTTACTAAAAAAAATGACAGTTTACAACAATTTAGGCATACAGAAAGCTAATTATTTAAAAAGACTATCGTGTTCAAACATATTGTTATCATGAACTTAATGAAACTATAATTTGTTTCATTTGTTTAGAGTGTGAACATGTATTTTAGTGTACTTATAGTGTACTTCAAATCATTAAAAAAAATCTGTTTTTAACTGTACTTGCAAATAATATAATATTAATGAAATTAAAGGCCACTTTATTGCAACTTCATCATAACAAATGTGTAATTACCAATTAGTTAAATACATGGCATACAAGTTTAAACTTATAAACTTATACTTTAACCATATTTCAAAGACAATATAATTATGAAATGATGTATAAAGATTGAAAGGTTGAAAGACACATACAAGAAAATTCATTTAATTGCATTTATTATACATTTAAATTATATATACATTTTAATTTAATTGCGATTAAATTCCAATTCAGTGCCTGAAAACATTACATTCGATTCAAACTTGTGTGGCTTCTTGAGAGAAATGTTTTATATAAGATATTTTTATTTAAAAAAATAAAACAGAAAAACGTGCACAGAAATTGACAAGGTTGGGTGGCAGAACACAGAGTGACCGTCTCTGATAATGGGGCATGGTATAATTCTGTAACAGCCAAATTGGTCAGTTAATCCACCTGGATAATATATTGGTATATAACTATACAAAACAATTCCATTTGTCATAATATCAGCAATAGAAAGATGCTATTATTCTAAAACACCACCCATTCACAGAATAGAAAAAGCGTTCTCTTTTGATCCATTCTAGTTCTACAATTTCTCACCGTTTTTGCTCTTTATGCAATATCCCAGACCTAATAGCAATTCCATCATCATCATCTGAGTCTCACACACTCCAGTGCTTAAACATGATGAAACCCAGAGAGATGAGACATTTCAGCATGGTGGAGGCACTGAACAAGCAGAAGAGGTGATTACATGCAGCTTCTCTAAAATAACATATGATGAAGTGTCATAATAGAGCTCATCACTTTTTATCATTTTCCTTGCAAGAGTATTCAGATATCACACCCGTTAGTGCAGCATGAAACATTTCTTAGTGTTAATGCCCTTTTATGTAAAAATAAGAGCCATCATCCTAATACATAAACGTATGCAGTCAATTGTTGCGCAACAGTCATTTATTATTTTTTTTCACAGGATGTATCCATAACCCTATAGGCATAATTATAAATAATGATTAACTGGTAAATGTGAAGGTTAACGGATAGTCAGTTCTTCATAAGGTCATATGAAGGGCTACACTTGCTTTAGAAAAAGGAAGATGCTTGTGGGCCTTCGTATCTCGCACCCGCCTTCACAACGGCAGTTTCTTTAATTAAAAAGCCAGCAGGGATCTAAATGTCATCCTTCTACCAAATATGCTGTTTAGCATTGTGAAGGATACCGTTTGTCTGCATGTTTGTGTTTAACAAAGCTACAAGTTAAGCTCTATAAATGCAAAGATTTGAGTTTATGGTTACGCACTTACAACTAAGGGTACGTTTTAATAACAACGATGTACTAAAAACAAATTTTACTTCGCATTTTTTAAATGTTTTGTGAACAGATGACAACATTGTCAAAACGATCCCTGTTCACAAGGATCCGCAAAAACAACTAAAAATGCTGTATTATGCATGCCAGGTCAGTAGTTGGCGATATGACTTTGTAAAGAAACACTACGTACCTGCGCACATTCCTCTACAGAGCGGTGAATAGAAACAATCAAGATGGCGAAAGCCTCATGCGATTTTGTCGACAGATGATGTGGTTGGTTTATTACAAGTGACCCTGGACTATAAATGTAAAATGCAAAATGTTAGGAAAATGCGGACTGGGAGTGAAGTCAAGTCCTCGCGCATGCCTATTGACTGAACACACATGACGTCACCGTTTCCACAAATCCGTGTTTTTGTAGTTTACACAGACATGATAATGGTATTGTTTTCAAAATAACAATTTTAAACCTGTTTTCAAAAGTTTGCATTTTCAGGCCCCCAAAACACAGTTGTCATGCAAATGAACGACCAAAACCCATAAAAAGGTTTCTGTTTTTATTTGAAAAAGATGTTGTGCAAATGCTCCTTAAGTGTTGAGACAAGACAATGCAAGGGTTTAAAAGCAGTTATGTACAGCTTGTGTTTTTGTTAAGGCACTTTTATTACTCTTAATTAATTTAATTAATTCTATTTTAGCCTTGAAATTTAAATTGTCCTTTTAGAGATGTTACTACTGTTCTTGCTGGATGAGCTTCTGGTTACTGATGTAATTCCTGTGGCTGCACTCACTATGAGGAGATATTACTTCTGCCTGTGCTGGAGGGATTGACTGCTGACATCATCTTGGGGCGCCCGTGGCTTCAAATTCATTCTCCACATATCTCATGGAGTACAGGGGAAATCCTGTCCTGAGGGAAGAGATGTTTCGAAGACTGTCTACGTCTGACCCTCATGGACTAATTCTTTCTTAGGCTCAAGGCACCCAGGAGGTTAGCAAACTCTCTCGCTCCTCTGCAACTGGTACTGGTGGCCTCATATGACCCAGGAAGTGCAGCATTATGTCCAAGGTTGTCCCACCTGCGCCATCTCCAAGTCACCACACCACCTCTCTGAAGGTAAACTTCACCCTCTGCCTATACCACACCGACCCTGGTCTCACCTAGAAGTTGATTTCATTACTAACCTCCCTGAGTCATATTCTCTCACCTGTGTTCTAGTAGCTGTCGACCGGTTCTCCAAAGCATCCCGCCTGATTCAGATGAGGGCCTCCCTAATGCCATGGAAGCCGCAGAAGCCCTGTTTCACCTTGTCTTCCAAAACTTTGGCCTACCTGAAGATATTGTGTCTGACCGAGGCCCGCAATTTATATTGAGGATATGGAAGGCCTTTTTCCAGCTCCTAGGTGTGTGTCAATCATCTGGTTACCATCCCCATTCTAACAGGCAAACCAAAAGGAAAATACAGGAGATTGGCCTGAGGTCATACTGCCACAGTCACCAACACAGCTGGAGCCGGTACATCACCTGGACAGAGTACGCACATAACTCCCTCCGACAATCCACCACTGGTTTCACTCCCAGTGCGAACTCGGCTTCCAACCACCCCTGTTTCCATGATCAGGAGAGCCCTTGGAGGTTTGAGCTGTAGATCAGTGGTTTAAGGAGAGCGAGAGGGTCTGGGACTCAACTCATGTACACCTGCATAGGGTGGTTGAGGTAGGCGACACCAGGAGATCTGACACCCCGGTATACCATCCAGGATAAAAGGTCTTGCTCTCGACCCGGGACATCTGCCTCCGACTGCCCTGCCGCAAGCTGAGTCCTTGGTTCATCGGCCCATTCACCATCCAATGCCACCATCCTTCTCTTGTCCCTATTCCCACAGGGTCTGGCGCTACAGATGAGCCTCCTGCTCTATTGGTGTTAGACGAAGGACCGGTGTATGCTGTCCATACCATCCTCGACTCCCAACGATGGGGCGGCCGCCTAGAATACCTAATAGACTGGGAAGACTATAGACCTGAGGAAAGATTTTGGGTCCTGTGTCACGACATCCTATACCCGGCCCTCCTAAAAGAATTCCTCGCTCAACACCCAGATCACGCAACACCCAGAGGTAGGGGCTGTCCACATCGTCGCACGCACCGGTCCTTGAGAGCTGCCGTTGGGGAGTCACGATTCCTTCCAATCCCTAGATGCCAGACTCCTCAGCTACCCCCACTCGTTCCCTTTCCCCAGAAAATAGCCAACCTGACTTACCAGTTATCTTCGTCCTCTTCCCCTGTCCGGCAGCCTCGAGATACTCTTCTGTCCTGGGACCTGCAAAAAACAGAAATAAAGACTGAGTACCAAGCTAAGTAACCTGTGTGGGTTCTTTACGTTGCCTTACGTTCTTATCATGGTTTGTTTTTGTTTGTGTTAATGTCTTTTATTTTGTATTCATGCTCATTGTCATGTTCTTGGTTTTGTCATGTGCTTCCCTTTGTCATGTGATCATGTCTTGTGCTTCCCTTGTCTTATGTGTCATGTTCTCATTGGTTGATTATGCAAGGTGTCCCTTGTTTGCTCATTAGTCTTGTGTATATGTTACCGGCAAAGTGTGAAATCCCGGTATAGAATGCCTAGGCAATGTATAGAATTCCTGATGTTTTTTGCAAAAAATACATTACCTAATTCTATACATTACCTAGGCATTCTATAGAATGCCGGATTACACACTTTGCCGGTAACATATATACATAGCCCTCATTTTTCATTAGCCTCTGTTCTAGTAGTGATGTCCCTGTAACCATTCATGTTAAGTCTATGTTGCCTGCCAAGTTCTGTCAAGTTGACCGTTAACCATGAACCCAGTAGTTGCCCTCCTTCGCCTTCGTCAAGGCGACTTGTCCATTGAGGACTTTGTTTTGGACTTTTATGGACTCTGTTACCAGATTGATTTTAACTATGTCGCACTCAATGACATTTTTCGCATGGGTTTGAATGGACCCGTTCGTTCACGGATGCCAGGGGAAAACAATCCATTTTCCCACAGTACCCCACAATCCCACAGTACCCTCCATGCCTGAGTCTTCAGCCGAGATGGCCGCCACATCTGAGTCTTCAGCTAAGATGGCCTCCACGCCTGAGTCTCTTCATGTCATGGCCGCCAAGCCTGAGAATCTTCATGTTTAGAGGCATTTTGTAATTTGTGACATCTTGTTAGGCCATGCAAGAACCATTAATTTGACATCCAATCTGACACAAGGTTTCTAAAGGTACTATATCATGGTCAGTCATGGTGTAAATACACGGAAAAGAACTGTGATGATTCTTCAAAAAATTACAGATTTGAAACTACATGAGGGGCAAAAGTACATGAATGGATGTACATGTCATAATTTACTCACCCTCATGTGGAACATAAAATAAGATATGGAATTTTGAGAAATGTCTCAGTGTATTTTTGTAAATGCTCACTAAAACTGTTCGCTTAAAGGTGCATTGTGTAATATTTAGGAGGATCTGTTGACAGAAATCCAATTTCCAAAAAAGAAATCCAGAAATCCAATCATATACATAACTATGTTTTCAGTGGTGTATAAAGATCTTACATAATGAACTGTTATGTTTTTATTACCTTAGAATGAGCCATTTCTATCTACATACACTGCAGGTCCCCTTACATTGAAATAGCCATTTTGCGTCAACATTTTTCTACAGTGGCCCTAAACGGACAAACTGCTCTACAGAACACGTTTCGTCACTATGTTGTTCTTCGTGCAAAGAAGCTAGCTGAAGTCAGCGAATAAAACACTGACACAATGATGAACAAGAAACAATAATATTCGCAATAACATATCGTTTTACTGAATAATTAAGTAAACATAATTTCTAAATTTATCTTTGTAAAGAAACCTCATTGCTTAACTGGCCATTCTCTGCTGTCTCAGACAACGATCTTTTCCTGTTGGCCACCGTAGCTTCTGTTGGTTGCAATTCGCAACCTCACCACTAAAATGTACACACTGCACCTTTAAATTCTTCAGAATATCTTCTTTTGTGTTCCACAGAGGAAAGCAAGTTGTACAGATCATACATTTTTGGGTGAACTATACATTTAATTGTCAAGAAAATAATGTTACAATGTAAAGTCTTGCCAATATGCCTTGTAATTGTCACGCTTTAGCAAAGTGTGGTGTATGCAGGAACATGATGAAGACAATTAATGTAAACAGACTTTATTAACAGAAGGAAAACATAACCAAACTCAGCGTAAATGTTATCAAGAACCGACAGATGAGAATTAAAACACAGGCATATAAATACTAAGGCCAAACAAAGATGATTGAATGAGCACAGGTGTTGCAAATGATGGAACTAATGGGTAACCATAGTAACAAACAAGATTGCAATGAGAAACCTAGGAGACAAACAAGTGGCGGGAAACAGAACAAAGGAAACATGTGACTAAAGAAAAACAAACTAAGAGTCCATGAGGGTAAAACTAAGCATTATCGTGACAGTAATATTAAATCTTTTGCTATTATCCTGTGTTCACATTTAGTTTCACTGTAAAACGTGATCAGTTGACTTAACTTAAAAAAAGAGGGGAAACCCGTTCCCTTAGAATTATTAAGTAAATAAACTTCATGTGTAATTGAAAAAAAATAAGTTATATGGAATTGTCAAGTTCACATAGCTTAATCTCTTCAATTACGCATGAAGTTTACTTAATTATTTTAAGTCAACTGATCACTTTTTACAGTGAAATTATGACCTCATTATCATTGATAACACTTTTCTTGTCTTTCTGTATGTTATATGTCTCCTCCAGTGTGTCTGCCTCTCTCTCTCTTTCTCTCTAGGTAAGACCAAACCATCCTCGTCTGTACAGGGGTGCACATGTCTTCTTAATACAACAGAATCACATTGTCCTCAGCTTTTGCTTTAGAATTAACAGACCATTCATGCATGTTCAAACTAGTAACATCAACCATGCTTTTGTCATTTAGTTTTCCCTCCCAACCACTGCATTGTACACGAACATGTCTCCTGTCTCCCCCTCTCTATCTTGTGCTGATGAATCGGCTTGGATGGAGGAATGAACAAAGCGGGGAGAGAGAGAGTGAGCGGACGAGTGGTGCTGAGGAGAGTGGAAGAGCGCGAACTCAGTGAAGCTGTCGCCAGGACAACAACATACAGTACAGACACATAAAAGAAGAGGTGCAAACAAACAGATGCCAACATAACGCAAAGACAATCCAAAACCCCTTTAGTGACTGAAATATAAGGAGTCTTGTGTTATACTAAGATCTGATGAAGTAGTTTGTGGTGTTCTTTACATTAAGAAACAAAGACAAGTGCTTTCACTGCAGCGCTGACTCGCTGGCATAAACCTTCACATCAATCCAGAGTGACTCAGGTAAGACACTTCTCTTTTTAATTCACTTCAGCTTTGTTCAGTTCAAAAGACAACAGAGTAAAGACATTGGTCAGATGTTCTCAAACCTGGATCACCAAGGTGTGTTTTCATCTCACCCAGCATTTCCAAAACTGCTTCTCATCACTTTCCGTATCACTTTTCATTGACTTCTATTATTTTATAGTAAGCTAATGATTTTTTTTTTCCGAAACCTAACCCTAGAAACCTTTCTGCATTTATATATTTTCATAAACAATTTATTTAGAAGGTTTATCGAGCCTTATTGACGGGAATCGTCGGCTGTCCCTCATTATGCAGGTGATTTCTGGTTTTACCATGTTTGTGGGGACATTGGGTCAATAGAAAGTTCCTTAAAAACACAATATCTCCACCTCCAGATCTGCAAACTCTCAGTCTCTCATGCAGAATCATTCATCCAGTGCGAGCCGGGAGCGCTTGATCTAATAGACGTGGACACATCCGTAAGCAAGCGCTGGCACGGTGCTTCAATCGGTTTATCTCTCATTCCTCTGCCACACACACATTCACACTGTCACGCTGCATTTGATAACATTTAATAGACCTATACAGGAGACAGATTTTACTAGCTTTGCGTCCAGTACGTCTCTGTCTTCTGGAAACAGACGGGTGGTTATTTATACTGGTGAACTTTCCTGATTTTGGAGAGAGTCTGGTCGAATAAGTCACTGTTGTTCAGTCATAAGTCATAAAATACGGCTGTTCCAGACAGTTAATCACGGTTGAGATTGATGCTCGTTTAAACTGTGGTGTTGCACACTTCACACTTCAGTGTGTGTGGAGAGTGAGATTCACACATGAGGTGGTGAGGAAAAAGGTGAGAAGAGGCAGGTGAAGAAAGAAACAAGGAAGGGGAGGGGGGCTTGACTATTTTTAGCTTCCATCTGATGAGAAGGTTATAGTCTTCCACACAGACGTGAGATTCGGTTTATGTGCACATATAAACACAATACCTTGGAAATGCTTGGGAGAGTATTACGAAACATTTTGAATAATTTAAAACAATGAGGTTTTTGCATGGGTCTTATTATATTGATATTGATCTCTGCCGCTACTTTATTGAATTTCCTTTATGAAATTCCTTTATGAAGGACTTCACTGTGCAAAAATCAATGTTTAAAACATCAGCATCCATAAACTCTAGTAGCCTACTGCTGTGGAAAATGTTGTGCAAACTGATTCATTTTGCTCTGAATATATACGATATGAATGCAGTGAGGGTCATTTCTGATTCATTATGGATGGGCAGATGGATTGACTGTATATTTGATCATGTTCAAAGTTGAAATTTTGACTGAAATGTTATTAATGTTCACAGTGGCATGGTTGCATCTCCCCCGGGAAGATTTAAATCACATTTAAATCAGTTTGTGCTGCAAGTGAGTCCTTTAAAAGGCTAGTTCGCCCAAAAATGACAATGATCAACAATGATTTATGGCTCAGGTCGTTCCAAACCTGCATTACTTTCTTTCCTGGAACACAAAAGAAAATGTTTAGAAGAATGTACATACTTCTCTTTTTCATACATTTTTATTTTTTACACTTTTTATTGTAACCAGGGGTTTTCATGCTCCAAAAATCAGCATAAAAGTATTCTAATTAGGGCTGGAATTGATTCTATTCGATATCAAATCATCTGGATGACATTAGATATCGAACACAAGGATATTTTTATAATAATATATTATTTATATGTATATATATGTATATGTATATGTATATACACACACACACACACACACACATAACATATACACAGTATGTATATATATATATATATATATATATATATATATATATATATATATATATATATATATATATATATATAATGACTAATATAGTTCAAATATTTATCAAAATGGTTCTCTGTAGAGTTAACTTTTCTAGCTGACTAATAAGTTGGTCATTGAATGGCTTTACTGAGGTAACTTTAACAATACGTGACATATTGTCTAAAAGCTGTTTTATTGACGTCTTGAAACACTGATTGAATGATTACATGAGACATGATACGGATTTTGGTAAGCTGTACTGTCTCTTTCAACATACCTTCTGATGTTTATTCATGTTTATTTTGTGCTGTAACAAGTAGTAAAGCGAAAGAGATGATCAGTTCACGTGCACTTCGTGCTGCCGATATTTATTGTTTGAATTTCTTAATAAAATGGACAAAGTTTTGAAATGACATGAGGATCAGTAAATGATGGCAGATTTTCATTTTGGGGTGAATTATCACTTTAAATTGAAATCTGTTCCTCTTCAGAAGACTTTAAATGCCATTTTAGTGCTGTTCATTTTTGGAGCTCATATTCCCATTGACTTTTAATGTATGGTAAAGGGCAGCTTGAACATTCTACAAAATATCTCCTTATGTGTTCTATGGAAAAAAGTTATATAGGTTTGGAGCGACATGAGGATGAGTAAAATATGACTAAATCTCTTTGTGTGGCCCTTTGAGAATTCTGAACACATTCATCTGTTTCTGCATGAACAGAATAAGAAATACATTCTGTTAAATGAAGAGGTTTAAATAAAATTATAATGCTAATGTGGATAAGTGTGTTAAATTAAAAGTAAACAACAACAGCGTTTCAACACTCTTAGCTAACAGCAATTCCAGTAAGTAATCCCAACTCTGTTTCGAAAATGCCAACAAAATCCCTGGTTAATATTTGTTTGCAGACTATAAAAGTTATGCCTAATCTAAATATCTGCATATTTGTTATTTTAATTCCTATGGCTGGTTCAGCTGTTCCTCCAACTCCGATAGCAATTTAAAGAGAAATGATCCTGCTTCAGGTGTTTAGTTTAGCTGGTTATTGATGATCATCCTGAGGGACATTCGAGACAAAACAGAAGGCGGCAAAATTCTGCTTCCCTTATACAGATCTAAAAAATAAAGACAACACAAGAAAAAAGGGGGGGAAAGTGTGTGTGTGTACCTACTTAACTATATTTTGGAGACAAAATTTGTGCTCAGAAGTGACAAAATCCTGACAAAATCTCCAAAAACCTCCCTTTAGGGATGTCCTCAAGGTTTTTTTTTTTTTTTTTTATGCAGAAAGTTTTGTGTGATGGGTAGATTTAGGGGGTAAGGTTATAGTGTAAATGGATAAAATATACAGTATGTACAGTATAAAAACCTTTACGTCTATGGAATGTCCCCATTTAGATAGCTAAGTAAATGTGTGTGTGTGTGTGTGTGTGTGTGTGTGTGTGTGTGTGTGTGTGTGTGTGTGTGTGTGTGTGTGAATTTCAATCATGACCACTCTCTGAATAATTTCATTGAATTGCATTTCACTGCATTTTATTGAATATGGTCTTGATACGCTGCTGCTGCTGCTGAGCAAGTATGGCCTTGCTGCTGCCAATATCTACACAGACACGCGGCTGTTAGCATGTAAGATATGCTGCTTCTGCTGCATCAATAGACATACATAAATCCTGTAGCAGATCTAGGCAGGTGGAGCTGGGGGAGGTGGAGGGGTTCAGAGGGACTTTGAAAAAAATTTCAGCAATAGCTACTTCACAAGCCAATCAAATCCTGATGGAGTCTGCGCAAATTACTGTCTTCACATTACTGGTGGTGGTTGAGGAGAGATCCCCTGGTGTGAATGTAAAGCACTTGGGTGTACAGTAGTACATATGAAAGCGTTATATAAATGCCTAATTCATCATTCATTCATTCATTCATTCATTCATACATTCATACATTCATTCAGTCATTCAAAATATTCTCTATCAGAATAGCATAATAACATTCTATTTCTGCAGAATCGTATATATATAGTACACACTTTGCAAAAGGAGGACATTGAATTGGGTCCTTATTCCAAAAGTCAATGCCGCTGACTTGACCTTGGCTGCAATTGTTACCTCTTTCTTGCCTCATTATTGATTTGGATTACAATGTGTTTTTATATCGGAGACTGAATTAAACAAGAAACCTAGCGAGGTCATGTGTAGCATCTTACTTTGAAACGTGTATTAATGTATTCTGTTTTGCAAACTTTTTTTACATAGCAGGCAGTACTTTCATCAAACATCGATCATGTTGCCCTCTCACCATGTTTGATTCAGCAACTCTTGCTGTGTCTCTGTTATCTTTGCTTTGCTTTAATTATTTAAAACACCGCAGTAGCGAACAGTGAACTCCCAGATAACCTTAGATATTTCAGAGCCTTATATCACATGGAAAAAAAACGACTCTTCAAAAGCAGAACTTCTGTGATATGAAAGAAAAAAATATGCTCGGCCTGTCAATGTAAGGCTCTCTGCGGGGCCGCAGCCTTGACAGAGATTTGATTCCACACCATCCATCAGTCTGCTATGGCCCGAGGTTTCTCTCTAATGCTAAAAGATTCATTTTAACCTTTTGGAGAAACGACTAGAGTTCTCAGATCTAATACAGTGGGACACTCCTGCAAACTCCTCTGAGAGTCTCCATCATGAACAGAGAGCAGATACAGCATTGATAGTCACGACCTCAGGAGGCACGTCCACATACTGTCTGATGCATATTCAAAAGTGGCAACAGTTGTTTCAAAATGGAATGCTCTAATCTGATTGGCTGGCTGTGTGCAATTTCCGGGAGTTGGAGTTCCGAGAAACAAAAGCTAAGAAGCCGCTAAACCAGCGGTGAAGCCAGGAATTTTAAAGTGAGTGAATCTTGGTGAAATAGAGTGGACCTCAAAGCCTACTCTCAAATTACATCATTTACAATATGGGATAAAAATAATTTCCATTAGTGATGGGAATGTCTGTCCTCCCTCAGCTTTCCTACGCATCTGATGTGTAAATACAGTCAGCTTAGCATCCTCGATCCTTATGCTTTAATGTTGACTTGGTGATTCAAGCATGTCTTTGTCAGCAAATGTCGCAGACTGTGGTTGACAGGCTGCGGCTGCTTTCATTATTCCATTCTGATCCTCATGAACACGGCTCTTTAGCTCGGCCAGCTGTCGGTCCAGTATCTCATTCCATAAGCGTCGTGGATCATCATCGTTCCTCACATTATTTATTCCAAGATTTGAAACAACTACTGAGTCACTGAGCCTGGCAGGCAACTTTTTTTTGTCTGGAGATGGTTACATTAAAGTTTGTAATTGTTATTAACTCATCTGTGAGTTTCAGAACTTTCTCAAAGTCACACTGTGAAATATCCCTGAAGACAGAAAATGCATCTTTTAAGCCATCAACAAGGTGGATGCAGTCCAAAACACGCAGCGTCGGGCTAAAGTCACTGCACTTGAAACGTTTCCCAAATATGACTATAGCAAAAAAAGGAACCGCTTCGTTTGGATCTGTTGTAGAAGACCCTGTGTTTCGATTATTGCCTCGCTATGGCTACTTCCACTACATTCAGCAAGTAATTCTAAAATACAATCCAACTAGATGTACCGCATGGTGGTACAAAATATGACCGCCGCTCAGGCCTGCACTGGCTTTCCACAAAAAGAAATGACGTGGAGCAATCTGGCTGTATTGCGTGTTTATGTATATACCTAAAAAAAGTAGTAGTATGTGCATGTCTGTCTGTGTGTGTGTGTGTGTTTGTGTATGTGTGTGTCTGTGTGTGTGTGTGTCTGTGCGTGTATGTATGCGTGCGTACATGTGTGTGCGCGTGTGTGTTTGTGTGTGTGTGTTACGACCCTGGCTCAAGGGAGGCAACATAGAGGAGTCACAAACGTCTATTACTACCAAAATAAGGTTTATTGTAAGCAACATGAAACAGACAAAGAATAATGGTGGCTGCTGCTGTCCGTGCTACTGCTCCAGGCTGCAGTGTGAGAGAGAGAGTATGGGTGGAGCTAGACAGGGCTTTTAAATGCGGGCCAGCAGAGCCAGGTAATTAGGGAACTGATGGGAGGAGCTTCCAAGATACCTGCAAAACAGGGCACAGAATAACTTTGGACATAACACCTCCTTCCATAAGTAGGTTGCTCTAAAGCAACCGCTCAGTTAAATGTCACACAGAGTAACACAAAACTAAACTGACTCCATATACGACCTAGACAGGGCATCTGCAAACACATTGTCCTTTCCACGGATGTGCTGGATGTCCAAATTGAATCCCTGCAAAAATAAACTCCATCGCATCAGCCGGGGGTTTGAGTTTTTCATCCTATAACAATGCTTTCAAGTTCTCGAATGCAGATTGACACAAGCTGGACCAAACAAACGGGACCTTTGGGCTGAGAAGGTTAGTCAATGGAGCAGCAACACCTACATCAATATCATGATGAAGAACATTGGTGCATGTTGGCACATCAGAGAAAAGGTCAGGATGTTGGTGAATTATTTCCATGTCAAAACGATTTGGGAATCCAGATAAGAAAGATGGTCATCTTAACTGGCCAGGATTCTTGAATTTAGCAGCCTACCTTGAGACATTTATGAATTAACAACATCAGCATCCTACCAACATCCCACCAGCGATAAGCCTTAGGAACGACAACCTGAAACACACTACTCCACTCGTCATGGCAAGACATCTTAGGAGAAGTCCACTTTCTCATTAACAATCCATCATTCACAAAGTACCCACAAGAAACAGCAGTAACTGCATCTTCAGAAACAGCCTCTTCAAAGAGGGAAACCAAAGTTGTATCCTGTCCTTGTTCCACTTTTAGCTCTTCACTAGGGGGGAACACTGTACCAAACCCTAATGTCTCAGAATTTACCATGAAGGTGTCAGGCTGCACAATCTCAGAGTCACAAGTTTTGGCTTGGTTTTTCTTTGCCCTAGCACGAGTAGTAACACAAACAGAGAACGTATCTGGAAACTGCTTTTCAAGTTCATCTGGGCTTCTAGATGTTACCGGGAAAGGAACCACCTCCGGAGCAGCAAGCACTCTACCACCAGCCAGGTCATTGCCTAAAATGAAAGACACACCTTCAATAGGAATATGAGAACAAAGAGCAACAACAACCTCCCCAGACACCAGAGCAGTTTGGAGGTTTAGAGTATGCATGGGTAAGGACATGTAACCGCCACCAAACCCTTGAACAATAGCATTGGAGCCCAATGCAGACTTGTCATTAAACTGAAGAAAATCCTGGAGGATCAAAGACTGAAAAGCTCCAGAATCTCTCCAAATTTTAATAGGTCGCTTGGCTGTAGGATCTGAAGCAAGAGAGACAAAACCATCCATAAGGAAAGACGAAGAGCCAATCAACTCTAACTTTCGAGTTGGATGCTCTCTGATATCTGGAATCGCAGCTGTGTTCACAGTTTTAATTAAGGCTACAGGCTTAACAGAATTATGTTTCTTATTCAAGACAGGACAGTCGGCAATAAGATGACCAAGTTTCTTACAATAGAAACATGCCTTATCAGAAGCAACATTTCCAGTGGCCGACTTTCTAGCAAAGGGGACAGAAACTGTGGGAGTATGCTTCACAGTACCAGCTCTATGAAATACACTGCCACCCTTTTGCTCACTCTGCCCTTTATCAAAATCAAGCTTATGCATCAACATAAACTCATCTGCCAACACCGCAGCTTTACAGATAGTGGTCACTTTTTGTTCATTTAGATATGTACAAACAACATCTGGCAAACAATTTTTAAATTCCTCAAGCAAAACTAATTGATGAAGATCTTCCTTCGTTTCTACTTTCAAGGACTTACACCATCTACCAAAAAGGGTCTCCTTCTCTTTAGCAAACTCAACATACGTTTGTTTGTCAAGCTTACAGAGACTTCTAAAACATTGGCGGTAAGCCTCAGGAACTAGCTCATAAGCTCTCAATATGGCACCTTTAACAATCTCATAGTCCTTGCTTTCCTCAAGACTTAAAGCCGAGTAAGCTTCCTGTGCTTTTCCCACCAAAACACTCTGCAAAAGTAACGTCCAGGCATGCTCAGGCCACTTTGAAATTGTAGCCACACGTTCAAAATGAGGAAAATACTTTTCAACATCTTTCTCCACAAAAGGGGGAACCAATCGAATATTTCTAACTGCATCAAACCCAGCTGACTCAACTCTAGGAGAGCTGACCAGAGACGCATGCTTGAATTCCAGGTCTTTAAGGAAACGTTCATGTTCTAAATGCATTTGCTTCTCTCTTAGCTGTCTCTCCTTCTGCTTTTCTTCTAGTTGCCGTTCTTGTAAAGCCAATTCTCTCAACCTTAACTCAACAGCACTCTGTGACATTTGAGGTGGTATATTCTTTTGAGCTGCCAGTGGAGACGTAAACTTGAGGATACCTTGCTCTATTAGGATAGTTTTAATAGACTCCTTAATATTCTCTTTTAAACGTTTCTCACTACTGGCAATCTCAATGTCATAATAACTGGCAAGTTTTAAAAGCTGATCTTTAGTAAGTTGCTCAAGCAACTCTTCTGAAGGTGCACTTACAAAGTCATCAAGTGTTGCCATACTCGATAGCTTTCTTACCTCTGAACAAGACTGCACCTGAAGCCTTTACAGAAAGTTTCAACATGAAACCAGTGCGCACCATACACACCACACAAAGTGTCCAATATTACAAAAACAGCTAAATCACTAATGCTCTCTCTACCCAATGGCCATCAAAACCATAATCACAAAAGTAGGACTAGAACCAACCCATCAAACTACTAATGTAGCACAGAACATTACCCAAACAAATACCACTACCACAATGGAACTTGCTGGTAATCAATAACTAAGGCAACAACTAACTCAGGGAGAACTAGCCTACACAAAGTCAAGTCACAGTTACTTGACAAACAAAAGCTGCACAACACACAAAGCTAGGATCGTGGACACGTTACCACAATGGTACCCGTAAACTAGAGCACCTCTAACTCACCTAACTTATCAAAATCACCCTCTGATGAGCACAGCAAGCAAGCCCCCGAGTGCACTGACAACCCTTAAAGCAAACCCCCCTGGTACCTGCCTATCATACACTGAAGCCTAAGTATCTTCTGAGACGTGCCGGGCTCGAGGCGTCTTTAAAAGCAAAACTTCAGTGAACCTCAGCCATTTGGCCAAGGACCTGAAATGCTTGCCCCCAACAGAGAAACATGTCTCCACCCAGAGTTATCTCAAAAATAAAAAAGGCAAAATAACAAATGAGTGCACAGATGGAAGGACAGATTTCTCTGTCTAACTAACCAGGGAGATCACCAAGTATTTTAAGTCAACAGCACTCAGACACTATACTCACCAGATACTCTATAATCAGAAGAAAGAACACAGCAGCCTGCAGCTAGCATTGAACAGCACACCACAAACTAACACCAAATCACACAATCTAGGGGAAACAAAACAACAAAAAACTCCTCCGGATGCGATAATCTCGGACGAGCGCCCAATATGTTACGACCCTGGCTCAAGGGAGGCAACATAGAGGAGTCACAAACGTCTATTACTACCAAAATAAGGTTTATTGTACGCAACATGAAACAGACAAAGAATAATGGTGGCTGCTGCTGTCCGTGCTACTGCTCCAGGCTGCAGTGTGAGAGAGAGAGTATGGGTGGAGCTAGACAGGGCTTTTAAATGCGGGCCAGCAGAGCCAGGTAATTAGGGAACTGATGGGAGGAGCTTCCAAGATACCTGCAAAACAGGGCACAGAATAACTTTGGACATAACAGTGTGTGTCTGTGCATGTGGATTTGTATGTGTGGGTGTCAGTGCGTGTGGATGTCAGTGTGTGTGCATGCTTGCGTTTGTTTGTATTCCTGCATGTGTGTGTGTGACAGTATCATCCTAAACCAGCAACCCTTCGCTCAACACCACCATCTACTGGCCGATGAGTGTACAGTCACTAAATGTGCACATAAATGAATTTCATCCATTTCCCCCCCCCCATGGATGAAATTCTACAAAACTTAGCGTACCCCCAGAGGATGTCAAGTTAATCATACACATGAAATATGGTGCAGTTCTGAACATCTCAACTGAAGATAGGGGCGATTAAAGCAGAATAATATTGCATTTTCATTTTTTATGGGAGGGGCGCAAATCACAAATGAGTGATTATGGGCTAGGTTAATGTGGGCCCTTAAGACCAACATACCATAAAAATTTCTTCATCCTCGGTGCCACGGTTCAGGTAGTTATTTAGGAAAAACTGCATTTTTTGGGGTTTCGGGGGGCCCAGTGCGGGGGGGAAGTGGCCCCCGGGGACCAAACGAAATTTTTCCGTAAAAGTCTAGTGGGGCTACATGCCCACCAAATTTCATGTTCCCCGGTGTTTCGGTGTCCCTGGTATCGTTGACGAAAAATTCACGGGGGGCCCAGCGCGGGGGGGGAGTGGCCCCCGGGGACCAAACGAAATTTTTCCGTAAAAGTCTAGTGGGGCTACATGCCCACCAAATTTCATGTTCCCCGGTGTTTCTGTGTCCCTGGTATCGTTGACGAAAAATTCTTGGGGGGCCCAGCGCGGGGGGGGAGTGGCCCCCGGGGACCAAACGAAATTTTTCCGTAAAAGTCTAGTGGGGCTACATACCATAAAAATTTCTTCATCCTCTGTGCCACGGTTCAGGTAGTTATTTAGGAAAAACTGCATTTTTTGGGTTTGAGGGGGCCCAGCGCGGGGGGGGGAGTGGCCCCCGGGGACCAAACGAAATTTTTCTGTAAAAGTCTAGTGGGGCTACATGCCCACCAAATTTCATGTTCCCCGGTGTTTCGGTGTCCCTGGTATCGTTGACGAAAAATTCACGGGGGGCCCAGCGCGGTGGGGGGGAGTTGCCCCCGGGGACCAAACGAAATTTTTCCGTAAAAGTCTAGTAGACCAACATACCATAAAAAATTCTTCATCCTCGGTGCCACGGTTCAGGTAGTTATTTAGGAAAAACTGCATTTTTTGGGTTTGGGGGGGCCCAGCGCGGGGGGGGGGGTGGCTCCCGGGGACCAAACGAAATTTTTCCGTAAAAGTCTAGTGGGGCTACATGCCCACCAAATTTCATGTTCCCCGGTGTTTCGGTGTCCCTGGTATCGTTGACGAAAAAATTCAGTAGATGACGAAAAAAAAAAAAAAAAAAACTTTGACAATCCCTATATGACCGCGTTCGCTAGCTACGCTAGTGGCGGTCATAATAAAATAAGCACCTTGCTTACAGACCCTGATTTCGAGCCCCATCGAGTGTCAATGGATTGCTCAAGCTCAAGACACTGCCGACTTGGATGAAGTTGTTTCTGTATTTCTATAAACCTGGCGTGTCGGATGCTTCCCGTCATGAATGTATGTAAAGAATTCAGTGTGTCAAAAAATGTGCTGACGTGACTGGAAACTCTTAATGCTGCTGCCAGAACCAGATTTAGGCGATGGGAATTACAGTGCACGTAAAGTGCATGGGGAAAGGTCAGCTTTAAAAGAACATGCACTCCTCCTCTATTTTCAGACATAATGTGGCCTCATCGAAGCTGAAGCCTACGCAAAGACAAGGGTCCAGCTGTAGGGGTTCAATCACTTCCAGAATCTTTTTTGAGATGCCAGCTGCAGTCATGTCTACAGTGGCCACAAAACCAATGTCTCTTTTCTTTAGCATTCCCCGGTGAACATACCGGATACACACTGCAATTATTTCTTGTTTTGACTCATCTTTTTACACATCAGTGATCAGACATGGACAACTAGACATCCATTTTGATGAGCGCTTGTGTGAGGAGCTCATGAGATACATGCATGTTAAAGAGGCTATAAGTAAGAATGGTCATATATTAATTGCTTTTTTATTGCCGGAGTTTGAACAGCTTGTAATAAAACTTAAAAACGAGACCTTCACTGACTTCCTAGGATGTCTAGGAAAGCCTGTAGACTGATTTTTATGTGAAGGACTTGTCGTTTTTGCTGGGAAATCATTAGAATGTGATGTTTACATGCGCTCCCGAGAGCCACTCTTCTGATACATGAAATGAATGCTTATACATGCCAAAAGAGTAATATCAATGTGCAAAGAAAATGGATTCACTCAAACTATAGTCTCACAGAGCCAGATCTGTTTAGTGCATAATCTCACTTTATAATAAAATTATCATAACAGTGACATAATGGCAGTGAATTGCAGAGCTGCTGCGAACATATCCAAATGCTTTCTTAACTGCTGCTTTCTCACAGCTGTCATTTCTGTTGTGTGTTGTGTGTTATTTTTGTTATTGAGAGGAAAGCATGCAGCACACATTTGCATATTCATCTAAACATCGCTCTCAGCAGTGCAGACGGCGTTTGGATGTTGGCTAACAGTGTATTACTGCAAAGGTATTTCCAACTTTTTACCCCTAAGCAAAGAATGAAAATAAACTTTGCTGCAATTAATGTATACCGGGGCCTTGAATGAAGTTTAGTGTATTGTACATTACGTGTGCACTAGTGCGAGCACAAGAAATAAGTTGCTGGCTGCAGTTCACTTAACGGCCACCGGTGTCTCTAATAGCAAGGGTTTCTGAATTCTACATATAGCCACTTTAAATTAAAGTTTAAATATCTAGTTTTATCGCTCATTACTTCTGGAGAGAAACGGTACAGATACTGGACAAGGAATACATCTTCTAGTGAGCAGATGTCGAACACCTGTGTTTGCACACACTATTAACTCTTTTTTATGTGAAACTTACCCACATTCACCTTTCTGATCAGGTGCTCAAATCAATCGCACATGCGCAGATGTCCACATATCTCGCGTTTTTAAAGGCAAGAACACGTTCCATGTGAATGGCCCTCAAAATAGCTTCCCTGTTTCACAAACTGACTAAAACGGCAAAGGATGAGCTTTATGGCCTTTTATTAATAGGATTTAGCATTTTCCTCCCTACTACTATTTGCACATGTGACTCATTTAATGATCCACCAGTTGAGAATCATAACAACATACTGAAAGATGCAACAAAATATGACATACAGTAAATGTCGGACTGCTCACTAGACACTTTTAGTGAGCAGCTGTTACCTTAAATATCTATGTTCATTATGTTACCAAACCATCTCAAAGTCTGCCAAGCCTCTATCCTTTTTTTCTGTCAATCATGAATGCTAATGTGACAGACAGAGAGCATGCTGGGTTTGCACAGTGTAGCAAACACACAATGCCACAGGAGACTATACCTCACAACCTCACCAGACACAACACTGGTCTAGCTGATAACAGCTCATCCCTGTGCTGTCAATCAACAGCTGAATCTATTTAGATATCACCACTTGCACGGTAGCAGGGGAGAAATAAATAACTAGAATCTCACCTCACTTAGTATGAAGGCTTTTTATCACTGTATTGAACTCCAGCTGTAAGCTACTGCACCATAAATATTACATTCTCTTTATTTCTTAGATGGAGAGGGACATTAAAACAGTTATGGATGAAACAGGGACTGTGCAAATAACAGAGTCTATACTTTCTCGTAACAGTTTGGCAACAGCGCTTTCGGGGCAATTTAGGTCAACTGAGTATTTTCGTAACTGAATAAAGTGGATCATGAGTGCAGCATCAAGGCAAATAGCGTAAAATTGAACAGTTATTTTGAATGTTTACTTTGGTTTGCTGTTCAAATCACGAAACTGAAGCATACAAAATGGACCACTTGCAATAGGTTTCCTTTAAACTAGGCCAGGGTTAATATTGTAGCCTATATTATAGACAAAGACATCATTAACAAGCTAGATTATTATAATTCCTGTGGTTGAAAAATAAACTGAAATGAAGCTCTAGCATAAGTTCTGCCGGGAAGACTCAATTATTACATCACTTATTACCTTCTCATCTATCCAATCATATTCCTATTCTTATGGTATAAAAGATTGGTACTTACACACGTCTGAGTTCGCAGATGCTGACGCTTCAATTCACCTCCATCCTCCCCAATACCACCAGGATGGTCTCTTCCCTCCATCCACCCCACCGCCACCAGGATGGTCCCTTCCTATACCTCGCAGGGAGTTGGCTGTGCCCCTGCCTTCATCTTCAGGCAGGATATGCAGATCCGGACCCTCGGATTGCAAGCTACGGACGGGGCCTACGCCAAAGAACTTGATTGCTTGTTGGGCTGTTAATAAATGTTAATTGTTACAGTATTTATTCTCCCGAGTCTTTCTGGTAGAATTAAAATAACAATTTGTTAACATTAATTAACTACAGCATATTAGTTAACATAAACTAATAATGAGAAAATACTTTTATAGCATTTATTAATCTTAGTTGATATTAATTTCACGCAATTAAAAGTTGTATCTGTTAATATTATTTAATGGACCTGAGCTAATATCAACAAACAATAAGCAAAGGTATTTTTATTAACTTAACTTGTGAACAAATCATTCAAGGCTGCATTTCCCGTACAAATGTAACTCATTGCTAAACCACTGTAGTTTGATTCATCATTGTAGAAACTATAGCTAAGAACTGTTTCCAGAAACCGTATAACATGGTCACACCTCTGTAGTTTGAATCTCGTCAGTTCAACAATATAGGACTGTCCTTAATGACGTCACTGGAGGTGGGGGAGTAATAATTTCTGCTTGGCTAATTAATTGATTGGAGGATGCAATTAATGTCATATTATTATAGTTAATTTACACAAACAACAGAAAGCCATTTCATTTTTTAATCACATTTACATAATTGGCGTACACTTCAGCTCATTCAGTCAGCAGCTTTCTCCACAATGTAATTTCTCCAAGATACTGCTGTTCTGAACATGGCATCTCCTACTTCACTATTTTTGTTCTCCATTATTTTGCTTTATTTGATGTTTGATACATCACATGTTCCCTCTTACATCATACGTGTTTACATATTTATACACATGCACCCCAGACAGCAACATAGTGTCGGCCCAGATTCGGGCCACATCTGGTAGTTGTGGATAACACGCATACCAGATGTGGGCCGGATCTGGGCTGTCTGGGACTGATTGTTGACACCCTAATAGAGGGGTATTCAATTAAAGTTCCAAGAGGTCTGTTCTCTATATTTCCTTCCCAACGGAGGTCTGGACAGTGCTTGTCTGGAACAGTTATACGTTTCCATCGGGCATCCGTAGTACTTTGTAAAAGAAAAAAATCTTAAACAATCAAATTAGCCATCAAATATGAGAATCTTGGGCCCCGGGAGCCAATATTTACCAAAAAAGTAATTATTTCTCCCAACTGGATATGAATATAAAAAGGTTAGATCAGATGTAGATCAGGCAATTTTGTTTTTTTATTACTTATTTACATAGAAGACATTGGGACTGAGAAAACATACTGGGGGTGCAGGGTTTAGAAAAAGTAGGACCAAGTATGATCCAAATTATAAAATTGTTTATTATGAAATGCTCTTAATATACTGATTAATAATGCTAAATGTATGGGAAAAAACAAAACATCTAAAGGCGTCACGTGTTAACTTGTCACAAACCTAGTTTAGTTAAATGATCAGAGTCATCTGTATGACAGATTGATAATAGATAATTGTTAATAGATAATAGATAATAGATAATTGTATTAGCCGCATTCTTGTTTTCTGCAGCGTTTAAGCAAAAGTATCTCTTTTACTGCTCACCATGTTTCTGCTATGTTGTTAAAATAACTGCGTCGTCTGCAGCTCTTAAAGCTACAATATGTAATTTTTTTTCACCGCTAGGGGTCGCTAACCTCTTACAATAACAAAGGCGTAGATCGATGATGCAGTGATAAGCGGAATGATGGGACTTGCTGTCATGCTGATGGATCTAATAATGTTTATGGATGAGTGAATATCATGTTTTTTAACATGACTGTGGTATAAAGCAGGGTGCAATTGCTAATGAGAGACAGATATCAGCGCCACACTGAGTCCCACGGATATAAAATAATAAGGACATTTCTTTCAAGTTTGTCGTGGACGCGGAGCTCTCGGCATCTCGAACACGCCACAACGATATTAGTCCTCGTTTTAGTTCTCCTTTTGTCCCAAAGTCTGCTTGCCATGGTCCATAATGTTTAAACGAAACAACAACAGCGTGGCGCTAGACGTTACGCAGTTGTCCACGTCTGTCACCATGGTTACTATGTCTGTACAAGCGGAAACCAGGGATAACGCGGATATTACGTCATTGACAGGCGACAAGTGAACAGGGACAGGCACTTTTTAAAACTGTGAATCTCTCTGAATTTACAAATTCTTGGAAACATTTAGGATAATGGAAGTACACAATTGAAAGAAATATATAACACTGTACAAGTGGTTTTTGGATATTTTGATACAAAATTCGTACAGAAACAGTAAAATTATGCAATTATGTCCTGCCATTTGAATACCACTGCCCTAAAACATATAGATTGAAATATATGTATTTAAATGGAATGAAGGATATAGATTGTTAGTTTGCTTTTTGTTCCACAGTGGCATGATC
Source organism: Abramis brama (assembly GCF_963993115.1). Taxonomy (NCBI): domain Eukaryota; kingdom Metazoa; phylum Chordata; class Actinopteri; order Cypriniformes; family Leuciscidae; genus Abramis; species Abramis brama. The sequence continues at coordinate 6,810,835 of NC_139978.1, forward strand.
TTTTTAGGTCAACATGTCATACTAACAACTAATAAAAAATACTAATAACTAATAAAAAATAAAAAAGGTAATTGCGACTCTTTATCTCACAATTCTGACTATTTTTATAAATTGCGAGTTTACATCTCATATAAAGTTGCAATTGCAAGTTATAAAGTCAGAACTGCGTGATATAAAGTCGCAGTTGCGTGTTATAAAGTCAGAACTGCGTGATATAAAGTCGCAATTGCGTGTTATAAAGTCAGAACTGTGTGAAATAAACTCACAATTGCGAGTTATAAAGTCAAAATTGTGTGATATAAAGTCACAATTGTGTTTTATAAAGTCAGAATTGTGAGATATAAACTCACAATTCTGAGGAAAAAAGTCAGTCTTTTTTTCTTAGAATTGGACTTTATAACTCGCAATTGCGAGTTTATATCTCACAATTCTGAGAAAAGATGTCAGAGTTGCAAGTTTATTTCTAGCAATTGTGAGTTTATATCTCACAATTCTGACTTTATATCTCGCAATTCGGAGATATAAAGTCAGAATTGCAAGATGTAAACTCGCAATTGTGAAATAAAAAGTCGCAATTATCTTTTAAAATGTTTTATTCTGTGGCGGAAACAAGCTTCCATACTATGTTTCTACCAGAAAGACTCAGATGGCAGGTGAAAGTTTACATGGCATTTATTCCATAAAGGATTAACAGATGGCATGCGTGCTACAATGATTCATGTCTAGTTGTATAGAAAGGTTATTTGGCGTAGGCCCCGTCAAGTCAAGTCAAGTCATCTTCATTTATAGTGCTTTTAACAATGTAGATTGTTTCAAAGCAGCTTTACAGAGATAAACGTATAATTTAAGGTAACAGAGATTGTTTTGGCTTTATAGCGGTTCTTTAATAAAGTTATTTTCCAGCTAAGGTTAGTTTTGATTGATTCGCTTCCGTCGCAACGATCATTTGTTATTAAATTAGGGGCCGCTAAGACGACACCATTCTCTCTACACAAACTTTAAACGCGAACCTGTGAGAAACGCTGATGGCGTTCACATGTGCATTAAGAATTGGTTCTATAGTTATGTGCGTTTGAATATATGTGCGCAGGTTTGTAATTCCCTACAAACCAAGCCTAAACAAAGTACTGGTCTTTCCTTATAAATTTTGATACAGAATTTTATTTTATTTTGTCACGCGAAACGAATTTCCTAAAACGCTTTATCTGTAGAGTGGTAAAGGGATCCTCCATAGGGAGAGACTAGTTGACACTTCAGCACATCGTTGTCATCGGGTCCAGGCGAAGGTCCTTCGTCAGATCTGGATACGGCCTAGATCCGGCAGGCTGTGGGAAAACCTCGGGATAAACAAAGACACTAAAATTAGTGTAGATTCCATTCTTCTTATGATGTAACGAGTACATCAGGATTTATGGGAAGTATTGCCGGTTCCGGCTGACCTAATCTATGCAGCCTAACATTGAATTATAGAAGTCTATAATGTATTATGTGAATGCTAGGTCAAAGAGATGTGTCTTTAATCTAGCTTTGAACTGACAGAGTGTGTCTGCTTCCCGGACAATGTTAGGAAGACTGTTCCAAAGTTTTGGTGCTAAATAGGAAAAGGATCTACTGCCAGCGGTCCATTTTGATATTCTAGGAATTTTGAGGTCGTATATAGACGTGAGGACTATAATGCGTTAAGAGCTCGCTCAAGTACTGCGGAGCTAAACCATTTAGTGCTTTGTAAGTAATCAGCAATATTTTAAAATTTATACGATGTTTAATAGGGAGCCAATGCAGTGTTGACAGAACTGGGCTAATATGGTCATACTTCCTGGTTCTGGTAAGAACTCAAGCTGCTGCGTTTTGGACTAGCTGTAGTTTGTTTATTAAGCGTGCAGGGCAACCACCCAGTAGAGTATTACAATAATCTAGCCTTGAGGTCATAAACGCATGAACTAATTGTTCCGCATTTGTCAATGAGAGCATATGTCGTAATTTAGATATATTTTTAAGATGGAAAAATGTGGTTTTACAGATACTAGACACGTGACTTTCAAATGAAAGGTTGGTATCAAAGAGCACACCCAGGTTCCTAACCGACGACGAAGACTTAACAGAGCAGCCATCAAGTGTTAGACAGTATTCTAGGTTATTACGTGAGGAAGTTTTTTGTCCAATAATTAGAATCTCTGTTTTTTTTCAGAATTTAGAAGTAGGAAATTACGAGTCATCCAATTTTTTATATCAGCTATGCATTCTGTTAATTTTGTGAATTGGTAAGTTTCGTTAGGTTTTGAAGAAATATACAGCTGAGTATCGTCGGCATAACAGTGAAAGCTAATTCCATGTTTCCTAATGATATCTCCTAATGGTAGCATGTACAGGGTGAACAGCAGCGGTCCTAGTACTGAGCCTTGTGGTACGCCATACTGAACTTGTGATCGATAAGACATCTCTTCATTTACTGCTACAAACTGATAACGGTCAGATAAGTATGATTTAAACCATGCTAGTGCAATTCCAACATAGTTTTCTAGTCTATTTAAAAGAATGTTGTGGTCAATGGTGTCAAATGCAGCACTAAGATCAAGTAACACTAATAGAGAGATACAACCACGATCGGATGATAAGAGCAAATCATTTGTGACTCTAACGAGAGCTGTCTCGGTACTATGGTACGGTCTAAATCCGGACTGAAGATCCTCGCAGATATCATTTCTTTCAAGAAAGGAACACAGTTGTGAAGATACTGCTTTTTCTAATATCTTTGACAGAAAAGGTAGATTCGAGATCGGCCTGTAATTGACAAATTCTGTAGGTTGCGTTTTTTTAACAAGCGGTTTAATACGTCCTAGATACGTCCTAGTCCCAATCCTGGGGAAGCAGATTCGGCTGATCCTGTCTGAAGATGAAGGCAACCAAGCTGGTGGTGGTTGGGAGGATGGAGGGAAACCTCAACGTCAACTGCAAATGTAAAAGAGAAAGTTCAGTACTTGAATATACTCTGCTATAGTGTCAAGCAGTGATTGACCAGACCTAATAGTTATGAATAAATGATGTGGCATATGATTCTTCCTGGTAGAACCTACGTTAAAGCTATCATTTCTAACCACAGGTCGAGAGCTGTAGTTCCAACCACACAAGTTTGCAGAGCTGTTTGTGAATGTTTGTTGGAACTAAGAATCGCTAAACTATGCTGATTACAAAGGAGCTTGTGCATTTGGGAAATGCACTCCAGACTGGGATTATGATCTGGATCAACCAAAAATTCAACCTAAATTAACTTTGCTGAAAGTAAGATTAACTAAACTGAAATTTTAATTAAACTAGTATTAAGATGCACATATAATTAAAACAGAATTCAAAGACAAATTTGGAAAAGCAAAACCATAAAAACCTTGCTTTAGACAGCCTTCTACATTGTCGTTTCTCAATTTTTTTCTGTCTTTCATTTTCTCAAGTCAGGAGGGAGAGAGAAATAAACCAAACAGGTAGAAATGAGCAGGTCTGGCCCATTTCTCAGCTGCTACTACAGTCACAATGTCTTTCACGCATGGGGACCGGCAATGACAGCACAGTAACAGCAGAAGAAGCAACCATAATTAATGTGCTCATGATATGCTATATCTGCCAGTCTTTCAATTCTCAGAGCATGCATGCTTACAGTAAATGGATGAAGTCTCAGGCGGCATTCAGTGGGAGATTATTAGGGACTGTTAGAATCAAGCTATTAACCCTTCAACCAGACACACTTACAGCAGAACATAGCAAGAGAGTTTTAAAACCAACATGAATGGGGGCGCGCTTCAGGCACCGAATGGAGTGAACGTGTTTTTTATAGCTCTCCACAAGTCTGTAATATTGTCTGTTAAAATATCTTGTAGCCACTTAAATATCACAAGTTATTCATTCTGAACATCCTGAGCAATGCCGACAAAGAATAAGAAACCTGAAAAATTGAATACTGAGGAGCCAGGAGGTACAGATAAAGTTTATGAGTCGTCGCCGGCTAATTGAGCGAAATAGCGAAATTGAGCAGCACCTTTGACAGAAAGTTTGATGTCCTTTCATCTACTTTATCCGAGGTGAACGTATCACTTGCTAATATTTCCACTAGAGTAGCAGAGACTGAAGAGGCAGCAAAAGTTCACGAAGCCTGCATCGAATCACTGGAGAAACTCTGTGCACAACTGGAGACCGAATGTGAAAAGCTTAAGGAAAAGACCTGTGACTTAGAGTCAAGATCTCGACGACAAAACATCCAAATTGTCGGCATAAAGGAAGGCAAACAAAATTACAAACAAAAGGCATAAAAAAGGCATAAAGGCATACAAACAAAATTATATCAAAAGGCATACAAACAAAATTCTATCGCTGAATAAGAGACAAACATTTCCAATAGTTTTTGATGAGGTTTATGTTCTTGCAAGAAAAGATCAGCAGTCGTACAGTCACAGAGTGGCTGCAGTGTGTGACAGTGAAGGGAGGACATCTTTCCTTTTTTCTAGTCTTGACTCCCAGAATGTTATCTTTCTAGGCCAATAATGGTATTTCAACCATATGTGGAACATTCTTAGATTTGTTCACTATATTTTATCCTTGAGTGGAGGCCCTCCTGTCACGTACCAACACTCTTTACCATTCCAATACAATTCCATATTAGAATAAGGATTGTTTGTGCTCTTTAACTGTAATATGATGGTCACACACATCTTAAAGATACAATTTCTTCCACCATTCCCCCCTTTTTATCATTAATTGATAACTAATATAATAATACAGCAAATTTAAGTCACTTCATCACATTTATGATTGAAAACACTCTGTGTTTTTGGACATACATCTTTGAATTGATCCTCATAATCAGACATTTGAAGCATTTGATATGAAACTGTACTTTTCACTATTCTCCACTAAAGCTGGGAAAACATTGTATTACACATGGCAGGCACAGCAACACCAAAACTCTGATCACTATCACTGGCAGAACTGTATGTCATTTCCAATAGCCCCACTCTCCCCAGAGGTTGGTGAACCATTCAAACCATGAGTTATTACTTATGGGCGGTTCTTTTACAGCCATTCTCTTGTGCTCCATGATATTGGTTATGTTGTCACTGTAGTCTGGAATGTAAAAACAAAATGATGTACCCAACATTTTACATACCCCTCCTTTCTCAGCAGTTACCATGTCTAACACAAATCTATATTCTGTAAAACAGCATCTCTGATTTGTTTCATTTCATCATTAACCATTGTCAAAGCATTCTCAGCGCTGTTTGCTATTGCCAACACAGTATAGCCCACATAAAAAAGAAAATAATAGAACATAAAATAAAACATAAATGAACATAAGCCTAAACTTTTTAAAATACTCATTAGCCTTGTCTCTACACCAAAATTGTTATAATTTAAACAAGAACTGTCAGATTTTCATAATCCCCTAATAACTTCATAAATCTCCCAGTTTGATGTCGTGCAGTGGTATCAGCTGCTTTTCCATGAGCTGCTTTCACCTAAACATAAATGTTAGATAGGAGAGAAGACATTTCGGTAACACTTTAGAATAATGGTCCGTAGTTAACAAGTAGCTATGCAGGAAGTAATAGGTAGTACTGCATTAACACCGAACTTAATACTATTAACTAATATGGAAGCAATATTAACTAAGCAGTAAGTAATATCTAATTTAGTACAAAGGTAGTTCCTTGGTAGGTATTTGATTATTACTAAAGAAATGTATCCTCACTGAGAACTACTTGTGAACTAAGAAAGAATAACCAATTAATTACTAATCACAAAAGTAACATGTCTAAAAAGTGAACAATTGTGGGTTTTTTTTTTTTTTTTTACTCTTAACATGGTCATAACATTTCAGAAGCTTGTGCCTCAAATGGGTTCTTAGTGGAAACCAGTTTATGAATATTATATTCCCCCAAATACATTAGCTACAGGTTGAGATTGTGACTACTACTCTTGCCAAAGGATGGACGCATGTTCTCTGTTTATTTCAAACTTAAACATAGAATAATACTAATAATGATAATTTGTTTAAAATTTTAAATAATTAGGAAGTGATGCTGACACTCATGATTGGATTAGTTCACTATTATGAGCTCTTGAGTGTCAGTTCAATATGTCTCAGACTCCAAAGACCTACCTTTATGTTACAGTAGCCGCCAGAGGAGGACTTCTCTTTAGGATATGAATATAAACATTGATGTTCTCTTGTCAAAAACAATTTGCATCCTTAATGAAGAAATTGGCTGCATTTATGTTGCGATAATCGCAAAACCACATCTTCCAGATTACAATGTTTGTTAGAATATTACTAGTGCCTGTACAGTATGTGTTAAATATAAAATTAAATAACTTGTATTACTTGTGAAAAACATGCTAACTCCTCACTAATTACTCAAGCGTTACCTTGTTATCCCGCAGGAACTACTAGTGATGTGGCCCATTATTTTAAAGTGAAAAACATGCTAACTCCTCACTAATTACTCAAGCGTTACCTTGGTATCCCTTGTTAACTACTAGTGCAGCCTGGTCTCATTGTAATACGTAGGTATTAATACGTAATTTTCTCAAAGATAGAAAACATACTTTTTTGTACGTTTCGATGCTGAAACGTATAACGTTAATATGGACGTATCTGCAACGTTTAAACGTAACATTATTACGATTTTACAGCTAAAAAATGTAAACTATTTACTAATATTTCATATCATAACGATATCTGTATAATTTCCCTTTTACCATTTTATAGATTATAAATGTAAGATCTCTTAACCCTACTCCCACACCTAAACATACCCATTTTATTGACAAAATTAAAAGGATAAAACTTAATGGACAGATATGTGTAGGGAAATGGCAGTTTTATTAACAATATAGCATTAAAACATAGTAAAACTAATCCTACCCCTAACGTTACCCCTAACAATTTCTGTAAACTAAGTTACGTAGGCTAGAATTATAAAGAAAAACAACAGACAGGTATAATCACAATCATTTATTTATTGAGAAAATATCAAAACCGGTACCAAAGGTTGTTCACATGACGATGTGTCGCAGTCCTCTCTGGCAGTATTGTATGAGGTAACGTTACAGAGCAGAATATAAATTATTAATCCATGAAAATGTTAATCCGGTTTCGGTTCGCTGTTTGCTCTGTGAAGGCGCGCGCGCTTCTCCAATTCAAATATAGTACACCAATTTAAACACGGCATGTTGTAATCTGTGACGAAGCATGCGAGAGCCAATAAGCGTCTGATATCACTGCCGTAAAACATGTCGTAACGTTTCGGGAGAAGCGGAAATGGAGATGAAGATCACTGGATAAAGGGCTGATTTTGGATCTGTTTCTTGCAAACAACGTATGGATTCTAAAGATTTGGATTACATCAAGCTAATAAAATTGATATATTTTGTGAATTTATGTTGTGTTTTAGTGTATTATGGGTCTATAGGAGAAAATACCTTTTGTGTCTCACAGTAAATAAAACACAAAATGGTTAAACGATTAAAGAAGGTATTTTTAAGGTTTTAAAGTGTATTCTTGTTTAACACCATATAGACTAATCATCCGAAACGAATTTGCAGCAGAAGGCATGAACAGAGCGAAATGTTATTATTTATGAGTAACGTTAAACTGTATTAATAAATGTGACTGAAAATTTAATTGATAAGACAATTGAATGCAATAGAGTCAAAACATTAATTTTGAGTAATTAGTGAGGAGTTGGCATGTTTTTCACTTTAAAATAATGGGCCACATTAGTGATGGGTCGTTCGCGAATGAGCCGGATCTAAGAGCCGGCTCTTGTAGGTGAACGACGGGAGCCGGCTCGCATATCTGAAGAGCCGACTCTATTTTTAAAAATATAGCCTATAGAAATTAAATCATTGTGTAGGCTAATAATGAAATAATGAATGATTTTAATTGCATTTAAAATAATTGACTAATTCAAAAACCAACAAAAACATAATTATATAGGCCTAAAGGCGCACACACATTTGTTTCGACTGTCTGATCAGCCTCACATTCTGTTCCTGTCAATCATACACGCGATGTCAACCAATTAAACTGCATGAGGGAGTGCCGAGCAAACTCACACACACACTAGAGATGCGGATAAACCGCGGATCAGGCGGATGACGTGACGAAAAATAATATTTTAATTAAATTCGGGCGGGTGGCGGTTGAACCAAACAAATGAAAAAAGTTTGCCACTAAGCAAACCTGCAAGCTATGCCCAGCTGTCAGTACTATTGGAGGAGGCCTAAACGTCTCTTAGATGAGACCACCTGGGTTATTTTGTTATTTTGTTTCGATATTAATTATATTTTAAAACAGCCAATCGTAGCCTACTGTGGAATATGCATTTAAAAGAGAGACAGATTATGGTCTGATATGACTCAGAAATGATATCGGGCAATTGCAGCGCAAGATGTTCAGAAGAACGCAAGAGCTAAACTTCTACAAGCTCAATAATATCCACATTAAAAAGTAAAAAAAGAAGGTAAGAAAAATAGTCAGTCATAACTTTGCCCATTAATTAGATGTGCAAGGCAAGCAGGCTAGTTTTTGGGTTGTTATGGACAATTAAAAATGTGAATATTCACGTTGCACAGTTGTGTGGTGGACTTTCAGCGAGTTAAAACATATATTTTTTAAAGAGCCGTTTGTGAGTCAAAAAGAGTCGGCTCTTTTCAGTGAGCCGAGTCAAACGAGCCGGCTCACGAAAAAGAGCCGGAATGCCCATCACTAGGCCACATCACTAGTAGTTCCTGCGGGATAACAAGGTAACGCTTGAGTAATTAGTGAGGAGTTAGCATGTTTTTCACAAGTAATACAAGTTATTTCATTTTATATTTAACACATACTGTACAGGCACTAGTAATATTCTAACAAACATTGTAATCTGGAAGATGTGGTTTTGCGATTATCGCAACATAAATGCAGCCAATTTCTTCATTAAGGATGCAAATTGTTTTTGACAAGAGAACATCAATGTTTATATTCATATCCTAAAGAGAAGTCCTCCTCTGGCGGCTACTGTACCATAAAGGTAGGTCTTTGGAGTCTGAGACATATTGAACTGACACTCAAGAGCTCATAATAGTGAACTAATCCAATCATGAGTGTCAGCATCACTTCCTAATTGTTTAAAATTTTAAACAAATGATCATTATTATTATTATTCTATGTTTAAGTTTGAAATAAACAGAGAACATGCGTCCATCCTTTGGCAAGAGTAGTAGTCACAATCTCAACCTGTAGCTAATGTATTTGGGGAAATATAATATTCATAAACTGGTTTCCACTAAGAACCCATTTGAGGCACAAGCTTCTGAAATGTTGTGACCATGTTAAGAGTTAAAAAAAAACCCCACAATTGTTCACTTTTTAGACATGTTACTTTTGTGATTAGTAATTAATTGGTTATTCTTTCTTAGTTCACAAGTAGTTCTCAGTGAGGATACATTTCTTTAGTAATAATCAAATACCTACCAAGGAACTACCTTTGTACTAATTTAGATATTACTTACTGCTTAGTTAATATTGCTTCCATATTAGTTAATAGTATTAAGTTCGGTGTTAATGCAGTACTACCTATTACTTCCTGCATAGTTACTTGTTAACTACGGACCATTATTCTAAAGTGTTACCGACATTTCTTTACAACATGTTCTCACAACTCAATTGATGTTGATGGCACTCGTTGTTAAGACCCTTCCATTACCATAAATGGGGTCTTCCAAATAACATCCAAAGCAGACTTTTTACTTCCTGGAGAAAAAAAAAAGTCCCCCCCCCCCAAAAAAAAGTTATCAATTTCCAACCCGTGCATCAATTTACCATAGTGGTTGATGAAATGTTTCGGTAAACAAGGTTTGCCATCAACACTAAACCAAACACGTCTTTAATACTGCAGGCATATTTCCTCCAAACAGACTTCTCTGTGTCTTAATCAAAAGACTGCATGCTCGGTAAGGAGTCAGATAACATGGTACACACAATCTGCATTGTTTCTGTGGCATCAGCTTTTCAGCTGCGTCTGCCCTGCATTTCCTATAAAAATTAAATATCTTTTGTTAGTATGTGCTGCACATTTACAAATAGAAATTTGATCAGTCAACAAAATAGCATCCAGCAAATTTGATACTAACTCAGCATGAAAAAAAGGTCAACCATCTGACTTCAAAATTGTTCAATGTCCACAGCGGCCCAAAATCATGTGCTACCCTAACAAATAACGATAGTTTTTAATCGTCACACATTTTCCTGTCATTCATTTCCAGGTTTCAGTTAAAGCCACAAACTCAGCTCCTTAAGCAGAATAATTTGAGGACAATGGCCCTAAGACTAACACTTCAAATTCAGTGGTCACTGCCTATCTTGCCCAATTCAGGCCTATTGTTTTGTCTCTGGAGCCAGAGCCAACTACAACCAACACATTCTCACAGTTTTCGAATCTTGTGTCTATCCGGTCAGGTCGTGGTGTACAGACTTAGTCAAGGACAGTCAAACAACAGTGATGTTCCCATCCTCCTCCTTTGTTCACCCACTAGCCTTTCATAAATTTGACAGGGCTCTCTGGATAATTTTTATGGTGACTTAGCCAATTTGTCACTTTTTCTATGCAGTCAAGTCTATTATTTTAAATTATCATCCTGATCACACATAGTTGACTATTTAAATTTAGTCTATATATTTCCTCATATTTCTAGACAAGGGATTTTAAGCCATGATGGACTCAATCTTCAACTTCCCAATTCCAATTTACATAAATACTCTTAAACATATTAATCCAGAGAGCCCTGTCAAATTTATGCTCCCTGTAGCTCCCTGATGTTTCTTTTAACATCTCCATGTCTCTGATTTTCAACTGAAACACTGTGCTTTACTATAAATAGCTTATTATCACTTATGACACAGGCTCAGATAACAGCTTTCAGTTGACTTTAAATGAGAGAGACTCAAAGGCATTCAGGACTGGTACTCTGTCTTTTCATAAACTTGTAACATTTTCATTCTACTATATTTTAACTCTAGCCCAGCTTAAAACATCTTTGCCAGAAATGACATGCGTTTTCAAATAAACCTGTATTTATCCATAAGCAAAATGATTATTATAGATCTTTCCTTCAAAATGATTTCCTTAAGACTTTAATCTTTTGACCTTATTTTTATCCCTTGTTATATCTAAGACGAAAACTTTAAACTTTAATATCTTTATATTAAACACTGATCTACTTTCAAACCCACATTAACACCAGACATTTCTGTCACTTTCACACTTTTCTGAGTGGGCATTTAAAATTACAGGCTAAATGGCCCTGCTGACCACAATTAAAACACTCTCTGTCATCTGGTGATTCGTATCAGTCTCAACTACAGCAGCAGACACCTTGCCTTTAGTTTGATCATGAGCTTGCAAACGGCTCCAACTTACTGCACACCATTGAAGAAGTGTGTCCCAATCAGGAATGTAAACAGAGCCACTGCTAAGCAGTTCTCTTTATTTTTTTGACAGTCCACCAGTGGCGGATTCATTGAAAGATAAAATTTCTTCCACACGTTCATCACATCAAGGCTAGATTATTGAAATGCTTTTAATGGGTGGTTGCCCTGCACGCTTAATAAATAAATTACAGCTGGTCCAAAACGCAGCAGCTCGAGTTCTTACCAGAACCAGGAAGTATGACCATATTAGACCGGTTTTATCAACACTGCATTGCCTCCCTATTAAACATCGTATACATTTTAAAATATTGCTGATTACTTACAAAGCACTAAATGGTTTAGCTCCCCAGTACTTGAGCGAGCTCTTAACGCATTATAGTCCTTCACGTCTATTGCAATCTCAAAATTCCAGCCAGTTGATAATACCTAGAATATCAAAATGGAAAATGGAAAATGGTTTGGATTCTCGAGCCGCCAGGCACTGTTGTTGTGCGAATGGAACATGGGAGAACTGGCAAGAGAGCACTGAGAGTGGAGTGCTACATCAGCTCTACACCCCCATGCTCTCTATCACCGATTGCCCTTTCCCAATCTCTTTTCAACTGAGGACGGAAAAACTTTGCCGCTGAGCCTCTAGGGAAGTGCTCTGACTGATAGACAGGTCTCCCAGGGAACTAGTCGACGTAATTCATCCAACTACTACCTCCAGTATAACCAGAGGGGCTTCTGAGAGAGACCCATAGCACTCTCCCTACCACATGGCCCTTATCGGTTGCCCATTCCTACAGTTGTAGTGAATTGTGAAATGAAGGACAGAGAGTGGGTAGCTAGTCCACTTTTATGCTCTGTCCCGATACTCCTCATGAACTGTTAGGAAACGTACTAACATAGTCCCCCACTATGTCCACACTATCACCTCTAGGTTATAGACTGGAGAGGCGACAAATGAAGGAGTGAGACGCAAAAGCAGAATGGCCATTCTCCTTCCCGTACTGTGATGTAGGACCTTGACTGCAGTGGGGGGTATATCGCTTAACTTAACCTTAACTTAACCTTCGCCGCCCTAAACTTTTGGACCACCACCTCAACAGCTTTTTTAAGCCACTGGTACATTTACAACTGACAAAAGATCTATTTATTTCTGTAGGTGTAAAACGTTATTGAAATAGTGCATTTTTAAGGGATGGCAATAGAACATTTTTGAGCTCGCTTGCTGTAATTGCTCTTATGTTATTGCACCATGCAGATTACTTTGAAATATATAGCACTAATTATAACAAATTAGAACTGACATGTTGATATTTCAGAATATTTTGTGCCGAATGAGTGTCTGCTCAGCACTGAAATATATCCCAAGTGAAGCATCCTGGCTCTCAGCTGTCAAAATGAACATTAACCAGGATTGCTCAGAGCTGCTGTGGTCAGCACCAGGGATGTGTGTTGTGGTGTAAATGATAAATTGGTTGATTTGACACCGTAAGAGATATTACCCCCCTCTGATCTGGGGACAACTAATGTTTATTTAAGCGGTAAAGCAAATGTGCAAAGCATGCATAATGGTGCTGTGCTGTAAATAATGGGCCTCATTACCCGAGGTGTCAGAATGCAACATCTTACATTGTCTCTTAAGCTGTTTAGTATCATGGCTGATCCAACAAATGGTTTGCAGGTCACATGGCGCTATTGAATTAATCATGACTACTCTCGTTCTCTAGGACTTTCTCAATAACCTTAAGCTATACATCTCAGAAAGTGGTGCAACCACATTTTACATGGTAAGAAAGATTCACAAATCATTTTGTGACAGATCTGGAATAGGAAGTGGGATTTTCAAAGCAGGACAGGGTTTGTGGCACTTACATAAAGCTCTGAGATTTGCAGTTGGTACATTTTTGTGTTGCAAAGGCTCACAGTGCTCTGTATTGTTGTAAGAAATAGTGTCAGCCTGTAGTTTGACAATGTGAAACTAGGAAACAGTGACCATCATTAGCTTGTGAGGAAGATTTTACTTTGTGAAACCACCTGTACAGCCTATACTTATGTTACTATATGCGCATAATGCCTGTCAACAAGAATCTGATGACTTGTGCTGTTCTTTTTTGCACCACTTTCAGGGAAAGCCGGATGCTTTACGTGGGACTTTTGGTAATGAACCGACCACTTCTACTCGTGAGCAAGCTCAGTCTATACAAACACTTTATAACTTTACGCTGACCAACCCCATCTTAATTAGTGAAATGATACAGAAATCTAATTCTTCTTCATGCCGGTTGGATCCTGCACCAACAATCCTTCTGAAACACTGTACCTCTGTCGTTTCTGCTCCCATCTCACATCTTGTAAATATGTCCCTTAATTCTCTCTGCCTCTGTTCCAGTTTCACTAAAGACGGCTGCGGTAACTCCTATCCTTAAAAAACAAACAAATCTGGACCTAACTGACTATGCTAATTATCGCCCAATCTCCAATCTACCGTATGTCTCAAAAATCATGGAAAATGTTGTTGCCACTCAATTGCAGTCATATCTATATCTCAACAATAGTTTTGATTTATTTCAGTCTGGTTTTCGCCAAAACCACAGTACTGAAACTGCATTAGTAAGGGTTATCAACGACCTCTTACTCTCTGGTGACTCGGGAAACCTTTCCACACTTTTACTACTCGACCTCAGTTCAGCTTTTGATACTGTCTGTCATAAATTCCTACTCATGCGCCTCTCAGAGATTGGTATCTCAGGAGCTGCGCTATCCTGGTTTTCCTCCTATCTGACTGACAGAAAATACTATATCACCATTCACAACTATAAATCTCCCACTGTCATTCTCAAACAAGGTGTTCCACAGGGATCAGTTCTCGGTCCATTACTGTTTATTATCTACATTTTGCCTCTCGGACAAATTATTCTCCGCCATGGTTTTCAATACCACTGTTATGCCGACGATATCCAGATATATACTGCTTGCCGACCGGATTCTATTCACCAGACTACATCACTATCATCATGTATTAATGAATTAAAGACCTGGCTCAACTGCAATTTTCGCAGTTTGAATCTGACTAAAACAGAAATCTTAAGTACATGTCCATTTATGTATGAACTGATTGTTTGTTCTTTACTGTTATTGTGAAGTGTTCTTGAGCTTGGGAAAGGCGCTATATAAATTAAACATTATTATTATTATTATTATGTTGGAAAAAGCCTTGATATCATGTGAGCGTTTTAAATTGAGGAAAATAGCTACTAAACATATTTGCAAATGTTCAGACAGCAGCTAAAGAATACAATTGTCAGTCCAGTTTGGGGTGTTTTGGTTTGGTTATGAAAGAAGAGATCAACAACTGCATTCTATTACTTACTTAACTGACAAAACTGGCAAAACAGTCCTTATAAAGAGGGCCCCTGCAGACCATCAAGGCAGGGTTAGTTGAGGTTGTAAAATGTGGTGGGACTTCCCAAAACCTAATGATATTTATGAAAGGTATAAAGGCATAAACCATTTTATGCACGACTTCGAGGCAGAGAACGACCCAACGCAAAGCACAATATTTAATTTGACCGGAAGGGCTAAATTGACGGTTATTTTCGTCAGTTATGGCTCGTTAGATTTAGCACTCTGCCTGCTTTGAATCAGACACACAGTTACTTCAAAATAACGATTACAGCGCATTAATATAGAACGATGATTAAATTGACTTGGAACTACTTGTGCATTAAACGGTTTTATTGCACACCTTCCAGGCAATCAGAATCGAGTATTCAGACATACCATGGTATAAAAACTAATAAATAATAATATCCCTCTTTTGGCATTAAAAAATTACTGTCAGGATTTACTAAAGACACGCAGAGATAAATTAGCGCTGAAAAGGCGTGGACAGTAATTTTTGCGGCTGACCTTTTGCATATGCATTTGTAGGAGTTTCTGTTGCAGATTAATGGAAAGAAGGGTATTTAAATGAATAAGGTGATTAACTAAGGTTTGCGCTAGTCAATTTACCATTATTTACCGCCCCAAAAATGCACGTCTTAAACCAGAGGCTAGCTGGTAGAGTGCGTTGGTCATAGAAATGATCCGACTGCGTCACGTGCAAACCTTCCACTCCCATCGGTGCTGTTTTGGAATTGCGCTCTCACACTAATTTGCCCTGTTTATTAAATCTGGCCCTAGATTATTTACAGCAGCAATAGTGTAGTAATAGGGCGCGACAGTTTTGACGTAAATCCACCCAAGATTCGAATTTGCCTTTTGCCGAACTCCCTTTTCCCATCACCTATCAGATCGGAAAGGCATTTATTTTCAATAAAAATTAAGAAACTATTCGAAAAGTGGAAGTAAAGTGTTTTTTTTTTTATTGTTTTTTAATAATGATGACATATTCAAGGTTCATTGACTGTGAATGTAGCTTTAGATTATCTGTTTCTCTCTTTCCAAAAATGTATTCTCAGCCTAATGAATTTGTTCTCTGCTGAGGCAGATGTTGAGCTCTCAACCTACTGTGAAGACAGATGTTGGTTCCCACACTCTTGAGATTCCACCAACCAATAATCCTGCTCAAAATAACCATCTTCTCCTGTGGAGAAGCACAAAATGCTGTCATGACTGAACTGAAAACTCTAACTCTAACTCTATAGTAAGAACATGTGGTTAATTATTATTACACAGTACTTAAATGCATAATTACACTGTAACATGGACAACTTAAAATAAAGTGTAGCCCTTTCTTTCAATATCTTTGCATAATTTTAAACGGATTCCTTTGCCCGTTTTCTAGCACTGCCACCTTCTACCAAGCATTAACAATACAAATAATAATAATAATAACAAATAAATAATCATTTTTTGATGCATATCATATTGTGGAACAAACACAAAAGTGAGTAGTAAATGATGACAGAAGTTTCATTTTGGGGTGAACTATAACTTTTTGTTAAAAATAAGCTGTACAAATCTTTTAAGATGACAAAAAAATACTTCAAAATGAAGCACCCATCTCATAAGCCCCATTGAGCTTACACTAGAGCGTACACCTGAGCTCAGCCTACGGTGTTTGTGCATTGAAAGGTGACTTTTAAATGTCTCCTATCTCAGAATGCTAATTATTACCTCAACAGCTTATCAGTTTTCCAGGAGGGTTTATTTAGCTCCTAAATCAAGCATCGATCCACCACAGACCATCTGATCCCAGGAGGAAAATCTTCAGATTCTCTGTGGGGCAGAGATATAGAGACAGAGCATCTGTACCTCTCTGCCTCTCCTCCTTTTTATCTCACTCTCTCTCTGCTCCTGGGCTCTACGCTGTGGTGAAAGTCAATGACTTCCTGGCCTTGCCCTTGCACACATGGCTCTGGGGGCAATCTGTGTTGAAAATGAAATGGTACAAGCTCAGTTTCACGCTGCCCCAGGCTATATTGTACATTAGGCAGGACTTACATTGGACTCCCGTCTCTCTCTCTGTCAGTAATTAGGCAGGCTTAGACGAGTTGAATGATTTAATTTTCAGTGACGCTGCCAACTGTGTGTCAGCTGCTGATAGCATGTTATCTCTGGCTCTTTGTCCCTGTTCTCTCGCTCACTAGTTCACTCTGTCTCTCTTTATGTGTGTGTGTGTGTGTGTGTGTGTGTGTGTGTGTGGAAGGCAAAGTGGGGTTTTTGACGATATCAGCATAAATTCTTATTTCTCAGTGTAAATGCTGTTTGTGTTGTCACTTACAGCACGATTCCTGTTTCATGTTCCCCTGTCTTGGATTCTTATGTTGACAAGGGCGTAGATTTGGTTTGAACATTGGGGGGGTTGAAGCTTGGGTCTGCATATTTTTCATGTGATCATGGTATAAATATTGGGGGGGTTGTAATGCATAGATTTAAATATTAAATCCCCCCCCCCACAAATTACACCCCTGTATGTTGATATGTAGTTTTTTGTTCTCATGTTTCCTGTGCTTTACTTCCTGTGTTTATCCATGATTTCTTAGGTCCTGGTATGTTTCCATAGTAACCCTCATTAATCTCCATAGCTACTAATCACTTTCACCTGTTTCTTGTTGCAGCCCTTGTTACCTTGTGTTTCCCATGTTCTTTGTCTGGTGTTGTCCTTTATGAATGTTATGTGTGTGTTTGTTTCAGTTCTGTTTCTGCCCATGTATTGAATATTCTGTTACTGCCTGGATTTACTGTTTTTGTGTTTGTTTAAATAAATATTTCTGCTGCACTTGGATCCAACTATTATGTTTCTGAAAAAGCTACGTTACACTTATGAATGTAAAGTCACAACAAAGGGGGCCTCAGACTTAATGACTTAAAAGTTTTTAAATTAATAAATGATTATACATTTATTTTTATAAAATCTCACTCTAAATTAAAATGCTAATAAAATAGATACAATCAAGGTGTGGAATGAATGTAACTATTGCAGTTCTTTAAACTTCTGGAATCACAAAAGGAATCGTGGTTAATTTAATATATCAATACTCACAGTTTCAGTTAATACATTTTTTAAGCTTTGTCATAATTACAGAAGAAATACCAAAAATGTCTTAGTGTATATGGTGGGGGAGGGGTTATGAATATTTTTTTGCTTTTGAATCCACTGCATTAGCAAATAAATTTCAGTAAGGCATCTGTACTTAGATATTTTCTCAAAACTAACTTCACTATTTACAATAACTGTGTCAAGGTGATTCTTAGTGGATGCATTTATTATTTTTACAGGAATTAAAAAAAAATTCACACTATACTGACTAATGGGGGAGGAAGGTTTAAATATGCAATGCAAAACAACTTTTAATCCTCCCAAAAAGATTCATGCACATACACCCATATAGGTTTCACTAGGCTCCCCTGCTATGAAATCTCCTCACAATTCGATGAGAAGAATATATTATCGCACACACACACACATCTGAGTTCAGAATCTAATACCAGAGGCCAAACCATCTGCCAGCCTGATCGCTGGCCTGTGAGACTCAGTTCACTGTTTCCTCATTTCCATTCACCACTCACTACCCAGAGGCCAAAACCTTACACTATTACACTTACAGAATGACAGATTTCACGGCTTTGTCCTTGTCTTAGCAGTGGCCATCTGAAAATAACCTGGCATTCTCTTATCGATGCTCCGTAAATCAAGTGCACTTTATCGCAGTATTCACCTGTCCAGGCACAAGTGGGAGCACACAAAAGGCCCAAAGGCGTTAATGTTAGTGTTTTGTGTCTTTGTTGTAGTGCCTGCCATGGATTCGGAAGATGAACCCTTGTTGCTCCAAGGTACCTGGAACCTAAGCGAGTTTGAGGAGCAAGAGGAAGATGAGGAGGAGGAAGGAGAAGAAGGAACAGAACGGGAAAATGGAGACGAGCAGGTCTGTAAGGGGTTGTGGTGGGCTTTGGGCTGGGTGTATACGCAGCCCTGGGCCAGCGGGCTGGTTCTGGCTGTGGGATTTCTGGTACCCTTCACCCTCTCAGCTTATATGTTCCTTCACTGTGAACCATTAGACATTGACCTTTCCTACAGCGCATTCGAGGTCAGGAGTCATGCCTCTGCAGAACGTTTTGACGCTCTTGCCATTGCCCTGAAAAGTCAGTTGGGGTCTTGGGACAGGCACAGGCGTGATGCAGATGGATTTGACTTTGAAGCCAATGCTCTGAGGGACCTTTTGTTGCTCATGGTAAACAGAAAAGGGAAGGACGTCTCTGCAATGGCGAATGTCACAGAACCTGCTGAGACTGAGACAGGGGTACACAATGACACCAGACAGTTTGGAAATGAGAAAAACAACAAGATGAAAGAGGAAAAGACAGACTCGACAAACCCTAAGATAGCGGCACTCAATTCCAGTGATGCTGAAGATCACAGGAAACCAGACTCACCCTTAATGAGGAAGCGAAGATTTTCAGGCTACTCCTACCTCCAGACCCAGGCCCTCTGGAGGATAGAGCTAGTTTTTGTGGCCCAGGGCGACAAGGACAACAACATTTTCACCCCCGAACGCCTTCACACCATACACCATGTGGAGAGACTTCTAATGCAGCACCCTCAGTTTCAACAGTTCTGCTGGAAGCCACTGGAGGCATTGCGAGACTTGCCCCTGGGACCTTCCTTCTGCTCTCCTCCAAGCTCCCTCCTGTCCTACCTCTTTCCCAGTGAGCGTGCAGGGAAGATCTACTATGATGGAATGGGACCTGATCTAGCTGATATACATGGTGAGTCGGTTGGGGGAGGCAAACTATCCCACTCTCTACTAATGATTCAGTAATCCTCAGTAAATAAAATTTGAATAGAGAAAGAGTGTAAAACGAAGCTCATTTGTAGCAGCTGTTGCTAAAACAGCAGTATGTTTTATTTGATTAACTGTTCTCATGGTCTCCAAGTTGGCCATTAGCTGGTTCTAGTTTGTTTAGATCAGGGGTGGCCAATCCCGTTCCTGCAGAGTTCAGATCCAACCCTGATCCAACACACCTGTCTGTAATTATCAAGCTCCTGAAGATCTTAATTAGCTGCTTCAGATGTGTTGGATCAGGGTTGGAGCTAAATCTCCAGGAACAGGATTGGGCACCCCTTATTTAGATGGTTTACCAGTTGGTGAAGATCAGGCTGAGCTGATAGACCATCTTGGACAAGCAAAATATACATGGGATGGCCTGGATTTCCAGTTGGATTTGCCCTGGTTAACAGATATCAGGGGTGTCCAATCCTGCTCCTGGAGGGCCAGTGTGAATTTCTAGTGATCCTCAAGATCTTGATTAGCTAGTTTAGGTGCGTTTAATTAGAGTTGGAGTTAAACTTTGCAGATAAATGTCCAGGAGAAGAACTCCCCTGACATATATTGTAAAAAGTAACAACAAATGGTGGCTGTATGATGTTCAAGGCCTCTTTCACAATCAATCCAACCAGTAACTGAAATGTTTTTCATAAAACTCCCTGATTGTAGTATCTCTATTCTCAGGTGCCCTGAGCTTGGCGATCACCCATCCACAGTTTTACTGGTATGTGGATGAGACTCTCTCACCAGACAAGCTTCAGTCCTCTCTTCTTCGCAGTGAGATCCATTTTGGAGCTCCTCTTCAATCTTTCTACTCTCTTCAAGACAGACCTTTAGAACAGAGACGTCTCTTCAGAGAATTTGTGGTGCAGTATGCAAACATCCTTTCACAACAATCCACCAGGTGGGTGTTGAGATTGCAGTTGGTGTTGTTATTAGTTACGTAAACAAGAAAGCTTTTTGTTTATTTGTCTGGTCTAAAACCATGTATGCTTAAATGCAAATTCAATTTAACAAGCATGCAAACCAGAGGATTCATCAAAAGATTCATTATGGCTTGTTGGGCATTAAATATGGTCATTGGAAACGTGCAGAATTAACTTTATAAATCCCAGTTAGCAGAAGCTTTATTTCCAACCCTCTGTTCTCCCATACAGAGCTTATCTTTTTTTAAATTATTATTAATAGCCTCATCTGCATATAATTTCCATATCCATATGGCCATTGAGACATTTTCAAACTTCCTTAAATATATAATTACCAAAGAAGCAAGTCATTTAGAGACGTGTTTTCAGATAATATATATTGAGTTTAATTTCTCACGCCACAGGGATTTTACTTGTTTAAAGCATAAATCAAACATACATTTTGCAGTTTTGATTCTCTTGTGATCATTTTTCTGCATAATGTTGTTTATTAAATACATTTCTGTAATTCCATATATATATATATATATTTTTTTTGTATTAAATGAAAATGTAAGTGTGCATGAAAATTGCTATATTGCAGAATTTGCTTTCACAAATTTTACGTCCATAAAACTGAGCCATCAACTTACAAAGACGATCTCAGTGGCACGATGGTGATGAATCATGGCTCAGTCCTCCCGCTCTTCTGTGTGGCAGCTGGAAAGACTGTTCACTTTACTAATGCAAAACTAATGAGTTATATATAAATTATTAAACACAAAATGGGAGTCTATTAAGCCACTAAGTATTCCTTAGTGTCAAAGACAGAAGTCAGTTAGACAGCCGTTTCGATTTTGGTTGTAGTCATTTTTGCAAGGATGATCACCAAACAACGCCAGTTATGAATCACAGACAATGACCCAAAGCTTTATTACATCTGCAAAACAACCCTATTATACTCACTGCTGTCAAGTGAATGTATGCAGATGCTCTTCAAATGACAATCATTACTGCTGGGATGACAATGGTAGGAACTAAGCCTAGAAATGAGCCAATGGTCAGACACAAAATAAACATTCATTGTATCTCTGATACAGTTTTAACTGCTTTAAGAGCCCCTCGATGTAATTAAGATAATCTTTTTCCATCTGCTAACGTGCCCCATTTTCTCTCTCATCCCCCTCATCTGGTCCTTCTCTTGTTACATATTGTCTGATGTCATACATAACCCATTCTCATCTTGACTATACCCTCTCCTCTCATCCAATTTTCTGGGTTTTTTTTATTCTCTCTCTAGTAAAGTGAAGGTGTTGTACGGGGGTACAGAGTTATTTGATGATGAGGTGCGGAAGACCTTCCACAGTGACATGTTGCTGGCTTTGTTCAGTGGAGGATGCATTACTGTCCTTGTGTATGTTCTAACCTCATTTTCTGGTAAGACACTCGACAAGCATTCTAATCGAATAAACCTAAAAATACCATGCATTACTGGGGTTTTAGCCCAGTCAACACAGATTAGAGATGCCCATGTTCATTATATAAATGCTTTTACAATCCAATACACAGTTTTATCAAGTAATTAATTAATTCACAGTTAGTTAACAGTTAACAGTAAGCTGCTTTCAGTTATAAACTGTACAAAAACAGTATGCAATGCTGCTTGATGTTGCAAACTGGCATTTCTTGTTTTTATTTTAATTTATTATTGTAATCATAAACACACACTCTTTTGTAGTGCAAATAGTTTTACTGTTTACTGCACTTTGTTATTAATCTAGTTGTTTACCTAGTGCTAATGAATCATACACACATTCATACTATATAGAATGTATTTTTTAACGGCAAACAAAATAAGCAACTTTTTCACTAGACGTACCTACTCAGAGAGTATGCGATTTCAGATGCAGTCATTGAATTATTCACCTAACAATTCGTACAAGCAGACTGATCAATTCAGCAAGGAAACGGCGCTTTCTGTTGCTCTGAGAGAAACTGCTGGATCTGCTTTTGACATCTGTGGAGCTATTGTCCTTGGCAGAGCAAACAGACAAAGTATCTGGCGATATTGTGTCTAAAATCAATGTAAGTTACACAACCTCATATATATTGAACAGTTTAAAACTATAAATGTAGCGTCACTCCCGCAATTGTGCTGTTTGGTTTGAATAATGCGTCATGACTTGAACTGATCGTGATTGAATTCTTAAAAACAAAATTGAGATATGTACAGTATATAATTTTAAGTTGTGTTTTGTAAAAAACACAAATTATCAATAACATAAATTAGTACATGCTGTAAAAATTGTTAATTGTTAGTTCATGGTGACAAATGTATTGATCATGTTAACAAATTGAGTCTTATTGTAAAGTGCAAATTAATCTAGACAGTGTTTCAGTCTTGCTAAAATATTGTTAAAGATATGATGCAAGCCTTGATTTAGCCTTGTTTTTATGACTTGTGTTTTGCCATCTATAAATGGCCTCAGTATGCTTTGTGTCAACATTTGTGTCAACAGACAAGATGCAAATGATTTCTGAAATGAAATCTGACTGATGCCTTGAACCTACACAAACTACCCACACATTTTGCAGTATGACTAAATAAGCAGTAAACATGTATTTCAGCTATGAGTCTATTAAAAGCACAAGAGGATGCAGACTTGAAGGTGTACTATCTGTGACTTTATTTGTTGGGAAATTAATCAAGTAAATCTTATTGATTTGGCCGTCTCACAGCTCCACAGCTGGTTTTCTCGGTATATTCAGGTCGTTATACTATTTTTGTCAGGACATTCCTAAAATGAGGCTTATTTTCTCACAGCTGCTGCACCAACAACAACCGTCTGGATAATGGAAAAGGGAACACCACTTTTCCATTTGACATTTTTATAAAAACCTTAATGACGCTTTTTCACGTTATGTAACTTGACCTTTGTGCTTTATCTGTATATCATATAACCTTCCCTAAATGTGTCTGCTGCACTTGCAATGCGCTACCTTGTTTGAGAAACAATAGAGAGCTCTCGAATGCTGTCGTTCCACTCAGCTTGCACACCAGTTTGTGACTGTTTGTTGCAAAACCTTTAGCACTCTCTGTAGGGATAAAAGCTTGAAACCACAGAAAACATCTCCTAGTGCGGTAAAGCATGTGGGCCAAAAATATCTTGGCAGTTTTGCGATTGCTAATGGTAAATTGAAAACTTTGGTTTGTAAGAGTGTCAGATATTTTGAATTTGACATTTATGTGTTGGTGAATTCAAACAGACCTGTCAAGAGGTGCTTGTGTTGGAGAAATTAGCTTGAAGTATTGATGCTAAGTTTACGTAGTTCTTACAGTACAAAGCTATTGTTGCTACTGTTGCTACATTGCTGGTTTTTTACAGCAGTTTATTGTGCATGCAGCCCTTTATTTTAGTGAAACGCCTAATTTGGATAGTTGATTTAAATAAACTGATCCAAAAGAAAAGGTTTGCTGATTATTTTGAGTCGGTGCAGCATTTGTAGCAAGATTGTGCAGTAGCTAAACAAAATTTAGTAAAATGTGCTGTTCATTACTTTTTTTTGTTTTTGAATTACACCATTGAAATGGTTGGTGTCAGGGTAAGATTTTTTGTCACCCAATTTTTCACCCTCATGTTGTTCCAATAAGACTTTCGTTCATCTTCAAAACACAAATGAAAATATTTTACTGATATCTGAACGATTTCTGTCCCTCCATTGACAGTTCACTACCACTTTGACGCTTCAAGAAAGTTCATAAAGAGATTTTTAAAAACGAATCAATATGAATTGAGTGGTTTAGTCCAAATTTTCACTTTATATGATGAACAGATTTAATTTAGGCTTTTATTCACATATAAACATTCATCAGCTCACACATTAGTTATGGTAAACGGAGGCTTAAGCATGTTCGCTTGACGTGAATGAACCAATGAGGTTCGTTCTCGTGTTATCTTCATTTGTGTTCCGAAGATAAACGAAAGTCTTACGGGTTTGGAACGGCATGAGTAATTAATGACAATTTTCTTTCACCCAGAGAAAAAATCTTACTGACTCCAAACTTTGGAATGGTAGTGCATATAACTTAAGTGTTTATATTTATTTTAATTTATTTCGGTGTAGGCGGTGGCTATTTAAGGTGTAAAAATTTCGATTTTTCTACTTTCTAGTTTTATTAATCGTATAGTGTAAATTTATAAGTAATAAATGCTGTAATAAATACTCTTCATATTACCCATGCAATTATTAAATTACATACTGTATATTTTAAAAGAAAATGCGCTTGTAAATAGGTAATTTTGGTAGTAGCTTGTAGTGTATAGTTAACAAAAGCTGAACACTAAAAGTCTCAAGTGTTTTGATTTGGCATTATGCGTCATATCCATTTTGTTTCTCCTCAGTGTTTCTGACGTTCTTTGGCTTGGCCAGTATTGGTCTGAGCTGTCTCGTGGCGCTCTTCTTGTATCATGTGGCGTTTGGAGTGAAATACCTCGGCATTCTCAACGGAGTAGCAGCCTTCGTCATCATCGGCATCGGTGAGAATAATAAAAACCCATGAGCTTTCCACATTATAAATAAACATGTTCTTTGGTCTTACTGTCTTCCTCTGTCTTTCCTTCTAGGTGTGGATGATGTGTTTGTGTTCATAAGTACCTTCAGACAGTCAGCCCACCTGACTTGTTCAATGCAGCGTATGATCTACACAGTAAAGACAGCCGGCAGAGCGACGTTCCTCACGTCCTTCACGACGGCAGCAGCATATGCTGCAAACACCTTCTCACAGGTGCAGTCAGCGGAGCAGGATAAACACGGCCAGAAAATCAATTGTCGAAACAAAGATGTGCTAACATTTAGACCATTAAGACCACATTTACACTTTCGTAGTTCACTTACAATGCTAGTTAAGGTTTCCTGCACCCAAAACAGTTGTATTTTAGTTTTTCTAAACCGTTTTCCACTTCTTTGGTGCAATTAAACAAACTGTTTTTGCTGCTATACCTTTAAAATCTCTATGTTATGATTAGCTAACCTCAACGTACTAACGTAATTCATGCTTATCAGAGTTGGTTGCTTAAATGCCCCCTGAAATCAAAATTTTAGTTTTTTAGCTTTTCGTATGAATATGTTAGCCTTAAGGTTATGAATAAGCTGGTGTGTTCCAAATCAATGACAAAATTCACAAAACGTACAGTCTCTCACTTCCGCTAAGATGGATCATGGATTTTTATGACATCACCGTGGACTTCAGCTTCTCATCACATCTTCTGTCCAATCAAATGCTCTCTAGAATGTAAAGCGTCCCGCTCCCTTTGCTATAAACACCACATGGCCAAAGCGACCGTTGACACGTCACTGAGCAATATGGGTTGGAGATGTGTGTTCGGTTGCTCAAACGCTGGAGTTGTATTCCATTTTCAAACTGTACGTTGGTTAAGAATGAAATGGCTAGAATATTTTCACACCTCTACTATTGAATCAAACGTATCATCAGCGCTCGGATTCGCTTCCATGGTGCTGTCAAGTACGACTTGAAGTCTGTGAGGTAAACTAAACGCTGTTGGCTATTTGAAAAGTGGGAGGAGCCATTCAATATGTCTCGCCTTTGCTTCCTGTTTCAGTGGAAATTGTCGATGTACTTATGGCCGTGACATCAGTACCCCGAAGATTTTTACTAGGACCGTCAATTTTAGACAATAACGTAATACAATTAATTACAATTAATCTGCCATCAAAACAAGTTTAAGCTTTAAGTGGTGTGATAAATGAGCCAAAGTTCTGAGTGAACTTGCGGATTCGTACATGACCTCCTTCTTTGAAGTTCAGGATCTAACATCAATCAAAAAATAAACACAACTGATGTAATAAGCAGAAAGAACATGTAGAGCAGAAAGTCAAACCTTTATTTTTAAAGAGATATTTTTATTCACAGTAGCTTTTGTACCCATGGGGCTTTTATGTTTCTGTTACCATCTCATGTTTATTCAGTAGCGTATTGACGTAATGAGAATCCCGCCGGTTAATTTATTTTAAAACATGCAAAGGGAAAAAAATTCTGCCAACACCTGACGTGTGACCTTTATCTGTTTTGCATGCGTCATTAGATCCCAGCAGTTCATGACTTCGGTCTGTTCATGTCTCTCATTGTGAGCTGCTGCTGGCTTTGGGTGTCGATTCTCATGCCTGCTGCCCTTTGCATCTGGACCCAGTGTGGAGCTACCAATGGCAACCCCTGTCCCAAATGGTAGAGTTTTTATGTCTTTCCAAATGTCTAGAAATGTAAATGTTCTTTTCTTTGAATTTTACAACTTTTATCACATTAATCATTCATTAAAGGTACAATTGCTTGACTCTCCTTCTGTGCATGGAATACTAAAGAAGATTTTAAGAAATGTCCATACAATGGAAGTCAATGGTGAACAAAACACTTTGGTTACCAAAATTCTTCAAAATATATTTTATGTTCCGCAGAAGAAAGAAAGACATTAAGGTTTGGAATGAAATGAGGGTGAATAAAATTTCCTTTTTTGGATGAATTATGCCTTTAAAATCATAGTTCACCAAGAAATGCAAATTCTGTCATCATTAACATTATGTTGTTCCAAATCATGACTTTCTTTCTTCTGCAAAACACACACTTTTTTAAATTGTAATGTGCTGGTCACTCTTTTCCATGCAATTTCAGTACATTTAAGTGCCCCATTAGGCTATTTTAAACGTTTAGTTTCAGAGGTCTCCTACAATAGGTTTACATGCATCCAAGTTAAAAAAACACATTCATTTTCTCATAATATACACTGTAGCATCACATCTTTTGTCACAGTATCTGAAACGGTTTGATAAGAGAATACATTTTCTCTAAGCCCCTCTTTTCCGAGAGCTTACTCTACACTGACTGGTCAGACGTCCTAGTCTGTTGTGATTGGTCGACCAATTATAGTGTGTTTCGGAAACCAATTGCTCATTAACAATATCTGAATTTCAGCTCCGGATCTTCCTCAGCACTTGATACACAGTGATAGGAACAGTAACCTCATCCTTTAGAAGTGCATCAAAGTGGATTTGCAGTGCAGAAAACAGTGTCTTCTTGACATAAACAACACGAACCAAACTCGAATCGTTATTTTTAGTTGAATCTTTTTAAATAATTAGTTGACCCAGTTCACAAAACAGGTCTGAATGATTTGTTCATGATTCAGACTGCTCCAGTTCTCAAGCTAAATTCACTGACAGAGTGATCCATTGACAGCTTACTGGAGGAAAATATTATTGGTGAATAACATTTTTGCACAAGTCATCTCATGGACACTTTTATGGTTCTTTAACATTGTTTTTGAAGACTGAAAACTTGAGTCCCCATTCACTGCAACTGCATGGAAAAGAGCGAAACAAAGGCATACTGATTTGGAATGACATGAACGTGAGTAAGTGATGACATATATGTGATTTTTGGGTGAATTATCCTTTTAACACAGAGATTGTTAAACCTAACAGGTGGACCACACTAACTAAACTGTCCGCCAACCCTAGTCCCCTCTCAGATGATGATGATGTTGCGCTAATAACTGTAGAACTGGAACCAGGTAAGGATTACTTTATTTTGATAAAAGATTACAAAAACAATTTCTTATTTGGAATAATGTGCATCAATGAATCATTTACTATAAGACCAGGAATGTGAAGTTAGGAGGCAAATAGGGTCTATTTTAATTGTCTGTTTATTTTAAATTTTATTTTTATATATATATGTGCAGAAAAAACTATTATTTTCAGCCTTTATTCTGTGACACTGTCTGAAATGATTCGTTTTTAAGGGGCGGATCCTTTAAGTCAGTAAACGGCCACTTATGATTGGCTAATGTCTCTACATAGGAAACAGCATCAACGCCCACTCAATATTGCACGTGAGTTAGTGTTTAGAAACATTATCCATAAAAAAAACCCGTAATTTACCCACAAAGCATCACGTATGGTTTGTGATGCAGCTGCTGTTAGATCAGTTGGCTGCTTCATCTGTCAACAAAAGTTTCTTTGCGACTCTCCATTACATTGTTCCTCGTTAACAAAACAAAATGCTCCGAACAAACATACAATCCTCCAATGCAATCTTGGATGCCATTAAAATATAGCACTCACTTATTTACGACACTGGGATCCTTCTGAAGTGAGACGCAAACGAGCTGTTGAAACAGGATGTGTCAAAACAAATGTTCTTTTACTCTTCCATTTGTCCTGCTATCGGCAGACTCAAGTGTGTTGAGCATGTCAGAAATTGAACTCTCATCTGTATACTGTAGACAGCGTCAGTGATTATAATGGGTTTATTTGCTTTTGACGCAACGCTCACATCCAGTGTAGGGAAATGTCAGTGACTAAACGGCAGTGGGCGGGGCCTATGATGCAATGATGTGTAACTATTCGTCGATGTCTTGCTCTGGAGGCAGTCATATGCAAATCGCACCGATTCCAATATAAAAATGAGCCGTTTTTGGAGCTTGATGCTTTGAAACATGCAGGATGTTTTAATGGTATAAAGACCTCTTATATGTCAAAAGATCAAGGCAAATTTGATTTCTCATGACATGACCCCTTTAAAATGAACACCTTGGTGCATTATCTCAAATTGTAGGATGTCTTGATTTCTGTCCAGGTGTGTATGAGTCTGAGTCGGATGCTGCCCTGCTGTCGCTCTCTGTAGAAGCTCCTCTGTCCGTGTCCTCTGAGGGCAGCGTGGGAGTTGTCAGTGCACACCTTCAGAGGCTCCTGAGACACTGGGTGGCAGAGCCTGTCGTCGACAAACGGAAAACTATCATAGGTCAGTAACATTTGTGATAATTAGGAACATTTGTGGCTCCCTCGAAAGACGTGATGTGCTTTCACAATACTCACATTAGTTAAGCATCTTTACACATTTGCTCTCAGGCGCAGACAATGCCCTCACAGACTGTTCTGTTCTGTACTGTCTGATGTATGGCACGCACAAAACTACCAAGAGCTGGCGGGAACCTTGCACTCTGATTGGCTGGTTTATATGCTACTTTCTGAAGTTGTGGTGCACAGGCTTTTATCAGTCTGTCTGAACCCAAAGTATTGTACAATTAGGGTACAATAAATGCTTCAGCTGAAAAACTAGTTGCTTGATTTGCTAACGTTTGTGAGTTTCATGTAAAATATCATATAAGATTTTAATTTGAGATATTTGATAGCATGTAAAATAGATATCTGTGAGTGCACATCACTTTGTGTGCAGTGCTACAGTACTTCAGATTTACTCACATCACATAAAAACAATTTTTTTTGTTACTTTGCCCTTGTGAAAAAGAAGTAGGCTATACTTTAGCAATTAAATGCACTTATTTTTCACAAGAGTGTTACATGGACAGTTCTTGGCCAAAATAAGCTGCAGTGTGATCCAGACTGTTAGGAATATAATATTCTGTTTCCTGCAACAAGTAATCTCTATACTCTCTCTCTATATAGTATGTATGAATAGTATGCACATTTTCGGTATGCATAAAATGATTGGATGACTTACTACACTTGTCAAAATGTGCAGTGTGCAACAGAGCATGGGATACTGTATACCGCAGTGTAATGTGCAGTGTGATTGATGAACCGATAATATCAGCTATCTCTTCCTTGACTCATTATTTGACCAGACTGCCAAATGTGGAGACATTTTTATAGGCTATAATAACTGGACACCGTTTATTGAATTACACATGCAATGCAGTGAGGTCATGTGACTACAATGTTTGCATACTAGAGCTTGGACTAGTGTAGGAATACTAGTGTGGAATAGTGTAGAATAATGCTTATACTGATTTGCTTATTATTTAAAAAATAGTATGTAATATATAATACATACTGTGCAGTTTTAATGTGGGCTATTAACATTCTGCTTGCTGCATACTGCAAAACACTGTATAATGCCTACTCTTTCTTAAAATAGTTGAGACACATTTTTGACACAGTCAAGAACATTTACAGATAGACTTGGAAATAAACATTATATGTTTTCTTTTTTTTTTCTTTTTTTTTAAAGCATTTTTAATACAATTTTGTGTAAACGTCCTTTTGGCAGTTTGATGAAATGAAGTGCATTGTGGGATGCAGTACTGATGAAGTGTTCTCTGGTTGTATACTGCGTATATTTAGTACATCATTTAGATATTCTATGCATAACCTACTATGCAAAAAATAATGTGATTAGTATGCTGTAAATATCTTACCAGAAGTGTTGTTATTGTTAACTAAAACTGAAATCAGAACTAAAACTATATTGGCAACTAGCTGCATTAGGTATTATTTATTTTGATTATGTATTAATTTGCTTGTTTTCTGCTTTGAGTATAAGCAAGGCGCATTGCAAATAAAATGTATTTTTATTATTAATAAAAATGACAAAAGCACACAACAAAATGACTAAAACTTAAGCTAAAATGATTAAATATTAACAAATACTTTAATAGTATATAAATAATACTAAAATAACAATGATTACCAGTATTTACTTTGTTACTTTACTTAATTTATTTTAAGAATATACCTTTATAAGAACCAGAAGAATTGTTGATTAAAGAATGCTTACACAGGTATAAATGTCTGATAAATGATTATCCAAAAACGAACAAAGAGTACAATAGTGAACTCGTGCAAGTCAGATTCAGATTTTTCTGCTAATGTACACACTTTTTTGCATGAGTAAGATAAAAAAATGTCCTGGCTGTTTTGCTTCAGACTCCCGGTAATTTGTTTCTTATTCTCAAGGTCAGTCTATTCACAGTTTAAACAAAAGAGCTATGAACTGCATCTCTTACGTTTGTGTCTGCGATATTGCAATTAAGCTTGTGGAGTGTACCAAGAAATGTCAACAAACGCCTATTGTGTGTACAGTATGCATATTTATGCAGCTGTATGCATGTCAATAAGCTAAATTAGAGCCAGGTTTCTCCCAGTCCACCACTGCTTATTAGGTGAGCAGCCTGAGCAGTGTTGAAACAACGGCTGTATAATTATAGACTTAATACAGTCATGCATAATGTAGCAGGATGCATTTAAAACCCAGCATTAGCTTGTTGTGATAAACATCCTCCCCCGTCCACATCGCACGTCTAATCCTGTCTGGTTTTTCAGGTGTGTATGTTCTGGTTCTGCTGGGCTCGGTGTGTTGCTGTTGTCTCCTGCGGCCGGCCAGTCACGCGCCTGTGCTGTTCCACAGAGACACCAACCTACAGAGACTGCTGGACCTGCGCAGTAACCTGAGCGCTCAGGGGATCTCCTGCCATATGTGCTCAGGTGGGCTTCTAAACAGTGCAGTACACTCTCGTGGGTCATAGAAAACGATCGCTTGAATCATTTGCGCTGCATTATTTAATTAGACTACAGATTTTCTGCTCATGGCAAGATACATAGAGTAGATGAAGGCAGCGGGCAATGAGCCGAAACATGAGTAGAGACAATATTTGGATGTCAGGAAATAGCTTTCATCAATAAGCCATTACATAAGGAATAATATCTGCTTTGCACCAGGGTCTAGTGTCGCCCACAAGGGCTTCATTTTTTGTTGTTATGACTGGCTGATTGTACATTATTTATCACTGGAGACATGAAACTAGACTAGCTTTGGAAGAAATTGTTTTTTATAACAATGATCAATTATACTGTTTAGCAAAAATATTCAAGCACAAGAATGCCATCAATTGACCAGAATCAGAATCAAGTATCCTATGTAACAAAAACATTACAAAGCTTAAACCAGCAGTTGTTATATATTCAGTCATAAATATATGAAAACGTAAGTTTCGACATTGAAAATCTGAGATTCAAAATCTTGAACATGGATTTTGAAATATGTAAAATAATGAAATGTTATTATTTGTTCCCCACATAATTTCCCATTAAGTCTCTCTATATCCTGACAAATTAAAGTGGCAAAAAGGCCTAAAAATATACACTATATGGACAAAAGTATTGGGACCCCTGACCATTACACCAACAGGAACTGTAATGATATTGCATTCTAAATTCATTCATTCACTGATTGGTCCTTATATGACATTTTAGGGTCATAGGGCTGAGCCCATCCCAGTTTCTGCAATGTAAATACATAGACAATAGCTCCTTTCACACTGGGTAGTTCTAGGAGCTTAGTTATAGGAACTAGCCACCAGGGTGGTTCCCTGAGAACTACCTGTTCTCCTAGGGCCATTTTCTTTATATGGCCATTTACCGCCAGTAGGAACTCTGAAGTGACGCAAGCTGGGCTTGTTGATGTGACTTTTATTTTGACGCCACTTAGAACGGCAGAGCCTGAACACACATCGCTCCCATTCTCCATCTTCATAAGTTTACGCTCCGTTTAACAGTCCTGTCTAATACATTATTAGATAGAACTGTTATACAAAGAAAGTAGACAGTATATGAAAAATATTAGCATTTGCTGTGTGGTTGATGCCCAATGTTGCTAGCTGAGCAGAAGTACATAATCATGTTTAGCTTGATCCAAAGTTGCGTTGGATTTTCTCCTTGGCGTAAAGGTTGAGAGGTCCATCTATCACTGTTTTCCATGTTTGTAGAGTTAGTTTGTGGAGTAAATATATAGGCTATAAACTGTTTGTGTACATGGCTTTTTTTTTAAATGGCGGGTGCTGGTGTTTCGCGTGCGTTCGGCTGATCAACATACACTTACGTCACTGGTAGTTCCTATAGTGCTGGGTTAGACCGTACTCTGAAGTAGGAGCTAATTTAGTTCCCCCAAAAGGAGTTCCAAGAACTAAAATCGTTCCTAATTCCTGCGGCGCGAACACACCACGGAGTTGGTCCCACCTTTGAAGTGAAGGCTGGTAACCTATACTTGAAATTTGTCCTCTGCATTTAACCCATCCAAGTTAGTGCACACACATTAGCAGCATTGAGTAGTAAACACACACACTGCAAACCGTGCACACACACACACGGAGCAGTGGACAGCCATTCACTCTGGCATGCGGGGAGCGATTGGGGGTTAGGAGTCTTGCTCAAGGGCACCTCAGTCGTTTCTTGCCGGTATTGAGAATATAATCCACCACCTACAGGTTACAAGTCCATTAGGCCACAACTGCCCCTCTACAGCTATTAGAGCTTCCACTCTTCTGGGAAGGCTTTCCACAAGAAGTTTCTCTGGGTATATTTGCCCATTCATCCAGTAGAGCACTTGTGAGGTCAGGCACTGATGTTGGACGAGAAGGCCTGGCTCCCAGTCTCCGTTCCAGTTCATCCCAAAGGTGTTTGATGGGGTTGAGTTCAGGACTTTGTGCAGGCCAGTCAAGTTCCTCCACACCAAACTCATCTAACCATGTATTTATGGACCTTGCTTTGTGCACTGGTGCACAGTCATGCTGGAATAGAAAAGGGCCAAACTGTTCCCACAAAGTTGGAAGCATAAGGGGTCTAGCCCAACCTCTTATAAACAGCTCCATACCATTATCCCTCCTCCACCAAACTTTACAGTTGGCATAATGCAGTCAGGCAGGAAACATTCACCTGGCATCTGGTAAACTCCCTGAATCAAAGCATGATTGATCGCTCCACAGAACACGTTTCCACTTCTCCAGAGTCCAGTGGCTGCATGCTTTACATCACTCCATCTGACGCTTGGCATTGTAATTGGTGATGTAAGCTTGCATGCAGCTGCTCGACCATGGAAACCCATTCCATGAAGCTCCCGCCGCACAGTTTTTGTGCAGATATTAATGCCAGTGGAATTATAAAACTCTTCAGCTGTGGAATCAGCAGAGTGTTGGCGACTTTTAAACGGTTAATTCACCCAAAAATGAAAATGATCCCATAATTTACCAAGAGTGAAGCCTCAAGCCAAGAGGGAACTCTGACCCGACACATGACGCATTGACGAACACGGAAGCGTAGAGGATAGAGTAAAACAAAACACCGGTCATGAAATAGAAGTCTAAAAGGAGAATGTTTAAAGAGAAATGTGGAACAAGCTTGAGTTTGTTTCTCAGCCCTGTTTGTTGAACTGTGAGAGGCGTCGACTCTCACCTAAGCTTACGCTACTTCTGCATCGGGTCTGAGGTCACTCTTCGACCAGAACTCGACTCTCTTGTGAACTTGCATACGGCCATCATCAGAAGCTAGTGATTA
This sequence comes from Abramis brama, assembly GCF_963993115.1. Lineage (NCBI taxonomy): Eukaryota > Metazoa > Chordata > Actinopteri > Cypriniformes > Leuciscidae > Abramis > Abramis brama. The sequence continues at coordinate 6,845,598 of NC_139978.1, forward strand.
CAGTTTATAAAGTATAAAATTATGGATATTTTTCTTTCCTTCAGAAGGTCTTTATTAACCCCCTGGAGCCGTATGAATGACTTTTATGATGGATGGATGCGCTTTTTGGGTTTCAAAATCTAGGGTACCATTCACTCCCATTATAAAGCTGAAGAGCCAGGATATTTTTTTTATATAACTCTGATTACATTTGATAACTGAGGAATGACATTTCACAAACTGACTTATTGCAAAGGAGGCATCCTATCACAATAACACGCTTGAATTCACTGAGCTCTTCAGAATGACCCATTTTTTTCCACTAATGTTTGTAAATGCAGACTACAAAGTTAGGTGCTTGATTTTAGACATTTTACACATGTGGCAATGAGTCTCATGAAACATCAGAATCCATTAATCAAGGGGTGTGTCCCAATACTTTTGTCCAAATAGTGTATTTATAACTTTTTTTTACAATGGTCTGGAGTCAGTACGATTTTTTTTTTTTTTAAGAAATAAATATTTTTAATTCAGCAAAGATGCATTAAATTGATCAAAAGTGAATGAAAAGACTTTGAAATTGACAAATATATATTTCACATAAATGTTGTTCTTTTGAACTTCCTATTCATCAAAAAATCTTCATGGTAAAATCTTCAAAAGCATCATCATTTCCACAAAAAAATAAAGATGAATAGATTAATTGTACTAATTAATCAAATAAATGCAGCCTTGGTGATAAGAAGAGGCTTAATTTAGAAACATTAAACCTTACCGACCCCAAACTTTTGAACAGAAGTGTACATGTAGTGTACGTTGCATACTGCTAATGTTGCTCATGTACAATTATGATATCAAATGAGAATAGCATGGTGCTGTGATAAATGCTATGTTTAACATAGTTGTGTGGTACTGTACACCCAGATTCAACACTAATAATACTAGTATTAATATTAATAATACTAATGTTAATACTACAATGGTACATGCCTAAAAAATTCCGCTGACTAGCTCTATATTTGAGACATAACAAAAAATGAAGCGGTACAGACTGACATGCCTGACCTCTCTGTGTCTCTCAGGTGTTTTTATGGAGCGACCTCATAATCTTCACAGCGCTGCTGATTTCACAAGCTCTACCTCAGGGAACCATCCCACAATTCCCTCAAACCAGTCCAAACCAGCATCCAACAGCACCGCACAGACACTCGCAGGTTTGTTTTTCTGCTCTGCTGGGAGGAACGGGTGGAAAAACACTAACACCTGTTTTATCAAAACTTAATCAGTCTTTGATGCGTTCCAAGCTGCAAAAACCAGGTCATACTGTACCAGCAAAAGGTTGTCAAGCTGGTAAACCGGGTTCAGAACATGGGTTAATCTGCTCACCCCACCAGCTTAGTTAAGGGGTTTTACTGGCTCTAACCAGGTTGGCCAAGATGGACAGTGGTTTGCAAAAAATGTTTTGTGTCCAGCATCCCCTATCCATTATCCAGGTCAAAACACTTCCATCAAATAAAATATGTTATTGTCTTGGTTTTACATCCTGTGCCATGCCAGAGTAGATGTTTAAATGTTGCAGGCCTTATTCTTTTGCAAGTCGTTACAAGTAGTTAATATTTAGTTAAAGTCCCCATGTGGTGAAAATCAAGCTTTTAATGTTGTTTATATGTCTAAGTGTTTTAATATGCTTTAAGACAAACCATGTGCAAATTCATAAGTCGACACCATTGCTGAGTATTTTCTCCTTAAAACGGCAGTGAACCAAAGACAGTCTCAAAAACGCAGTTTGAAATCGCTGGTGTTTCTGACGTCACAAACTACCTTGTATCCAATCAGGTCAACGTGTGATCATCAATGAGTGGATCTCTGAGCTGGTGTGAGTGAGTGGAGGCTCATTTGCATATTCATAGAACCGCTTCTGGCTCTAGACCGTGTGAGTGAGTGGAGGCGGGGCTAATTTGCATATTCATAGAACCACTTATACTAAATGAGGCAAGGGTGTAGAGTTACATTCAAGCTATTTTAAGGCATGAATATTTTTTTTTCCAAGGAAAAACGTTTAAATATGTCATTTTGGTGATCAAATTTTAAGGGATAAAATTAATTGAACTACAGGGGGACTTTAACTGTTGCTTCCAGTGCCCCTGGTGTTCGCAACTGATCAACTATCAGCTATCTACCATACTGCAACTTAACGATAACAGTCCCTTTAAAGGAATAGTTCACACAAAAATGAAAATTCTGCCATCATTTACTCACCCACAAGAATTTCTTTCTTCTGCTGATCACAAAAATATACTTTTAAGAATGTAGGGTAAGAGAGTTGATGGGCCCCATTTGACTTCTATAGTATTTTTTCCCTTATACTGTGGAAGTCAATGGGGCCCATCAACTGTTTGGTTACCCATATTCTTTAAAATATCTTCTTTTGTCTATATTCCCACAATTAATTAACTTAATGTGCTGTGAAAACCGAAGTTTGGATGATCTCTTAACTGCAATGGATTTTTGAAATAAAAAAAGTCTGTTATTATGCAGTCTTTCCTCCCTGAACAGTGGCTGCAGTATCTAATTGAAGATATTTCACTTTGAATCGTCCCCTTACCAGTCGTAAACAAAAAAAATTGGGAGGACCATGTCATGGGCAACATATTCATATAAAACATCACCGCTTTTACGAGGCGCACACAGCTCTCTCACATTTAACTCTTTTCCTGTGAAATCACAAAATAAGATGCAAACAAATGCACCCCATTGTTGATCTACATCCACTGACATGCTGTTGCAAGTTTTATTGGTTTATAAAATAATCTATTAAATCCAAATTAACGTTTTGTGTCCATGTCTATTAGTTTTGAGGTCATAAATGCTAGTGCACTCATAAACTTTGACAAAATTCTGTTTTAGTAGAAATACAGTATATGCAAAACATAATGGCTAATACCGCCTAGCACAAAGGGTCAAGGGTTGTCAGTTGAGCTGTCAGTAAGTTTTCGCAAAAACATTATTTTAGACCTCAAGCACTACCTTTTCAAAGTTTAGGGTTGTTACGATTGTTTTTATGTTTTTGAAAGATGTCTCTTATAAAATTCTGCAGGTGGTCTCCTTACTGTCTATGTGTTTATGCTGGAGATGGGCTCAGCTGTTCCTCTATATCGCTATTCACTCAGTGCCAGTGTACCTGCACCCTGGCAAGCATCATCGGCCGGGCACGGGGATGTGCCATTCTTTCAGGTCTGTATGGCCACACACATTCACAGACACACACACACACACACACACACACACACACACACACACACACACACACACACACACACACACACACACACACACACACACACACACACAGACAAACACCAGGACTGCGTGCCGTTCAGGAGAGAATTGAGAATGCCTTTAAATTCCAGTTCCCTTTCAGTCGATCACGTTTTACGTACGTCTCCGTTCCCTCCTTCAGGGAACGAGGGCTACATACGTAACCGAGACGTTCTGTTCCTGAATATGAGTTACATTTGAATTAAGACAAATAATGCACAAATGTATTTTGGATGTTTAAATTCATAGAGTTAATTTAATTCTACTTTAAAAGCTAATTCAAAATATGAATTAATACTATGATAGCTACTAAAATATAGTATCTAAAATTTAGATACTATTTACTCATATTTTGAATGAGCTTTTATTTTAATATTTTATTTTAAGTTTTGGTAATTTTCTTAAGTGCTTTTGTAATTTTTATTAGGGGACAAGCACAGAAGGTGTGTAGGCACCTTATGTATCTGTTAGGGTTCTTATTATTTGCTTTTCCGCCATTTTGAATTTTATGAAAAACCTTTTCGAACTCCTCCTAGACCCTTGCTATGATTTTCATGAAAATCAAATTGGATCAGACCATGCTAACAAAAAGTAATGGAATTCAAGTTGATTTGTCTTACTGTTTTTTAATAACTCGCTAACGAATTTGACAAAGAGTACATCAAAGTGGATGTGAGGCTGTATGTCCGCAATGCTTTAGCATATTCACACCAAACTTGGTGTGTGATATGACAACCATAACCTGAGGCTACCTGCACAGTTTCGGCACAGTGCCACCTAGTGGTCAGGAAAAATACAAATAAATGTCTATTTTTGCTTAGAACTTCTGAACAGTTTGAGATTTGGGACAGCATGCTGAACAATATCTAATTTTCCCATGTCGGCCATTTTAGGCATAGACCATTTTGAATTTTGTTGTAAAATGCTATATTTCAGGAACGCAGTGGCGAATCATTACGAAACACGGTACGAAAATGTTAGGGGCAGCATCACCTTGTGGTCAAAAATTACAATGAAATTGCTTTTAATTTATTTTGCTTATTTTATTGAAACTGGTCTAAATAGATTCCTTAAGTCATACCGAGAACAATGATACCCATTATGCCATAGTCGGTCAAACTTGCTGTCTGCCATTTTGAATTTCCTTCAAAAACGTACTGTTGCGAAATCCTCCTACACTGTTGGTCCGATTTTCACAAAATTTGAGTCAGATCAATGACCAGTATATTTACTATACTAAGCAAAGAAAAGGAAACTATGGTTTACTCGAGCACAAACCGTTGTGTCGACAGACAGCTGTGATAAGCCATTTTCTTGAAAACATAATTGTGGTTGGCAAATGTGTTTTTCACATTGCTTATTACTTCACTACACAGACAAAAACCATAACCGCCTGTTTGCTAATGCCTCAGTGAAAAAACAAAGCTTTCAATGTACACAATCTATTGCGGCGCCTCAGGAATGCCATCAGTCCTGGCGTGTGTTTGCATCACCTCAGCACGCTTCAATTGCCCTTATAGCCCCATTCCATCTGAGCTGACAAACACTGATCGATGTGTTGTCACGGTAACAGGCCTACAGCAGTCCCCATAGCAACTTCAGCACGCGGATGACCGTGTGTGTGTCTCACGCCTATCACCCCCGCCCTCGCTGGATGCTCACACTGCGGTCATGTGACGGCAGCCGCCGCTGGAGATCAGAGTTTGAGTTCTACGTGGCTTCGGTTGAGCAGCAGCACAGCAGGCGAGTGTGATGTTCACAGATGAGCCGTGACTGATTGAAATCATTTTTATTGCTTCTCAACTGTGCAACATTTAACCCTGTATAGTCCTCAGTGCGACAGTGCCCCATTTGAACAAATCAAAATGCCTGAAAAAGATCTTGGATTATAATAATCCAGTAATTGATCTCCTGTTTGTGTATTTTTGACAGGAAGCTGTATTTTGCCCAACACACCAACAGCCCGTACCCCAGTCGTGTGTGTGAGGGGCCTCCGGGGTGTGTGTTCAGCTCTGGGCCCGACGGACCCACTCATGGCAGCTTTTACGCCCCACTTCCTGCTGGTACATGCATGGTTTTAAATGTATTTGACGTTGTGCATAATTTAAGGTTGTGGCAGAACATCCCCTTGTGAAAAAGAAGTGCGCTTAACTATTGAATGTGCACTTTCAGGACTCTTTTTCTTAATACACTTATGTATACTTAAAGTGCACTTTGCAAATTAAAAGTCTTACCTGCAGCTTTTAGTGGGCAGGAGTTATTGACACATTAGAGTGATAAAGGGACAAATGAGTAAGAAAGAGTGGGACTTGCTTGATGTTACAAAGAGTTATTAAAAGTACAATATGCCGCAAAAGAGAACTCATATTCAGTATTCGCACATTCACTGACAGGCAGCTTTCTGGGCACGGTTAAATGGTTAAATACAATAAGTATTCTCGTAAACACAGTAGGTTTATGTATTGAGTGAAGGTAAACAGAAGGGAGAATTTGATGTGTATCAATATATAGGGTACATGCATTAGCTCTTAAAGTGACAGCAGCCTAATATACTGATATACTGATCCTTAATCAAACAACAAAAGAATAAGAGAAATTCCCTCACTGCTCTTGACTGAATAACTTTTGTAGCTTTAATAAATATCAGTGTCTATTTAATTCATTCAGTGAAGACTTAAAGTCCCCCTGTGGTGAAAATCAAGCTTTTAATGTTGTTTATATGTCTATGTGGTGTTTTTAATTTGCTTTAAGACAAACCATGTGTAAATTCATAAGTCATCACCATTGCTGAGTATTTTCTCCTTAAAACTGCAGTGAACCAAAGACAGTCTCAAAAACACGGTTTGAAATCGCTGGTGTTTCTGATGTCACAAACTACCTTGTAACCAATCAGATCAACGTGTGATCGTCAACGAGTGGATCTCTGAGCTGTGAGTGAGTGGAGGCGGGGCTCATTTGCATATTCATAGAACCGCTTATGGTTCTAGACGTAGTGCACCTCAACAGCGTAGGAGAATGACTTGGAAGAGAAGAGATTGTTGAATAATGTCATTATTTTGGGGTTTATTTGCACACAAAAAGTATTCTCGTCGCTTCATAATATTAAGGTTGAACCATTGTAGTTACATGGACTATTTTAACTATGTTTTTACTACCTTTCTGGGCCTTGAAAGTTGCAATGACGCTGCTGTCATTGGAGGGACAGAAAGCTCTCAGATTTCATTGAAAAGATCTTCATTTGTGTTCCGAAGATGAACGAAGGTCTTACGGGTTTGGAACGATATAAGGGTGAGAAATTAATGACAGAATTTTCATTTTTGGTGAACTATCCCTTTAAGGCCAACTTGAGTGGGTCAAAAAAAGCACTAAATTTCAACTAATTACATTTAATATAATATTTAACTAAAATACATTTGAATTTCATTGTAATTAACTTGCAATTAAGTGTCTGAAAGCGTTACATTCAGTTTGCAATGCATTTAAGTATATTCTTTTAAAGTATATTAGTTCTGCATTAAAAAAAAAACTCTTGAATAAGTATGCTAAAGTGTACTTCTTTTTCACAAGGGTCTACACATGTATGACCTTGTAAGTACAGTAACTTAAAAATATCTACAACTGAGATCTGTTTTATGTGAGCAATGGGTAGTTGATAAATAATTTAAAATGTACTGTGTTTCTTGAAAAAATATTGGGTTCTCAAAAAAAAACAAAAAAAAAGTAGATTCATATGGCTGTGACTGAATCAATATTCCTTTGATATGCCCCAAAGTTCTGCAGGAGATGCTGGATATATTTATTTTATGACAATTTGAAAGTTGTTCTTTCTTTGCTAAGTGTCAGATGCATCTTCTGTATGTGATCAGCTCCCGCCCAGATGAAGATCTCCAGGACTTCAGGCTTTAACCCCTGCAGTGGAGGAGAATGTGGGAAACCAGCAGTGCGCCCTCTAGTGGATACCGGAGCCATGGTGTTTGTGGTGTTCGGCATACTAGGGGTCAACCGCACTCAGCGCTCAGACAACCATGTTATTGGAGACCTGGTATGACAGAATAAAACTATTTACACTATTTACAGTGCAGAAATTAAAATGTAAACTCCATTTGTGAAAATGCTTGAGAATAATCAGAACAACATCAGAATCATAGTAGCTGCGTCCCAATTTACATACACTTGCTAAATAGTTTGATATCAGGATTAGTTTGTCCCAAATCAGGTAAAAAGTATGAATCTGTGCATGCTTTGAAACATTTCCCATTACTTTGAATACCAATGAATGAAGGGCACCAAAAAACTGCTTCTTATTTTATATCATGATCAATGTCACAGATTTACTCTAGAAAGTGATTTAGAACCTTAACCCTATAAAGCCTACTGTATATTGTATTTGATGCACAGATTTCTAAGATGTCTTAATTATGAACCTGATCATAGCTTTACTGAATAACCTGGTGTACACAATCTACTACCTTCTGTCGTCTGATTGATAGTTTAGACTTTTTTAGAATGTAAAAGGCCTTTTAGTATAATTGTAAAAATGTCCCACTTTAGCTCGTGGTTCACGTGTCTTTTTGCTGTGAAATCTTTACAGATTTTTCTAAAGTAAATGTAGGAATAACTTTTATATTGTAAGTAATATTTCAAGATGAACAACTTAGGTTTAGTTGTTTATCCATCCATCTTTTTTTTGTTGGAAATATGAATATCAAATATAATACATCAGGCTTTTGAGGAACATTTATTTGTTCATCTCTCAGACATTATATTAAATTGCATTATGTTTTAAAACTACAGAGCTTTGATCATAAAACTAAGCATTTAAATATCATCTTACTAAGACATATTATTGGGAGATACAGAGTGATGCATTTTATATAGTTAATAATAATAATTTTTAAGTAGTCTCTATTATGTTATTATTGATTTACATTACAAGCTATCAGAATTTCATCTTCCTTTTTGGCCATATAAATATCAGCAACTGCACTAAATTGAATATTTGACTTAGTTTGCTTGTTTTTTGTTTTTCTCGAGTTTGAGCTTCATATTCTCACTATATCATACTATATGAGCCATAAAAGCCTGATGTATCAAATAATACTTTGTCTAAAAATTCATTAAATGGTTCTATATAAAAAAAGGACTTTTATTTTACATGTCAGGATTTACAGTTTTTTTTATTATTATTGTTTTAAATTATATTCAGGTTTGAATGGAAAAAAACCCCTGATTTTTAATGTCGTCTCAGTCTGCACATTGTACATTGATTGATTTCCTTTGAAGCTGATTTATGAATTATTAATTGAGTGATTATTGACGTTCCTCCCCCTCAAAGGGTAGTGTGATCTATGATCCAGACTTTGATGTTTTTAATGAGATCGGGCACTTGTGCAAGCTGTGCAAAGCCATCAGTGCCAATGCCAAGCTGGTGAAGCCCGGTGGAGCTCAGTGTTTGCCATCAGGTGAGGGAGAATCATCCACGAGTTCTTCTCATATACCCTTTCAGTCGGTCATAGTTTTACCACGTTGCGTTTCTCTCTTTCAGGAAACAGCCTCACATCCATTCTGCCCTTACTTCACCCGGAGTGTCACTCTCTCCCCGAGCCCAACCTCTTGCCTGGCCAGCTATCCCATGGTGCAGTGGGCATGCAGGGCGGGAGAGTGCACTGGATCTCTATGGCTTTTGAATCAGTAAGTTCACTATGGCATTTCAATAGTTTACACAAAAATGTCGTGTCATTTTATGGTGCATTTTCCCCTTCTAGAGAGTGTGACAGCCAGTGTTGGGGAGAGTTATTTTTAAAGGTATAACAAATTACATTACTTAAAAAGTAATATTATGTTACTTTTGTGTTACTTTTTATCACTTGGACTCGCTCGCTCGCTTCCAGGTCTTTGTATTGGTAATGTATTTTAACACAGTAATGTATTCAACAACATAGCCTATATAACATACTCCTTGATTTTCTTTTAAAAACACATTTACAATATTATTATATTCTGCCCACTTAGAATATTTCCTGACCACTACAGCTTCGCCATACAAAATATCTCTTAAAATCCCCCTGGGGTAAAATATTTTTTAATGTTGTTTATATGTCTATGTGGTGTTTTTAATATGCTTTAAGACAAACCATGTGCAAATTCATAAGTCAATACCAACACCATTGCTGAGTATTTTCTACTTAAAACTGCAGTGAACCAAAGACAGTCTCAAAAACACAGTTTGAAATCGCTGGTGTTTCTGACGTCACAAACTACATTATAACCAATCAGGTCAACATGCCGGCGGGCTTTGGAATATCATTACCAGCAAACTAGCAGGGGAGTCTCGAGAGATGCCAGGTTATCCCAGTATATTTTTTTGTTGATATGAAAAAATCGGGTAGATTTAGCAATATAGCGGGTGTATGATGTATATTACGATGTTATGATGAACTATATGCCTTTCTCCACTGACGTTCTAAGTTGTTCAAAGTGTTTCTGATGATTGTTAGAAGGCAGACTGAGATGGCGAACGGGAACATGGTTTGTGTAACATTAGCAACACATTATTGGCTGTTTGATAACATACTCAAGCAAAAGGCTAATCATATTAATTACCGTTATGTGTCCGACGTTTCAAAAAAGAGCAATAACATTGTGCTGCGTTTACCTCAGTAGGTTGGCCAAATGGATCTGTGATCTGGCGTGAGTGAGTGGAGGCGGGGCTAATTAGCATAATCATGTTTCCACGTATACTACTGTAAATGAAGCAAGGGAGTAGAGTTACATTCAAGCTATTCTAAGCATGAATAATTTTTTTTCAAGGAAAAAACTTTTAAATATGTCATTTTGGTGATCAAAGATGAATTTTAAGGGATAAAATTATTGACTACAGGGGGACTTTAACATTACGGGTTATATTACCTATACCTACCCTCAACAACTGAATGCCATGCTGTGTTTGGGATTCAAACAAATAGCATATCCATAACATGGTACCATTTATAGACCGAGAGCTGAAGAGTAATATTCAGAGAAAAAAACTTGTTTTTAAGAGGTTTTGAAGGAGAGAAGGGAGGATGCTTGTGTCACATTCACCGTCTGTCATCATCCTGTTCACTACAGTTCCCAGAATCCTCCTTGTCTCCACACCTGAACTCACTCCCTCAATTACCCACCTGTTCATCGTTATCATCATCTGCATCACCTGTCTTGTGTTCATCTGTGTCTGTATTTAGTTCCCCTCCTCACTCATGTCTTAGTCGGTTATTATTTGTGCACCAGCACACTGTTTCTTGTTTGTTTTGAGTTACTGCCATTTAATAAACCTTTGTTATTTTTGTACTTCGCTTGGCTTGTCTCCTTCCTCAACCCGGACCTGACAGAATAACCGACCACATCATGAGCTGGGAGCTCACTGGACAGATCGCGGCTTTGGCTCGGGATAGCCGCGATCTGTTGCATCACACCAGTCCAGCCGAGCCTGCACTTCACGCCATTCCAGCCGAGCCTGCACTTCACACCATTCCAGCCGAGCCTGCACTTCACGCCAGTCCAGCCGCGCTTGCACTTCACGCCAGTCCAGTCGAGCCTGTACTTCACGCCAGTCCAGCCGAGCCCACACTTCACGCCAGATCTGCCGAAGCCAAGGCAGTTCGCGTCATGCCCGCCGCGCCTGAGATTGAGAGCGTCATACCTGCCGAGCCTGAGCCAGTTGTTGGCCTAGAGCGGCCAGATCCAGTTCCGAGTCCAGTTCCGAGTCCAGCCGAGCCCGCACTTCACGCCAGATCTGCCGAAGCCAAGGCAGTTCGCGTCATGCTCGCCTAGCCTGAGACAGTTGTTGGCCCAGAGAGTCCCGAGTCCAGTCCCGAGTCCAGTCCCGAGTCCAGTCCCGAGTCCAGTCCCGAGTCCAGTCCCGAGTCCAGTCCCGAGTCCAGTCCCGAGTCCAGTCCCGAGTCCAGTCCCGAGTCCAGTCCCGAGTCCAGTCCCGAGTCCAGTCCCGAGTCCAGTCCCGAGTCCAGTCCCGAGTCCAGTCCCCGCCTGCCCTGTCAAGCAAGAGCCAGAGCCAGTCTTCCCAAAGGCGTTTTCACCGCTGGTCCCGTCTAACACGGAGCCCTCTTCGCCGCTGATCCTGCCCAGCTCAGAACCCTCTTCGCCGCTGGTCCTGCCCAGCTCAAAGACTTCTTCACCCCTGGTCCTGTCCAGCCCAGAGTCGCCTTCACCCCCCGTCTCATCCAGTCTTGAACCAGAGCCTGATAATTTCCCCAAGAAAGTTTTTTTTTTGGGGGGGGGGCTATAAGTCCTCTGGGGGGACCGTGGAGGCCTCACCGACACGGTTCCCAATGCCGTCCTGGCCACCTGAAGGGTCTTCTCCGCCATGGCCGCCCGAAGGGTCCTCACCGCCATGGTCACCTGAAGGGTCTTCTTCGCCATGGCCGCCCGAAGGGTCCTCACCGCCATGGGCACCTGAAGGGTCTTGACCGCCATGGCCGTCCGAAGGGTCCTCACCGCCATGGTCACCTGAAGGGTCTTGACTGCCATGGCCGTCCGAAGGGCCTGCTTCGCCATGGCCACCTCCTCGTCCTGCACCACCGTGGCGGCGATACCATCCTGGAGTCTCCTGTCTGTCATCTCTCTGTTCACCCTTCGGTCACAGACTCCAGCATGCCCAACCCCCCTCCCGTGTTCTGCCTTCTACGGCGCGGGTCGCGCCTAGCGGGAGGGGGGAGTAATGTCACATTCACCGTCTGTCATCGTCCTGTTCACTACAGTTCCCAGAATCCTCCTTGTTTCCACACCTGAACTCACTCCCTCAATTACCCACCTGTTCATCGTTATCATCATCTGCATCACCTGTCTTGTGTTCATCTGTGTCTGTATTTAGTTCCCCTCCTCACTCATGTCTTAGTCGGTTATTGTTTGTGCACCAGCACACTGTTTCTTGTTTGTTTTGAGTTACCTCCATTTAATAAACCTTTGTTATTTTTGTACTTCGCTTGGCTTGTCTCCTTCCTCAACCCGGACCTGACAGCTTGACGGATGTCTTGAGGAAGAGCATTTCACAACCTGGGAGCCACAACACTGAAAGACCTGGCTCCCATAGTCACCAGACTAAACTTAGGCGTGACTAACTATCCCAAAGCATAAGGGGTGAACAGGAGCATAAGGCTGAAGTAAATCAGATAAATATGTAGGACCAAGATGCAGGACCAAGGTTATGAAGAGTTTTGTAAGTGAGGATTAGTACCTTGAAGTTTATACGCAAGAAACCCGAAGCCAATGAAGGTGACAGAGGATTGGAGTTATGTGCTCATTCTTTCTTGTGTGAGTGATCAAGCGGGCTGCAGAGTTTTAAACATATTGGAATCGTTTGATATTTTTAGCTGAAAGGCCATAATGAAGTGAGTTACAGTAGTTGAGATGTGACAAAGCCATGTACAACAGTTTCAGCACCCTGCTGACTGAGAAAGAATCGAATACGAGAGAGACTGTATTACATATAGGTGGAAAAAAGCAAAATGTGGAAAATGTGCTTTTTAAATGAAAACCAATGTGATTATTAAATGAAAGAGTGGAATCAATGAGAACTCCAAGATTTTGAACTGTCATAGAGGGCATTATCAAGTCACCATCCAAATCTATCAGGTGACCAGATGGTTTCAACTGCTGATAGATTTGACCTGAGTTAAATTTGAGGTAATTTGCCTCCAGTCAAAGCTTGAGTTCCTTGATGCAAGTTGTTAATGTAGGCGGAGGAAACACTGAGGTGGGAGGTGTGCTAAAATAAATCTGAATGTCATCAGCAGTGGAAGATTAACCCATAGCGTTTGATTATTTTTCCAATTGGTAACATATAAATAGTGAAAAGAAGAGGGCCCAAGACAGAACCTTGAGTTAACCTTGATTTGTGCTTCTGGTAACAAATTGTTGCCTCCCTGTCAAATAGGAGGAAAACCAGACAAAGGCTGTGCCAGTAATTCCAATTGCTGATCGAACTGCATTAAGAGCTTCCATATACTGCTGAATGTGTTCAGTATATGCCAAGGAGTGAACAATAAGGCCAGTTTTCTTATAAAAGCTTTCTAGATGGCAGCCCTTGGTTTTCATTTCCCTAAGCTCAGTGTTGAACTGAGGAGAAGTGCAAGAGGATGGAACATATCTTGATTTTAAGGGAGCATACTGATTCAAAGTAGAAATACTTTCATCATATACATTAATGTATTCTGCACTGGGAAGACTGAAACAGGCAGAAAGTATTATAAGTATATAGTATTATATATAATTTCAGGAAGACGGTAGACTAGTATTATAAGCAGGGGAGAGTGACCCGTGATTTTAAATGCCAAATATTCAAATGATGTCACATCATGAAAAGCAGACAGCTCAATATGAAGACTCTGATGATAGACCACCACCAGACCACCACCCCCGCCTCCAATTCGGGGCTTAGTCAAAATACTGAAACCAGGAGGAGAGCGCAAATTGAGTTCAACAAAGTCATTTAATGTTTGCCAGGCTTCTGTGAGCATCAGCATATCACAGTTATTATCAGAAATTAGGTCTCGGAGAACCAGTTAATGAACGAGTGTTGAGTAGGGCAAAATTCCCACACTGCTGGACACTCTTGTTAAGCACAGAGTCATTTCTGATCTTTTCTAGTGGCCTTAGAGAGGATAAGCGAGCTCCGCGATGTCTGTACGTAGAAGATGACTTCCGTGTGCTTAATCTGTGAGTCCAGATAGAGGGAATAGAAGCAGGCGAAGTGCAGTTCTTTTTGATAAATACAATAGAACGTGATAGGCCTACATTCTAGGATAGCTGTTCATGAGTAGTTTAAAAAGCTTTCTAATTTATGTTGGTGCAGGACAATGTTTTCTCCTTTTCATCAGTCTTTTTAGTTATTGGCTGTTTTAGATCACGCTTGACTTTCTCCATAGCGTTTTAAAGAGGTACATTCTCAAATGGGTCGAAGCCTCTTTCTATTAAATCTATCTGGAATCGTGAATTATCTGATTTTAATTTATCTGTCGACTGGGAGAGGGTGTGGTCTAATCTAATCTTAACTTTAAAAATTTGGCTCATCGTTTTATTCATTTCAAAATCATCCATAGGGCATACATAAATCCTTACAAGAGGTTCAAAATGAAACTGCAATCAGCCTATAACTGCCATATCTGTAACACTTTATCATCAGGTACTTTTCTTCATTGGGAGTGTCCAATTGTTGTCAACCTATGGACTAATGTAAACTTGGTTTTGTCCTCTTTACTACAAATTGATTATATGTCTAATCCGGGTTTATGTCTTCTCAATGATGATTCTGGTCTCTGTATAAGTTCATTGCAAAAGAGAATGTTGTTTGCTGGGTTTACAGCTGCAAAGAAGACAATAATACAGGACTGGTTTACTGGTTTTTTATGTGTGCAAAAACATATTGGATTCCTAGCTTACATAAAAAGTGACTTGTGAATGTACAACAGCACGAATTAACAAGGCTAAACCTAGTACCATTGATGCATAGCAATGTTTTTCTTCCAACATATTGGACTATATAAAGGAATGACTATATAAGGTTTTTTTTTTTTTTACTCTTTCATATTGTTAAATTATGGATAATATGTCTGTTGCTCCCCCTTCCCTGTCTGATTGTTTGAATGGATGTTATTTCTAAACTGTCATTTTGATCACAAAAAAGAATTCAAATGGGTCGCAGATTTGATCATCAGAGAAATGGCTCGCGCAAATCTTGGGCGCGCTGGTGATTCGTGCTCCACTAAACAATTGGGCTTCAGTCATATTGCACAGATAATTGGTCCATTCAGTTTGGCTTATAAAAGCTCAGAAGTAGCGCTGTATACAATTCATTAATAACCTGATTCTATGTTTCGGTGCAGGTGGTCAGAGTACTGGCAACATGTGAGAAGTGCTAATACGCAAGAAAAAGTGAGGGTACTTAAAATAAAGAAGTGCCAGGGGCGTTTCCTCTGAGGAGGCAAGGGAGGCAGTGCCTCCTCAAAAAATGAGAACAATTAGAAAATAATCCATATTATAAAAATAAAACAATGCAAATATTACGAAACGTGACATTACAAAGTGTATAAATCACAGTTTTTTTCTAAAGTAACACTAAAGTAGCCCATTGAGTTTTAACAAACCATGCACTGGGTTTGGCAGGGGGTAATTGAGACTGAATGGGGGAAAGTCACGTAAGAGAAGGCAATGCCTCAATCGCACTATGATTGGATATGATTGGTTATGATTGGTTTGTGCGATAAATTCGCCTCTTGTTTTCATGCCCATTCACAAATCATTCTGAATGAACAACATTATGGCGTTAATGGAAGACTGATTAAAAAGTAAGTAAACAAACACACTTAGATATCACTGCTTTATGTCACGTCAAAATCAAACTTGAAATGTCCTAAAAACATGACGACTGTGGGTTTTTTTTTAGTAAGCAATCAGCTTGGTGAAATTAAAGGTCATCTTCATGTCTGTGAACAGTTGTTTATCGAGCTTGATGACTGAAAATAAGTTGACTATTAAAAAGAACAGCTGAACATCATTCACTAATAAAAAATAATAAATTGTTACCGCCTTTAATTATAATTTTGGAATAGATGTAAAAATGCTTAAAAAGCAAAACTGATGAGATTTATACTTTAACGTAAAAATCTAAAATAGAATTATATTTAGTTTCTTTTTATTTTATTTTTTAATGTAGGCCTAATGTAATGTTTATTTAAGCTGGAGAATGTGACAACATTAAGTGTAAATGGGACATGAATATTGTCATTTAATTAAAAAAAACTAAACTAAACAAAAAAACTGTGAGGACTCCGCCTCCTCATTTCAGAACACCCCTGCAACACGTGGTGACAGCATCATTTTCAATACTTGATGTCATACTCCAGGTTATTAAGAATTTTAATGCAACTCTTTCTTCATTTTCATTGTCTCTATAATTCAGACCACCTACAAGGGAAAGTCTTCGTTTCAGACTCACTCTGATTTCCTGCAATGGGAGAGTTTCCTGCAGAAGCAGCTCGCCTCACTTCCAACGTCGTCTGCCTTGAGACGAGGCTTCCAGACCTGCCAACACTGGAAACAGATCTTCATGGAAATTATAGGCAAGAGAGCAAAAATAGAACGTGGCAAAGACAGAAACCAGCTTTGATAAAAATGGCTCTGCTTGAACAAATGAGCAATTTAAGAGTGATTAGTGATTAGGCGCAGACATCATTAACATGAGTGCTCATTAACCTCACTCTCAACCAATGACGATAATGAATCTGCATTCAGATTCTCTATTTATATGACGTTTAACATGGGTAGACTCCCTCCCTGAACTCCTCTTTATGCACTTACTGTAGGTGTAGAGAGCGCCCTCTACAGTCTCCTGCTGTCACTTGCCATCTGCATCGCAGCAGTAGCTGTGTTTACTGCACATCCACTTCTGCTGCTGCCAATCCTACTGAGCATTCTGGGTATGTCATACCTTTGCAAACATTCAGTCACTGCACAAAATATTAATATTAATATTATTTTTGTTAGTTTATCATTTCAGCCCAAAAATCACAGGAAGAAAATGAAGCCTACAATTTACTAATATTGTAATAGTGTACACATGCTTGGAAAATAACACTGATTACAGTGCATGAGAATCATTGAGAATAATGAGAATTCCAAAAAAAAAAGATGCATTACTGCAGATGTGCTTATAATAGCAATTAGTCACAATTAAAAAAAAAAAAAATCTAAAGAGGTCTAAAAATTAATTCATTTTTTTTTTAAGATAGATCATTTCATTATTTTTACATGAAATGATTTACATTATCCCCTTGAAATAGTTTACCACCATTTTTTATGGCCAACTAATTTTCATTGAGGATAATTAAATGCTGCGTCTCCTTTTGGACGGAGTCATCAAATGCCTTTTTCTTTAATTCTGTTGAATTTAATTGACTCATGTTATATGTACTGATGGTGAAAATCATTGCCTTTGAAATGTGCAGCTCTTTTCCCATCTCATTTATATGTTAATACAATATGCCAGACATGAACATAATTTAACTTTCAACCAGGAATATTATCACTAGTGATTACTCAGACTGAACGAATATACAAATTATGTGAAATGAAAAGAGACTCTGAAAATCATCCCACTTTTATGTCCAGCTAAACAAGGAAATAGATTTCAAAAATGTGCAATGATGCTTGAATTCAAGTAGAGGAAGGAATAAAAACAGTGAAAAGGACAAAAACAGAACCAGAGTGTTTATGAGCTGTTTAAAGAAGACCTATTATGCATTTTTTTCTTTTTTTTTAGTTTGTAATGTTACTGTTTGAGAATGAAAAAGTTCTGCAAAGTTACAAAGCACAGTATCACTTCAAAGGGAGTTCTTCTTTATATTAGTGTCACTGTTTCTGAACTCCCTGAAACTCCTCTATAGTAGTCTTGAGTTTTCTTCCGGGAACGAACACCTCACAATATTCGTTATTTAACTAATTCCCACCCAAGGCAAAACTCTTTTTGAGTTATTTAGTGTGTTAAAACTCACGGTTATATGGCGTGGCGTGACATTTCTGTAACACGCTTGAAGCAGTTGACAAATCCCAACTCGCTGGTGCAGCTGACCAATCAGAGCACATTGTGCTTTCCAGAAGGAGGGGCTTCATAGAGACCGAACTAATTGTCGAGAACGACGTCAGGTGCAGGTGAAGGAGTAATAACTTCTGCTGATTAATCTATTCAATATCTCCAAGAATCTGCTGTAATGAAGCCCCTTTCGGCGATCGGATCACAAGTGTACCAAGCTAAATACAGGTGTAAACAGGATCTAAAATGTTTTGAGCCTGTCCACTTTCGACCACTTCGGCCTTGTTTACACCTGGTATTAAGATCCGTTTTGGTCGATCGGATCACAAGTAGATGAGGGAGACACATTCCCGTTACACCTGGTGTTTTAATCCGTCTCTTCTGTCCACTTTCATCTACTTCTGTCCTGATTTCTTCGAGGGGAGGGTCTATGGGTGGGTAAATGTATGGGATTTTTCAGATCTTTTGATCAAATGGACAAAATAAGCTCACACAATTTACATATGAACGCACCCGGAGACGACAGAAAAACACACAAACTTTAGTTTCTGCTCTGACAGCTTTGAGATCAGCCAAACGCTGTGAGTGTGTGTTAGAAATCAGGATTGTTGAGAGAACATTGTGCTTGGTATGTTTTTCATCTTTAAACCAAACTTGGGTCTCCAGCCGACAAAGTTTAAATCCCGACTGGCTAGCGCGCTTCCCATAATGTTTACGAATTAGGACAGTAGGCGGAGAGAGTGTTTACAGTATGAAAGCAATCCGGTCGAATGCGTTTTCGACTACCCCTGGAAGTGGTTGAAAGTGGACAAGCTCAAAACGTTTTAGACCCTGTTTACACCTGTATTTAGCATCGTCCATTTGTGATCTGATCACCCAAAACACATCTTAATACCAGGTGTAAACAGTCATGCTTTTACATGTCTTTTGCTTTATTTGATGTTTGATTCCTTTATACATCATACTCCGGAGTTTGCTTATGTTCATAGAACTATGGTTCGAGAAACGCCAAATCATTGAACTGTATTGGTAACTTCCGACCATAGTTGGTCTTGAAACTTGAACTTGAAAAACAAGTTGGTTTTTTGAACATCCAAGCATGAAAACCCATTCTAGTAGAGCCCCAAAACAAAATCAAGACTTATAATAGGCATAATTGGTCCTCTTTAAAATAAATCTTAAATCTTGAAATGACTTCATAACGTGTGTGTGTTTTGGCACTGGCAGGTATGGTGTGTCTGGTTGTGGCGGTGATGTATTGGCTCGGGTGGGAGATGGGTGCGGTTGAAGCCATCTCTCTCTCCATATTGGTGGGCTCTTCGGTGGACTATTGCTTGCATCTAGTGGAAGGCTATCTACTGGCGAGGGACCCTGAAACTTCAGGACTGGCCAATCACAGTTCGGTATGATTTACAATTATCCATTACTCAACAAATGTGTCAAAATACATCTCCTGTGATGGTGAAATGGAACTGTTTTCATGATATATTCACATCCCTGACCGTTTCATTGGTAGTGATCTGGGCACGTAACACCAAAGCTTAGTTGGGTCCCGGTTTGGGACATCACTTGAACAGTTAAGACGCTGGGATTTCCTCCCACCATTGTGCCCTAGAGCAAGGCACTGAACCCTGGCGTGCTTTAGGGGAGTCATTTATATTGGTGTAGGATAAGCTATCCTGGATGATACAGTTCATATTCGCAGTCGTATACATCAGGTGCCATTTTATATGCCATTATACATAATAGCATAACAACTTACATAACAACATAACAACTTAATGAAACCCTGTATAAATAATGGATTATTGTTGATTATTGATATTATAACACATTAATAATGCATTTATAATCATTAGATTCATAGCTAACTTTAGGTGTGTTCGCGCCATGATTACTATATGACTACCTGGATGTTTTACTCACATCTCTCACATCTGTTTTACTCGAGAAAACTGTGGCTAAAACTAAAAACTGCTTGCACTTTATTTTACAACACGTGCACTTTCAATGTATTTACTGAGTACTGTAAGGTAACTACATGGGTTAAGTTCAGGGTTAGTACCTAGTTAATACCCAGTTAGTGTCATTACTACAATAGTATGTTCATGCGAAACAGGACTGTAAAACAAGTGCTTCCTAAAAACTGTGTAAACACAAACACTGATCCATTCTGACTGCAGTGTTATGGAGAAAACCTGCTGTTACTGAGAACAAACCCAGTGACTAGGAGAAATGTCAGCATACTGATGAGATAAACACGTCTGATCCTATATTCTGCTCTGTTCCTACCATTCCTTTCCTCAAGCCCTATGTCAGAATTGCAAAACAGCTACAGTAAACATGATGGGCCATTAACACTTGATTAAAAGGATAGTAGGTCTATGAAACAAGGAAGTCAATTTGAAAACATGACACCAAAGTTAGAGTCGTGAAACAGAAAGAAGAAGACAAGGTGAGAGAGTTTTTTAGAGTGAGTTGAATATTAATGTTAAGAGTTTTTACAAGTGTCATTTCTTCTGCATTGGCTTACAGGAGTCCTCCATCAAGCGGCAGCTACGGACCCTTGAAGCAGCTAATCACGTGGGTGTTGCCATAGTTTCTAGTGCCGTCACTACAGTGATCTCAACCATTCCACTCTTTTTTTGCGTCATCGTGCCTTTCGCCAAGTTTGGTCAGATTGTGGCCATCAACACAGCAATTTCCATCGCATTCACTCTCACGGTCACTACCGCGCTTCTGGCGACAATGGGACCCGCCGACTTCACACGGACACCCAGAGCCGTGCTCAAAGCCGCTCTGGCGGTCCTGATTATTGGTGTCTGTGGAGGTCTGCTTTGGTGGACTGGATCACAGTTTGCTCCTGACACACTGATCTAAATCACACAGCGAATCCCTCCTGCATCCGTTTCAGGCCGAGGAACCTCATTCCAGGTGGATTTCAAGTGTGCAACTGTGATTTGTTTGTGACAGTGAGACAACATACGTGAACATGAACTCATTGGGAAGCAAGTTGGGGAAAATGAAGTATTTAACATATGTGGCACACTGTTAGAAATTAGGAAACCCTGTACGTGAATAGTGAACAGTCTGCATGAAGGTAGTGAGCCCTGACAGACGTGGGAAATACGTCGAACACATTTAGGTGAATGACACTGTCTTTGCTATCATGAATCGATCTGTCAGGGACTTGCATTAATGTATGACCAAAAGTGTTGATTATTCCTCGATATTTTGTTTTATTCGCAACATGGAATGAAGAGATTTAGAGGATGTGAGGACATGTCTTACATTGGTTCAAATGTGATGAAGGCCTGAAGTCTCAGAGGAGAAGAACATGAATTCTGTGAATTCATCTCACGTGCGGGAGCAGGACAACACTGAAGGAGAAAGTCTAAGACAAAGCTACTTTTTCACCGCCCTTGAGGGATGTTGCAACAGGGTTGGTGTTTAACTTGAGATTTAATTATTTGAACCCCAAATGTCAAAGTCCTACTGTACATTTTGGTTGAAGTCAACAAGAAATGACATTCACTAGCTGTTTTACTTTTGCAATGCAACATACAATTTTTTTGCAGAGTTTGCAGAGTTAGACTCGTTCCTGGGTCAACATCTTTTGTTGATCCTGGAACAAAATTCCTGTTTGAAAATTTTGTCCTAGCTATATCTCTACCCCTAAACCTAACCCTACACATAACTTATCCCTAAAAACAGAGGGAAAATGATTGGTGACTAACACATGACATTAACTGTAAACTTGTCCCTCAGATCTGATTGGTTGATTGGAATGTTGATCCAGGATCAACAAAGATGTTGTTCCAGGAACATGATGCACTTGGTGGAATCAGGTTAGGCCTGATTTGGTTTCATCCATCAGGAATCGATTGGATGGTAAAAAGTGAAAAGTTAATTTTACCCTCTTGTGTATTTCACCGTATCACTTCGTCTTCAGATAGAGATTTTAGAAAGCTGTGTTAGCTACAACAGTAAAACAATGCTAAATAGCTAACTGGCTATTGTATAGTCCACAAAGCCTTGGTTACACTTGGTTTTTGTTAACTAAAACAATTAAAAAATAATTTTACTTAACTGAAATAAAGCTGAAATAAAATATAAATATTAGATGAAAAACTTTACTTTAAAAAACTTAAATGAAAGAAATTTTAAATTTCTAAACTTAAATAATGGCAAAATTAAAATTGGCATTAGTTAAGGGAGCTTGGGGAGCCTGTCATCTTTGATTATTGTTAAAACAAGACGCGGGTATAAATACGTAAGTGGATGCATGCACCAGTTGTTTTTCGCTGAGGAGCCGAGCGGAGCCCGGAGTCAGCGGTGGTCCAGCAATAGTGGCGACGGGACTATGTCTCCGTAACCGAGACGTTCCCTTTCAGTCGCTCACGTTCGAGGTAGTCAACGTTACGACTGATTGGGATCCCTATTAAAACGCCACTAGTGCTGCCACCTTCCTGTGCCTAGATAAAAGCCTCCTGATCCCCCCGCATTATTGAGGCAGAGATAGGACAGGGCTTAGGCCAGGGAAGTCACTGCTGTTCCATAAGACCATGGGGAAAGCGGTAACCTTCGTTGGAAGGAATACGCTGCGGAAGCCACATCCTGCCCATAGGGAGGTAACATGTGGGGGATTACACATATGGACTGGGCGATTTACCGGGCAGTACAACATATGGAATGTCACTGAGGTGGCTCCAGCCTTTAACAGGGGGAGACGCAACCGGTTAGTGATGGCAGAGCAGGCTCTGCCAAGGGAAGACACGGGCTCATGGCAGGGAGCCGTACCGTGGAAGAATACACATATGGGATTGCCGTAGGGATCACAACATATGGACCCAGCCTAGCACAGGTTCCACCAGAGCATACGAGTGTTAGGCCTGGCCTCGGACGCTCCGCCATGTCCGATGCCGAAGGGTGTGGAGGAACTCAACAGTGTTCGGCTAAAGAGGAACTCTACTGGAGCAAGAATGGCGCACGTATCCAGTCCATAGGAGGGGAATGGCGCAGCAAGCCGACACTTTGAACCGGGCTTACAGTGAAACTGGCTTCATGTGAAGGGAGCCCACGGAAAGCAACCGGCTCGACACATAGGCTATTTTTCTAGCGAATGTGTTGGTGTTGCCCAGCCCACAGCTCTAAAAACATCTGTCAGCGAGGCACCCTGTGTCAATGCCCAGGAAGGAGCTACACTCTCTCTTGGAGAGGCTCACTACCCAGGTGGGCACGTGCACCTTGGGTAAACACACCAAGATGATGGCAACCACTATCCAGTGGGCCAACCTCTGCTTGGAAACAGCCTTCCCTTCTGCTGGTTTCCGTAACAGACAAGAGCTGGTCTGAGGTCCTGAGGCTTTGCATGCTGTCCTGTTATAACTGCAAGGAGCAGAAGGAACAGAGAAAAGCCAGGGCTGGGTCTGCCTCCTCCGGGGAAGCGCTTGCAGGCTCACCACCTGGTCTCGTTTTAAGGGAGAGGTAGGAACCTTGGGCCCATATCCAGTCTGGGGTCTCAGGATATCATGAGAGTTGGCCGGCCCAACTTCCAGGCACGATTCGTCGACCGAAAATGCGTGCAGGTCCCCTATCTTCTTGATAGAGGCAAGCAAGCAGGAGAACTGTTTCTTCAAAAACAGGATTTTTAACTCAGCTGCCTGCAGGCTGAGTGCAGCAGCACCAGAGATAAGTCCCAAGAAGGTATAGAGGGGGCGCAAGGCAGATTCAGTCTCCTTGCTCCCCTCAGGAACCTGATGATCAAGTCGTGCCTTCCCACGGATTTGGACCCATTGCATCATGATGTGCGTTAATACAAAGGCAACATACATTTTGTGGGCGGAGGGGGACAGCCCTCGCTCCGACCCATCTTGCAGGAAAGTAGGCATGGAAGTGATCTAACACCTTTGGGGGTCTTCTCGGTGAGAAGAACACCACTCAACGAACAGGGTCCACTTCAGGTCGTAAGCAAGCCTAATTTTTTTAAGAGGGTGCTTTCGCAGAAGTGATGGTATCTATGATCATTCTTGAGGTAGATCACCAAGAACCTCCACTCAAGATATGAGTGGAGTAGAGATGCGCGGTTGGCGGTTACAACCGCGGACTCCGCGGATAAACCGCGGATCGGGCGGATGACGTGACGAAAAATAATATTTTAATTAAATTCGGGCGGGTGGCGGGCAGTTGAACCAATCAAATGAAAGTCTCGCGGCTGTCATCAGCAGTGCCTTACATTGCCCAATCAGCGGATCGGCGGGCGGGTGCGGTTTTGAAAATTGGTCAAAAACGTTGGTGCGGATGGATGGCGGACGGATGATGAGTTTTGTGATGCGGTTGCGGATGAAATAATAGCCCATCCGCGCATCTCTAGAGTGGAGGACCGCCTGGGGATGGAGTCTCCACTCTCCCTAGGCCACAGGCTGTCGTGAGGCCTCGTCAGCGGCATGATTGAGCAGGCCGGAACTTAAAATGGATGAAGCGACCTCAGAAGCTTCTGACTCCATAGGAGGAGGTGGCGGGCGAGTTGCGACATGCGAGGGAAACGTAGCGCAACGGTCGCTGTACTGAGCAGTACAGGCTTGCTGAGCAGCAGCATCAAGCAAGGTGTACTGCTAGCAACTCGAGGCAATGGATGCCAATGCAGTTGGAGGCTCGCCCAGACCCCCGTTACTGCATGCCCATTATACGTGGTCCCTTAGCCGGTGTTAGTGGACACTTGTTCTAGGGGCGTCTGGCCCGGAGAAACAAAAGGTCTGATCACGGGCTGAGAGTTTGGTGGCAGGCCAGGGTGATTGGCACACGGAGCGTGCCGCTCGACCACGGCCACCTCGGGACTCGGCCATGAAGCCAGTGCTGAAGCGGTCTTCATGGAGCTGATCTGCCCCAGGAGCCTCCCCAGTCCGTGGATGAGTTTACTCTTTTCCAGTTGACCTGAAGACCCAACTGGCTATGTAGCACTCGAAGGGTGTGACTTGTACTGAGACCTCGACCCCTCAAACGCAAGAACATAGGCATGGGCCTGCGTTGCGGAAGGGTAGAGATCTGAAGTATGCATCCTTCAGGTCGAACGCTGCAGACCAATCGCATCCTTCGCCAGTAGAAGTGCGATGACCGCACACATGACAGACGCACATTCGCTGAACACCGAAGTGTAACAAATATGCAAACCCATGCGGCACTCCAGTCTTCTTCTGGGAAGTTGGCCCAGAAGAAACACTAGAGCGGGGCATGGGAGTGGGGACTCCACCTTCGCGAATGAAGGTGAGTCTCGATCTCAACACCAAGATGGTAATATTCCTGCAGTGGGAACATGAGTCATCCACGAGAGCTGCTTCAGCATGCTGTAAGCCCAAACACGTGATGCATCTATTGTGACTGTCAGAGGGGGACAGAGCCCTACCGCACCCAGAAACGCACGGATGGAATGGCATCTTGAAAAAGACGCAAACACACCCATGTTGCTCTTTCAGGAAATGGGACCCGTCACCAGTGCCGGAGCAAAAAGGGGAATAACCGCGGCAACACTTTTCAGTGAAGCACTCACAACTTCCGCCCTAAACCGGCCATCAACAAAAACTCATAAATGAAATGCTGTTAAAACAGCAGTTGAGAGCTTCAGTAGCCCGCGATCACCGCTGCAACTCGCTGTAGAAACTCCAGCACTAGGAGAGTCTTCCAGAAGAACACTGACACACTCGCTCGTTGTGACACACAACACCCTTCAGAGACATCGACCGGCTCCGAAGTGAAAGACAACTGGTGCGTGCATCCACTTCTGTATTTATACCCGCGCTGCGGGGCGGAGCGTGTGATGCAATTCACTCACGCTAATGTGCATTGGCTCGTTTTAACAATACTCGAAGATGACAGGCTCCCTAAGCGTGATCCCAATGAGTCGTAACGTCGACTACGTCGAACGTGAGCAACTGAAAGGGAACAGCTGTTTTATAGTTTAGTGAATTGGTGGTGAATTCATACAATTTAATTTATATGAAAGCGTACAATTTTTAGAAAAAAAGCATGAAGGTCCACCCCTAAACAACCCTCAGAGGAGCACAAGAAGATCACATGAAAACGTATGAATGAGATTGTACAAACTCATACGAAGTTGCAACAAATACATAAAATAGTTATGAATTTCCATGCGAGTGTGTTTTCTTCGTATAACATGCTCAATAAGGCCAGGAATGTAAATAGGATCCATTTTGATTTCATGTTGACTTTAAGGAACAGAATCAAAGGCCCTCATTTTTAAAATGTTGCATAGAAACCGTCCAACATTTGATCTTACGATCATTTCTCAAATTCAGAGAATGAACGTACGCAGTACAAACAAAAAGTTTGTACGTCTGCTTTTGCACAAATGCACGTTTTGGAAATGAGGCCCCAGACCTCTCAAACATATAGGATGCTCTATTTCTTATAACAGCCAACATTTTTCCTACCTTTATGTAAGAGGTTACTGTACATTGTTTTGTATTTGTCAGAAAACCGTTGAAGAGGATTGCAGTACCGATCGCACTGCCTAGGGCTCTTAGTTGTATTTCAAAGTAAACATGATAAAAAGTGATTTTTTGTGTCTGGATTTTGTAAGATGAAAGTGTAATATCATGGTGAATTTCATGCTGGCTTTTGTAAGATTCTGGTGAAACAAACATTGAGTTCTGCAGAGTAACGCTGTGCTTCTGATGTGGTTTGTTAAAATCCCCAGTGAAACCATGTTTGCATTTGTGTTTCTGCACACCAAATGGACCCACTTTACTCGATGTGTCTTTATCTTTTTTGATTGTTGCCATTTATCTGTCTTTCAAAACATTCAGACACACAAAGTAACAATAATCGCATGCAACCTTCAATCGGCCTGATCATTTGACCTCTGGAAATAATACTGCAGTTCAGCAGCAATCCACTTTCAGACACTCGCTGTCCTCCTAAAAGCTCTCCACTGCACTCCATGTGCAGGAATATACAAACCACACAGAATTCACCTTCACAGTTCTGTCTGCTCAACTTGGTGGTTTTCTGCAATATTCATGATAAAGGATTATTATAGAGAAATATTAACATATTAAAGGGATATTATTTCATCATTTACTCACCCTCAAGTTGTTCCAAACCTGTATAAGTTTCTTCCTTCTGCTGAACACAAAAGATGATATTTTGAAGAATGTTGGTAACCAAACAGTTTCTGGTCCCCATTGACTTCCATAGTATTTTCTTCCTACTATGGAAGTCAATGGCAATCATCAACTGTTTGATTACCAACATTTTTCAAAATATCTTATTTTGTGTTCAGCAGAAGAAAGAAACTCATACAGGTTTGGAACAACTAAGTGATGACAGAATTTTAATTTTTGGGCGAACTATCCCTTTAACATGCTATACAGTACATTGTGTACAAAGTGTGAATTTCACAAAGAAATGTGCAGGTCAATTTTCACCTTAAAATTATGTAGAGAAATTATGTTTGCATTAAGAAAATAAAACCTATTTAGGATTTTTGGTCAAGTTGTTATAAGCTAAGTACATTTCTTTTTTATATATATACAACACAATAAAAAATAATAAAAATATATATATTTTAGTACAATAAGCATGATGTCTGATTACAAATATACAATGGCAATATATACTGACAATGGTTGCATGGCTGGTTAAATGTGCATTTTCTTTATGCAAAATATTTAGCTAAATACATTTTTTCATTTGATATTGGGGTGAAATATGTCCCCAAAAATTCTTGAGTTTCAACAAGATTCTCCGCAAAAAGACTTATGATGGAGCTAACATCAGTCTTTATGGGTATATAGAGTATCATATTCCCATTACAACAGTAAAATCAAAAATACATCTTTTCACTATATTTCGAAATCGCACATTTTCTTATGCAAGAGTGAAAATGCTTAAAATACTTGCTTGACTTTATTTAGCTCTTCCCATCAATTCTGCTTAATTTTTAATGATGGAAATGGTAGATAGGCATTAATAATGCACTGTGGTGACCATTCATAATTGATGATCTGTTATTTCGCAGACTCAATATGTGGTTTATTTAGAAATCCACCCGGTCATCAAGATGAGCAGGAAGCCAAACTCCATCCTCAATGTGAGCTCAAGACCTTGAAACCATTAGAAAATAATAAAATGCCTCTAAAACATAGGACTTTTCCCTTCAGTGTTGAGCTTATATTTGGAAAAACACCAGTTATATTACAAAAAAGAAATCAAGAAAAAAAATCATTGAAAGCATTCAAAATTACAATAGAGTGCTTGCCTACTGTTTTCCTTTAATTAGCTTTCTTACATAGTGCTAACTACTGTAATTTAATTGGTATAATTGGGATTTTATTCAGTTAATTAAACGGTCAGTCCACAATTCCTGAGTCTACAAGACAAAATGTGACATGAAGCATTTCAAAATGAAAATAACATTTTATGAAATAGATGCACTTGTTAACACTATGTGCAATACATAGGTGAAAATTAGCTATACAATATAAATAAATTGCATCTTTTGTCTGCAATTACACATAGCCTTACTTCTCATCAAGTTATCTATGGTTTAGTGTACTTTGAATACATTAATACATATTTACATACATACATATGATAAAATGCATAAACATGTACCAAGTCTTGTGTGGGAAGGCCGGTCAGGGTGAACAGATCAAGCATATACACTATTATGCTGAGGTAACATTTCAGAAATGTGATCAAACAGATCATTTGAAGCCCACATTCGGCCACAAAACACTACTAACAGGAAATAACATGGGCATTAAAAACATTAATAATGCTTAGGAGAATGTGCTTTGCTTAGCAAAATCTACAAGTGCTCCACTACTCTAAAAAGCTATGCTAGGAAGCATATTCAAATACAGAGATGCGAAATTGGCTATAGAAGTTCTCTTGGACACACAAAATAAAATCCATTTGAAGAACTAGGATATAAGTTAGTTGATCTTGAGCATAAAGCGTAACCATCCTTAGCTTGCAAGAACAAATATTGAGCAACTTGAGGCTTGAGGTGAACACGTGGCTCGAGGTGAACTGATTCAAAGTTCAGATGGAAGGCATTGCAGAAACGTCTAAAACCCTTAAAAACCCAAAAATGTTTCCTCTAAAAACCATAATCCTCATCATTTGCCTTAATGGATTCCACACACCCAAGTCAAACAGTAGCCAAGTCCTGAAAAGATTTAAATCTAGTGTCTTGAAATGATTTGGTGGCTAACAACAATCAGATATCCTGAACCTGAGATTTAAAAGAGCTTTAGGTAAATCCACAAAGGCAAACAGGTGTGAAATGATATCATATGATGAAAAGAGCTGTTGAAACGGAGGAGACAAAAGTCGACAGCCTTTGAAGGAGCTCTGCAGGAGAGAGAGAGAGAGAGAGAGAGAGAGAGAGAGAGAGAGAGAGAGAGAGAGAGAGGTAGGGAGCAGTGATGTAGACTGCATACTTGGAAATGGAGTGCGGGAACACTTTAGATCAAATAATCAACCCTGGGGACAAGACTATTCAGCACTATTCTGCACAGACTTGACATCTAATATCCTTTTTTTCCCAAGTGACATTGGACATCAATGGAGAAAGCGCGATTTCAGGCGACCGACATGCCTGGGGTTGCAGGGCTCATTTGAAATAGCACCATCCCACCACTCTCCCACACGCTGAGGTACGTTATTGGTACAAATTAACATATTACACAGTTTTAACAGTTTTTCCCATAGCCAACGATGTAAGAGCAACATCCACCTAGCAATGGGGCACCTTAAGACTGCTAAAAAGGACAATTTCAGGTTTTAACTCAAAATCGGATTGCTGCACAGACAACAGACCTTAGTCAGAGTAGACGCCATATTTAAAAAAAAAAAAATAATCATCTACTCACCCTCAAGTTATTCCAAACATTTTTTTCTTCTGTGGAACACAAAAGAACAATATTTCAGAGTTCACAGATTTGTCCATAGAATGAAAGTCAATGGAGTTCAATGTTATGTTGTTTTGGACCCCAGTGACTTTCATTATATGGACAAATCCGTTATTCCAAATTGCTTCTTTTGTGTTTTGCAGAAGAAAGAATGTCATACAAGTTTGAAATGACATGGGAGAAAGCAAATGATGACAGAATCTTCATTTTTGGTTGAACTACCTTTTTAAGGTCATAGGTCACGTCTATTTTTAAGCTTTTTGGAATCTATCCTGACTATGGTCCATACATGCAGCTTTCATACTATGACTTGTAATTTGTTACGAAAACAAAACAAAAAAATATTGAAATTTGGGTCATGGGCTGCAAGTAAAGAGCCTGAGAAAGAGGAAAAAGGCTAGGATGTGTTATAAGAAAACAGCGTTGGGACATCGGGACACAAGAGTGTCCACCAATTTTCATGTGATTGTGCCTAATTTGTTAATGATTGGCAAAGCAGAGAATGAGCGTTTTGAGGATAGAAGCACATTACCAGGACCTTGGAATGGATGTGTGCTTAAACTAAGGACAACTGAACCAAATTTAGAACTTTCCACCATTCTGTTTTTATGTAAAAACAATTAACAGCCATCAGACATGGGCCACGTTTTGTTTATTAGTCTTTTAATATGATAACTGTTTCTGGAAAACCTCCTGGAGAGTGATAATATTGGGCAGGGAACCTTCTGGACTAGTGGCCAGGAAAAAGCGAGTTATTACAAATGCTGGTGCCATCACTTCCACATTTCCTTCTAGCTGTACCACATGCATCTCTTTGACATACATTTGCTCAAGTAACGACAATGAAACTGGCCCACAATGGCCAACGAGACTCGTTATGAACAAGCAATGCCAATAATGTCAAGAAGAGATGATTGTTTCCACACAGTGCAGCGGTAAATCTCACATTTCAAGGTTGGAAAACCTGCAAGGAACCCCGTCCTGAATGCCCTGCTCCACTCATTTCTCACTTCCTCTATCCCACTGTTGCACAGATGATTGGTTTGGTTGACTGCTTGGTTCTCCTGCAGGAGTTACTCAGTGTATTTGTGTTTTTCAAACGCACTCTTGGCTCATGAAAGATGAAAAATGGGGTGGTTCCAGTAGCCGATCAACTACGCCCACCCTCCCATACAATAATCCCTTTCGATTTTGCCCCTATATTGGTATCCAGCAACTGAATACATTCCACCCCCCTCCCCCCTCCAAATCTTGCCCCGAATGTAATAATTAAAAAAAGGTAAAAACAAGGTCTACTGCGGAATGGCTTTACTCCTCACAGTCATTAGGGGATGCCAGAACCCCTGTGAACTACTGAGGTGCGGTTGGCGTTCTTGCGGCTGGTCCGTCGAGTCTTGGTGTTCTTTGCGGCCGGGGGGCTCCGAGCGATGGGCGAGACCCTCCCCCTGGGGCCCTTTCGCTTCCCCCTAGGCCCTGCATGGCCCCTCCCGGCCACTAAGGGTCACTTCTTACGGGAGTGGAGTGTGTCCTGAAATTTGGTGCTGGTGTAACGCACGTGGAAGCCCTTCTTATTGATGGTGTCGTCTGAGCGAAATTTGATGACGATGGAGTCGCCAGCAGAATAGATCTCCTCTGGAGGCTGGAAACACAAAGACGGAGGCAGATGTCAACATTTGAGCACACTAGATAGAACTAATTCCCTTTTATTACCTCAAACCAACGTCCTTATTATCAAATACTTTAAAATGTCAATCAACAGGATTGTTTTTTGTGTACCTCAGTGCCCAAAGTAAGTGCCCAACATTGAGTCAACAAGAGCAGGAAAACCCATGAGGCAGAACTTGAAGTCAGGTTGTCTGGGCACTGCCCACAAAGTATTGGCTCTGACAAACTCATATGCATTTTTAACTTTAAACCTAAAATATTAATGTTGAGTCCAAAAAAAAAACTATAGACCAGAATACACTACATGACTTGCACAGATTTATCTGACTTCTGTGATGTGAGGCGGCTAGCAGACGGTCGGTTTAGCCAGTCTGTCTGCTTCCTGACCTGAGCCCCAGTTAGTCACATTACAACTCTAAGACTATGTGTCATATTACTAGAGAGTAATATGCCACCACCCCAGGAGGGATGAATCCCATCTCTTTTCAACAGGTCAGGTCTGCCCCAAAAACTTTTCCAATTGTCTATGAACCCTATATTATTTTGCGGACACCACTTAGACAGCAAGCCATTGAGTGTCAACAGTCTGCTAAGTATCTCATCACTCTGGTGAACAGGAAATTACAGTGTCTGACATAGTACTTGAGAGTTCACACACCTCTTTATTTTTTATTGTTATTTTTAATGTTCTCCGATTTTAAAAGTCGTGTCGCTTAACAACATGCTAGTATCAGAATATTTTGGAGTTCCAGTTGAATATTTTCTGGGTTATTTGTATGGCACTTACAAAGTAATTTTGTGAGGATGCTTTCTTAAGCCCAAAGTACACTTCAGTTTTTTTGCAAATGCTTAGAGTATGCGTACATTGGACCGCCAAATCTTTCAAAGTATACTACATTTGATGTGCGCGAACACAGGCACTCAACGCGTGCACACTACAGTTTCCATTGTCTGTGCTATTTCTCTCCAGAAATTCTGACTAATAAAAATGTTTTTGTACTTAAACTAGAGTTGTATGGATCTCTTAATCCCCTCACACAAGTGCACGTCAACGTGGGTCTCTGTTGTTGTTGCCGTCAAGCATATTTGATGTTGTTGTTCCAAAACATTGAGTTTCCGTTTCTTTTTCGACTGTGAACCAACAAGGCTGGAAAAGTGTTGCCACCTTGTGGACAAACTTATAAGGGCAAAACAAAACTAAAGGCGCATGTGCATGTCCAAACTTGGTCCTGGAGGGCCACTGTCCTGCAGAGTTTAGTTCCAACTTGCCTCAGAACAGCTGCCTGGAAGTTTCTAGTATGCCTAGTAAGACCTTGATTAACTGGTTCAGATGTGTTTAATTGGGGTTGGAACTCCGTAGGACAGTGATTGAACCCTCCAGGAGCAAGATTTGACACCCCTGGCATGCGAAGTTTGCATGGTTTTAAAAATCGGGTATGCTGATGATGAAACTTACATCATGCACACTGTACACCTTAGCGTACTTGAACAGTGGATAGTGAGGGCTTACTAGGGCTAAAACCTATAAAAAAAACTTGATTCAGTTCAGAGTAGTTTTCACTGTGTAGCTAAAGGTCGAGAAGATGTTAAGAGTTAGATTGTGTGATTATTCTCTGAGCAAGCCTAATGGGTTATTTTGGGCTGTGACAGCCTAATGTGGCAGCACACTTAAGCTCATGTTGCTCGAGGGACATAGTCCCTGCTGTTAGTAAATTGTCAGTTGCTTTGGATTAAAAGCATGTGCTAAATGGCAAGTTACCAAAACTTGATTGAGACAAATGCACACTGTTTAACATCATCTCGGTTCAAGTCAAACAAATATCTCAGGCGATGGGCAGGTTGCGCCGTCACAGGTCTCTTGTAATGGGGTCATGGACAGCAGGGTAAATCAGGACTGAAAGGGCCAGTGAACAAAATGTCTGACGGCTCATAGCAACTAATCAAGCATAACTAAGTCATTAAAAGTGAGAGAAGGCAAAGAAATGTGGCTCTGCATATAGCTGGATTCATTCACACAGAGTACTGCTGGTGCTGTGTGATTAGTCACGTCGAATTTTTTTATTTAATTAAAAAGCTTCTCTATGGAAAATTATCAATTAGAAGTTGATGATGTGGGCTAAAACTACTAAAGGAATAGTTCACCCCAAAATTTCAGTTCTGTCATCATTTACTCTCCCTCACGCATTCCAATCATCTTCAAAACACAAATTAAGTTTTTCTAATGGAACCTCAGAGATTTCGGTCCCTCTAATAAAAGTCAATAAAAACATTCAAAATGATTTAAAAACATCATTGTAAAAGAAATCCATATGAACCGAATGGTTTGATCAGATGAACAGATTTAGCTTAAGCATTTATTCAAGTATAAACACTGATCAACACACAAAGAGCATTAAATATGTAAACGGAAGCTCAAACTTTCTTGCGAGATTCACGAAAACCAAAGGCGCCCGTTCTCACGTTTCACACAAGCACATTTAAGCTTCTGCAAGAGGTTTGTTCTCGTGCATCAAGCAAGTACGACTGAGCTTTAGTTTAGCATTTTTGATATGCTCTATGTTTGTGCATGGATCAATATGTGTATAAAAGCCTAAATTAAATCTGTTCATCATATAAAGTGATCATTACTCTTCAGAAGACTCGGATTAAAACGCAGGTTTCATACAGTATAGATTACTTTTATAATCTCTTTATGAACTTTTTGTGGAATAGACTTTAAGTGAAGGGACAGAAATATCTCGGGTCTTATTATAATAGGTTTTATTAAAAATATCTTCATTTGTGTTTCAAAGATCAGCACAGGTATTTTGGGTTTGGAATGACATGAGATTGGGGGGGGTTGAACTATCCCTTTAAAGGTCACTTTTACTACTAACTCCTCACATGCAATGTAGAAGCATTTTGATTTTTGTAGATTTTACATAGTAAATCTAGATCTGTGTTTTACCCCTGATCCGCAGTAACGGCCTAGTCTGGGTGATTTGGTGTCCGCCCCATCAAACAGCTCCATGTAATCATAGCCACAGTCGGCTTCCTCCTCGATTTCGAAGGTCTGGAAGATGAGCTCCACACCGTAGCCCTTCTCTGCTGTGATCACCCACTGACAGTCTGACGCCCCAGGGTAGTTATTATCACCAAACTGGGCATGAGAGTAAAGGTCTTTAGTTTTCACCTCCGCTTTCAGACGACCTCCACACTCTGGAGAAGAGAGGAAAATGAACATGTGAGGTAATTCACAGGTGAGTCTGACTTCAGCATCTCAGCATATGACTGTATATCAATAGTCTTGTGTAGCCAGACTTGTGGCTGAGATCAGCACCCAATGACGTGTAAACACAGCGCTGTAGCTTAGCAACTAACTTTCATTATTATATTGAGATACAACATAGTGCTCTAATACATGCTATACATGTGGGATTTCCAAACTCTTTTGTCACCCGAACACCTTTGACCTAAAATATTAGTTAAGGCCAGTTCACACCAAGGACACTAACAATAAGATAAAGATAAAGTTTTAAAAAGCATGCTACATTAAAAATTGATGTGGAGTTAGTCCACACCACACCACAACTGTAACGAAAACGGCACAAGGAAACAATATAGTTGAAATCACTGGACAATTCTTTTTCCAGCTGATGAGTGATAAAAACATTGACAGCCAATCAGAATCCACCTGATTTTAAAGAGCTCAAGCATTTAAAGTGGCAGACGACAAAACTGCAGTGTGTGCATATAATAAAAAAAACTTTATCATACATTGGTGTGGGTGCTAAATGTGTGAACGGGCCTTTACACTTAATATTTTAAGATAACATTTCAATAATTTAACAAGACAATTGCATGTTCATGTTTCTCTAATGTTGGTTAATGGCCAAATTACATACAGGTAAACAAAATATTTCATCTTTATTATACAGTTCCCTCATGAACCCACAAGGGTTTGCAAACATCTGAAATAACATAAAAGGTAAAATATAAAATTAGGTCTAGCTCTCAAATATGATGTATGAATATATTAAAAATATATTGAAAATGAAATATATATTTGAAAATCTGAACTTTACATGATGTGTTACAAACCATTCAAACCATGAAATGTCCAGAAAGTAATTTCCAAATCTTTCAATTATGTTGATCAGAGATTCAGATATTCATACAACAAAATATTCTGGGGGCCATGGAATTTTTGTGACTGGCAACTTAAAAAAAGAAAAAAAGCTGTCGGGGAAAGATTTAAAAAGCAAAAAGCCATTTAATTTGATTTTACCACAGCCTGTTTTTAGGAATAAAACAAAGCACTGCACAGTCTCTTATAGTTTTATTATATAAGTTTAGCTTGTATAAGGTTATATTATAAAATACTACCAGTCTCTTACAGATTCCAGTATGTAACGTTAATGCACATTTAATTTAGATAGATGTGAGCTCACCTGCAGTATGGGAAGCCTCAAAGCCTTTCTTCTGCACGGAGTTATCAGAGAAGAAGCGGATGAACATCTTGTTTCCGGTGGATATGATTGGCTGAGGTTTCTTGGTGCCGCAGTAGCGTCCGAGGCTTGGCGCTTTCCCATCCCGACCATCATAAATCTCAATGTGGTCATAAGCACATTCCAGATGAGGCTCCATGTCGATTTCATTGAAAGCCTGAAACAAGCGGCTCAAGTCAAAGTTTGAACGGGGAAACATCAGATTTTCAAGAATTATACAATGGAAAATGGAAAAGCAGCACAGTAGAATGCAAAAATGCATTCTGTGCAAACAACCCCTATAGGACCATTTACACAGTTTTAAAAGGCGAAATGCAGGGCAGTGGATTGAAAAACAGGTCAAACGTGTCTGTCTAGCACAAGTTTACATAAAAAAACAGCAGAAGAGCAGCGCAATGAAATGCAAAAATATATTGCGTGAACACAGAATGTGTTTTTGGGTTTAAAAACATGAGATTCAGGGGCATACAGTCCATATAAGCTGTTCTGGGACTGGCTAATTAATATTAACATGCTAACATAATAAGTTGTTGGGAATATGTATGTAACTGTCCCTAAATTATTCATTTGCCAAATTTACTCCAGTTACAGAGGGATTTGGGTGAGCAGATCCACAAGAGTTTTGGCGTCTACGTTGACAGTTAACTTAAGCGGTACTTGGTGGATCAAAGAACGAATTTCATTTACAAATATGGTAGGAAAATGGGAATACTTTTAAATCGACACCTGCCATGGTGTATCTTTTTTGTCGACTCTGATTATGATCTGTGTCTTTGAGTGTGTCTTAAGCCAATTCTCCATATCGTTAACTATTCTGTTTGGTTACATCACAAGGTAATGGGGAGCCACTATTGTAAATATGGAAGGAGAGAGATTGCACATACTATTTTGATCCGATGTCCTGGAGTGGTGGACAGGGCCCAGGTGCAGGCCTTCTTACTGGGGTATTTATCTGGCCAGTTAGGGCTGGTGATGGTCCCACTCACACTGTTCACAACGTGATCACAACCGGCTGCAAGAGATACCAATAACACGTGATGTCCAACTTCGAGTACACTCACAACCAGTCTCATCCTCTTGCTCATCATATGAGCCACATTCAAACTTCAAACACTGAGAATCGTTGTTGTTTTCGGCATTGCATTTCATAACCTTCTCAAACACCTTTTCTCCACCATTTTATTTATTTTCTCCCAAGCACTGCTTTCTATTTATGCCCGCAAGAGGAAGGCGTTCTCTAAAAATATTCAGACGCTAGTTAGTGCCAGTGAGCTTAAATCAATGGTGAAGGTTTCTGAGCATTCTTGTGCTAATAGGGAATCTAAAACAACCAGACTGCTGTTCATTCCTCATAGAGAAAACACAGAGATCCTCCATACATACAGCATGTAATTCTGCTAGATTTAGTGAAATACTTGTCAAAACCAATTTCCAAGCCTAATCTAGGGTTGTGGCTTATCCTTCATTATAAAATAGACAGTTTCAGCTCTGATTGGATATTAATATATTAAAAGTACAGGGATAGTTCACTCAAGAATGACAATCCTGTGCACATTTACTCGCCTCGTGTTGCTTAAATTTACTCCCCTCGTGATGGATCTTGTGTGCATCATAATCAAATGTGCTGCAATTTTGATTATGTGGAATAAAGAACAAGACTTGAAAGCTAACACAGAGGAAGATTCTACATTTCTGTCTGTTCCTCACAAAGCTATGGTATCTCTTCTGAAGAAGCATATTGAACATGATTATGGTTGTTTTATGGTGCTTATTTTTCCTTTTTAGCACTTGATGCTGTACTGTAGCTGTGATCAGCTGTCATTGTATAAAGAAGAAAAGCATGAGCATTCTTCAAAATATCTTCTTTTGTGCTCCACAGAAGAGAAATGTCATACAGGTTTGGAACAACATGAGGGTAAGTATTGAACTTGGCTTATTTTATCATATAGCTGTTGCTACTATTTTATAAAACAATACACTATGATTTTGAGGAAGTTCACATGGCCACTCATGGCTTATTGCTTCAAAGCAACACTGCCTCTCTGTGTATCCACATACAAGATAAGTGTGTGTGTGTGTGTGTGTGTGTGTTTTTCTCACCTTCCTTGCAGTCATGTTTATTCTCATGAAGTACAAAGCCACTTCTGCACTGACAACTGTAGCTGCCAAAAGTGTTCACACATTCATGCTGACATCCGCCGTTCTCCTTAGAGCATTCGTCTTTATCTGTGAAAAAAGGACCAGATCTCAACAAAACACACTCACTTTTTCCCCCCTAGAATGTAAAAAAAAAAAAATATATATATTTTAATAAAGACTTTATTCTACTTTAACAGGACAGATTATAATAGAATTACACAATTTTTTCACAATTTTAAATGTTGAATTGTTAAATTTGCCAGAATATTATTATAGTGCATTTAAATTCCCCTCTATAATAAATAAAAACAGACAATAAATCAAGACAATTTTACACTGCACTTTTTCATAAGAACTGTAAGCTTAAAATTCATTTGGTATGTGTGATTTGTACAGTTTGAATCAATGACAGTGCTACTAAGGCCAACAATTCTTTGCTATATATACACACTTTTATATAGACACTGGGCTTGACATTAACTTTTTTGCTCACCAGCCACTGTGGCTTGTGGTTTTCCAAAGTTACAAGCCACTCAGCATTTTCACTGGCCACAATTTTGACATCGATACCATGGGGGAAAACTACTATGTAGATATTTTTAATATTATCTCATAATTTGGCAGCAGGTTTACTGTCACTTTAAGACCTGACGCACGGATCCATTATACTGTTACACATGCGTTTTCTTTCTCAACTGTTTATGTTCGCTTATAACATACTGTAACTGACTG
Organism: Abramis brama; assembly: GCF_963993115.1. NCBI lineage: Eukaryota > Metazoa > Chordata > Actinopteri > Cypriniformes > Leuciscidae > Abramis > Abramis brama. Next base: position 6,884,438 of record NC_139978.1, read on the forward strand.
TGTTTATGTGAATACTCGCCAAGACCAGTATTTTGACATTATTTTGTGTGTATTTGACTGAATAAGCAGCAAAAAATAACTCAATGTAGTGCTGAGAGGCGGCTTTATGTGCGCACACTTTGGGTGTGAGCAAAAAATCTACGGGAATGGGTAAAATTTTGCACAATACACACAAACCAAGAAATTCAAGCCCTGTAACACCAACAATATTCAGCAAATGAAACGAATGAGTGAGGGGAGGTGGGTTTGTGTGTAACTCGCTGTCGGAGAGATGAGAGAGTGAGAAAGTGCAGCTGGTATCGTGTATCTAATGAGTATTGAAAGCGTTTTAGATATTTCAGAATCGATGTCTCGAAAAATCGATATTTTTGACAAAACTACATTGCACTTAGTTTATTAATTCAGATGCCTTTTTAAAAGACTAAAATATAAAAATGTGAATATTATATATAAAATTCAATCCGCCAAAGTGGCTAATAGGAGTGCCTGCGTTACGTGCCAATGGTAAAATCCAGAGCCAGACAGTAACAGAGTACATTTACTTGAGTACAGTACTTAAGTACAATTTTGAGGGATCTGTACTTTACTCGAGTATCATTTTTGGGGAGTACTCATGACTTTACTCAAGTACATTTGAGAGGCAAATATTGTACTCTTTACTCCACTACATTTCTATCCATAACTGTGAGTACCCGTTACTACTTCTTCTAAAAAAATAAAATAAAAAAAAATTAAAAAGGAAAAAAGAAACATCTCGGAAACCCTCTCAAACGTGATTGGATTGTGCAGGCGCCACTGATTGGGACAGCCTATCAGCAATCACCTTCAGCTTTCCGCCAAAGTCAACTCCATGGTCAGATTTAGATAACAGACGAAACCATGGACAAAACAATGGATGAAGACGCAGCAGGTCCATCCCGGGAGCAATATTTTTTTCCCAGGATGGTAGGGGAAGACTCATGAATATTCATAGGGAAGTCATCCCTGATTGGTCTTAACCCCAGTGACGGGTAGGTTTAGGGGTGGGGTTAGGGGTAAGTCATCAGACCAATCAGGGATGACTTCCCTATGAATATTCATGAGTCTTCCCCTACCATCCTGGGAAAAAAAATATTGCATCCCGGGAATGTGCCAAGCCGTGGCCCTACCTCTCCAGACTATTTCAATTTTCTGAACAAGTTAATGATAATTTTCGCTTCAAGTGTTAATGTAAGCACTGTGGCAGTAGTAATGCAATATTTAGAAAATGTACTCTTGTACTCTTGATACTCAAGTACTTTAAAAAACAAGTACTTTAGTACTATTACTTAAGTAGACATCTGACTGTAGTACTTTTACTTGTACTTGAGTAAAATTTAGCAAGGGGTATCTGTACTTTTACTCAAGTAATGCAGCTGTGTACTCTGTCCACCTCTGCTAAAATCCACCCGCATTTGGCGGGTGTTAATGTCAAGCCCTGTATACATATATTATATACACTACCTGTCAAAAGTTTGACATAAGTCTCTTATTCTCACAAAGGCATATATTTAATCAAAAATACAGTTAGAAACCGTAATATTGTGAAATATTCTTTCAATTTAAAACAACTGTTTTCTATTTGAATATAGTTTAAAATGTCATTTAATTCTCTGATGGCAAAGCTGAATTTTCAGCATGATTACTCCAGTCTTTAGTGTCACATGATCCTTCAGAAATTATTCTAATATAATACATCACACATAACATCAAAAAAACACAATACACATTTAAATAACAGCTACGTCAGTTTTTTCTTTTTCCAGGACATGCTATGTTTTGTTTTTTAAAATTCATAGCACGCACTCACCTGAGAAGAACTGGGCCTTGAAGCCCTTCTTGGAGACAGTGTTGTCAGATTTAAACTCAATGCGCATGTTGTTGTACTGAGAGGTGATGGCCTCCGGTTTCTCAGCTCCGCAGAATTTCCCATGCAGTCTGGAGTCGGCAGAGAGTCCGCTCCTCACCTCAACAAAGTCATACTTGCACACCTGCACAGGAGAAAGCAAACCGGAGTCATACAGCAGCCTGCAGTTCACCTTTAAAACATTGCTGGTCAACCACATGTCTTGAGAAAGGTCCTTCTTGATCAAAGTAACCCAAAACACTTGTCTTTTCAGCAGGGTAATATAATAGTGGCATTTATTGCATTATTTTCTGCTTTGTATTAATCACATCTGCATGTATTATTAGTCACTTTGAATAAAAGTGTTTGATAAATGTAAAATGTAAACGTATAAATCAAAAATTGAGAGAGAAAAGGAGTGGGGCATGTTTGTTTTGTAAGAAACTGGATGGATCCTCCATTTAAATGGCTCAAAATGCTCCAAATAATTCATTGATGATCACAGCTTTTCATTGTGGTTTACAGCACATTTTGACAGTAATGGTTCACAAGCTGTACAGTCGTTTCTGGAACAAATGTTGTTTTTGGCAATCGATAAAGCTGAGACAATTCACACCTTTCACTATTAAACGAGTGCCAGAACAATGAATGAATGTGCCAGTTAAGTTCTACTGACAGCATTACTACAGACAATATCCACAAAACAAACAAAAACCATACTCAGAGTAATGCACTTACAATGGACGTCTACGTGGCAAGACATTCCAGAGGGTTTAAAAGCAGAAACGTGCAGCTCGCATTTTAGAAGCACTTGTGTTCATTCTTACAAACAAAACGTGTTTTTGAGCATGTAAATCATCCTTTTAATGGCGGGTGAACATCTGGTTAAATGTTATCAACGTAACTCCTGTGGATGGAGTAAGAGTTTGCTCCATGTAAACAGTACTTTGCACTGAAGTATACCAGGAATGAACATTATGCAACTATCTGCAGTACTTTCAATGTATGTCCATTATTGTAAACAGATTTGTTTTTGTGGTCGTAATTATTTTCTGTGGTAATTGACAACATGTCACTGATTTAGTCGATAGAGCGAAACCTGTATGGACCCAAAATATTCCCAGCTTTAATTTACCCAGCAGTTAGGGTAGGCTATTAATTTGAAGCTATAAAATGCTCAGGAAAACTTGCAGCTAATTTAAACACGGTTTAGTGCGTCGTCTTATTCAACAGACTAATAGCTATTTAAAAAACCCAGCCTGAGCCAACTGCCTCGTTTTCTAAAAAAACAAAAAAAACAACTATTTTATTTAGCACTCATTTAATGATGTTGCTGTTATATCAAAGCAATGTTAGTGATATATAATATAATAATATAAAGACTGGCTGGAAGCCATAAGGTAACTGATATGATTACCATTATGGTAACAGAATAGCTCTGTTATAAACTTCCTGAGGCTTTTTAATAAACACACATGTAACCAGAAAACTACCCTTCAACTTAACAGAAAATCATGAGTGTATTCGTCATGTGAGCAGCACCAGGCAAAATTGCCTTAAGCTATCAGCAGTGAAAAAGTGAGAAAACATGAAGGCAATTTGGAGAAGTCAGTCCCAAAAGCCCTGTGGTGATTCACACTATCGAGCTGAAATGAACCAGACAAACCCACCCCACTCAGAGGCAAAAACCTAGTGCTCACATCGTTCCCCTCAGTCTCGAACACGTCGAAGAGCAGGGTGATGCGGTACTGCGTGGGCGCCACCAGCTGCCAGATGCAGTTCTTGTTGGGCGGATACTCCTTGGGCCAGCCTGGACTGGTGATGGACCCATTCAGCTTGGTGATGAAACCCCCACAGGCAGCTAGAGAAAAAGACAACACAAACACATCTTTAAGACAAACGGCGAAAACAAATTTCAACAGGATCTGTTAACCAGTCTGAACCAGATAATCATGGTCTTCAGGTTTACTTGAAAATGAAAGGAATATGAAATTCCCCTCATGCTCTGTTTATGTACAGAGTATTGTTTTATATAGAATGTTGGTTGGTTGTTTTCTTTGAAAAGTCTTGTTATCCTTGGCTTTAAACTTTATCTAAAGGCACAAATGTGTGATTATTTTAAATTTCTGTTGATCGATCAAGAATCGTTTGAATAATGACTGATGCATCAACAAGTGGACTCAACCCCTCCACACACACACACACACACACACACACACACACACACACACACACACACACACACACACACACACACATTTTTCCCTCTACCACTGTTTATATATTTAAATGAACAGTTAACCCAAAAATTTTAATTCTGGCGTCAAAACATCCAAACAACACTGAACACCATTGACATTTTTTAAATTATGTTTTGTGATTTGCAGAACCTCTCCTTTACACTGTGCCTAGTTTACAAAAAATGCTAGAAAATGCGCAAAATTGTAATCCTCTGACGAGATCCGGAACGCCATTAAAATAAACTATCCACTTGTTTCCGACGCTGGGATCCTGGGAAGTCTGTACAGAGACACAAACGAGCTGTTGAAACTGGAGCTGTGTCAAAGCAAATGTTCTTTCACTCTTTCATTTGTTCTGTTGTCGACAGACTCAAGTGCGTTGAGCATGTCAGAAACGCCCATCTTTATAATGTATCCAGTGTAGACAGCGTCAGTGATTATAATGGGTTTATTTGCTTCTGACGCGATTCGATACTCACATCTAGTATAGGGAAAAGGGACTTTTTAATCTCTAAAACTTGCAGGATGTGTCAATGGTTCAAATACCTCTAATATGTCAACAGATCAAGGCAAATTTGATTTCTCATCTCATGACCTCTTTAATTAGGGTGACCACCTGTCCTGCATTTTGGGGAACAGTCCTGAAATTGGAAGCTTTGTCCAGCGTCCTGCAAGACGCAAGTAGTCCCCGCATTTCATTATGTCTGTATTATTTTTCATATTTCAATAAGAAATATGATATGATACTAAAAAATGTGACTGGCGTTTAAAAATCCATTTGTACAGCTGTCATGTTCTAGTTAGAGTAGGGAAAATAACCAACCAACACAATCGTAAAGAGGGATTTCTCCTCTGATGACAACTGGACGGAGCAAAGGAATCAGTGTGGACCTCATCAAAAGTTGCTAAATACAGCAACGCCAGCCAAGACCTCATCAAGACACATAGTGGATAAGATCATCCTGATCAAACCTGCCAAATCCAAAACGCATTTAATGTTTGCATAGGCTTATTAAAGAAAAATAAACTACTTGCTACTTAAGGAATTTTATACTAGCCTGTTAGACAGTTCATTATACCATATTTAGCAGACTGATTAAATTACATTGCATCACTCGAACCCGGTCAAATTGAGTGCCAGTCACAATTAACAAAGCTTATTGGCATTTGAAAAAATGTAATCATCCAGCGGTAATGGCAAATAGGCTTTCCAACTAATGTAAATCAATATTTACATAGTATAATAGTAGTACATTTATCTCTCTCACACGTGTCCTGCATTGTTTGTATAGAAGTCTTATAGGTCAATTAACAAAAATTACTTGGATTATTCAGGTTTAATTCAGCTCCTGACTAACATAACAAAAAAATAAAAAAAATGAGACAACAATGTACAACACTGCCCCTTAAAAAAAGAGAAAACACCAAACAACTCTTTGGAAACTATAAGTATGCTTATATATTTCATGCAGCACACACCTAGACTCTTAAACTTTCAATTTATCAAGCTGAACAGCTTGAGGTTTGTCTAAACAGGTGGAGGGTACACATAAACTAACAAGAACAGTCCTGTTTAAATTAAAATACACAGAGAACAACCCCAGGGTTCATATCTCATCAAAACACGAAGCAGAAAGACAGAGTAGTTTAGTTTAATGCGGTACGATCCAAATGAAGGAACGGATCCCCTACAGCGATTTCCACTGAACACATGCGCTCGGGGAGAGATGTTTCCATGGCTACCATCATGCCGTTTAGAAGCCTTTGGACAGCCCTTGAAGTTTGAGCTTTGTGTACATTTAAGCTCTATCTGTCTCTATTCCCACAGGACTGTCGTGCAGTAAATCTGTTCTACATTGGCTGTTCTGTGAGAAAGAGCGGCGCAGTCATTATGATAATGTTGGATTTACTACTGATACGGCCAGTCTTTCTTTTATCTAATGGAGAATCATTTTCCGATCGCTCCAGGCTGTCACGATTGAGCTGTTGAGTCATCTCAGTGCATGTCTGAACAAACAGATTTTTGCTCAATATAGCAGCTGCAGGGTACGTGCTGTCCTAGCAACTGCCTCGCGTATACAGATATCAGCCGATGGTATAACACGAGGCATTAGCTGTTAGACAACAATTTACCTAAGAATGCTTTGACCTTTAACCCAAACTGTTTGTTTTTGTGCTTTGTTCAAGAAGAATATGATCCAAACTTCACGGTTATTTGAAGCCACTCAGAAACACAGAGCAGCGCTTTTGTAAGTGTCGTGCGGAGGAGGGTAAAGAAAGCCAGGCAAGCCTGCTGTCGATGTGAGGAAGGTGCTCATAACTTGCTGGCAGCCTCAAGCCAATAGCACAAAACAGATGTCGGCGGTGTGTCAACAACAGGCAAGCAGGAGTAGTAATTAAGAGGATGCAGTAGCACAGACTGTCCACTAGAGGCAGAATGAGGACACTGCTGCCAGCTGCTTAAAGGTAATTCTTGTCCCATTGAAGTTTCTTAAAGACCCCCTGAAATTTTTAGCTTTTAGTATGAATATGTTAGCCTTAAAGGGATAGTTCACCCAAAAATTAAAATTAGCCTATGATTAACTCACCCTCAAGCCGTGATGGGTGTATATGACATTCTTCTTTCAGACGAATACAATTGGAGTTATTTAAAAAAATTTCCTGGCTCTTCTAAGCTTTATAATGTAATAAAGTAATATTTTTTAAATAAATTAAAAAAATAAGTTGTTGATTTGTTACTCTAATAAATAGATTGGCCAATGCTGCACGGTAAAATGCAACGGCTGTGTTCAAACTTATTGGTTAGTTAGATTAATGTGTTGCGCTTAGTCTACGCTGTCATTTTCTTTGCGCGTGAGAGTTTATTAACATGCGGTGACAATGGCGGATGCACAAAGTTCACGAGATGCAAAGATGAGCGAGAAGGAGAAAAAGTGCCGTCTACATCTGAGCCTTCTTCACCTTTCCACAAAGAGACAGCGAGTGAAGCGGCACCTGAGGCTTTCCATTTCCAGGACACGCATATTTCATCACTGGACTGTTGTGAGACTTCCACGACACAAATCGGCACACTGCCAAATGATTTTGTTTCAATATAACAGCGGAAACAACTTAAAATACTAATTTATGGTTATACAGATAAGAGTAAGACATTGTATACACTCACAATAAAAACAAAACATAGTGCTTTTGTTTCCTTTACATGAAGTTTGTGGAGCTCGTCACAAAAAATTGTCGAAACTCAGCATATAGGCTACTTGCAAGCTCTTGCGTGCCATCTGAACTCTTGTTTTGGGTTGGTGCATAGAACGTGTCTTCTTCTTCTGCTCTTTTTCTTATTGTGGCGGTTAGCAAACAGTGTTGCATTACCGCGCACGCCCCCTTCTGGATTGGAGTGTGGATCGCCTGTGACTGACTGTATTCGTCATCTGACTGTATGCACCGAACTATGACGTCCATACCATGACGGTTTGGGACGAATACATGTACCGTTACACCCATTAATATGCATAAATAAGCCTTTTGTAGGTTGATTACCCCAAAAGTGTATACATGCTATTAAAACTATTGAATTGTTCTGTTTAAGAAGCCTGACCAGCACAGTAATATTGGGTCAAACAATGGTGTACGTTTGGGGCGGGGCTATCTGTTTGTTTGACCAATAGAAGGCAAGGGGAGTGTTCTTGGAACCCATTTACAAATATACTTTTTACAATTCCAAGTGGTGACATTAGTGGTGCAGAAATTACATCTTTAAAAGTTCTCCCTTGCATCCTGGGGTCAAATTCACCAAACATGATTAAGATTAAACTACTTTTATTTTCTCATTTCCTAACTTAAAAATCAAGTTAAGAATATTTTGTATTCCCAAAAACACTTAAAGATACACTATCTAACTTTTGGCACTCTTGCTGTTAAAAAAAAAAACCCTGCATTTGTCTTGCAGAAGAACATTGTACCCAGAGCAACTTTTCTCTGTTTATGTCTACGACGAGTCACACAGGTACTGGGATACTCCACAGCAGTTGCCGTCCCGCCCAGTCTAAAATAGTCTGAACATAAACACTTATTTGGAACATTCGGATGTAGTGCGTCCAGATTACATTCATACTACCCAAATTTCATACTATATAGAGCGTACTTTTTTAACAGCCGTGAAGTAAATTAAAATTTAAATATAGTACCTACTCAAAGTATGCGATTTCGGACACAGCGATGGTGTACCTTATAAGAATGTTGTTATCTTTTTTTAAAGATTGTTGTTATAACAAAACTTAAGAAGAATTTGAATTCCTGAGTAGAATGTTCTTAAAAATCTCTGTAAATAAGCTCTATAAGTTAATTAATTTCTTTGGGTTGTTTCAAATATTAAACATTATTATATAAGCTATGGTAGCACTTTATTTTACAGCCCTGTTCAGCATGTACATACTATGTACTTATTAAAGTTATTAGAATAACTGTGCAATAACCCTAAACCTAACCTTAACCCATGTAGTTACCTTATATTAACCACTACTTTCTTAGGCAAGTACACTGTATGTACACATACTGTAAAATAAAGTGCAACCCCTAGCTATATATAATACATTTAACTTTTTTTAGGAATCTGCGCTAATACTCTGAATGATCGGTCATAATTATCCGTGACGTGACTTTTTGCTGAATTTGAAACTCAACGACAACTCAACGAAAATGAGTGAAAACAGGGACCTCATTTTAAATTGAATAATTATGACAATTTTCAGATGGATTAGTATTATTATGCTAATCTGCATGCAGCGCAAAAGACAGCCTTTGCGTTGATCAGTGAGTCTTGGGCAAGGACTGCCATACAATCAGAAAACACCCAGATGTTCTTAAGTAAATATTTGAGAAATTCTTACGAATTTTTCTTACAAACCTGTAAAAAAGTGATGTCATTGCCCTAAAACAATTTTAGAATGAATCTTTATAACCACGCACAGGGTGTTTGAACAGCTTCGCCTCGATGCTACCGTATAATGGCACCATGAACATTTTAAATATGGCACTGGCCTGTAACCAGCAAAGCACTGTTCACATACTGACCCTCGCAACTCCGTTTGTCCGCCGCCAGTTCGTAACCAGGGTCACAGGCACACTTGTAACTGCCGAGCGTGTTGACACAGCGTTGCTCACAGCGACCGTTGTCGGGTCTGGAGCACTCGTCCATTTCTGCAACAAGAAAAGCAGCAGAACTTAATGAGTTACTGTATCTTAAAGGAGTGATGCTAACATCTGAGGAGATATTTAACCCTCTGGAGTCTGAGCGGTTTTCTGGGCCCTTGAGATGTTCTGACATGCCCTGACATTTGTGCTTTTTTCAGTTGCTTATAAACATATTAATGGCAAAGGTGTAAATTCACTCTATAAAGCACAAACAGGGCTACCATAATATGTGAGCAACGTGTATGTACATGTTTTCATTTTTGAGAGAATAATGTTTATGCATGGTTATTGAAAAAACTAAAAACTAAAATTTCTGAAATAAGGCCACAAAACACATAGTAAATATGTGTCAATAAGACTTTTGACTAATGGATGTCCTCGCCTAGAGTTTTTTCTTCAAAATTATGTGAAAATAGTCTTGCTTTATCGTTCACATAAAACCATACATTGATTTAAATTGATGTAAAACAGGTTTTGCTTGGAAAGCCAATATGCGAGGGGGGCGTGAACGAGGAGTGGTTTACACCTGAGAATACAATGTCCCACCCACTCTGCATAATGATGAGCCATTCACTCAGGTGTGAAACTGACTGAGCCACAATGCAAGGACAAAAGATATATTTAGAAGAAGACTTATATTGACCATTTAAGATTTTGCTTACATCTATCTTGTAAATATGTTTTGCTATTTTATTAAAAAGGTTACAATTACAACAATAATTACAATTTCAACAATATTTCAAGTGTACTCTTTCTTTGTAAAAAAAAAAATGATTATAGGCCTACATTTTATCTATGTATTCATTAGTTTGAATTTAGTCAACATTGGAACAGCTAACATCTTAGTTGATGACTTTATTTTTGACAAAAATGGTATTTTATATATAGAAATTGCTAAACAAAAGCTTATTTGACGTGGCAGTATATTCTACAGTAAAAACTGTACCCAAATCTAGTCAACAAGATGTTGTCTTTCATATTTCGCCTGACTGTGACGTTGTTTTCATGAAATATTAGGGCATATTGTTAATTTGCAGTTTAATACGTTGCTTATACAAATAACCTACATTTTATTTCAACATATTTCAGTCGATTTTTACTCATCTCAGTATAGCAATACAGTTTGCTAAAACATCATCATTCATTCACACACGCGATTTAAATTTAACTTCTGGCAAAGATGAAGTTGACGATAGGCTATTGACTCGTGATCTTCGCAGTAGGCTAGTGAACGCACCGGAGAAATGCACATTTATTAGGCTACATAGTTTTTTGTTTTGGATGGTTTTGTTTAGAACCAGCTTTCTGTAAATATATTTCACATTTTTTAGACATGTGAGGCGAGTAGGCTATGGTCTGGTTCATGATGATCTCCAGTTCAAGCACCTTATGTTGTGATTGCTAGCTTATATTTACTTTAAATCCAGGAAATTTGTTAATGAAAAAATTATTAAAATTAAGATACAATTGATACAAAACGAAATTCGTTTTAAAGAAAGGATTTGTACTTTCTGTTTTGAGGTCTCTGTGAAAGTTTGAAAGTCTTTTAGTGCTTTTTTTAGAGCGCTCGCGTCCATAATGGAGAACTGTCACGTAATATTGTTTTTTCCTCATAAATGCGAACACGAAAAATAAAAGACAAAAGACTTTTAAGTAAAACTTACTCCGAAATTGTGTCCTCGGCGGAATTCGCTCTTCAAAATGCTGCCGTTCGTCGTCTGAGTTACAATCTTTCTCTGAGGAAAAGGTGCATTGTTCCTCGCTGTCCAGAATCATCTGAAGGGCGTCTTTGGAGAAGCGTGCCATACTCAAAACGCGATGAACTATCAGTAAGTCTGATGAAGAAACTGTGTTTTTATGGCATTGATCGGGGGGGCGGGTGCGCTGCATACTAGATCACCTAACTATTTACATGTGAATAGCGCCGGGGGTGGGGCGGCCTCAGCTCATTTAGAGATAATGAAGGGAGACGGAAAAACGGTACCTCTCCTTGCTTTCAAACGGATTACATGAGTTGAAAACATTTGTTTTTTATATAAATTACTTCATTTAAAAGAAGAGATTTCAAGCTTCATAAAGACATATATCACGTGTATATATGAGAAGTATTCGCTGAGTTATGATTCATTTTCGGACGCGTTTCAGAATGGACTACACGGACAGAGAGAAGGCAGAACTCGCTTCGTGTTTATTTTTCTTTATTTGGCGAAAAGCACAACACTTTGTTTTTATTGTGAGTATACACAAAAATAATACACATTTAACAGAATCGATTGATGTATGAAACTCCTATGGAAAATCAAAGTCAACAGAGTATTTATGAGTTTCTTTTACACTGATAAAAAAAAAGCGAGCTGGTATCGCCGGCGATACCGTCGACCCCTGGGGGTTAATGCTAATAGTGTAGCATTAGCATTATTGGCATTGTATGATTAAGTCAAAACTGGAAATGGATAATATCAGGGCTTGTTTTTTGGTGATTGGCCAAAAGTTGTATGTGCATTCCTGAATTTCACTGGAAATAAATAAAAATATAAAAAAGAATAAACACTAGCTATAATGTAAACTTTCAAGCTATACATTGAAGTAAAATTCCGAGCTTTAAAGCCAATCGTCAAAGCTCAGAAATTTCCATTGATAGAGAACAACAAACGTCAAACCTCACCTTTGAAGAAATTAGCAGCAAATCCAGCCTTGTTGACGGAACCGTCAGACACAAATTTCATCCAGAGCTGGTTGGAACTGGATTTAATATCATCAGGTTTGTCATAACCACAGAATCTGCCCAACAGCGGGCTGCTTTCTGAGTTCCCATCTCGAACCTCCAGGTAGTCGTACGCGCAGTTATCATGCCTCTCAATCTTGGATTGGAAAGACAAAAGATAATGGAGAAAAAGGGAATGGAAAAACTAAATTTAAACCTGAAAGACCTAACATGTATTTCTTTTCTTTCAAAGCAAGACGTGCCATTTACATTTGATGGCAACCAGCTGCAACTGTAACCAACCTTTTCATCAAAGTCAAGAATATCTTAAGAAAAGAATGAAGCAGAAACAAAATTGAATGTTTTTCCCGTTTTCATTTAAATGGACAGATCTAAAACATCAGTGTTTCTATTTCAAAGATCATGGGGAGTTTGAGTTTATGTACACCAGCTGGTTAGAGACAATCGAAACTAAACTCAGAACCATGACATATCAGAATCAGCAAGACAAAAATAAAAAATAATTTAAAATGCAATTAAAGGTTACAATATAAAGTTTGAAAGCACCTAGCAAGTAGCAACTATATTCAGTTAAAAAAAAATAAGAAAAATGGTATGACGATGTGATGGACTTCCCATTAAAGTCAATGGGTCTCATTCACTAATAATTGCGTGGATTATTTCATAATTGTACGCACAGGAGATCTTCTCACGAAAAATCTCTGTCTAATTCACAACACGCTTATACGCACATTAATTTGTTCTTAACATTGTTCTGAAATTAGTGAATTTGGAGTATTCTAAATGAGTGGCTGCGAGCACAAGGTTAGTCATTAGCATAAAACACGCCCAAACCATCTCCATAAAAGGGCTTTGCGCAAACGCCTTCCTTACAGCCTTTCGTCACTCGCGTCAAACTTGCTCTGTTTGCAGACGCGCTCTCGCCCGATCCTCGAGCAATGCCAAGTGTCACCAATTCTCACAATAAACACCTTTAATACAGACCCAGATTACAGATACGCTCTGTACACACGCTTATATCTGCGTTATTCAGAGAAACCTCGCAGCTGAAGCTATAACCCTGATGTGGGTCGGATCTGGGCCGACACCATGTTGCTGTCTGGGAACACAGCTTTTCTTACTCTTTAACTGTAGTCTATGATGGAATGTATTTAAGATTAAATTAAATTGTATTATTTAATCATTTTATTATATAATTTTATATATGGATAATGTAATACAATTAATGCAACATACGTCAATATAATTACAGGATGATGTTAGGAAGAAATATAACTTCTTTACACGATTATAAGGCCGTACAGAGTAAGTGCTTTTTGCGTACGTGTGGTTTCAGTTGTTCCTATATTTTTCCGTAAATTTAGTGAATGAGACCCAGTGTTTTACATTTGATTGATATGTATGCAGATGCATGAACAATGATGGCTTTTTTTTTCACTCACTTGCTGATGGGTCAAGCTGCGTTACAAAATGGAAATGCTCACATTATAAGAACATCTGTTATATTCTTATAATATCTGTTATATCCTTATAATGTGAGCATTTCCATTTTGAAAAGCAGCTTGACCCATCAGCAAGTGATTGAAAAATTACGCCATAAATTTTAAAAATGTAATAAAATGTGTATTTTTTTCTTTTCATTGAAAAAGTACTGTGTACAACATTTGTTGTCAGTTAAGGCCCCGGTATACTGATGGCAAAGTTCTTTTTCGTTCTTTGTTTAGGGGTAAAACGAAGTTCGAAATACGTGACCAGCGATATACTTTTAGCGAAAATCCGACACTTTTCCAGAAAGTTCGCTTTAGCAAGCTGTTTCGAATTCCTAAAACGAAGTTTGTTTCGAACGGATTTTGATCGATTTTTTCCAATCCTATTATGTTTATTTTAGGACACACTCTAACATTAAAACATGGTGTATAAACTAGGGCTGTTTTTTTTTGTGCGATTAATCGCAATTAACAATCACAGAATATGACAGAGTTTGGATTTAAGGGTTAGAATAGAAATTTCCACCTCACAAAGTTACAGGTGCTTGCGCCATTATAGATGCTCAGTTTGATAAACTCCCGACTTCTAAGATCATCTAAACTGCGTGATGTAAATTACACTAATGACTCAATATCACGTGCTTCAGTAATTTATTTGCGTGGAATTATTTGAATGCGTTAAGGATTTTGCTTTGACAGCCCTAGTATAAACAATTGATTACGTGCTTATTATGCAGTAATAAGAACTTTTTTCCAATCATACCTCAAAAGACTGGAAGGTAAGCCCTACGTGGTATCCCTGAGACACAGTGACCTTCCACACACACACTTTGTTAGGTCTGTAGTCATCTGGGTAGTTCGGGGACTGAATTTGACCATTGTCTTTCTTCACCTCCCCACCGCAAATAGCTGCAAGATAAAAGACAACAGTGTTCACTTCATTGTTAACAATCAACATCATCATTTCTTTTTTTTGTAATATAGACCTATAAGTACCAGAGGGACGGTGAGCCTGCAAACATGACAGTAAAGCAAGAAAATCCCTTCTTTCACAACAAAAACTATAGGAAAACGATATTGTTAGGCGTTTTCCTACTGCTGGGTACACACCAAAGATTTTTTACATCTTATAAGATTTTCAAAATGTGATAGAATGTGAAAATCCTAGATTGAACCGTTTTGCTCCTATAGTGTGTGGTGTGCCATGATGTGACAAAGACAGCACACCACACACTAACAGATTTTCAACCAGAGTCTTGACGGTGAACACAGGAAATCTCGCAAAATCTCGCGAGATTTCAGAATAAGCATGGCGGACGATATGCAGGAAGAAATTGCGATGATAGTGTTTGGAATGATTTTCACAGAAAATTCACGAAAAAAAAAAGAAAAGTTTTTTTTTCCATCCCTCCATCTCTGCTGTCCACATCAATTTCACTTTGTGCTGCGCCATGACTGCGTTTGTTATGCTTCCGTCTTCCATCATCTCGCTTTCTGATTGGATATTGTTTCGCTTCACGTGATAATCTCCAGAGTGTGCGTGTGTTTGTCCTCGGGGTTCCCCCCACACATCAGGATTTCTGATTTTTCGCGATCGGGGCGGCTCCGACGTTCTTCCGAGCAGGTTCGGACTCTCTTAACACACTTCACACCAAGGGAAAATCTGATAAGATAATCTTTGGAACCATCAAGATATTCGGGACATAGCTAGGATTGTCGGAAGGGGGGAAATCGGCCCAAAATCAGCCCGATTATCTTTTGGTGTGTACCCAGCATAATGGAAACTCTCAGTATATCAGTTATGGATGGATTTAGGTCTGTGGGGCAAACTCTTATTATATATGAATTTGACAATGTTTTCTGTTGACAGGTTATTCTGAGCTCTCTGGACTCGCCCTAGTCAGTGACCATGAAATTGCAGCCTTGAGCTAATTTTGTCCAAAACTCTTTTGATTTTAGAAAAAAATATGAGAAACCCAAGGCTACTGCCACAGCAAATTAATAAATATATGAATGTTTACATGAAAATGTCAATAGTATGAGCTCAAGGCACAATTTTTTGACATTGTATGTCCCTATACTGGCATGTCTTAATACACATTATAAAGTGTGTATTTTGGCATCAGCAGGAATGTTTTTTCAATTGGAATGGTGGCACTTAAGCTGTACTATAACACAAGTACAATAGTTCCTCTTTATAATTTATTCTATGCACAATAGTATATATTTTAGAACATTTAATGGTTGTTGATTTGGTTGATTGCTGGTACCTTCATAAACCACAGAGAAGCCCTTTCCCACCCAGTTGCTGCTACTGCGAAACTCAATCCACAGGCGACTGTCTGTAGAGACGATCGGCTCGGGTAATTTATCCCCACAAAATCGACCTGCATACAGAGGTACAAGCAAATTATTCAACTTTAATTATCAAGCTTCACTACTGCTTGATTCATATTCTTCTGAAATGTCAGCGGTTCATCTCACACCTTTCAATGGTGCTTTCCTCCAATATCCATCTCTGATTTCCACATGATCATACCAGCATAAATGGCTCCGGTATAAATCCATAGATGTAAAGTTCAGAATGATCTTAGGAAATAAAACAAAAATGGTAAATTGTTACTTGAGCAAGTTTAAATCTGTACAAGTGTAATGATTACAATGATTGCAATATGTGGAATTAGAAGCAAGGAGGCTGATTGTCTATAACTAGGCTTCATAATTCTGAAATATACCTCATTTTAATTGTTAAGTCAAACTGTGTGGAGGTAGTTAAGTCAGTGATCTGGTTCTTTTTAATGATTCAATCGAAGCATTCTGTAGAGTGTAAATTACTCCACTCTGAGCAATACATTTGTTTTGGAGTAAAACTATATGGTGAGAAATGTAAATAACCATATTTGACAGAATATTTTCTTTAGTCAGGCCTCTTAAAAATGTTTTAAAGTACCTCTGTGGTGAAAATCAAGTTTTTAATGTTGTTTATATGTCTATGTGCAAATTCAGTTTGATAAAGTCAAATTCACAAGTCAACACCATTGATGAGTATTTTCTCCTTAAAACTCTTTTGTTTCTGACGTCACAAACTACCTTGTAACCGATCAGATCAACGTGTGATCGTCAATGAGTGGATCTCTGAGCTGCTGTGAGTGAGTGGAGGCAGGGCTCATTTGCATATTCATAGAACCGCATATACTAAATGAGGCAAGGGAGTAGAGTTACATTTAAGCTATTTTAAATGTCATTTTGGTGATCAAAGATGAGTTTTAAAAGATACAATTATTGACTACAAGGGGACTTTAATTAAAAAACTGTGAAATGTGATAATGTATGTGAAAAGTAGTTGAAAATGGTGTGTGAAGAAGTGACAAATCAGTTTTTTTGAACTCGCTCATTGAAAAGAACGGTTTGAAAAAACAGAGTAACCAAAATGATCTTGACTTCCCAACTCTATGTGGGACCAATATCATTGTTTATTCCATAAACAATCCTAATGCCTAAAACATTTCTCACAACAACTAATCATCAGCGAATCATCAGAGCTTCTGGTGTCTTCACCTTTTCTCCTGGTGTGACAGAAATTCTCCATATGCAGTGCATATATGCTGAATAACCATTCGGAAAACCAGGAGAAGAGAAGTTCCCACTACTGTCCTGCAAACTGTCTCCACATCCTAAGAAAGAAAAAGAGAGAGAGAGAGAGAAAGAAAGAAATGTCATTAGCTGTCAATGTTCAAAAGGAGTTGAACAGTTCAATACACAAAAACAAAATTATTTGATTAGTTACACAACGGCCCACAAAGACAGTACGCTCCTTGTATATAAAACATTGCTGTGCGTCACAGAACACAACAAAGGCAAAGACCACGAAAAAGTCTGGATTGTCTTTCACAGTGTGCGCCTTGAGCACTTTCATGTTATGAAGCACATCTGCTTCTAATGTTACACACCTGCCTAATATTCACAGCAAAGAGAAGGAAACAAAAGTGGTGCAAAATTCGAACTAAAAGATTTTCAATTATATGGTGCGGTGTGCAATTAAAATGAAACCACGGGCAGCGTACTTTATTAAATGTGTAATTAAACGCTCTAGTGGTCACTGTGGAAATACACATGGCAAACCAGCATTGCATTAAATGTTAAAATACCAGCAGTTTCATGATATATTCATATAACTAAACATGTGCAATGGATAATGTACAGTCTGCTTTTGCTGGGGTCCGGATTACCCTTTCAAGTCTTTATTGTGCAATAATGAGCAGCTGATGGTACATTATCCTGCTTATTACAAGACTATTACATGACTACTTACACCCCCCCAAAATTGACCTTGTTTAACGGTTTACAGTCCTTATATTATCCACACGTGCTCTGCACGCACGAGTTGTCAGTCATGTAAAACTAGAGTAGCAAGAGCAGAGATTCTTCAGGCCAAGTGTGGAGTGTCTTCAATGTTTAGAACCATTACCGAGCGGTCTGGCAAGCCACAGCAAGTGACGGACACAGGCAAGGAATGCTGTGCAAGATATCTGCAACACTAACACCTTGTTTTCCCAGAATGTGATACGGCCACATCATCCAGCTGTATGGATACGTCATGTGACACAGGCTCCTCCACAACAGGCCTGTCAGAACTTTAAAAACCGAGAGCCATATTTGTAAAATGAGCAACAGTCCCAGATGAGAATATTTATGGGTTGTTGTTTTTTCAGTAAAGCCATGCTAAAGACAAATCTCAATATAAAACTTCAAAAAATTCCCATTACAGCCCTACAACGTGTTTGACAGAGTGTCAATTATTTTTAGCAAGAATTTTTCAAAATCAAATTTAAGACTTTTTAAAAGACCTTTAAGATTTATACTGTATATCCAAATCATCTGCATGTCCAACAACTCAAACAATCTCAAAATTAATCATATTATAGATTTTTTACTCTATGCAGCACACATTTAGTGAGGACTTGCTATCAGCAAACAGGGTAACTATGTTTTAAAGACAAGTTGTATATGTACATATATATAATGTATGTATTGAAATTGGTGTGTGCATCAATACATTCGTATTAGGGGTTGACTGATACTGTATTTTTCTGATACAATAATAATGTTTAAAGAAAAGTAATAAACAGATTATTTTGACATTACCAATGTTGGGTGTAATGCATTACTAAGTAATCAATTACTGTAATTGAATTACTTTTCCCTTGAAAAAGTAAAGTAAGAGATTACTCTTATTTTTTTCTGTAATTTAGTTACTTCTGATGTAATTGCATTAAATACTGTATATAGACTATAGAACAATTCTATATATGTGACCCTAGATCACAAAACCAGTCTTATGTCGCACGGGTATATTTGTGGCAATAGCCAACAAAACATTGTATGGGTCAAAATTATAGATTTATCTTTTATGCCAAAAATCATTAGGATATTAAGTAAAGATCATGTTCCATGAAGATATTTTGTAAATTTCCCACCTTAAATATATAAAACATTTATTTTTGTGAATGGATGCAGCACTATCGCCAATAGAAATGGACAACTTTAAAGGCGATTTTCTCAATATTTTGATTTTTCTGCACCCTCAGATTCCAGATTTTTTAAATAGTTTTATCTAGGCCAAATATTGTCCTATCCTAACAAACCATACATCAATGGAAAGATTATGTATTCAGCTTTCAGATGATGTATAAATCTCAATTTAAAAAAAATTACCCATAAGACTGGTTTTGTGGTCCAGGGTCACATATAAAACAATAGTAGTGTCACGTTTTGAGTTTGTTTTTTATCCGTTTCTCTGTTCTGTTCATGTTTGAGTTTCTTTGTTAATCTTCTAGGTTGTTTATTAGTTCAGTTCTCCTCTGTTCTCTCCCTGTTTGTTCCTATGGTTTCTGAACTACACAGCGTGACAAGTAGATTTAACATCAAAAATGTCTAAAGTTAAAATGTATGTTTTTAATGAAATCTTCTCTCTTCAAATACTTTGGTCAGTTCAAGAATAATGTAGCCTATGCAATTTTATATTATTTATTTTAAAGAATCAAAGGAGCCGTTTCGTGTCTATCCTTGTGTTGTTCAATTGGCCTAGGTTGGTATGGGATTTAGAAAGTACTGTAATCAGTAATAAGAAATGCAATTAAATGAATCTTTTTAGAGAGAGTAATTAGTACAGCAATCTAATTACACGGTCGAAGATGTAATTCACCCTTCGCCTGGAGTTTGATTGACAGGCGATCTGACCAATCATAATCCGCTTTCCGCAGAATCAGCCATTTTGTCCCACAAAGCAGTCAGGAGAGTTAGTAGATTAACGGCGGTGGACTTGAACTTGAAAATCAGAGTGTACTGACGTCTTTCCGCGGTTGAAACAACATTCCTTCTGATGTTCATTCATGTTTATTTGATGCTATAAATTAACTAGAAGGAAGAGATGATCGGTTCACGAGCAGCTTTAACTGAGGCGCTACAGAGATCTGTTAGACACATTAAAGAGCCACAAAACGGTATTAATTGCTTAAATTTCTTTAAAAAAAAAAAATGATGAGACATTGTTTCATATCAAAATTAGCAACAGTAACTAAAGGGGTCGGGTCTTTGCGAACGGTCAATTAGTAGCTAGTAATTAATTACTTTTTTAGAGTAACTTACCCAACACTTGCCATTACAAGAAAAATCTATTTATTTAAATTCTTAAATAAAGAGAACCTATAAATGTTAACATTGAACTAAATGCTAAATACAGTTTATTATAACCAAAATATCTATGAAAACACTTTTAAAAAGCTTTTAACATGAAACTTATTTTGAATTGCCTATGCTTTACTTACAGCTGCTCATTCAAAAAGACAAGGGAGATAAAATACACAACAAATTGTAACATAAACACCATAAAGTAAACAGTCATAATTCATTAACAGCAATCACTTGGCAGAAATGTGAGGTATTCATTGCTTGAGAACTGGTCTGAAACTACAAGCCTGGAGAACAGTTCTGCGTTTTATTTTATTTTTTACTTTGAACTTGTTTTATTACACTTTTTTAATTTATTTAATTAAATAAATATTGAATTAAATCATAGCCTTTTGAATTTTAATCATCACATGTTGTCGTGTCATGATTCCAGTTATTTATTTATTAACATTTTCATTTCATTTTATTGATTTACTTTTTAATGACCTCAAATGTAATAAAACTGAATTTAAAACATTTTTTAAGACAATTAATAGACCCTGGTTTGCATTGAGGATACACTCGTTGCCTCTCTGGTGGTGTGTGTTTGAACATCTCTGTAAAGTTTACATGAAAAATGTCCTTTACCGCATTTATTTGCTGTATCCTACAAAGCAACTGTTCTCTTCTCTGTTTTATCAGGGAAAGAAGACAAATTACAAACTTCCTGTGCTCGACCAGTGTTTACTCGGCCTTTCCGAGCCTGAGAGTAACGGAGACTGTCGCCAAGATACCGTACCACATCAATTGTGGATGCAATGTTATTTCCAGATTACATAAACTTAGTGTCCCACCCTTATACTATGAAATAGGGGCAAATGTGACTGAATGATCTTAAAATGTGTTTTTCATGAGTATTTTTTTCTTGTTTTCCATCTAAATAATCTAAATATTCTTTAAAAAAGGCCAATTTACTTGTATTTGTTAAACATAGCTAAATATTGTAATATTTATGCTTGAAAAAACTATTTGCCATTGGGGATAATAAGGAAAAAACTAATTCAAGATAAATTCGCTGAAAACAAAATGCCTTA
Source organism: Abramis brama (assembly GCF_963993115.1). Lineage (NCBI taxonomy): Eukaryota > Metazoa > Chordata > Actinopteri > Cypriniformes > Leuciscidae > Abramis > Abramis brama. The sequence continues at coordinate 6,905,707 of NC_139978.1, forward strand.
ATTACTTTCTCACAAAAAAGAAAATAAACTAACATGCATGTATGTATGTATGTATGTATGTATGTCATGTATGTGTGTATATATATATATATATATATATATATATATATATATATATATATATATATATATATATATATATATATATATATATATATATATAATTTTTTTTTTTTTTTACGTTTTACTATTTATTTAGTTTTTAGGATGTTTAGATATTTTAAATGGCAAAAATACTGATTATATATATATATATATATATATATATATATATATATATATTTATATACACTTTGCATGACAAAATCACCCAGACCTGAATACTTGTGAAGTTCGCAGTCAGAGATGATTTCATGATGTGCTTAAAGTTTCCAATGACCCAGATTTTCTATCTCCACCATATTTTATTCTTGTTGAGTCAGACAGGAACTTCACCTTCCTTACGCAGAAGGATCTGCCAGATTACCCTTCTGTAATTCTGTACAATTTTTATGTTTACATATCTGTTATTTTCTTACTTGGACACTTGTAAAGTTTGCGTGCCTGTGCGATGTCTCCTTTGCTCAATCTGGTCCTCTGACCGATGGGCGGCCGAACTCCGTTCACATCATATCGTGGCAGAATGGTGTCCAAAAATATCCCTCTGTCAGCAAAACAAAAAAGGCATCACTTTAATCAGAATGAACAAATCCTTCTTGTTATTTTAATCCTCCTGTCTCTTATTCATTCACTATCTCTTGTTTCCAGGAATGTCTAACAATCCTCTCCACACCCACACACAGAATCACGTGTACTTGTATAAACACAAACGTTATCTCACATTTTAAGATGGCAAGTTTCAGCAGATGTACAGAACTCAACAGGCTGTATAGTCATTTGTGGAGCAGACAACAATCCAAAGGGAATTCAAGCCAAGCTGCGTTATCCGTGGAGGCAGTCGTGGAAGTTGCGGCCTGTGGCTCGCCTGCTCTTCAGTTATTGTGTTAAGTGTAACACTATGTACAATGTTGATTATACTTAGAGAGCTGTGCCTTGGTTTGAAAAACATTTGACATCTTTGACTCCCATTTGGTTGTATTGAAATGTCCAAGCCTCAAAATACCAGAGGTACTCATATTTTTCAAAAGATAGTACCATGATGTAGAGGTCTGCGCGGGACTGTTTTTTAAGTCCCGCTCCCGCCCGCTCCCGCTGGGGTTATATCCCGCACCCACCCGTTCCCGCTATATATACACTATTTGTTCACCCGCTGTCTGCTTAGAATAATTTTCTTCCCGACCCGACCATCCCGCTTAATATAGATCTCCCAGAATTTCACATGTACATTTTCACAGAGAAAATAAAAATGTAGTCTGCACAAACATTTTTTTATTATTATTTTATTCGCCTTGTCAATATACAAAATTTAACATTTTGCTGCAGACAGTAGGGGAAAAAATGTCGCAGCGAAAAAAAGAAGAAGTGTAGGCTATTATTTTTATTCGTATTATCAAAATTCGTAACATTTTGCTGTCAACACAGGAAAAGTGTCAGAGAAAGAAAGAAAATATGACATGTCATTAAGCAAAATATGTAGGCCTTAACCGAACAATATGTAGGGCAGACTGTAGCCTATACCGGGTGGTCGAAGATTAAGATTAGGTAAAGCGAAGATATGCTGTTCTGAAAGAACGTCGGCGTCGGGAACGTGATATTGAATGACCGACCGCTCCCGTTCAAATTACACCAGAGTTACCGACCGCTACCGTTCAAATTACACCAGAGTTACCGACCGCTACCGTTTTTTAGTCGGAAATTTAATCCCGCGGCGCAAAATATCTGGTCGGGTCCCGCGGGTTCCGCGGGACAGCCGCGGGAATGCAGACCTCTACCATGATGCACTGCAGTATCTGTATGATTTCACATGCAGTACTCGCTCAGTATTGGCATATATATGTATTGGCAAGTCCAGTGCAGCAAGCACAGTTATTTGACAGCATCTTATAAAGCGAATACGCAAACATTTAAAAGCCAAAAACATTTGTCTGACGCATCTGTACATAACAATTATAACACATCTGCCAACAATTGAAAATAGCGGATATGAAATATAACAACATGAAAGTGAACTGCACAAGCACCTCCGAAGATGAGTTTGGTGGACTTTAGAAAGGTTTGAGATTGTTTATAATGCTCATATTCGTTATTGAAGACATAAAATAGTGATGCACCGACATTTATTTTTCACTGAAACGCCAAAACCGCCAAAAGTTCTCGTTCAGCCAAAAACCAAAACTGAAAATGAAGTTTTGGTAATTACATTTGGTTAATTGAACTCTATTCTGTTCTGGGTGTCATGTTCACAGGTTATAATCCAGTCGTAGTAAAGTTCTTAAGTGACGACGAGCCGCCTCTAAATATTTCAACCGAACAAATTTAACATATTGCGACTCTAGCATCCTTTTTTGATCATAGTGAAGTGCGTCATGTTTAGCTGCTGTAGCGTATCCACATTACGTGCACGAAATAGATGTTGACACAGCCAAACTGGGTAATTGGAGAAGCCCAAACCGAAAATGCATTTTTGTTTGCAGTTTTCAGACAAATATTTTCAGTTTCTGAAATTTCGGTGCATCACTAGTTCAAAAATCCAGTTTTGGCTTTACAGATTCTCCATTCAATTTTCTGTGAAAGTGAATTAAAAAAAGATCTTATATAATTTTTGTATAATAATGTTCCAAAATTTACTGTAATTTTGTGTAAACTGAAAATAATTATCGCCATACGCAAGTAGCCATACTACTTACATTGGTGATTCTTCTTAAGCTGGTATAGTTCCATGAGACAAAAAAGGTATTGTGACAATGATAGTTTACACTGGTTACTAACATTTGTCTCAAGTGATTCAATCACAAATGATCAGACAAGACAGATCGCTGTTTGTTAAAGGAATAGTTCACTTCAAAATGAAAATTCCGTCATCATTTACTCACCCTCAAGTTGTTCCAAACCTGTATGAGTTTCTTTCTTCTGTTGAACACAAACAAATTTATTTTGAAGAATGTCGATAACCAGACAGTTGACGTTAGCCATTGACTTCCATAGTTAGAAAAAAAGATACTATGGAAGTCAGTGGCTAACGTCAACTCTTTGGTTATCAACATTCTTCAAAATATCTTCTTTTGTGTTCAGCAGAAGAAAGAAACTCATACAGGTTTGAAACAACTTGAGGGTGAGTAAATGATGACAGAATTTTCATTTTTAAGTGAACCCTTTAATATGTATCAAATGAGTCTGTGACCGCAAATGTTTCAGGCATACGTTTAGGCTTTTCCAAAAGTTTCTCAAATAACCTAGCTTGTTACACATCAGGACGCATTGTGAACTGTCTGGACCACCTCTGAATGTGGTTTGAAGGAACAGATCGCAAACTTTTCCAACCCAGCAAAACTACAACTGTTAACATCCAACCAACCAACAGTAGTCTGGATCATGGTGACTTAAAAACATCATAAAAACCCCAATGGTCTGATGACTCTACCACTGATACAAAAACAATGACCTCTCCTGGGACAGTCACTAAATCCGGTCGGTCTCATAGGCCTGACACAGTGGCCGCCGAAACATGACCTGAATCCACGTTCTATTTGGCTATAACACTGGACTCTTGATTGGTCACTTCAGGGTTGAGGCTTCCTAAGAAGCCATGACAGCATGAGAATGTGTTGGAAATAAGCTATAAACAAAAGAGAAGTTGAGTAAATATGGATAAAATATGGAGAAGTCACGTTCTCCAGTCCTACTACTGTAACTCAGGCTGAAAAAAAACGTTTGCTCAGTTCAACAGAGAGTGATTCAGTATCAAAAACCTGTCTCTTTTCTCGCACTTCTTTTCGTACTTTGACACTCTTTGCTAGTTTATCATCTAGCTTTTCACTCCGCGGTGGCTAGTGAGGGTCTGCTCATTTGTTTGTTCCCATGGGAACCTTCCAGTCAACAGCAGGCATGTTCAAATAGGGAAGGATGGATTTCCAGAGCTCAACTACAAGCTTTAAATGAAAGGAACCAGCAGAGAAATGCAACCCACATTTCAAGTAAACAAACAGTTTAGTGATATAAATATGTAGGCTACTTTCTTCAGATTCAAGTCAAACACATCAAATATTTTTTTACAGCTACAAGAAATAGACTAATTTGAATCAAAACATAAAAAATACCATATCTGTGAATCCCATGAAAGCTTTTAAGATGAATTCCAGGACATATTGAATGATAAAAAGGGTAGAATTTTTTTTTTCTACCATACATTTATCTTATCTTTTAATGTACAGAACATATACATTATAGAGGAGATAGATATATGTGTGTGTGTATAAGCTTATTTATATACTCACATATATACACTTATATACATATATACAATTATCATCACTGAAATGCAAAAAAAGCAAATGTCATACATTATTTAAAATTTAATGAAATATTTACTATATTAATACGATATTATAATATATCATTTTTCTGCTCATTGAAATAAAAAATAACTGTATTACAGTATTTATATAACAGTAATAAGACAAGTAATGAGACTCACTTTTTTACAAGAATAATGGGAATTACAAAAAATAATGGGAATTAAAAAAAAAAAATTAGGAAATGAGGAAATGTAATTTCCAATTGTCGCTTCATTTTATTTATGTAAAATAATGTTTGTCTCTTTTGATTTTGGGGTCAAATGTGACCTAAGCTTCAGCCTTGTTGTCGGTCTGTGAGTATAGAGCAGAACAGTAGATGTGTGGGTGAGCGCTAGCGCTCGGCTGGTGTCATCTCACACTGAAGACATACTGCAAGCTCTTTATTTGCTTTTGGCTCAACTTGCCGGTACCAGTTTCAAGAAGAAAAACTTCCCTGAGTAGGGTGGGTGGAACGGGGGCCAGGAGACAAAGGAGGAGGTCGGAAAACATGCCCCAGACAAAAAGCTAGGAGGGCTCACCCGCTTCTCGGGGAGAAATGTTTCAAAGAAAAAAAACCTGAGGGAAGGCCATGAAATCCTCCCGATACAAGTGCAATCAAAGAACCTGTCTTCCCACGGAGATTTACAGTACGAGTACTCTGCAAACACAGCAGGGATGATGGGAAAAAAAGACAACAGGACAGTGGACAAACAGAGCAGCCAGTCAGAACGCAGGGACTGTTAGCTTCTCTCAAGTTGCTGTGAAGTTTCTGATGTCCTTCTTGCAAAGTCAAGATTCTTGAATAGAACAATAAATCCATGTAAGTTACCCTTTAATTTCTGGTATAACGGACAGCAAATGGAGGTACAGGAGAGGAGGAATATATGATAAACTCAAGAGTAAAATACAACCCAGATGCCTCAAGTACACCAAATCTAGTAATCATTTAATAATTATGGGAAGAAGCCACAAGTTGTGCTATTCTTAACTCTTGGATTGAGTTTTCCAGCACACTCCCAGAAAATGGTTTAAGAAACTAGTCCTTGTAGCAGGGTTGCCAGGTTTGCGTAACAAAACCAGCCCAATTGCTATACAAAAACCCAAACTAGCCCATCCAGGGGAGATCCTCTTCTGGGCAGAGCGGGTTCGCTTCAACCCACGGACTAAAAAAAAACAATCCGTGCCGACAGTGTAAAAGTAGCCCAATTCCGCAGGAAATTTGCAAGATTTTCAAAATCGTCCGATCGCTGTTCTTCTCACACTAGACACCACATGACTGTCTGGGGTACCATTAGTTGCTGTTGTGTGTACATCACACGACGGATCGGCGACAGTGGATCACGCATTACACAGCATTTTAATAGGAAGAACCGTTGACAACTCTGCCTGGTCCACAAACTTGGTTTCACAACCAAACACATGCGAGTGATACATGAAATCACACGTGAGACAAGGGTTCTTGCATAATACTAAAATCATAACCTGCAAGATGCTTGCGATCCAAGTTGTATGTGCACTGATTTGCAGCGAAAAAGCAAAAAAGAAGAATACTACTATACTACTATGAATGGTTGCTTGCAGAAGCCATGTTTGCTGATGTTTGGTTGCAGATCTTTGACTCCTCCCCCTGAACTTTCCCTTGCCCTGCATCTTGCTCTCTCATTGGCTGTAGGTCGCCGCTGATGTAATATCCAGTCAAAACACATTTTACACTCCTGGACTCTTGACAGGTCCAGATATTTAGCATGCTAAATATCTTACAGGCATCAACAACACATCTGCGCTTCTCTCAGATCACGTCTTTGATCATTCACACTACGGGATTGTCAGTCACGTAAACAAGCACCAATTTGCCTCAGATTTCAGGCATTTGTCGGCAATTTCCACAAAACTGTCGGCGAGTAAAAATCAGGGCTAAAATCTTGATGCGTATCTAAAATAAGGCAAATGAGGTTACTAAAAACTGTTATTTCACATTCCCTGTCTTTACTCTGAAACGGTTTAAACAGATGGGGTTATCCCAAGAACATAAGAACAGATTTCCACGTCAAAGAAGGCAGAGCCTCAAAGCCACACCCACCTATTATGTCACCAACACATATTCGTTACAAATAGGTGCAGTAAGCGATTTCTGAAAAATGCTGTTGAAAGTGGATCGGACTGAACTTCACAAAAAACTTGTAGCCAATCAGCAGTAGGGGGTGTATACACTCATGATGGGGGAGGAGAGAGTGAGCCAATCAGCAGTAGGGGGCGTGTCACCCATGATGGGGGAGGAGAGAGTGAGCCAATCAGCAGTAGGGGGCGTGCCACCCATGATGGGGGAGGAGAGAGTGAGCCAATCAGCAGTAGGGGGCGTGTCACCCATGGGAGGAGAGAGAGTGAGAAAGAGGGAGATTTGAAGACTGTAGAAAGAGAGATGGCTGAGAGACATTATAAAAAAGAAAAGGTCAGAGGAATATCATTGGAAAAAGATGGGTTATGATCAGGCAGTGTTAATATTAGAAAATCTTTCCAGTTCTGGAGAGACTGAAGCGGGAAGGCCTGAAAACGGACCCAGATGTTGCCTTGTTTATGCTCCATACGGGAGTAACACTGGTTTTGAGTGTGTGCTGCTGGCGACTGACAACCAACTCTTGCTTTTATATACTTGCTTTTATTTTATTTTTTTATATGTTAATTTTTTGTTCTTCCTTGTTTGTTCATCAGCTTTGTATTATTTTTGCAAAGCTTTATTTTGCTTTGCATCTGTTATGATAAAGAGAAATTCACTCTTGGATTGTGTGCTTGTGCATTTGGGGGGTGGAGCAATTGAGGGAGGGGTGTGTTTGTTTGGGTTGATTTCAAATATCAACAGAGTTTAAGCTTACTGCACCTTTAAGGGCCAAATAAAAAGCACATTAACATCAGCACAATCATAATGTTGCTTAATTGTAAATCAGCAGCAAAATGCTTTGTCTGTTTGTAGCTAAATAGTTCATTTATAATAGCAGTTCAATATTTAGCAGTAAAACTACTATATAAATGTGCACTAGCAGGAGTTTGATTGGTCAGGATGTTATGATTAAACCTTTTGTTTTTTGATGAGAGCTTAAGTGATTATGCAAAACAGGACTGATCGAGTGTGTCTATCAAATAACATTATCCGCTAAATTCCCCCTGGGATCAATGTCTCTCCCTCTCTTTCTCTCCATCTATTTATGTTAAACTAAATGAGAGTTGTACATTTGACAACAGACTCATTTACTGGTAATTAAGCAAGGGAGGCAATGCAAAAAGCCAAACAACTTCTAGTTACATGAAGCTGCACAAATATGCTGTTTAATGTATTATTGTAGTTCTTTTTGAAGCAATACTTCAACAAAAACATCAACAACAACAACTTTCCACTTGGTTTTAATAAATAATATGTTAAAATAAAGTCAATTTCATATTCCCAATAACTCTTAAACTATGTAAACATCATATGGGACTGGAACATGAACTTACATTGGACTGGAACCTGTAATCCTACAAGTATTAACAGAATTGCAAATTGTTCAAAAAAGTAATACAGAGGGGGAGTAAAAGGGGGAAAACGAGAACAAAAGAAGAGGAAACAGATGGTTCTCATATAGAGACTGTGTAGACCTGCGTTTGCGTGTGCCTCGACTCATGTTACCCGTACTCTGGGGGAATGTTGGCTGTAGGCTGTCAAAACTAGTCAGAAAAAACCTTTTGATAAACACATGAAATGGGAATAACATTCCTCAATCCCATTAGCCGAGCCTTTTGAGAATAATACGAGGCATCTCAATCTACAGCTCACATTTCTTTTCCTTCTACTGTATATATATATATATATATATATATATATATAGGGTGGGCCATTTATATGGATACACCGTAATAACATGGGAATGGTTGGTGATATTAAAGTCCTGTTTGTGGCACATTAGTATATGTGAGGGGACAAACTCCTCAAGATGGGTGGTGTGTACTAATATATACTAATGTGCCACAAACAGGACTTTAATATCACCAACCATTCCCATGTTATTACGGTGTATCCATATAAATGGCCCACCCTGTATATATATATATATATATATATATATATATATATATATATATATAAAAATCCTTCAAGAGAAGATAGGCTAAATCCCAAAATACATGGGATGATTAGTGTGTATTAAATTATAGTAATATATGTAAAAAGTTACTAGATGTACTGTATATGTGAAATAAGTCTCTTCTGCTCCCCAAGGCTGAAATTATTTATCAAAAATATTGTAAAAACAGTAATATTGTGAAATATTATTTCAATTTAAAAGAACTTTTTTCTATTTGAATATTGTGATAAAAATAAATATAAAATGTAATTTATTCCTGTGATCAAAGCTGAATTTTCAGCATCATTACTCCAGTCTTCAGTGTCACATGATCCTTCAGAAATCATTCTAATATTTTATAATTTGCTGCTCAAGAAACATTTCTGATTATTATTGTTGAAAACAGTTGTGCTGCTTACTATATTTGTGGAAACCATGACATAAAACTTCTTTTTTTTCATGATTCTTTGAAGAATAGATAGTTTAAAAGAACAGCATTTATTAGAAATAAAAATATTTTGTAACATGCTGTTACTTTTGACCACTTTAATTAATCTTTGCTGAATAAAAGTATTAATATCTTAAAAAAAGACTTTCTGATCCCAAACTTTTGAACAGTAGTGTATATAGTACATATGAGTTACAATAATTTACAGCATGAGGGCTTTGTGGTATCATAACATTTTTATAACATGCTAATATATCTTAAAAGTATGTACACTCTCAACACTAGTGAAGTACATTTGCAAACTGAAAATCAGCCACACTTAAAGGGTTACTTCACCGCTGACAAAATGGGCTTTCAATAAAACTTGGCTGGCTAAACAGTAATGTAAAAATGTAAATCAGTGCTGCCTGAAAAGAGAAAACAGAGAAAAAAGCCTGTTGTCTTCCCTTTTGCCAAATAGGTAGAAAAACTTCAATACCCATAATGCACCAGGCATGTTGCCATCCAAGGCCATTCCCACTAGTCTGCTATGGATATGCTTACATCAGTCAAATACCACCATGCTTTAGTAGGAAATACTTCTCAGCAAACTTTTAGTCATAACGGCGTCGTCTTGTACTATTCCCAGGTGCAAGAATTCAAAGAGTAAATGTTTAGCGGGAGTGAGTTACTATTGTTACTAAGTTACTAGTTACTAAGGCTGCGAAGAATCATAAACATGGAGAGAAGACAGCACTGGAAATCTGAAAATCCTCCATGTTTGTAGTCAACATTTCAAACTGAATCACCACGAACACAGTGTTTTAGGAAGGGAAAGAAACTGTAGTTCTGTCAGTTACACCCGAAGCAAAACGCCATTGCGTAAAGGTAAGAAAGCTATTGCCACAGTGTTCCATTTGTACCATAATGCTGTTTAAAGAGCAGAAAAACTACAATACAATTTTCAGTGATAAACCTACCCTTACAATAACTGTTCTATTAATAACCCTCTGTCGATCCGACTGTCCGTGGGCGGGGACACAAAAATGCGGAAGGATAATCTGTAGTCCTCATGAAATCACTTTACATCATCCGGTGGACTTTTGCTGACAAATAAACGTGAATTTATCTCCCCAGGTACTGTAACACGGAGAACAAGTAAACATTGTTCATTTACATAAACAACCGACACTGTAATAATAACACAAAACGGGTTGAAAACCGGTAAAGTTACACTTTAAATTGTAGTCTAGATTAGAATTAGCATACCTAAAAGTGTGGTAAAACTTGATTTGGATTAGTTCTCGCTTGGATTTTGCTATTGCTAAAAAGATATGTCAAAAAGACAATTCCAGAAACAGGTGAACTGCAGAAAAACA